>NW_024367372.1:7994784-8594784 GCF_014805655.1 Passer montanus
AGAGGCGGCCCCGGCGCCACCGGCCGCACGACGCCTTCCGGCCGCGCCGCCCCCTCCCGCGGCCGCTTCCGCCCCCGCCTCCTCCGCGCGGCGACGCCACTTCCCGCACGTCACGGTGCCGGTGGTCGGCGGGGGGTGCCGGGAGGAAGGGACGAGCAGCCGCGATCGGCCTGGCCGCGCTCGCCGGCGGCGCGGAGCTGACGGGGAGGGGCTGCCCTCCCGCCGGACCCCGGCCCCTTCCTCGCGCAGCGCGGCTGCGGCGGCCGCTCCGCGCCCGAGAAGATGGCGGCGGTGTCCGAGTGAGGATGGAGCTGCCTGCCAGCGCCTCTTCGCCCTAGGGCGGGCAGTGCCGCCCCGCCGGGGCGTGAGGGCGGCGGCGGTGCCGTCGGGCAGCGGGGAGCCCCCGCCGCAGCCCGCGCCGAGGGGCGAGGCTTGGCTTGGCCTGGCCTGGCGGCCCCCACGTCGCTCCTTCGCTTCTCCGCGCTCCGCCCGGTCCCGTCCCGCCGCCCGGCCCCCGGCGTGCAGCCGCCATGCCGTGGCCTTTCTCGGAATCCATCAAGAAGAGAGCCTGCAGGTACCTGCTGCAGAGGTATCTGGGCCACTTCTTGCAGGAGAAGCTCAGCTTGGAACAGCTCAGCCTGGATCTCTACCAGGGCACCGGCTCCTTGACGCAGGTCCCTCTGGATAAGTGGGTAAGGGATGCTGGCGCTTCCCCCCCTCGGCTCCTGCTCGTCTGAGGGACCAGCTGATTCTCTGCCCCCGGCTGCCACCCACTTTATTTTCAATACCCAGCCTCTTCTGTGCAAAAACTTATAGCCATAATTAGCATTTAATCTAGGGAACTGTTGTCTGATATGCTAGTACTAAAGAATAAAAAATCTTGCCATTTGTTACAGATATATTTTTCTAGTCACACTTCGATTGTATACTTTTTAATGATGAGAAAGGAAACAAACTGAAAGAAGGCAATAGATGCTGATATTTCAGGGAGGAGCTAGTGTACCCCAGACTTCTCGAAATCCCTGTAGTTAATGAGGAGTATGTTACTGACTGCTAGAGATGGTGAAAACAAAGTAATCCCTGTGGTATCTGTGCTTTGTCTTTGTCTTGGAGACATCTTGGTTCTTAATGATAGTGTTATGCTGAGCTATGTCTGTGAGGTTCTCTAAAGATTGTCCCCTTGTCTTGCAGTGGTGAAAGAACTTGTTGACAAAAAGCTGATTTTAGCTGGAGTTTGCTCAGCAGGTGGCCTGTCACACTCCAGTCCTGGCTTGTATGGTTTTTTTGTATGTGTGTGTCTCTAAAAAACATATATACATTTCCAGCCTATTTTAGAGACAGACCTTTGGGTAACTGTGTTTGTAATATTTTGTAAAGGTTCTTGGTTTAATTGCCAACGTTACTGATTTCTCCCTGTCAGTCGAGTGTCTGTCATGAGGAGACTTAAGCACTGCAGTGAATCAGTCGCTGACTTCCAGGGCAGCGTAGATGATGAGCTAGGTCCTTTGTTTTCATGTTTTCCAAACCACATTTTTATTGCAGTATGTACTGGTATTAGGCCATATGGAATATATTTAAAAATACTTGAAAATATATTATATTTTTAGGAAATGGTTTTAATGTTGTTAGTATCTAAATATGTTTGAACGTGGTAGGGAACAGACACTTGTAGAAATGCTCAATTACCGGTGTTTGAATGTGGACATTTTTTTTGTTATTTGCTTGTTTGTTTCCTTCGTTTGTTTCCTTCTTTTCTTTTCTGGCTGTGTCTGCAGCTTGTTTTCCGTGTCAGGCTTGCAGTGAGGCTGCCTCGCGTTAATTGAATTGTTATGCCCTCTAGTGGGTATCGAGCACTCCTTGTCGGAGTGATATTTAAAATGTAAATTACTTAGTAACAAAGCAGTTACGGGTCAGTGCTAAATGAAATGTGCATAACGTATACACAGTGATTAAATGAATATGCTGTACTGCTTAGGTGATCTTCCCCATTTGTGGATCAGCATTTTTCTGTTCCACTTGTAAACAATTACATGATTGAGGCTCTCTGCACGTGACTCTCATGTATGACAGATTGCAAAAGCAGATGTCACGGAAGTACTACAGCTCTCTTTTCCCCCTAGTCATTGTAACCTTGTTCTCAATGAATCACCAGGATGACTGTATTTTTACATGGCATCCATTTTTGCAGACACTTCTGTTCATCACAGCACTGTAGATACCTTAGCCACCATTGTATGTGTTTATAGGTTGTAGAGATATGTAGGAATTCCTGGGGCTATTAATGCAATGCCTATGCCTTTTGGGGTGTGGGGTGTTCAGAAGAATCAAAATGTAATGGATGATGTTTGTGGTTGAATTTTAGTATACATTGAATACTACTTTTGTAGACAAAAGTAGTTTTGACTACAAAATTTGTCAATAATGTGGAAACAAGTCCTGATATGAAGGCTGTGCTTCAGTTTTAAAATTTCACTTGGAATCCTCTAATTACTTCCTTCTAGGAACAGCTGGCCTATTTATGAAGCAATTTAGCTCAAGAGTGCTTCATTTTTTTTTTTTGCTTTTAGATAGTACATTTCTATTTCAAAATAATAAGCAGTATACTAAAATACATTTACTTTTTATTACCATGGGTATGGGTAGCAAAAAAACATCTAAGTCAGATTTGTTCAAAATATGGTAGCTAGCTTACTTCCTGCTGTAACAAATTACTTGTAAATTAATTCAAGTAATTTAAGTGATCATGTGGTATTTTAAAATACAGTTTTCATCTCTAATAATTATTTTTACCTTATCTTATGCTCTTGCCACATGTATAATTCTTAAATATAAGTTCATATATGTTTGAGCTTTTATACTGTTTATTTTATAACATTTTAATGTCACTGAATTTTAATTGATTATTTGAGTCTTAAATAATTTCCCAATAGGACTGTTCAGGTTCCATTTCTTTAAAGTTTGTGTAATTTTCTGCTGCCTGAGTGGACTTTGGAACAGCAACTAGAAAAGCTGAACATGCAAGGCAAACAAAGTTCTGAAATCAAGGTTATTGAGAACAACAAGTTAATACGATGGGAAAGTTGCATCTGGGGATATAAGAATAAAAATAAAGAAAATATGTTTTGAGAAAATTAAATTTTTAAAGTTGTTCTATATACTTGGAATATAATTTTAAATACAATTAAAATGGCAAGCACCTTTTAAATCCTTATTTTTTCAAAACTTAGGATGTTGAATTTAAGCATTTTCTTAGGTAAAATCAGTGGCTTTGTTCAAAACTCAGCAAGGTCAAAACCACACTTTCTCTTGCCTGTTGAAGATTATGTCCTATTATTACAAATGCAGTCTTTTGTCGAGTCTTGTTTACATTAGAAAGTTGCACTCTCTGGATTTAGTATGTGAATAAGATTGGGATTTGCTTCATTAAAGCCTGACTACTTCTTGTATAAGAACTTAAATTTTAACTGCATTTTAAAATCAAAGCACAGGCAGGAACTCACTTTTTTTATTAGCCTAAGTGTGAAGAATATGTTTTATATGTATGGATGTAATGAAACCTATATAGAGCTATAGGAGAGTCTTCTGAGGATGGTGGAAAACTTGAAATTCCTAAATTACTGCGTTAGAGTTGGTGTGATACTTGGGGCAACTTGATGGTAGCAGTGTTTATAATGCCATGATAAAAATATGATTTACAAATGGCAAGCTTGTTACATGGCAAGAGGGGATTGTTTGGGTTCATTGTTCCGCTGTGACAGAGAAATGAAAAACAAACTTGTATTGAAATTACACGCTCTGAAATACTCCTGTCATAGAAACTAGGTACTTTCTGTGCTTTTACTGGCAGCCTGTTTTCAGTTTTCTTCAGTACTGCCAAAGAAAGAAAAGATTAATTTTTGTTAGTATTCTGATGTCTATAAGAGTAAGTTAGCAGCCGGTTTTTTTTTGTGTAGTGCAAAAATACAGATTATACAGCCACCACAGAGCAGTTCTGAAAGCTAGATAGTGTGAAATTGTAATGGAATTGATATAGTTAAGTGTCTATTTTTTTGTGTGAGTATAATTAATTTTCTAGTAGCATCAAAGTGTTTTTATTTGTTAGATGCAAAATTATGGATGTGATTAAAAAAAATTATGATTTTTAATTTTTATTTTATTGTTTTCTAGTGTCTTAATGAGATCCTGGAGTCTGCTGATGCACCTCTGGAAGTCACAGATGGATTTATCCAATCAATTTCTTTATCTGTCCCCTGGGGGTCGTTGCTGCAGGATAACTGTGCATTAGAAGTAAAAGGATTAGAGATGGTCTTCAGGCCAAGACCAAGGCTTGGTAGGCTTATTTTTTTATTTTAGAAAAGGAAATTTTTTACAGTTTTTCAGAGTCAAAAGTCTACCCTTGCTTATTTAAAATGTCATTTAGCTTCCATACATTAATGATTAAGAATTAATAAAAAAAGAAACTGTCAGGTGTTTGTCAGTTGGTTGACAGCTCAATTAGTTGTCGCTCTGTTAAATAATTTAAAATGCTTATAATATTCCTACTGTTGTATGTCTTCCAAGCTTCTTTCAGACCTATAGAAATGGCAGTGTGGGAAGGAGTTTGTGCAGTTTTTGGGTGGTGTTTGTGCAGTTCTGTGAGGCAGAGTTAGTAGTTGGCTGTTGGATGGCAGCAGGACAACAGCATGGTGTGAGACTGGGGGGGGTTATGGGAGGTTTGTCTTTGTCTACTTCAGGCTAAAAGATGGAATTTCTTGTATATTTAGAGAACAACAAATGCAATTTAATTGCTATTGCAGGGTGAAATAATGACTTTTAAGTACTCTAACTTTTTCATACTAACTTTGGTTATGATGCTGAGGGTTGCCTGAGTTGTTCTAGCTTGTCAAGCTTGTATCCAGATGCTTGTTACTGATCTAGTTTAGATAAATTTTTACTGGTCATCAAGCTCCCATAAATTCTGTGGAACACTTAGGTAATTTTTAGTTGTGAAAATTGTTTGAATGTCTGAAGAATTTTAATTTGGCTTCCTTCTTGTAGCGTAAAGACAGCGGAAGAAAACATTTTTTTAAACATAAGAAGAAAAAAGAATGCATAAACCCTATTTCTCATCTTTTGTTAGTTACCTTAAATGAATTACTTGCTGACATATACTCTACATTTCATCTGTAGTTGATTAACTGGAATTAAGTTTTGAGCTATATTACTTTCTGATGTAAGATTATTGCTTTGAAGGAATGGTAGTATTAGGAAGAAACCTTTATTTCTTCACTTGCATCCAGTTAGTTCTCTTTGATGTTTTATAATAGACCAAATAGTATAGAAAAAACCCCATGGTGCTGGTTTTATCACACATCTATAGCCACATGGAGGTTTCCAGAGCTGAATGCTTAACTGAAATGTTTTGCCTGTTTAACACGCTTGTATTTGAGCTAGTTTTATTTTTGTCTGCCTGTACTAGAGTGTGATAGTTGAATTTGATTAACTTCTCTAATCCATAGTTTTATAGTATTTGCTCACAATGGCCTTGGCATTAGCTGATAGGAATGCATTGTCAATTAAATTAATCTGGCTGATGAAAAACTTGTTCAGCTTAATACCTGCTGTGCTCTTGGATTTTATTATGCTTTACTTACTATGTCAGGTCTGTGTTAGGCATTTAAAACATGTTTTAATGTGCTAAGATAACATTTTAAACCTTGCTTAGTGTACCTCTGTGCAGGATATGTTTCAAGAGGAATAAGAAACTTTGAAATAATTTTTAAAAATTAGATTTACTTCATTTTGCCAATTATGCCTGCAAAAACAAACCAATATAGTGAAAGAACTCCAGAAATTTTTTAATTGCTCAAATTAGTTAAACCAGTGCTGAAAATTGATTACACTGTTGATTACCTGATTTCTTGTTTTCAAATACCAGAATCTTACCAGTGCAGTCTAAACAGATTACATTCATTTTAAAGTAGTAAAGTCTATAATGAGAGATTATAACTAAATTTGTTTTTAAGTGTAACTTCTTACTAAGTTGTTGAAACTCTTTTCTGGATGTGCCAAATATATTGTAGTGTTTTGTCTTTATAGTTTCATGAAGTCTATGTTTAATTTATTAAGACTAACTTTACTCCACAGCATCTGGTTCTGAGCCCATGTATTGGTCAAGTTTTATGACCAGTAGTATGCAGCTTGCAAAAGAGTGTCTTAGCCAAAAATTGACAGATGAACAAGGAGAAGGGTCCCAGCCTTTTGAAGGACTTGAGAAATTTGCAGAAACTATTGAAACAGGTATGAATCAATTATTGAAATTTGAATTAACATCTGAGATTTAATTGTTTTATGTTGTGTCTCAGTTTTACAAAACAGCATCTCAACTGCCATAACTTGTATGACTAATTTTCACTAGTTAGCATTGCTTGTAAAATCTAAAGAGGAATGTAGGACAAGTGATCTTGATTTTGAAGTGGGGAAAAAAGCCCCATTTATTTCCTAAAGTATTTGTATACTTTCCTCCGAACTGTGTTTCAGGGCAAGTTGGTGTTTGTTTTCACCAGAATATATCCAGCTAAATCTGTGTCTGAGGGATTGATAACATGTCTTAGTTTTGGAGATGGCTCTGTAATTCATCAATTGCTAGTAGTGATACTGTTGAAGTAGAAATGGAAAACGTTTCTTCAGCTGTGTCTGTGCAAAGCTGACCTGTTATGTTGTATGAATGTCCATAATCACACTGTGTTGATAGAAGCACTTCAGAAACTGTTTTTTGTTGGAGATGGTTTTTCTAAGTGCACAAAACTAAGAGCTTATGATTGCATTGTGTGGTGGAGAACCTTGTGCAGAAATGTGTGAGCTAAGGGAAATGTTTAAAATCCCATCTGGAGATGGAATTACTCATTCCAGGTAGCATGCTGCTGCAGCACTGCTTGATAGTTCAGATATGGTGCACAATGAAGATGTTACTTTCCTTGAGGATCATCCACACTGAGTTACAGGAAAACTTGATTTGAACTGTCATTTGCTCAAGTGTCTGAGCCTTAGAGAGCAGTTGTATGCTATGGATATACATACATATTGGTTATGTAATAGGAGTTTATATTGTCTGTTGAACTCTTACTATCTTATTGAACTCAATTGATAATTTCCACTGAAATAAATATTGAGAGCTTAAAATCAGAGACCATTTAATATGGTTACAAAAGTAATCCTTCAGTAAGTTAATAGTCTGCACTGTTGTGTTTTTTTTTTTGTTTTCCCTTTTAAGTTCTAAGAAGAGTGAAAGTTACCTTTTTGGATACTGTGTTACGAATAGAACATGTGCCGGAAAACTCTAAAAGTGGAACTGCACTTGAAATCAGAGTTGAAAGGTAATTTTAATTTTTTTTTTCCTAAATCTGTGGATTTTTTTCCCTAAGGAACTTCTTGCCATTTCCTGTAAAATACATTTTACTCATACACACAAGTTCTTAGTATACAGTTAGACATTTGCCCCTGAGCACCTTTTTTATAATGTTTGTGAGCATTGTCTTCACTCAGATTCCACTTAGCATGTTTATGCTAAAGTTATTTAACCATCAAGTTAAAAGAGTTGTGTTTTTTCCCAATATACATTTTCATCTACTTCTACAGTTAATGAATAACATTTCTCAGACATTCAACAGTCAGTGTATATTGTTGGCCAGTCAGGCTATGTGTACAATTAGAAAGGGAAGTGACCCTTTTGAGTAAGATACTTTAAATAATTTTAGAAAAAAAGGTATAGTCCTGAAAAAAAATCCAAAGCCCTGAAAGAATTTAGGTTCTATGTGAGCTTTCAAAAGAGCCCATGTGAATTCTGTAATTACTTTGAACGTGTATGTGTTCTTAATGGAGATTTTTTCAACCTGTGGGAGAATGTAATCATACTTGCTTACAAAATATTGAGATCAGCATCAAATAAAACTGATGCTTACTCAGAATTACTAATGAAATATATTTAGTTTTGAACATTTATAAGCTTCAGGTTATTGTGTTCTCTGGGGTATGTTCACATTGGAAGCACGTCTTGATTTTCTGGTGGTGTCCCATAGAGAAGTTAAGATTTCCACCCATTCCCAGAGAGTGGTGGATTTTCATTTCATGACAGTGAACAGCACTGTAAAAGTATTAAGAGAAAGACCATGTACAAACTTAAAGGTTAAAAGGCACAAGAGAAGTAACAATTTGTATGCACCCACTGTCTTAATTTCCTTTCTTTTGCCTCCCAGAACTATGTACTGTGATGAAACTGCAGATGAGTGCTCTGGAATTAATGTTCATCAGCCCACAGCTTTTGCTCACAAATTACTGCAGCTCTCAGGTGTCTCTTTCTATTGGGATGAGTTTCCTGCATCAGCAAAGTCCTCCCCAGTGTGTTCAGCTACACAGCTGGTAAAAATAAATACATTATATAAGGATGTAAATTGATGAAAGAATAGATTGTTATGCTAATATATTACATTAATTCTGAAGGATACAGGAGTTGAACTTGTACTTAAATCTGTTTGGGAAGTTTTATAATCAGTTCCTGTTGATTTTGAGGAGTGGCAAGGAAATGGACTTGAGGACTGAGTAGAAATTAGGATGTATTGTGCTGGAATGTGGTTGCAACTTTAAGAACTAGAAATTTAAGGACCCTACAATTCACTGTTCTGTGGAAACTTGCTCTTTTTTTTTCAAAGGTCTAATGCTTCACATTCTATGTGCTTTGTTTTTTCACAGTTACCTATACGTGTTTTTAAAGCCTAGATCAAATTTATAGTTTATAAAGTGATTATTTGTGTGATAGGCTTATTTTAAATGATTGTTTTGCATTTTTTTCCTAAGAAATGGGATACATTCTTATTCCTTTATCTGTAACTTTTTAAGGCAATGGAACCAAAGCTTTCGCCTAGCTGGAATCCAAAAATCACTTATGAGCCACATCCACAATTAACAAGAAACTTGCCAGAAATTACTCCTTCTGACCCTGTACAGATCTGTAAGCTGATTGGTAGAATGGAGTTAAGCCTAACGTTAAAACAAAATGAAGTCCTTCCTGGAGCTAAGGTTAGTCATGCTTTCCTGGTGTCTAACTAAATGAGTAGTTCTGTAGAATTATTTTTTTCTAGTACATATGAAGAAGGTAATATTCTCAGGGGAACAGAATTGCAATAGTTTTCATGTTGATTCTTTATGTTCTAACCTAATAAATATATATAAAAAAAACTTCTTTATGGTAGTCAGATGAGTCAGGGCACAGTGAAATCTGTTAAATGAGAATTCCTGTGTTAGAGAGACTGGATTTAAGTGTTCACAAAGCAAGTAGACATGGCAGTGAGTATATAAGTAAGGCTGTGTAATGTGTTCCCCATCTCTGCAGTTTTTAAATTGGCTGTTGACCTGTTTTGTATAGTGTACCATATTTTATAGAAAGCATAAAGTTTCTGCTGTGGTAGAGAAGGATTTTTTTTATGTCCAGCAATTTCTAGTCCATCTTTAATTGTTCTTGTTTATTCAGTTAAGAGTCCTTGAAAAGTAAACTAACGTTTCCTTGGTGTGAAATAGAGAAATGCTGCCAATTTCAAAAGTATTAATATACAAAACAGAAGACCTTTTATTGTTTTAAGGTACTTACTTGAATACCTAATAATTAATAAGAAAAACTAACTTTATTTTTTATTACTTTGGGAATTATTAAAGAAAAAAAAAGCAGATTAATGGAATTATTGATTTTTTTTCTGTTATGAAATTGTGTATTTATTTTAAGCTGATAGTCAGTGACACATCTGCATTAATCCTGCCAAGCTACAGGTTGGAAGAAACACAAAATTATGTTTCTAGTTGTTTTATAGAAGATACTGGTATAATGACTGTATTCTTCCCACTATAAAAATCTATTATCCAAATAACACATTCAAGTAAAGTAAAGAAAAATTCCTTGAGTGTTCTTGACAATATTATTTCCTTTTCTTTTTAGTTGGATATAGATGGACAAATAGATTCTGTACATCTGTTTCTGTCACCAAGGCAGGTTCATCTTCTATTGGACATGGTAGCAGCTATTGCTGGACCAGGCAAGTATTACAAGAAACAAAAAAAAAAATTTTTGCAAGATAAAAATGTTTCCTCAGTTGAAAAAAAATTGTGATGGTACATTATTAAGAACTTTTGTCTGATATTAGTAAAATGCTTTATAGCTGCTGTGAGTTAGCACTATGATTATTTTTTTGTTTTCAATTGCAAATTGTACATCTAGTAATGAAAAAAAACCCCAACAAATAAGGCTTGACACATGACTGTATAATAATACAAGAAATGAGGAAATTCTAGGTGGAGAAAACCAGGAGACCGAACAAATTCTGGTTCTTGCAGTTTCTGTTTCACAAGAGGAACTTCACTTCTCTGTCCTATGTTATGGTGGCAGGCACAGAAAATATAGAACAGACTGTAATTGAGTTTGTCTGTATTTGTGAAGAAGTAAAAGCAGTGTTTCAGTTACTGCAGTAGAAGTATGAGAGTGTTTGGGTTTATTCCCCTCACTATTTTATGTAACAACACTTGTTAGGGTAAATAATCTGTTTGAAAGATATGTCATCTCCTGGGTGGGTGCTTAATATTCTTCTAATATTGATATACTTGTGTTATTGGACATGTTCATTGTTTTTGGACAACTGGGGAAGTATTACATACAATTTCCCAGGTTTTCTTCAGACCTGAAACTTTAATAATGCCTTAATAGTAAAACCTTTAAGAAGTTGTGGCCTTATTCCCTAAAGCTGACTGAGAAGAGAAATGTATGTATATTATATGCTAACACACTGCATATATAACCTTGAAATGTTTCCATCATCTGTGAAGTTAATAAATGCTAGGAGAGAGTAATCTGTATGTGAACAAATAACAAACCAACAAAATGCACAAATACACACATCTCATATATAATAGACATGTATATAATCACACATGCAAATGTATATGTATACACCAATGATTCATTTTCAGATTAATTTTTGAATTTTATTAGGAATACAGTTAAGGAAATTACAGTAGGATTTCTGTCCATTTTTTTGAATTCAGAGAGTCTGAGCAGGATGGAACTGTCAAATAAAGATAGGAAGAACCGGCCCATGCAACAGGAGGACGAGTATCGGATTCAGATGGAGCTGAAACGATATTTAAGGAAAGAGTCTTTGTCTGCAGGAGCATCATCTGAACAAAGCTTCTATGAGACAGAGAGTGCCAGAACGCCTTCGAGTCGTGGCAAGTATAAAAGATGATGCAAAATAGCAAATAACCTGTGGTTAAGCTTGTTTAAATTGATTGTTCATCTTTTCATCTTACCAATTTATGTATTGAAACAAGTTTGACCTGAAGTAATTATATGCCATTAATTGTAAAGTTCAGTAAAAATTTAACTAGTTTAGGTATCAGGCTGGACTTGATCCAGTATTTCCTTAAAATTGTTCTGTTTATGTTAATGTGAAACATGCTGAAAACACATACAGCATGACATCTTTTCAAATGTGTGGTTGAGGAAATTACATCTAGAATAATAGTTGTATTTATGTAATTTTATGTGAATACTTTTTTGCTAATTATTTTTAATGTGAAATACTTTGATTTGTCAAAAGGAGAATGTATCAATTTATAGAAGTTATACCAGCTTGAATATGAAAATGAGAGATTTAACTGTTCTAATATTCATGAGATTTTTTCTCTCTTGATTTTTATTTAAATGTCTCTCCATAGACTCTCCTAGTTTAATGTCAAGAAAACTTGGAACTTCTGTAAATGATGTGTTTAGCTGGTTAATTTGTCTAACAGTTGTGATTTAAGAATACATTTCTGTTAGAAATAAAGGGGTTTTTTAAAATTCTGTCTAACAGTTATGACTTAAGACTTAAGAATACATTTCTGTTAGAAATAAAGGGGTTTTTTAAAATTAGTAAATAGCTCTTTATTATCTGTGGTTCTCTACTAGAGGAAGAAGTTTTCTTCTCAATGGCTGAAATGGACATGTCCCACAGCCTTTCTTCCCTTCCACCTCTTGGAGATCCTCCAACCATGGATCTAGACTTGTCTTTAACCAGTACATACACAACTACACCAGCAGGCTCTCCACTGAGCACTACAGTGGTATAGTATTAACTGCATTTGGAATCTTCTAGAAATTAACACTTCTGCCTGAATCTGTTGCATAAGTGCTGCATTCTTTACAATGTCAGGAACTGTTGCAAAATTCTAGAACAATTGAAATGTTTAGAGCTGGTAGTATTCCTTTTCTGCTGTGGAAATGGTATTGGAATTATTCTCATTTAGGAAATGTATTTTCAAATGCCTTGAAGCTTATATAGGATGCTTCATGATTTATTTTCCTTTTAATTACTGCACGTGTGCCACCTGGTTTTCTTTTAAAATAGACTACACAGGCAATGTTGTATGAAATTGTAGTATTAAATTTTTCCTCAAACAGTACAAAAGCTATGCTGTTGTTATCACCATCTTTCCCAAATCTGTGGTGTACCTAACGTTTCCCTTGATGAAAACTGTGGAGAGCAGCTGTAGAACTAGAAAATATATGCTCATGAGGAGTGCAACTTTAGCCTTAAAAACCTGTGGAATTAAAAAGCATATCTTGAAATAAAGCATACCTGCATTGAAAGTTGAGCACTAATTCTCCATGACATAGCATGCCATTGTTTGTTTTATGCATGTTGGAGTTTTTTGGTGATTTACCTCATTATTTATGTTTGATCTAATGTGTAACAATTCTTTGCAAATTTAAGGTCATATATATTTTTTGTTTTAGCTGCAACCAACTTGGGGCGATTTTCTTGATCGTAACAAACAAGAATTGCAGCCTCCAAGAGGTTCCTCGCTAACA
The DNA here is from genome assembly GCF_014805655.1 of Passer montanus. NCBI lineage: Eukaryota > Metazoa > Chordata > Aves > Passeriformes > Passeridae > Passer > Passer montanus. The sequence goes on from NW_024367372.1 coordinate 8,007,656, forward strand.
GCCAATATGGTTCACCAGACTTCCATAAGAAGGACATGTAAGTAACAACAGATAGATGATTATGAAAATGAATTGTTATTCAGCAACTTGGTAAAAAGAAATGAAAATCAAAAGTAAGATGATTTTATAACTGTGTTATTGCTGAAAAATTACGTGAACTTAATTTTGTATTTCAGCTATTCCATCCAGATCTGTTTCTGTGGATGAATCCAGACCTGAGCTACTTTTTAGACTGGCAGTTGGAACTTTCTCAGTGTCTGTACTTCATATTGACCCTTTACCCCCACCTGAAAGTTCACTGAACCTTAACCCATTGACACCAATGGCTCGGGATTTCTTTGCCCGAATAGAAAAGATTGAGCCAGTTAAGTTTTCAACAGAAGATTTTCTGTCCTTCCGAGAAGTATTTGCAGCAGCTTGTTCTCATGATCACCTTAGGTATAACTTTGCTTATTAATAAATATAAGTAACAAAAATATATTTTAAGTAAATTTGAATAAAGTAAGTTTATTTCCATAGGAATTGTGTCACTTAATACTTTAATTGCTTTAGACTTCTTTATTAATTTCAAAATAGTCTTGAATTTTGACATCTGTTGTCCAAGACGTCTTTTAAAAAAAAATTGAAACAGAAGAAGAAACAACAATAAACATTAAAACCATCTAGCTTTTTAATAGATTAATTAAATTAGGTACAGTTTCTATGACAGAAGCCTAGAGAGTCAAGAATAATAAAGTAAATATCTTCTTTAGAAATAGCTGTGTTTTACGGAAGTGTTGTTATTCCAGTGTAGTGATTACTGCTTGAAGGAGCTTAGGGTTTTACTTAGTGCAAAATGTGATACCAGTAGGGATAAAGCCTAAGTGAGACCAAGATAATAAAGTCAGGCAGCAGTCTTTTTTTGCCTTTTACCATCCCAGTACAGTGTATGAAGTAAAATATTTAAGGGTATATATATTTTCTTACCTTATATATGTAATTTATACTTTGTGAGACATTTGACTTCATTGTCTACCTAAGGATGTTAGTTTTATATGAACTGTACCTCAAATTAGATGCCTAAAATGTTGTTTACAAATTTCTCTATGCTGACCATTGTTGATTATGTAACATGAGCCTCATTGTCTGTTGCTCAATCTGTTATAATTCGATATTTTCATGTATTTGGAGAAATTATGGTGTTTTAATGATTTTAAAATTATTATAGTGATCCTTTCTTACCTACTTAAGTCTTGACTTTTTATAATTTTTAGTGATTTATACTACTTTTAATAATTATTAATTTTAATAATCTAGGTTTATAGGTACTGGCATCAAAGTGTCTTATGAGCAAAGACAAAGGACTGCCTCACGAAGTTTTAGTACTGACTTATCCATTGGTGACATGGAGTTCCTGGAATGCCTTTTTTCTACTGACTCTCATTCCATGCAGCCTCACTATACAGAGGTATGGTAAAAATAAAGGGAGTTCCATAAAAAAGAGATGTTAATTGTATAACTGAGAATGCTAGATTTTAAGATTGTTGTAATTTAAATGTTTTATAATGTTTTTCATTTTTTTAAATATGGTACAGTTTTAAGGTAAAACTTACGTTTTAATTCTGAGCTGACATAGTGAACCCAACTACTGTCATACCTGACAGGAACAGCACCAAGTAGCTAAACTTGGTTAGTTACTTTTTAAATATGCTTAACATGGTTTGGGCATTAGTTTTTTGAAAACATTTACTCTAAGCAATGGAGTTGAGCAATGCAAAGGTTTCTTGTGGTGGTGATTATTCTTGCAGCTCTTTTAATGGTCAGAGATATCCAGTAGGTAGCTGAACATGTAGATTGAGTAAACAGTTGAGCTGGGGCTCTGTTCACTGACTTCAGTGTGGGGTTACCTGTCTGTTCTAGGGAAAATGTCATATATATTTTCCTGTGGCAACTCCTTCCTATTTATTAAACATTTTGAACTATTTTTTTTCCTGAAGCTGCTGACATTTCATTCTGAAGAAAGAAATGATTCTCATTCTATGCCATGCCTTCAGCTGCATTATAAGCATTTAGATAATAGAGGACCTCAGGTAAGGTGGGAGATGAAAATGACTAAGTTTCTGTAGAATTACCTTTGTCTAATTTCGTTCATTTGAACAGAAAATTGACTGTAAAACAGAGTTCTTAACTCCTACTTATTATAATTTGTTTCACTGTGTTGTGTTGAAGATTTTAGTGCTTTTTCTCTCTCTTTTCAGGGTAGTCAAGGGAGACTCAGCTCTGTTCCACAGAAAGCAGAGTTACAAATAAAGTTAAGTCCAGTGTTTTGTGAGCTGGATATTAGTATTGTAGACAGATTAAATTCCTTACTTCAACCCCAGAAACTAACTACAGTGGAGATGATGGCATCTCACATGTATGCTTCTTACAATAAGCACATAAGTCTGGTAAGTTTAAAGTGAAATTGATTAAGAAACTTGCTGGGGATTTTTGCAGGAGGAAGTCAGGGTGACTGCTAGTTCTGATTGATTTTTGGTGGCTGAGGTGCTTTTTTTTTAGTGTGAGAGGTCTTTTTGTTTGGTTGGTTGACTGGGGTTTGTTTGGTTTTTCCAACTTCTGACAGTTTCATTTTGCATTCAGTGATTGTGTGCTTGAAAACAGACCAAAAGACAGTGGTAGACACTTCAAAAACTGCATAAGTTCTCAGCTTCTTGAAGGAAGGAGAACTGGGCAAAAAAGAGTAATCTTGACTGACTTCTCATCCCTAATCTGTCCCATCATGCTCTTAGCAGCTGATATAAAGTGTTGCTAACAATTCCACTTCTGTGTTGAAATCTTTAGTTGTCACAATCAGCCTAGCTGCCTCTGCTGTGTATTAACTTGCTTTTGGGTAGGTGACAGAGAGAATAGGAGGTATATGCATTGCATTCTAGTAATCTGGGACCAACAGAAAGAAATTGAAGCTTATTTGCCTTGGTTTGGGTTATTACAATAGCATTAAACTTAAAGACTTTTCTTAAAATACTTGAGGAATGATTAATGCATTTAACTGATTTTCTGCACAGCGACAAAAATCTTTATATAATTTTATTGCTGCATTTACTGATTACGGAAAAATCAACTTTCAAAACTATTTAAGAGACTGCTAAAATTGTAAGACATCAGTTGTTTCTGTAAATATAATTGTCTTGCAAGTTTGATTCCTTTCAATAATCAGCAAAAGGGGGATGGTATGAAGGACATGACAGTGACAGGAGCTGGACACCCTGACTTGCTGAAGGGGACAAATACACATGATAGTAATTCCTATTTCTTCAACAGCAGCAGTTTTTAAACAAGTGTCACATGCCAAGTGAGACATGGTATTTCCTAACTGCAGCTGAATATTGTTCGGTACTCTCACCATCTAATTGAAGAGGAAAAAAATTGCAAAAATAACAGTTTTTTTTAAAGATTGCTGATCTCTGCAAAAACTTGACTTCTAAGTAGAATCTTTATGACACCAATAATAGAAAAATATCCGAAGAACAGTTGCAGTCAGTCTTGATGTGTTTTTTCTGTGATATATAAATAATATTTTTCATGTTCAGGTACTATATCATCAAAAGCTTTCCCCATAGTCACTTTTAATGCTATTTTCTCTAATTCAGTGGGTTTTTAAATTCATTTTGGTTTTCTTTTGTTTTTTGGTTCTTTTAGCATAAAGCATTTACTGAAGTTTTTCTGGATGACTCACATACTCCTGCAAACTGTAGAGTTTCAGTTCAAGTCACTGCCCCAGCATTAAAACTCTCTGTTCGCTTCCCAATACCTGATCTACGGTCAGATCAGGAAAGAGGACCATGGTTTAAGAAATCACTTCAGAAGGAGATTCTTCATCTTGAATTTACAGATATGGAATTTAAAACTGAATTTATAGGAGGGTCGACTCCAGAACAAGTTAAATTAGAGCTTACCTTTAAAGAGCTAACTGGTAAGAATGTTAATATATTATATTCAGAAGTCCTTTTTTATTTTTCTAGGTACTGTGTAGTTCAGAAAAAGGTCCTCTGATATCGAGTAACCCAGGGAGTGTCTTTCCACCTGAATTTTGGAGTAGATATGATACCTCTACTGTAATTCTGTGTTCTGTACTAAATACCAACGTAAGTCCAAACAATACCACTAGGAGGAGAGGCTGTGTGTCCAGTTCTGAAAGACAAGGAGCTCCTGCAGAGGGTCCAGTGGAGACCATGAAGCTAGTGAGGGGTCTGAAGCATCTTTAATATGAAGAGAGGCTGCAGGAGCTGGGCCTGATCAGTCTGGAGAAGGCTGAGAGGGAAATCTCATAAGTATGTAAATATCTCAAAGACAGGTGCCAAGAGGATGGTGCCAGACTCTCTTCAGTGGTGCCCAGAGGCAGGACGAGGAACAATGGCCATAAACTGAAACACAAGAGGTTTCACATTAACATGAGGAAGAACTTCTATGCATTGAGGGGGCTGAGCACTGGAACAGGTGCCCAGGGAGGTTGTGGAGTCTCCCTGTCTGGAGACATTCAGAATCCACCTTGGATGAGTTCCTGTGTAACCTGCTCTAGGCAGAGGGGTTGGGCTAGATAATATCCGGCGGTCCTTTTCAACCCTGAAAGTGCTGTGATGCCAAGACTGATTTCCTAAATTACTATCATTGAAAATATTTAATAATTTCATGCCTCTAGTATCTTTCAAAATAAAAATACTGTGAGACTGGTTTATTTTTGCGGTCTTCTCTGCTGACTCATTTTGTGTACTTAATCAAGGTTGTGACAAAATACAGTGATGCTATAAATATAAATGCTGGTATCTATGCATTGGAAGCATCTGATTTTCTAACTATTGCTAGATGAAAATAATGTCTATAAATATAAATGCTGGTATCTATGCATTGGAAGCGTCTGATTTTCTAACTATTGCTAGATAAAAATAATGTGAAGTAATTTCTCTTTCTAAAAGTTAATATTACATTTTTGGAAGAAGGGATGAAAAAAATTTGACGAAGTAGCTTAGTAAGTAGCATTGGCAAGTTAGTCTTGTATGACACCAACCTGAGGAGTGGCAAACCTGAAGTAAGCAGTTGTCATTCATCTGTTAATTTCTAAAAAATCTCTTTCTGTTCAGGTTCATTTGAAGAAGATAATGCAGAAACACCAGTAAAATTTTTTCAGGTGTCAGGTGGCACAGATGGAGATATAACATCATCATCAGACAATTTTGACTGGCCTCGGTAAAATAAATTTTCATGTGTTTAATGAGGATTGATTAAATATTTATTAAGCACTGTTGTTTTTCTAATTTTAATCCAGAATGCCTATGTGGTAAATGATTGAAAAGAATTTGCAAAGAAAGAACGTGTAACTATTAAAAAGACTCCAAGAATTCATAAAAATCCGCTGGAACTTCTACATGCGAAATAATGAAATACGGTTTTTAATGTATAATGACTTCTGCATGGACTTGAGTAAATTTCACTGAAAGTTGGATAAATGATTAGAGACTTGAAACTTTTTCCCATTTTCTTTTTACTTTATCTTTTCTCCTGCATTCATGACTGGATACCAAACCACCCACCCTAGTTGAATTTTGCCTCAAAATAATATAAGCCATAAGAATAGTACGAATAATTATATTGTGATTGCACTATTGCATCTTATATCACATGCAAGGCAATACAGTACTTCAGGCTTACTGAAGAGAAGGACCTGGTAGCTAAAGCATGTAATAAGATGTTTAAAGAGGTAATTTTAGATTTGGTACAGAATTTGCTGTGTACATTGTTTGGCCCAAAATTCAGTGGCTTTCTGACAGTAAGTTTATGTGGACATTTTTTCTTTTATAATGCCACAAATAAAATTTTCTATAACATTGTTTACATGTAAGAAGCTACACCATGCAGTAGAGCATTTTTAATAGCTGTTAATGGTCTAGTGAAGCAAGTTCTATTTTGGGAGAGTGCTTGTTTTTTTTTTTATTTTGGGAGAGACTTTTCTTGGGTCACCTGTATGATCACCTGATGGAGTTGAAAAAAAAAAGTTAATACTTTCTTTCACCTGATGTTTCACCCATGTCCCTTTGTGTATGTAAGTTAGTTTTTTTCTTAGTAGTATTGTTTTGGGTAATAAAGTATGTTATTATCTAATAAAAAAGTCCCGGGAATTTTGAGTTATTTAGTCTATGTGTATTTAATGGCAAGCCAGTAGAACTAGTGGACATGTGACAGAGCATAAATATAAACATTTTGAGCATCTCTTAATGGAGTATTCTGCTTAACTTCTCCCATGTCAGGATTGTATTGAAAATAAACCCTCTGGCTGTGCACTCTATTCTGGAAAGGATAGCAGCTGAGGAGGAAGAAGGTGATAATAACTTCCAAGAGGAAGAAGAAGGAGGGTCTCATTCTTTGAAGGATGTCTGTGATATTAGAAGACCAGAGCCTTCTCCATTTTCTTCTCGTAGGGTCATGTTTGAAAATGAGGAGGTACTATGAAATTTTGTTACTGCTTTGTGGTTATGATAGAAAAAATGAATACAGTCTCACTACTTTACATGCAGCTTCTGGCTCCTACTTTTGGTTTTGTTTTGGGTTTTTTTTTTGGTTGTGTTTTTTTCTTTAACTTAAGAATTTTTTTCTTTTTTCTTTCAGATGGTGATGCCAGGAGATGTAGTTGAAATGACTGAGTTTCAGGATAAAACAATCAGCAATTCTCATTATGTACTGGAACTGACATTACCAAACATTCACTTAACACTACCAAACAAAAGCTTTTATGAAAAACTTTACAACAGGCAAGTATAATTGTTTTGCTTGGTTATCATGACCTGTACTCTCAGTTCTGTGTCACTTTTGATAAAAGCAGTTGTCTAAGCAGGTATAGCAGGAACTCATTTGTGTAGTTTATTTAAAAACACAAATTGCTATATAAATATTTTTCCAAGTTAACATGACACCATTGTGTCATGCACCTGATCAGTGCTGTGGCAGATTTTGTGAACAACGGGTGAAGCTAAATAATCTTTGGCTCTCAGTGAACACTTTGTTCAGATCTCTGTGCAATTTTCTTTTTTCTCTAATATTTCTGATGTTTTCTTTAAACAGATTATTATACTTTAGAAACTTGTGCTTAATTTTATTCTTTCCATCTAAAAATCTAGAGCTTGCAAGGCAGTCAGGAAAAAACCCCCTAATCCAGTTTTGTAAGATTGACAAAGATTTATGAAAATATAGAGATAGTGAGCCAAATTTATGGGTGGGTGTTCATTTATTTCTGTTAGTTTGCTGTCTGAAAACCAGCAAAATACTACTAGATTGTTGCTGTACTGTGCAAATATGCAAGAGAAATGCTGATCTATTTTATTCTCTAGTAGATAGTACTTCGAGTATTTTCACTTCCAAAGTGACAAAGCAGAACCTTCCATTGAATATTTTGTTGGAATACTTCTGTACTGAATGTCACATATGTCTTTACCCTGACAGACACACTCACTTGAAATCAAAAGAATGAATGTCTCCTGCAACTTAGTTGAAAATTGATGTGATCAAAATAGGGGTTTCTCAACTCCCCCTCCAGCCTACTGAGCTAATAGATAGCTACTTAAAAAGGATTTTGTGTCACTATCACATGTTAGACTTTGATATGTGCATACCATAATTACAGAATGAAAGTTACTTTCATTTTTTATTTCTTATACTCATGAATATATTATTGTTTCTTGTGCTCATGAACTTTTTCTCTATTTGCTTATGGAATCTGGAATCTTATATAAAGTCTGCAAAGGAATTATGCTTGACTGACTTAATACAAAATGGGAATGTAGTAATATATTTTGTGTAATGATAATGTATTTCTTTCTAGGATCAGCAATGATTTATTGTTGTGGGAACCCACAGCTCCATCTCCTGTAGAAACATTTGAAAACCTTTCTTATGGTGTTGGACTATCTGTGGCCAGCCAGCTCATCAACACCTTCAGTAAAGACAGCTTTAGTCAATTTAAATCTGCAGTTCATTATGGTAATACACTTAATAAATTATCTAGAACTATAGTATTTTAGAAGTGTAATTGGCTGAAGTGATTAAGGTATTAGTGGAAAGATTTTGTAAACTTATGGGAAAACATAAAACCAAGGGGAAAAAAAAAGGTAGATTACTGTTGAATTGGGTAAAATAAATGTGAAATTGAATTGCATTACCAATGGAGAAACAGTGAGTTATTGGCATAATGTGTGTAATAGCTAGAGAATGAGTTGTACTTCATTTTATCTATTAGATGATGAAAGTGGATCTGAGGAAGAAACACTACAGTATTATTCCACTGTTGATCCAAACTATCGTTCACGCAGAAGGAAAAAGCTTGACTCACAGAATAAGAACTCACAAAGCTTTCTGTCTGTTCTGCTAAATGTGACACATGGATTAGTATCAATATTCACAGATGTAAAGGTAAGGCACTGGGGCTGGAGCCAGGTTTTTGTTGTTTTGATCATGGTTCCCCTTCATGCTGTATGTACTTATCTGTTTTAACAGTAATTCTGTAATCTTTATGCTACTATAACTAGGCAGTAATGCAACACAGTATTTTGCAAATTGTGTACTTTGCTTCATGTGAGATGCAATAGGAAAGCATGTATTGGCAGCAAGTGTTGTGTTAGTTTAGACTGCCTAAATGCAGCAAACTGTCAGCAAACAATAATTTTATCATTTCTCTTCTTCCTTCAGCAGGATGATGGAAATACAGTGGAAGGAAAATATGGTGAATTTTGGTTTGAGTTCAACGGTGGTTCCCTTTTCAGTGTGACTAAATATGAAGGCTTTGAGGACAGACACTACGTTTGTCTCCATTCTAGCAGCCTCAATTTATATCATCAAGGTAGGGGTGGGATTGAGGTGGCTTTGGGACCAAATTTGAAGTTAACTAAGCTTCAGTCTTCTTAGGGAAAAGGCTGTATTTTTTTTGTCTTTTCTCTCATAGTGTGTCATTTGGCACAATGAATGTAATTTATGGCTAATGTTTCTAAATGCTACAGTAATGCACCTTCCTTATAACTGTATTTAGTTACAGTTTAGCTCCAACTTTCCATATAACTGCTGGTCTTAAGAGATATTGTGATCCTCTGGCAAAATAGCTGCACAGCCTATTCTTTACTATGAAAATGCACTCTTCCTAATGTCATTGGTTTTTTAAATGAAAAAACTACAGGTTGCCAGTGGCTGCTGTGTTTTTCCTCAGTAGCTCGTTGTTGTCCACAAGTGAAGGATTTTGGCTGTGTCATTTGTCTATGTCTGGTAACTCCATGTAGTTAAATCTTTGAAGGTTTCCCCATCAGATGCTCGTGAATCAGCGGTACTCATGTTTCAGTGGAAGGCTTAGTTATTGTATGTTTAGACATTAGCATGGCACTATCTCATAAAATGAAGAGGAAATACATGTTCTTCCATGTAACCTGTAGGAGATTTCTGTCCTTTATTTCAACTTTGCTATTTTGTTGGGCAAATAAAAAACTCAATCCCTAACAGACACGTTGAAGATTATAGCTAGAACTGTGGTTTTAAATATTGAATCACCCATAACCTTCCCTTCACAGTTCTTGGTTGTGCATGACTAACTTTGGTAATTAAAATAATTATGTAGGCATTAAGTGTAAAAAGGATTTTCCTTCACACTTCATCAGTCAACTTTGGTAATTCATTCCAAAATCTCTTTGCAGGTTTGGTAGATGGAGTTGTCCCTTCCTCTGAAGTACGACTGCCCAGCACAATACGTCCCCATTGGTTAGAGCCTACTATTTGTTTTTCTGAAGAGGATGGTCTTAGTAGGACTACTTCAGATGGTGTAGGAGTGGATAGTCCAAGTATGCTGACTGTTGCAGTCAAAATCCAATCAGATAAAATAGAGAGCAATACAAAGGTTTGTGTTATTTGTTATATAACATAATTTTTATGAGTTATCTCAGTTATATGGAAGCATCTAGATAGGGAGTTAGAAGGGTTAGAGATGAAGAAGCCATATAGTTCTCAGACATTCATTTTCAAACGACAACTTTCTGTTAGAATCTTGGGTGGATTATAAAATTTAAGTAGCAGTCTAATTTACTAATTCTTCCAATGCTTCACTTTACCGATCATGCTATTTCTTTACAAAATGCATTTTTTGAATAGTTGACATTTTTTGTTTTTGTTGAGTTTCTCTGCTGTTAAAACAGGCAAGAACAAATACAGAATTACACTGCAGTTAACTAGCAGTGTCATCTAATAGGCAGCCTTTGCTTACCTATTTGGAATGGGACTGGTAAATGACAGTAGCATTCATTAGTGCGGCTGAAAGAGGACCTCGTAGCTGGCATAGTGGTGACAAACAGGTTGGTTGAGTTATCTAAAGAAAGGTTCTGCAGACCAGCAAAGTGTTGTGGGGGTTCAGTTGTCTCACATGTGATCTACTTCAGGTTGGTAGTCCTGGTAATTTCAGCTGTATTCTAGAGTAAATGTGTAGGCAGCCTGCCTTCCTACCACCACCACCAAGCCACCATTTCTGCACTGTCCTGTTACAAAAAGTATGATATTGTGTTATTCAGGGTTTCTGTTTTGGAAAGCAGAAAACACCTGGAGATGTTTGGGAGCAGAAGGGTGACAGAGTTTCATAATCTAGATGTGAAATAGTTACATGTTTCATGTAAGCCAAGTCATGCAACTTTGTTATGCAGGAATTTCTGGTGGCTGTTGGACTAAGAGGAGCCACACTTCAGCACCGTGTGTTGCCTTCAGGTTTAAGCTGGCATGAACAGGTCAGGTTGCTACTGTTTTCTTGACTACATCTTCAATTTCAGTCTCATTGCCTTAACTGTCAAACTAAATAATGATTGAAAATCTTGATGTTAGGCTGTGCTGTATTATCATACTCTGCTCTTGAAAGTGTTCTTCTTTTTTCCTGTTTCTTTGAGATCATTGACAGATGATAATCTTACTTTTAAATTATTTCTTGTCTATTCACTTGGTAGTGTTCCTCTCATCATCCTAACTTTCTGCCCATAACATGTCAGGGAGTTTCTTGGCAGGGTTTACTTCATTCTGTTGGGTTTTGGGTTTTGTTTAAAAATCAGATAAAAAATCTCAGTAGTGCAATATTATTCAAGTACCTAAATAATCCTTAAGTTAAAAATACCCTCAAAACAAGCAAATATGTTATTTGCAGTAATGAAAGCATTTCTGTATTTTTCCCTTCTGCTCACTATCCCTCAAGTGTCATTTCTCAGTTGTATATTTCCTGTTTTGTATTGCTGGAAAAGCAGTACTGGAGGCTTTTGGAGAGGCAGTGAGCAGCAGTTTACATAAACACTTGTGAATGAGAAGGGCTGTAGTCATAGGTGTGGATGCAGAGGTAGAGCACAGCAGACAGTGCTGGAAACCCTTGATCTGTGTGTATGCACGAGGCAAAACATGCCATTATCACAGGAGCAGTGTCATTGCATGTACCTGCCCCATGCTGGATTACAGACAGTAACCCTTGACACCCAGTCTGCTCCTGTTCATCCTCCAGTCTGTATAATATGCTGATTTTTACATGCATTGTTACTGTACAACTGTGTGGAGCTGAACTTGGGGCTTTAGGCTCTGCTGTGCTGTTACTTTTTCCTCAGCATAATATTCTCATGGTTTGTGTAGCCTGCTTTACACCATGTTGCTGTTTTTACTCTGTGAAATGTTTCTCAAGTAGCATTTCCAAGTGCATCACAGGCAATCTTTTTTGGAGAGGGAGAGATCAAATAAAAAATTGTCCAAAGAGGTAGTTAGAAGAAAAAATTAAAAGACTAGCAGTGATGGTATGCCTCAGGCCTGGAATATTTTAAGAACTTCTGTAGTGTAACATGTTTGAGAGGGAACTATCACACATCTTACAGAGGAGGATAGCCACTAGTTTTATGGGGTAGTACATGAAAAAGCTGTTTATACTATGAATGTGCACATGGTTCTGAGTGTATTTCCCATATCCAGCCCTCAAGAAACACTTGAGGATAACTTGAGCAATGTAGAGTTAACTAAAAGTTAACTTTTCAGAGAGAGAGCAAGGAAAATGCAAAGACTGTAATAACAGCTGTAAAGAGGGATGAATAAGACTGTATTTGGGCAGTGTCTTAAAAATGCATTGTGAAACAAGGAGCCACTGGAGCATATGTGGATTGATCTTTTCCATACCTTTGAAGCTGCAGTTTTTATGGGGTTTTTTTGTGTTGTTTACATTCCATGCTTCTCTCTAATAAAATATTGAGTAAGCATCTTTAAATATTTGTGGCTGTTCACACCTTTTCCTTCTACTAATCTAACATTTTATTGTCATACCTGTGACAGATTTTCTTTTTTGCTCTTTTGTGCTGTGTAGTTGTTTGTTAATTTAACAGTATTGAAGTATTAATATGTTTGTGATTTTTAGATTTTATATTTTCTGAATATTTCTGATGAGCCTGTTCTGGGATATAGTCCTCCAGCTACAATTACAACTTTTCATGTACATCTGTGGAGTTGTGCTCTTGATTACAGGTAAGTAAAATGAAAATGTCACTTGACACTACAGCTGTATACTCAGTCTTCAAGAATGTTCAAGTTTCCATACTATAAATAATAGTTATTTAGGTACTTTGGAAAAAATACTTAACAGTGATCCCTTAACTAGAAGGAATTTAAAATAGGATATGACTTGCCTAGGTCTGGGAAGATCGAGTTAGGTAATCTAGAAGGCTTTGAGTGAACTTTCAAATAGGTACAGAGCACTAATTTGTTTTTCCAATTTGTTTTTAGGCCCTTGTTTTTGCCAGTCAGATCTCTACTTACTGTTGAAACTTTCAGCATTTCCAGCAGTGTTGCAGTAGATAAATCCTCTTCTACTCTCAGGTATAATTTAATTATGAATCATGTAAGCTCCTGTAAAACTCGTAATGCCTGTCTGCTTTTTTTACCTCAGAAGTTTTCATGTTGTATAAATGATCACACTGGTTTCCATCTTTTGAAATAGACTTTGCTCACATGTAATCCTTCTGTTTTATTAGGTTAAATAAATTTATTTATACTTTTTAGTTGGATAGCTTCCTTTAGCAACAAGCAATTCTGCATTTTTAATAAGATTGCAATATCCTGAAATGAAGTTATGTCTATTTTATGAATTAGTAAGACCTTAAGATTTCTTATAATTTGCTACTTGACAACAGTGTTTTAATTAATTGAATATTTAATGACTAATGAAAATATCTGTAACTTCTAATAATTTTCTTGCAACTTCAGTTGACTGTTTTACCTGTTCTGTTGTGAAATGTCTACTGAGTTGATTATTTTTATTGATGAAACCTTCTAAGTGTTCTTTGAAACAAATGTTCTGTTAACTTTATTTAGAGAAAAAACACAAAAATATAAATAAATGTTAAGGCATTATTTCTTATTCTAGGAAGGATCAAATATATAAATTGAAACGTAAAAAATATATAATTAGCAATGGGAAAAATATCGTAGAGTGGTTAATTGTCGATAGATTTGAAAATTATGAAAGGTTAAAGTGAAGAGTTTGAATTTAAGATATGCTTGGTATATTTGTGTTTTAAAATATTTTTTATATATTAATTTCTTTTGACTTAATAATTGTGCAGCATTTCTGTAAGCATTTTTATTTCATCTTGGTTTTGTTTCTTAGGATAATATTAGATGAGGCTGCGTTGCATTTGTCTGACAAGTGCAACACTGTCATGGTGAACCTCCACAGAGGTAAGGATGGTTTAGATGTCACTAATCAATTGCAGAGCCTAAAGAAACAAAATTGAGGCATGTTCAGCATATGTAAAGGTTATTGAAGAAGAGTACTGAGGAGATAAGAAGCAGCAAGTAGAGTATGAGAGACTAGTGCAATATTGATAAAAATCTGAATGCTCTGGCTTGGATTTGTGAATCCAGAAGTATGTCAGAGAAAAACATCTTGCAATTCCTCTAGATCTTGTTACAGTTTAATAATGGGTATTTGAGAAAGCACATTTTTAAAAATCTGGAGCATCATAGAAATTTTCTTAGAAAAGAGATCTCATGAGATAGATATTTTAAATAGTTGAACTTGAAAGGTGCTATATGTGCAGAGTTGTAGGTTGTGAAAAGAATCATACCAGCTGGGTTGCTTTCATTGAAATAGTAAGAACCTTTAAGGACTGAGGAACTTGAATCAATGTTTACTAAATGAGTTGGAGAAATAATGAAACCTTGTGCCCACAAATGTCTGTTTAGCTTAAGTGAGAGATCTCTAGTAGGGGGCACAGTAAAGCTATGTCTGTTTTGTTTAAAAAGAGAAAAAATAAGTTATGCATGGCACTGAGAGATTAGTACAGTATGAACATGTGTTCTCTCTCACTTCAGCTAAAAGTTGATAGAATGTTTAGTCATTCAGCTTCTGTGTGCCTTGGTTTCTCTAACTCACACAGATGGGATGAAGGTAAATATCTTGAAAGATTACACTCCACACAGATGGTGGTAGTGGGAGTGATGCATGGAACTGAAAAGGTTGAAGTTCTTCATTTGAGTAGCTGAAACTTGAACTCTGAAAGTAATCGTTGTAAAAGAAGGAAATACAGAGGTATAAAAGGCTTTGATTCCTTTACAGCTCATGCTGGTTTTAATGGCTGTATAACTGTAGATATATAGGGTTTTGTTATTTTCTTAGTAGTTTTTTTGATTATATTTCAGATTATGTTCGTGTTATGGATATGGGACTGCTGGAGCTAACCATTACAACAGTAAAATCTGATTCTGAGGGAGAAAGAGTAAGTATCTAATCACAAGCAAAAGAAAACGTAAAATCCTCATGAGCAATTGTGCTTTGAAAATTACTTTATTATACCTAAAATAAAAGCAGGTTTTTCATTTTACTTGTATTTTTTAACTCATTTTTTGACTAATTAAGTAAAATAATCTAAAACCAGCTGTGCATATGCCATTTTTATGAAACTTTAGGATAATTTTAACTTTATTCTTGTTTTTTTCATTGTTGCTATCTAGACTAAGCCACGTTTTGAGCTACACTGTTCCAGTGATGTAATCCATATTCGTACCTGCTCTGATTCGTGTGCTGCACTAATGAATCTCATACAATATATTGCAAGTTATGGTGATTTACATCCACCTGCTAAGACAGAGGTTAAACGTGGAGTTAGCAAGCCAAAAATGAAGGTACAGAATAGTAAAATGATAGCAGCTTAACTTTCTGCTTCTTGGTAATATATTTTAATTTTAATCCCCATTCTATTTACAAATAATATGAGATTTTATGCAAAAAAATTAACAAATTGTATCTAATTTAAAATATATTTCAGACTTAAAATAGTATTTTTTCCTGCTTCGGTCACTAAATATTTCAAAACATGGCACTGTTTACCTCTTGTACTTTATTCTCATCTAAAGAAGAAAATTCCAGGACATACATGAGCTGTCCAGGTATTCTGGTCTAAACACCCTGAACCATAATATTCTAACCTACTTGATGAATCATCCCGCTTGGTGTTTCAGATCACTTGACTGTTTAACAAGTTAAGGTGTTTTTTCTCACAGTTTAGGAACTGTGAAGCAAGCTGTTTTAGCAAAATCTTTTTTGACAATTGTTGTTTTTGAGATGTAACTATGTATAGTTCCTCTCCTACAGGTAGAGACCTTTAGCCAGCCAACTTCCCACGGAGCAGGCCTTGCTGAATCTGAGCAGCAGATTTTACGGGATTTGATGAGTGATGCCATGGAAGAAATTGAGACTCAACAGACTGCTTCTGCCATCAAGCAAGAGTCTAATGGTGAGAATTCCCTGAAGGCATACCCCTACACATAAAGTACAACTTTGCTGGAAAGAAAGGGGGATTGAAAGTTTTGTATATGTAGAGATGCTGCAATAAGAATGGGAGTGGGTACTTAGGATGTCTGAAGTCTTGAAACTATGGAGCAGAGTCCTGCTTTTAATAATAGTAATGCAGAAGTACTTTGAGATTCTAGTCAAATATACATTACTGAGTTACTGAAAGTAGCAGGGGAGAAATCTCTGTCTGGGACTCTGTCAAAACCCCAAATTCTGTAGGAGTATAAGTTAGTGTCAAGGAATAAAGACCTGTCTTCTGTATGTGAGAGGTCCAGGAAGAAGGTACAGTTTCAAGTCACAGGAAGAACTTTTTAGCTATAAAGAATTTTTTCAATTAGCAGATAGAACAAGATAGTTGATTTTATCACAGGATTATGGCTTCTGTATCATGGCTAGAGTGCAATTCAAGTTTAAATTTGACAAGGATTTTGTACTGCAAGTAGATTTCTCTTCCATTACTATTCCCATGATGTCTGGTCTTCTTTTCTGTGGTGGAGGGTAGGCAGTCACTGTGGTACTGAGAGGTTTTGATGCTGTGGTCTTACTACTATAATGGGAAACTTGAGAATTGTGTATTATTTATAGTAGGACTTAATTGAAGATATAATAAGCAAATTTTCTTGATATAATTGAAGTAGCAAACATGAGTTTACTTAATTTTCGTATTTTGCAAGGATTTTGCCACTGAAACATATTTTTTTCTCCACCCTCCTTCAACTCCCAGGAGTTTTAGATGACAGATCTCAAACTCAGGAACCATCTTGCTCAGATCTCTTCCTGTTTCCAGATGAAAGTGGAAATGTCTCACAAGAGCCAAGTCCCACTTACCCTTCATTTACTCATCACCTGATAAGTGAGGCCATGGGAGATGTTCCAGCAGAAAGTGATGATTTCTGCATACTTTTTGCTCCTAAAGTTGCTGTTGCTGTAAGATCCTTTGAAAATTACTAAAAAAAAATCCGTATTTAAACTGAATTAGAGAAAAGCTTATGCAAAGCCTGGGCAAATAAGATATCATAGATTTCTGTGATTGCTTAGTGATGCTTTTCTGTTTGGAAGGAATTCATGCATTGTTGCTGTTAGGAATGAATACAAGTATTTTCAAATAAATATGATTTTTCTGTTTCTCAGCACTATGTAATTGTTCTCTCATCTGAGCATTACATTAAACATTGGCAGTTTTCCTACATTTTAGTCATGTTTAATCATTATGATATCACCTTAAAATAATGGCATTGTTAGGGAGAAAATGTGTTAAACAAAATCCAGCATTTATCAAAACAGCAGCTTTGCATGTCTTTTAATCTTTTGTTCATTTCTCTCTTAATCTAAGCTCTCACTGTTTCTAAGGACCTAAGATTCTTGCCAAACCTCATAGAAAAACTTCTGTGTCACTTTACACCAATGTCTGTCCTCTGCATGTTGTTTCTTAGTATTCTAACGTGGTATTCTTCTTAGTAGACAGAATTAGTTCTTGGGTCCCTGATTAGAAGCTGCATTTTCCCAGTTATAGTTGAGCTTGTTTGTTTTCAGAAGTGCTGGTAGGGTGGCCTGGGCTCTTCTGTGGTTTTCTGCTTGCTTTCAACTAGTACTTAGTTTTGTTTATAGTTTGGGTGGGGAAGTTTTTTGTCTTGGTTTGGGTTTTTTTATTGCTCTTTTTAACTACTTCACACGTTCTACTTTTTTCATATGCTTTTGTCTGTACTTTATAAGAAACATTTCTAAACTGATCACGTGTTGTATAAGCTCTACAAGACAATACAGAAAAGTTTTCTTTTTCATAGGAAGGAATTAGACGTCTCAAAAAAGAAAGCAGATCTCACCTTCTCAATGGTATATGTTTTTTTTTAATTAGGAAAAAGAGGAAGAGCCAGTTATAAAAATAATGGTTGATGATGCAATTATCATAAAGGAAAATCATTTCAGTCAACCTATTAAAAAAACGGATACAAGCAAAGCTCCACTTCATTTCCCTGTTCCTCTGGTACGCTATGTTGTAAAGGAAATATCTCTTATTTGGCATCTTTATGGTGGAAGGGATTTTGGGACTGCACCACCAACTTCTCCAGCTAAAAGTTTCATGTAAGTGTTTGATCCAGTTATGTGGATTAGAACGTTTAGAAATACTTTATTTTCTTTTGATTTGGAGTAATCTTATTGTTCAATCTCAAGTCTCCCTTGCTTGCATCTTGACTGCATTCTCACAAGGAATCAATCATAGAATGATTTGGGTTGGAAGGAATCTTAAAAATCATCTAGATTCTCACTCAGTTCAACTCCACACATCGGAGTGTATTTTTCCTGTGTCTTAACTTGGACAAGCTGGCTTTGATTTTGCTGATTTTTGGAGCGGGGTGGAGGGATGGGTTTTGCTTTAGGTAATATTGGTAGTCAAATTCTCCTAAAGAGATCAGGACTTAAGAAGCATAAGTGTCAGATTTAAAGGATGCCATGTTAGCTAGAGAATAAAATTATTACAGCCAAAACTGAGGAAATGTTTTGTGAATGTTAATTTGGTGGGATACATGCATCTGGCAATCTGCTTAGATGTGTACTACTTGAACAAAAAGAAATTACTTGGTTAACAGTAACATAATTTCATTGGGTTTTTTGAATATAATTAAAATAGTAAGAAGTTACATCTGGTGCATTTAGTTTTAGATTAGCAGTGAGATAACTTTAATCTGCAAAAGGGTATTCTTTCTTTTAATTTCCCCAGAAGTCCCCATAGTTCTCCTTCTCATACACCAACAAGGCATGGACGGAATACAGCATGTGGAGGAAGAGGAAGAAACCCAGACTTCCTAATGGAAATACAATTAAGCAAGGTGAGTAACAGAAACAACTTCAGCCATGACTCTGTGTGGATATCTTCACATGTTATACTACTTTGATAACACCTTTCCATTAAGAGTTCTATTACTATTCTAGTACTATTTCTTTCAACAGTATCTACATCTAAGCAATCACTTTGATGGTGATGAATGCAGAATTTGTTCAACAAAACTGTTAGTATTAGCATAGTATTTTCTTGCTTGTTTCTAAAGATGGAGGATATCCATCACAATATTCTTAAAAGTTTTTGTTTATTATAACTAAGTTTTGCAACTGCTGTTCTGCTTCCCTCTCTTTAGTTCCATTCTGAATAGGTACCCCTGTTATGAAATTAAGTGTTCTAAGAAAATAAGCAAGACATAGATATTTTGAGACTATTCAATATGTCAATTTGATAACTGGATATGAAATAACATCTAGTTATATCAGAGTATTGTTTCTGTGTTTTCCCTAACATATTTAGAGCCCTTCAGGCATAAATATCTTACAGTTGTTTTTAGGCTGTGCTTGGCTCTAACATAGGAACTAGATGCTTTTTTCTGGTGCTGTGAATAATACTGGCAAGGAGTTAAACATATTTCATGTTGAATGGATCAATAACAGAATTCTTTTAAAATAAGATGTTTTCAAACGTTTCCATAAACATGAAAGGCACTATGTAAAAATGAAGGCCTTTTTATAGTCTATGTGCATTTCTGGAACTAAAATTCATTAACACTTCAAGCTTGCCAGAAATACGTGATACTTAGGGTAGCCTTTTCCAGAAAAAACATGACATTGCAATAAACAAGAGGAAAAACGAAAGCACTTAATATTCCACCTGGAAAACTTCATATGTAGAATGATAGCCGTCTCTCAGTTTGCAGATATTTGATGAAAGTTGGTGTTAGCACTGAAGCAGTATAAAGGTTTTTTCCCCCTGCTTGGACCCCTAACTTGGTACGTGGCTGGGTAGTAATGTTAAAGAAGTGAAGGAGAGTAGGAGGTGTCACAAGCGGTGTTGCCTTGGAGCTCAGCGCGGGGCCGGCAGGGGCCGCTCCTGCCTCGCAGTGTTCCGCTGCCCGCAGGATGCGGCGGGATTTGGGAGCAGGGCATGGTTTGTAGGTCGCCACAGCTGGAAATGAGAGCTACGTCAAGGGATGGCGAAAGAAGATTACTCCATATATATCTAATTCAGCATTTTTCTTCAATTCTAATTTAAGTGACTAAGAAAAAGGAAACAAGACCTCAAGAAGCTACTTGAGAAGTCAGGTGGTAGGGAAGAAACGTTTTTTAATTAAGTATTGGAGGGTGCAAGATTCAAGAACTGCAAGATTGTCTGGTACAGGCTTCACCATGACGTAAGAAAGGTGCTAGGATTGAGAGGAAAAAGCTGAGTCAATGTTAAAAAAAAGTGGAATTCATTCCTTATGTTAGTAAGATTTCCTTATCAGAGTCAGTACTCTGCTTTGGCTTGAATTCGTATGCTAAAATACGAACATTTACGCAGCTAGAAATTGGAAGATTTCTGCTGCTAGATATGTAAAAACCTGAATAGTGTTCAGAGATCTTAATAGTATTTCTGTAAATTTAAAATAGTAGACAGCTTTAAAAGTTCTTATATGTGGTATGCTTCCCTGATTTTTATTTTTTTAAAGAACTGTTCTGTTGTTAAATGTTTTTTTAAATGAAGCTGATTAGGCTGGTTTTCTTTCCCTTTTGAAAGGTGAAATTCCAGCATGAGGTGTATCCTCCAGGTGGTGCAGAAGGTGATTCCTGTCTGTTGGAGCAGCCAGTGTCACGACAAGTTTTTATTGTTCAAGACCTGGAGATCAGAGATCGCTTAGCTACATCACAAATGAATAAATTTCTCTATCTCTACTGCAGTAAGGAGATGCCCAGAAAAGCACATTCAAACATGGTATAGCTATGAAATGTTAATTTCTTCCATTTACAGTGGTAGTATTGTCATTGTGGGGGCTATGTGCACTTCTTAATCTTTCAGAAGCAGAAACATGAGCTCGTGCAACATTGAAGTAATAGAATTTGTTGATAGTTATTTGCTTGACTCTTTGTGCATATTGAGGCTAATTCAAGAGTCAGTTTGAATGTCAGCATGTCAGGTAGAGATGGTTAGTTAAAAACAGATGTGCAGGACTACTTTGGTAGCTTTCACAATTTCACATGCAGATTTGTATTTTTGTGGTATACAGTAGTCTTACTGGTTCTGTAAAGGATTTAGTAATTTTTGGGGGGGTTTCTTTTAACTTTATTTTTTTTATAACATTCAGAGGAAGTTTTTATTCAATACTGTAATTGCCAAGTGGGATCGTACTAGTACAGAGATTTACCAGTAAATGGTTTTCCTAGCTGGTGTTCTGAGATTTAACAATTGTGAATGTTAGTGCTTTTATTTCTCTTGTTGGTGTTTTTCAGTTAACAGTTAAAGCTTTACATGTCCGTCCAGAGTCTGGCAGATCCCCACAGGAATGTTGTTTACGTGTTTCACTAATGCCACTTCGCCTCAATATTGACCAGGTTGGTTGTGCCAGTGCAAAAATTAAAATAATTTTTTCTTTATTGAATGATACCTGGGGTTTCTTGTAACCAGATACTTTTGGCCATCATATATATTTTACGTTTTACATTTTCTTGATGTGATACCATTTTATTTAATCTTTGGATCTCTGTTGTTTCATTTGTATCCATGCTAGAACTTGCTATTACAAAGACAATATGTTTTATTTAGAAACTAAGGATATCTTTAGGCAAAACTATTTTCTCAGTAAGTTTTCCTCCTGGAACTTCTGGTAATCTCAAAGTGTTTGGAATCACAGCTTTTTAAAATAACTGCTTATTCTTGAATGATCTGGTTTTGTTTGTTCTTGAAGTGACTTCATTGTTTTTAATTGAATAAGATTAATCATTAATCAAAGTGGTTCACAACATGTTGGTCAAGGGCACTTGACACTTGAGAAATGCTTCTGTAACCTGAAGGCTTTGTCTTGCTGTCAACTACAGTGGCAGGAAGAGCAGAAATTGTTTTACTTTCTTTAGCAGGGTTTTGTGCAAGGTATTTTTCATATATTCAAGAAACAGTGGGGTTTTTCTAAAGCAGTAAGAGCTCTATATGTTTGTGCTGGCAAATGTGAAGTGCATTTATTACTCTTTGTTGAGGCATTTCTTCCTTTGTCATCTTCAAATCTAGGAAAAAATGGCCTGGAAATACTGCCATCTAGGGAGGAAATATGTTCTTTCTTGGTTACTTTTAAAGTCTTTTATGTTTTGTACCTGAACAAAATTCACCTTTACAATTTCTATGAAATTAACCACAGCTTTTTTGGAAGCACAGGGCTGCATGCAGTCATTAGAAATACTTGTTATTACTGCTTAAGCTGTCATTCTTACCAGCTGGAACTAAAAATGGAGAAGAGAGTCCAGTTGTCATCAGTGATAGGATGAATAAGGCACCAGTGTGATGGATCTGTCTGAAAAGAAAGCTGGGATGTAATAGATTTATGATGTTAGTAAGGCATTAATACCATAGATATTAATGACTTTTAATGAAGCAGTGATGAGCCCTGATTCGTAATGATTTGATTGACTTTGACAGTACTAGAGAAGAATATAAACTATATTTAAATACCTTCTACTGCAAATCAGAGAAAAGTTTATAGCCATTAAAGCAGCTGGGATCTGGAACAGTCTTCAAAATTAGAGTAGAAATGATGAAAATAACCCTGAATTTTTAAGACCAAGCTAGATAGATCATGAAATCCTGTTATATGGAGCAGTGGGCAGTGGCTAATAGGGTCTTCCTGGTTTCTGTCCTAGATTTCTATGTGCATATGTTAAAGGATCAGAAAGGAAGAAAAAAAATTGCTTCATATCTGCATAGAAATAGATCTGGAATGTTAGATAGTGTTTTTAGATTTGTGCATATGTTAAAGGATCAGAAAGGAAGAAAAATTGTTTCATATCTGCATAGAAATAGATCTGGAATGTTAGATAGTGTTTTTAGACAATTAGCTCTTTGTATTTTTTTTAACCTGATTGTATTTTACTTTTTGCCATTAGGATGCCTTGTTTTTCCTGAAGGACTTTTTCACTAGCCTTTCTACAGAAGTAGAACTCTTAGTTACTCCAGATCCTGAAGGTATATTTCTAAAAAAAATCTAACATAAAAGTGCTGCTTCTTTGTTCTTTAATTTGTGTACGTGTTTATAAATTCACATGTGAAGCTTGTATGTATAAAAACTTGTGTTGGGGTTTGAGCACTAACATTTTAGAACTCAAAAGCCCTTGGTATTTAAGCTTTTTATTTTAGAAATATGAACAAAGGTCTTCAACATGTGGAATCTTAATTCTTTAAAAGGAGGTTTAACCAAAATTGGACCATATTTAATAAGAGCTTCTGGAAAAATTGAGGACTGTGCATATGCTATTGGAAGTGCATATGCACTGTGCATATGCTATTAGATAAAACTAATACATTGTCCTGCTTATTTATGAAATTGAATTCTGTGTGAGACGACTTCAGGATATTAGACAAACATAATACTTTATGCAAGGGGTATTAAATAATGTATATATGCTGTTGAAGCAGTACTTCTTATCAGTTACATTATCTGATGCAAAAGCAATACATATTGAAAAGCACATTTCTACTATTAAGTATATTTGGATATTTCTTAGCAGCTATACTTTCTTTACCTATTTCTGTTGAGGTGTCGTGCTGAAATGCATAGGTGATGAAGCACTCTGCAGTACTGCCATCAGAACCAGATACATTATTTATGCTGGTGCATTAACCTCAACTTCAGCTGCGTGTAATAACTTCTATCAAAAACTGAGAGAATCGAAATATTGCCCTGCTAGTAATTCCTACTAATAAACATTAGAACTTACTAAGGACGCAGTAATTTTGTAAATACAGTTTCTCTGTAATCACTGTGAAAAATATGAGTCACTTTATGGTGTGTAATTTTTTTTTGTAGTAAAAAAGTCTCCTGGTGCTGAAGTCACGTGTAGTTTGCCCAGGCATGTCAGCAGCCTTAAGGAACCAAGTCCAGTCATTTCTTTTGCATCACACAAGCAAGCAAATGAAAATGGCAGCATTGATTCCATGGATGTGGTTAATGGAGATGATGATCAGTTCTCACAAGAAACGACATCATACAGTGATCAGCCAGTGTTTTTCAGGTAAACTTTTGTTACAATTACCAACAGAATCAATTTCACTAATTATCAACAGAATTTTTTTATCAAGTTCCACTTGCAGGACTAAATTTTGCCCACAGAATCATTTTGTGCATGTTTGCATGTTTCTTTTTTTTCATATACTCAATTGCAGGATTAATTGCACATTTGCCAGACTTTTAAATTTATTACAAATACTAACCTGAAATAGATGTAAATAAACCAAGAAAAACTGAATTCGCCATTGTATTTCATACATTTATTCTGAGGTACTATCACAGTAACAAAAGGATTTATGGTTTACAGAGAAGGGTATGATATCCTATTTCAGGAGAATGGGAAACCATGAGTTTCTTTTCAGAAGGATAGTTTTATTTCCTTTTCATGTTTCTCACTGAAATATTTCCTTTGTGTGTTGCAGAGAATTTCGTTTTACATCAGAAGTTCCAATACGGCTCGATTACCATGGCAAGCATGTGTCAATGGACCAGGTTTGTGTATATTGCTGATGCTATAGAACAAAAATTTGATGTTGTTTGTTTTGCTCTCCCCTCCCTGCTCCTTATGAATGGGGGGTATATTTTTATTTTCCCTACTCATTAATCATGTGATTATGACAAATATAAAACACTTTTCCCCCCCCTTAGTTTTAGTAAAGCTTAACCTTCTTTCACTCCTAATTGGAAAACTACGAGTAGATACCCCAGTGTGATTAATCCAAGATAGAAGTTGAATGTCACATTTGTGAGATCCATGATTGGCTCGAAATCAT
This sequence comes from Passer montanus, assembly GCF_014805655.1. Classification (NCBI taxonomy): domain Eukaryota; kingdom Metazoa; phylum Chordata; class Aves; order Passeriformes; family Passeridae; genus Passer; species Passer montanus. Next base: position 8,032,294 of record NW_024367372.1, read on the forward strand.
ACTGTATAGCTGCAGTACCCCTCAAAGTATTGTACCACTGTCTGATGTCAGAATTGTACATTTTATTTTATTTTTCCTCATGGATACCAGAACAAAATGCTGTTGTTTGTTCTTCTTGTTTCCTTTCCTTGCAGTCTAGTAGCATATGGGCCTCAGTGGCAATGGCAGAATCTATTACAGATGAAAAAAATGCCTATGGTTTTTGTTAAAATATGCATTCTTTATCACACTGAGTTTAGAAGCTGACATAAAAAAATCCTATTTGCACAGCAAGACTTGTACTTTACCATGGCAAATGAGTAAGAAAATACGGAAAGCAGCAAATTCTTGAATTTGCCTGGATATCAGAAATGAAACATGAAATATGGTAGCTTTAGAATGCCTGGAACACACTAAAGCCAGAACTGTGTTTGCATAATTTGTTATAGCTTATTATTTCTGAAGAAGCCTTCCTGTATCCAGGTGTTTTTCTTTGAGTAGCAGGTTAAGCCAAGTTTCCTTTTTTGCAACTTTCCATGTAACATGATTCATAGCACTGTAACAAGTCACATTTGGGTGACTGGGAGAGAATGTTTAGACAGAATACTTGTAAATAAGAGTTGAGATAATGAAATTATTTCTTACAGGTTGTATGGGTTGAGTAAATGTATGTGATAACAAAATATTTCACTTACAGGGAACATTAGCTGGGATTCTTATTGGGCTTGCGCAGTTGAACTGCTCAGAATTAAAGCTGAAGAGGCTTTGTTATAGACACGGGTAAGTATCTCAAAATCTAGATCAACACTGCTACTGCAAATTTGTAAATGCAAAGCAAATTTTATCTTAAGATACCCTTCTAAAATCCAAAATTTCTGACTTTACAAATATTTCTTGATTCTAGATTTTTTTCAAATGTATATAATTCAAGGACTTCTAGCTCAGTACAGAATTTAATATACCTGCTATTTTTGGTGATAAACTCTTTATTTCAGTTTCTTGTTCACTTCCTATGGAACTGTATGTGATTACACAGTTTTGAGTTTGTTTCATGAAGCATATACAATTGAAATACTTGGCTTAGCCAACAGCAGCAAAAGACATTTGAAGAAGCTTTCCTTTTGTTTAAATGATGTCTTTTACATCAATGAATAATGAATGCATTTATCTTATTAGGAATTGTTTGTTTGAAAAAATTAATAATTGTATTTACTTTAGTTTGTTAGGTGTGGATAAATTGTTCTCCTATGCTATCAGTGAATGGCTGAATGATATAAAGAAGAACCAGCTACCAGGAATTTTGGGAGGAGTAGGGCCTATGCATTCACTAGTGCAGTTAGGTAAGTTAATTCTTTACTTCTGTTCACCTACATGTGAATGTTTGTTTCTTTAAAAACCAGATAACACCTTTCCCCTCTCAAAAAAACCAACACAAGCCATGTTGACACTTTGTTTTCACTTCCTTTCAAGGCATTCTGCGTATCTAAGAGAGCTGTCTGATTTTGGTGTTGTCTTCATTTTCAGTGCAAGGTCTGAAAGACCTGGTGTGGTTGCCAATAGAGCAGTACCGCAAGGACGGTCGTATTGTCAGAGGCTTTCAGAGAGGAGCAGCTTCTTTTGGTACTTCCACTGCCATGGCAGCACTGGAGCTGACAAACAGAATGGTTCAGACTATACAGGTAGAGTGTATTACTCTTGAAGTTAGATATAAAATGACAGGTGTGGCTAGAAAGTGTTCTGTATTAAGCTAATGTCTTAATGCTATGGATTTAAGGTAGGGAGCATCTATTAAAAAAGAAAAGGCAGCTGTATAAATAGGAGAGCAGAGACTGGGCAAAGTTTGCAGCAGTCTGTGAGGTGAGAACTGTGGCATCAAATGCAATGGTTAGAAAACTGTGTTAAAATACTGCTGAGCACCCAAGCTGCTGCTTGTTTCTTAATGTCTTTAATGCATTACAATGTGCAGTTTAATATGAAAATGTTCAGCTTCACTAAAAAAATCACTGATGCTGTGAAAGATGAGTTCTTCATTGTGTGTGTGTTATCCAGTAGTAGATTGTTACCTTTTTATAAAAGGTCAGCTTCTCTGTGCTTATTTAAAAAAAACAAACTACATGTTTTGCATTTACTTCTGATGTGCAGGCAGCTGCAGAAACTGCTTATGACATGGTGTCACCAGGGCCTACCTTCATTGAAGCAAAAAAGATCAAACGGTTCCCTCGCCATCGCTTGGCTCCTCAGCCCGTCGACCTGCGGGAGGGTGTAGCCAAAGCCTACAGTGTTGTGAAAGAGGTGAGTGCAGAAGCAATTGTTGGGAACCAAAGTTAAGAATTATTTCCTAAAATGGCATTTTAAAATAACAGATGTTAGGCTGACCAAATGGAGAAGGAGCTTTCAGCTTTGAACAAGACCGTCTTCATCAATTATCTTAAACCAACAGAAATCTTGAATGGAAAAAGGAAAAAACCTAAGATGTCAGGCAGATGAGTGTGAATAAGACTTGAGTGCTCTGTGGTTGGGATGGTTTACAATTATTCTGAGCCATGTAAACTTGATTTCCTGTGCTGTGTCATCCATCCTTCCCTTTCCTTCCCTTTCTGTTCAACCTCCTTCGCAGTTACCGTTAATTCTGAGGGAGGTAGAGTTTAAGCATAGCACAGGATTTAAAAAAAGTGAAACCTCTCTCTACTATGACAGTGTATTATAAATTAGAATGCTGATCTGTTTTTATTATATTTCATATTATACTTTGTTAGTTGCACCTTATGTAGTGTCTATGAAGTAAGGTGTCAGCTCAGTTTCCAGAGAATTGTCATTTTTTCAGTAGTTCACAGTACCCCAAAGCTTCTTCCCTTACGCACAAGATGTGCCATCATATGAAATGAAATATTTACATCTCTAAATCCATAGGAGTGTTATTTTAAATCTTCTCATTAAATTTAAACCTTGTCATTTAAATCTTCTCATTAGAAGAACTAAATCATATTTATATCAGTATTGTTTTACTACAGTTATAGTACAAATCACCAAGAAGAAACATGCTGAGCAGTTTAAAATTTCCGTTAAAACTAGGAGAGGTTGCTTTTTGTTTTTTAGTGTAACTGATTCCCTTTATTTTCTTAAAGGGGATTACGGACACAGCCCAAACCATCTATGAGACTGCTGCTCGTGAGCATGAGAACAGAGGAGTCACTGGAGCAGTAGGAGGAGTTCTCCGCCAAATCCCACCAACTGTGGTGAAACCTTTCATTGTTGCAACAGAGGCAACCTCAAATGTTCTGGGTGGAATGAGAAACCAGATCAGGCCAGATGTGCGTCAAGAAGAATCTCAGAAGTGGCGCCTTGGGGAGGATTGAGATTCTAAATCTGACTCAGCAGGCAGGTAGCAAGGCTGGAAATGCAGAAGAATGTCCTGTTGGCAGCTTTAGATTGAGCTCACTTTGTTTTGTCATGCTCATCTCAGGAACAAATGAGGTTTTCCAACTGTTATTAGCAAAACATCCAACCAAAAATATTTATGAAGTGAAAAGCGAATTGGTACGTGCTTATACTGTGTGTTACCAATACATTTGGTAGATAGTGCCAAACATAGTGAAGCATGTGCTGCCAACTCAGAGACATGCTTGCTCTGTTCCATTTACCATATTTTTCTTGGTAGATTTGTCATCTGAAGCAGTAGCCTGTATAGTGAAGCCAAGTGGACTTTAAAGAGGTTTTCTGAGCATAGTCAAAGAACTGCCTTCAATGAAGGGCTCTGCAGATGCTCTTCACTGACTAAAGGATAAAAGCTTTCATTGTGGACATGAGACATGAGGCTGTCTAATATGGAAGCAGATAATATAATGCTGTTTATTGGTCATAAGCATCGCTTTTAGCGTGGCACTTACAGCAAGGACAAGCTTGATAACCATTCAGAGATTAGATTCAGTGTCAATACACCTATGAACAGAATTTGTTCCTAAATATTAAATACCTACTTTCGTGGGTTTTTGAAGAATCTGAATGTTGCAGAAATGTTCTGTTGTGTTGCACTTTAAAGGATATGGCCTGTATATTGTGCTTTTTTTATAGTGTGAATAAAATGTAATGTGCATTATCTTTACGTGGTTTAGAAGCTTACACAAATTATTGAAAAGAGCATCATTTGATGATGATCCTACAGAAAAGTGTCTTAAATTTATTTAAACTCATTATATGTAAAAACTTTTTTTGTCTACTGTTACACTAACAGCAATGATAAAAATCTACTCTTCAGGAAAACAGTTAATTCTAATTGTCACCAACAGTTCTTTGTAAGAATGAAAAATCATAAGTAAAAACAAATTATTTCATAATTTCATAGTTAGAAGGCTATACAGACTTTATTTTAGTAATCTGCTTCTGTTTAAAGTTCATATTGTTGCAAAGTTGCTGCTCTCACAAGATATTCTTAATTTAGATTGTGTGTCATCAGTTATTTGATAGTGAGTTTTTGTGGTCCTTTAACTGAAACTGGGACCCGGTGAGAAGTTTTTAAAAAAGGACAGCAAAACTTCAAAAATCCAAGTTGGTACTGACATTATTTACCATTTAGTAGGTGACATGTGTCTCCACAGAGCTTTACTAAGCACCTGACATTGCACCATTTTGGGGCAGTTGAAAGTCTTGGCGATAGATGTGCAATAATGAACTTCTTTTTGTCTTCTATTAGCAAAAACTGGAGAATAAGAAGTAAAGATTCTTTTGAATATAAAAGTACTCATTTTGAATTTCAGTAGATTAAATTACTAGCCAGTATGTAAGTTTTTCATTGTTCTGTGCTAGTCATAAGTGGAAATCCTGCCCATATGCCATGTGGAAAATCCCCACTGAAAAGGGGACATCAGATGCTATTGATCAGACTTCAGTCTCAAAGGGTGATGAGGAAGCATTTTCACTCTTTGTTCAGTTAACCTGCCTCCAGTAGAAACTTTGCTGATGGGCCTTAATGGACAAGCAGGGGTATATGAAGGAAAAAAAATTGCTGCTTGTTTACACTGATACTATACTAGGTATTCCTGAACACCAAAGAATCTGGCTGGACAGTAAATGATTTTCAAATGTCCCCTCTGTTGGGAAGACTTCTGCAGTCTGCTTTATTTTTCATAAAATAAAGCTCCAGGTAAAAACAAATTCCTGCATAGGGTTACAGGTGATATTATAAAGTTGTGTTTCAATTCACTGGAATCATTGAAGTTGTGGGGCACTGAAAACCTGGTAATTTGAGCTAAATGACTTGCTGCAAGCAGGAGGAAATGCTTTTGAGAGGAAAAATATCTGCAGATTTAATAACCTAAAATGTTTTCTGATGTAAAAATACTTGCTGTAGTGCATACTTCTGTTCAGTAATTAGAGAGCTCTGCTTTAGTGAGAGCTCAAAGCATGAGCATTTTGCACAGGAATGAGTTCCATGTTTGCAATGTGGCACCTCCTGAATGCCTTCTCAAGAAGTGGTGGTGAATCAAGGCAAGTAAGTAGCAATGCACCTTTTTCATTGGGACTTAGTGTACTAGTAATTAGCTAGTACTAGTAAATAGCTAATCCAGTTCATCCAGTTAATTAAAATACACTGCTGTAGCATAAATCTACATATTTTCTGCCCTTCAGACACTGCTGAAAAGTGGCATTTCAGTGTTCTTTTTCAATTCTGTCAAGATCTAATTGTACTGCAAGGTAACTAGAATATATTTTTATATGAGGGCATGATGTCAAGGTAAAACATTTTTATAGCGTGTCTCTCATTGTCAGCAATACAGATTGTACAAATTTATTAAACTTCACTTTTCACTATGTAAACCCTCTCATTTGCTGCTTGCACTTTATTGAGGCTTTTCAGTGAAATTGATTCTAAATTTTTTTCCAACATTTTATTTTGGAAATGGTTTTTCTAATTTTTGGGTGTATATTCTGCATTGTTGCAGTGTTTGAAATGTTTAAAAAACCTGAAAAAAATCACAAAACTTATCAAACTAGTCTTTACATTAAGACTAGTTTACAGAATGTGTCTTGTAGGGCTCGGCTTGTATTTTAAATCAAAAAGTATCATGTATGAGAAGGGATTCATCAAATGCTCTGCTCAATACTGTAAGAGTTTTCAAGCACTTAAAAAGTACACAAAAAGAGATTTGACTCTGGACATATTCTTCAGAAATGGAAGCTTATGGACAACATTACTGTATTTTCCATTAGCACAAGGAGATTGTAAACAATATTATTGTACTTGAATTTTCCAGTGAAATCAGTTGCTATAGCTGTGGGCAGTTTTCATATTTGTAGAGGCTTTAAACTGGCATAGACAATGTTTTAATTCTCTCCAAACGCTCTAACACTACTACTGCTGTTGTTACTTAGCCCAGCACCATCCTAATAGACAAAACTGTCATCCTGGATTTTATTAAATGTACAGGTGTTTCAAATAATACATCGATGAGTGGCCTGGAAGTACCTGAAAGACAGCCAGCCATCTTTTGTAAAATAAACAAACCATACTTGCTAAGAATCTTAGCAGTGACTGAGAGCAGCAAATTATCACATCGATGCAAAGGCAGCTTCCGTTTTCTTTCCACTATCTCTTCTAAGTCCTGCAGGTTTTTAGCATTGCAGTGTGCTCTATGTGTACTTCCCTAATGAACAGCATTGTCAGTGACTCACTGGATAATCCCCTGTGACTTCATCTGTGCTTAAGGGACATGTCTGCTTCTGTTTGCTCACTAAGTGGTTGATTGTGAACATCTATTGCTTGCTTTCATTTACTTTTCCTTAATTGAGTTGCCAAGAAAAGTTTCTTAATAAACCAAAAAGCTATTCAACGGTAATGAACAAGATACTCTTACCAAATGTGAAAACCTGCACCTGCAAATGTGATACTGATTTGTCTTTGTACGTTGAACTGTATGCATTTTGTAAAACAATGAAATCCAAGAATTTGTTTAGAGTAGATGAATACATCCAAATCTTTTAAATACCCTAAATGCCCCTGCAGGATAAGTCAGAAAATGTGTGGGTATGTATGTCAATTTGGATCCTAGTGTGCACAGCTCTTCAGTCTCCAGGCCTCATGATTTATGCTTCTGACAACTGTTTTAAGTTGCTCTCCATGCTGAATCTTGTTTACAATTAAATATGAGATACTTACAAGTCAAATACATAAATACAAACCATGCATTTGTACTGGATTTCTTAACTACAAGGTAGCTCAGACAGAAACACAGCAATTTGTGTATATGTTTGTGTATATTTTTTACATTTTTGCACTTATGGTAGTTTTGTGGTATTGTTTGTATATAGTTTGCTAGTGTAAAGAATATAATCTCATGAAATAGAAACCACTGTTGAAGGGAATTGACTATTTCAACTTGAGTTATTTTGCTTAAAGTTCTTGTCCCCTCAGTATGTCCTTGAGAATTATTTTTAACCATAATTTGTATGGCACCAAAAGTATATATTTTAGCATATTAAAATGCTGACAGGCCTGAGTGCAAATAGGTTGTCTGTTAACACATTTAATGGAAAATCCCCTCCCAAATTTGTAACAATGCAAAAATAAATATCTTAATTTGTTCCTTGAGTTGGTTTTCTCTACCTGTGAATATAACTGACACAGAAAACAGTCTCTCAAAGTACCAGAATTAACTGTTAAAGCTAAGACTTGTATCTAAAAAAAAATTTAAAAATCACTGACTGAGAAAGAGAAAGTTTTAAAATTACGCAGAGGTCAAAAGGTAGGAAATTAATTAAGCTGGCTGATATAACCTGAAACCACTTCTGTTTTACATCAACAAAGCTCTTTACCTGAACAATCAGATTTTGTGTCCCCCATAGGCCTGTTGCTGCATTTAGTTACTAAGAATGTAGTTTTTATCTCTGCATTTAGTGGAGGCTTTTAAAGCTTCATCAGCTTCCAAACCCTGTGAAGAATGCAAAATAATTAATTCCTTTCAGGAGTCTTCTTTCATGCCCACTTCATATGTGTTTAGTTGCAAGCATCTGAAATGAGATCATAGAATTCTGTGTACTGGGCAATATTGAATTTTGGTGCCAGTGCCAGATCCCTGAACAATGTGACAGGTGGAAACAATTTTCTGCTGTGTTTTGTAACGATGTTTTAATTTGGGGGGCTGAGGGGTGGTCACTGTATAAGGCTGGATCACTATTCTGGCAAACAGTGACCCTTCATTTAAGAGGGGAGCTGACTCCCACCCTGTGTAGCTTCTCTTTCCCCAACCTTTTTTTTTTTTTTTTTTTTTTTTTTTTAAACAAGACCTCATGATGGATTAAAGGAAAGTACCCGAGTTCTCTATCTCTTTGCAATACTAGGGAATACCAGGGATAATCCTAATGTTTTCAGGTTAGCCCCCAGACAAACAGAAGAGACTAATGACACTCCAACTACCTGAGAATTTATGGAAAGCCATCAGGAAGTCATTCCAACCCAGCAACCAGAGCTGGTATCCTTGATCTCCATTCCTAGCTGAGGATGACCCAGGCTCAAGTGTTCTTTTATTTTCCTGTTAGTGAATTTTGTTAGCAACATTTGAAATGTGATATTAAATAGTGAGGTATTTTCTGTCAATTAGTATTTGTAGAAAATAGTATTTAAAACCATCTCTATTAACAGAGATTATAAAAGTAATAAAGCTGCTTTTTTGTGACAGATAACTGAGGTTTCAGAGCTATTTCATCCTGAAACAGAGTGATTAGATGGAAGCAGAACTTAGTGAAGGGCAACAGTGAATATTCATAGCCCCACAGGCAAGTAAGCAGTTCAAGCTTCTTAGGTGTTTGTCATGAGGCTTTGAGAGCTATCTGTAGTGTAGTTCTATTTCCAGGGTTTTATTTGTGTATCTAATTACTTATTTGTTGATTTTTTTTTTTTTTTTGGTTAAGAGCACAAGTGTTATATTTGGCTGTTGCAGGTTGAAGATTGAGGAAGGACGCCTCCAAGGAGGAAAAGAGATGTGAAACCATTAGAGCAGGAGGAAGGTTACTTCAGTTTTGGAGATAGGGCAGAGAACTCAGTAAGATGGAGCCTGGTCCACTGTAGCTCATGAGCACAAAGATAAAATAAGTAGGAGCTTTTTCCACTGAAACCTTTAACTTGCACCTTTAGACTTCAACACTTGGTTGTTGTTTGGTGCTGAAGATTTGTTGGTGGCCCCAACAACTCCATGAATCTCCCAGGATGACTTTCTTTTTTTCCCTTCTTCTCCCTGATGAGTTTGAATTGCTTCCTACTGTGTGTACAACAGTTTCAGGAAGACTTCAGGTTGTGAGTCTGAGGATGTTTGACAGTCCTGCTCTCTCATTGCAACACTGGCAGTCCTTGGCCAAATGGCAGGTGCAGGCACGGAGAGCTGAACCCCAGAAGGTGAAATGGCACAGGGTGTGCTCTGAGAATGCTGATAAGACCACAGCATGGGTATATCTTCGCTATGCCGAGTACTGTACAGATCTGGATTCATTGCAGCTGATGGAAGGATAGCACAGAGACCTGCAGTGATCAATAGAGACATGTGCATAACACTACTGTGGATGGAAAAGTGATAGAAAAGCAGAGTATGCCATGACAGGATGGCAAAAGTAGTGCTTAGTTTTATAAGCAGGTTATTTATAGAAATATATTTTTTTAAGTTATAATTCCTGGTATCATCTATCTCTTTAGTAATATTTAACAGATCTGAAACGTTTCCTGGAATTATTCAATAAAATAAAATGCTTCACCTTCATTATGGCCTGTCTCTGTGTACTCAGTGACAGAACTGTCTTTTAGAGCCCTAAAAGTATTTATTTTATTTTAAAATATGTCTTTATTTTAGACATGAGGCTTCCATTGTTGCTCACTTCCATTTTCTCTTGGCCTTTCAATTACTTTGTTGTAATAGTGTTTGCTCCTTTTCTTCTTTTCCGTGTCCTTTCTGTCTCTGAGTGCTTATTTTCCTCAGAACTGCTGACAGGCCAAATGCAACAAATGTAAATGAGGGGGAGCAATTATATAGATTCCATTAGAGGAAAACTCTCTGATAGCTGAATTCTGTTTACACCAGGCAAAAGTACTGTCCCAGGTCATGGCTGTTTGTTTTTGCTACTGTTCTTTCCTGAGAATTGTAACTTTTTGGCAAGAGGGCCCTTTTTCCTTTTCCCAACCAGAGGTGATGCCCCTCCAGGTAAACTTGTTAATACAATGGAGTTTGACAATTCATTCAAAAAGAAAAATTACCTCTGAGTTTGAGAAGATCCATTGATGTGGGATTGTAAACTGGGCTCTGTCTCTTCACAGTGTCTCACAGGCACTGCAGCAATGACAGGAGGCAATTACAAGGGAGCATGTCCCACTGCATTAACCATTAATGCCTCTGCATCGTTGCCCTGAGCCTCTCGTATAATTTAATGCGAAGATCCACACTGACGTTAAGAGAGAAGGTTTTCAGATGCAATTTTCATCATAACCATCCTGCCTTGTTGTCCTCGACCTGAATTTTTACTGATGCTGCTTCCTATTAAGCGTGAAGCCCCAAGAATAGTTTTAACAGATATTTGTGAAGATGCAGAAAAAGCAAGGAAGGTTGATGAATAAAGTTGAGCAATGTTGTTATTTCTGCCACCCCTGAGATTTGCTGGTAAGTGCTCTTGTGATTGAATTTCTTGATCAATCCAGCTACTCCAGTGGCAATCACTTGAATTTAAGCTTGCCATGCAGACAGGATAAAGAGACAATAGATTTTTCAGAGTAACATTGAATATCTGAAAAATATTTGGGGTTTGTTAGTTTTTTTTTTTTTTTCCTCATTACATATTTTAGGGGTAGCTATTCAAACACATTCACTGGAGTCCTCTTTGTGTTGCTGAGTAACAGCTCTTGATACTTGTTGCTTTTGCAAAACTCATCTCTGCAGCAAAGTTAATGTAGAGAAGGACAGTGAGAGGTGAGTTCAGCTGGCTGGACAGAGCCTGCTAGCTGAGGAGGAAGCTGGGTGTAAACATCCAGCCATCCTGAGCAAGGACAGAGGTGCTGGTTTCCAAAGCACACTTAGTGTCTGTTCCTGCTGGTAGGAAAACAGAGTCTATCTGAGCTTCCCCTGTGTTTTAGGGAACCTACCCTGAGTGCTCTGCAGTGCACCTGGGGCTATCAGGTGCAGGGAGTGACAGGCACACGGCTTTCTCCTTCCTCTCTGTAACATACTGATATCACCCCCTTTTCCCAAGGAGTTTCTCTTTCAGCCAGTTTGTGGTGTGTGTCAGGGAAAGTCTTAGCTGTCAGAGAATGCTAAGCAAAACCAGCTTCTCAGTACATCTTGTTTTTACTGCAAAATCCAAATTGGTTTTTTTTCCTATTTTTTGTTTAAAAAAAAAAAAACCTGTCTTGATCTTGCATTGCACAAGTAAATAAATGTGATGCTGGGACTCTGCTTTTACACCAGTGTCCATGGAGGCAGGTGTCAGGCTGCTCCTACCTCCTCCTGTGTTCTCAGCTGCTGAAAAATCTTTTAGAAACCCATAGCAAAACTTAAAAACTGAAACTCTGTCCCTACCTATTTTTAGCAAGGCTAAAGTGAGAACTTGAGGAGAACTGAAAGAGAAGACTCCTTCAAATTCTTTACTGCTTGAAAATTGAAGGACCTGCTTAGAGTAAAGCAATGATCTGGGAGCTTTTTGACAGAGTTTGGTTAGTCTCCAGGGTAACTTCCACATCACTGAGTCTGCTTTGCTGAAAGCTGTTTCCTTCTTCACATCACTTTTCTGTTTAAGACCAAGTCCACTGTGTTAGGATCCAAGCAGCAAGAATTTACATTCCTGCAACACATAAAAATCCTGAATTTGTCTACAGAATGTTGCCATAAATTATCTGTCACACAGCTATCTCTATGGTGAAAAGAAAAAAAAAAGGAAATATATTTTCAGAATAGTTGTTGTCTATCTTGTTTACTTCAAAATCAGCAAATAATGTCTTTTGTAAATTAAACTTCATCCCATATATCTGTTGTGGAACAGAAACTACTTGTGTAGAGGACAACCAACACATGAGCTCTAGTCATTCAGGACAAAAAGAGCAGGATAATTACTACTGAGATCTATGGCTGATGCTAAGGTCAATTTTAGGTGTATTACATATACATCTAGCTGGGAAAATGTACATCCTTATATGGATTATATTTTGATTATGATAATAATATTCCAGGAAGTCAAGATATGTGTGAAAAAGCAATAGACATTACAGTTTATGCAATGACAAAGGAAATGTTTTATAAGGCTTATAAATAATTTCCCCAAATTTTCTCATTTTCAGAGGGGAAGTTTTTAGTTGCTCATAATGAAATGCTGAGATTGACTTCAGAAGAAACTGATCACAGTGACAGAAAATACTAACAAGGAAGTGGCTGCTACAGAAGAAAATTAGGTGTCTTAGTCATAGTCATTCACAGAGACCAGGGAAAGTCACAGCAAATTAAGTAGTGAGGTCTCCCAAGTCATTCACAACTAAGTGATGTATCTTAATATAACCAAAGCTGCATTAATTACTGACAATAAATTAGCTTCTCTTTCAACAGAGAAAATAAAGGCTTATTTAAAAAATATGTATATATCTACACAGCCTCTCAAGGAACAGTGATAATTGCTTTGTATTGCAATGTTAAAAATAGTTAAGTGCATTGTTTAGAATGAATAGACTGCAAACTGCACTAAGAATATTTGAGAATATTCTTATTCAAGTCAAATAACTTGAATAATGGTGGTGCAGTGCCACATTAACTTTGGGAGATGTTACTCTTTCCAATAATGGAGCACATCATCATGATGCAGTTTAGTGCCCTGACTCATGCTCATATGGTGTGCTGCTGCTAAAAAGCTTGTGTGCCATTTGGACAGTTCAGGACATGGTTTCCCTTGGTAAATGTATTTTCAACCAGAGGAGTCTCAGTCAAAGGGAGAAGATGGTGAGCAGGAGAAATATGAGGAAATATGAGAAAAATGTTTCTCTTGCTCACCAGCTTTTGGTCTAGTCAAAGAACCACCTTGTTTTGTGGCCTTCACGTCAGAGTTGAGTTCTGCACTGAAGTTTCTACCCTGAGAAGACAATATTACAGCAAGTTTGTGCTTTCTCTGGATACTTTTCAGTTCTTAATTTGAAAGATATTGCAGTTTACTTTTACCCAGCAACTGAGGAAATGGGGGGTTGTTTTACAAATGTGAAGTTTTTGTTGAGATTCTGTTCTACTAGAAATAAATGTTATTGTCCACGTCTATAATTGGCAAAAATGTGTTAATAATGACACACAGAAATACCTTGAATTGATTATGAAACAGTTATTTCCAGAAAAATACCATCTTTAAGAAAGAGGCAGGAGCCCTGATTTTACCTGAGAAGAAGAATAAGTTATATCTATGTAATTCCTGCAGCATTGTACTGTGGGGTTTTTTTATGCATTATGTTTAGGTCACAGGGTGGCTAAAGCTGTCCTTCACCCTTCTTTCCAGTAGCTACTCCATCCATGTCCTGCTTTTCCTCCTGAGCTGTGCCTGGATACCTGGTTTTGTGCTTATATGGTGCATTAGAACTGGAACTGGATAATTAATGGGCTTTAATCCAGATCACTTTCCTGATTCAGTTAATCACACATCTACAGATCCCTCTGTCCTGCCTCAGCTAAAGGAGGAAGAACAAATGGGTGGAGAAAAAGTTCATCTGGGGTAGGATAAACCAACAGAATCCTTGAAAAAATACATGGGAAACTGTGGCCTCAGCAAAGATCAGTTACCTTTATATCTTAATTTGCTCTCTGGGAGAAATGAAAGAGAATTTACCAACTTGTAAGCAGACTGCCTATGAGCACTTGGATCTGTTGTTATCTGTCACAGCAGGATATGACTTTTTACTGCTTTTGGTAATATTGCCTGACACTTGTTTATCAAACTCATTCTCTCTGTTAACCAAAGAACAATCAAAAAATCGCTTTTCCTCCTTTTCTTCCCTTTTTATGAAATGTAAGAGCTCTCATTATCTTGCTGTTCTCTGATTGTGAGGTTCACTATTCAACACTGATATGCATGTGTTTATTTGTATTTAAGTATGTGAATTGGCCTTGATAAAAATCTTGCATGATATGATCTCTTTTCTTTGTATTTCTTTTGCTACATTAATTTAGTAGAAAATGCCTTAATATTTAGCATCTTGCAATAATACTTTTTATTCTGCCTGCATCTCTATTTGTGCTGGGATAAATAACAGTCTACTATCTCAGTGAGATGACACCAATGCAGTTTTTATGCCAATTGTGATAGTAGTCTAATTTGTCAAAATCTCAGATTCTGCCAGTACTTCAGAGAGCAGTGTGGAGACTGGTAAAGATTCATTAATATTAAAATATGTAACTTGCTTTGTCTACACCACAGGTAACTTATAAAGTGCATTTTATGTGCTATTATTTTTTTCCATGTAGTTAAACCCCTAAATGCTTAAGTGTCCACAAAGCCTGACTGTGAGTAATCTTGTCTAATGTTTAGATTTAGCAGAACAGTTAAACAGAAGTCAGTGGAAGTTAGCAATACATGCAAGTGGTTTTTGTAATAAAGGAAAATGTCCTTAAGTGTTTGCTTGAATACAGATTTCAGTTTCTATACAAATAACTGAAATTCACAGCAGTGTGTGGAGTGTGACACATTGAAGGTCATGAACTGTTTAAAGCAATGGATGATTCATCTTCTCAGATACCTGATTTTATGGAGTGGCCCTTTTGGATCTTCACCAAAATTCAGTAAACAGATTATTTTCTAGAGTGTGTTTTTAAATCCCTTCAGATTTTCACTGACAGCATGGGAAAGTGTTAGAGAACAACTTAGTTGCAGTGACTGTAGCTGGAATTAAACACCTTGAATTCCAATTCTTCTGGAGAAGCAGTAATTCATTTCTACCAGGAGGGGCTGCTCAGCAACTGTTCCTTGATTGCAACGAGTCCAAGAAAAAAAGCCTAGCTGGGCTCCAGATCTCTGTGTGTCAGATGTTCACACATGATGTTCACAGATGTGCCTCCCAAATTTCAGGCAGCTTAAAGGAAAGGTTCCTTGTCTGTGTGTGTGCATGTACATACTCTCATCAAGCCTCGTATGATGCTCTGAAACTTCAGTCATGGGGTGGAGTCTTTCACTCAGTAATAGCAATGGCTCTGATTTGGGTCTTCATGCCTCTGTGCCTCAGCTCTCATTAATCTAAATAATAATAAAGCTCAATAATTAACTAATGTTTTGAAGTATTATTATAATAATAAATAAAATAGTATTTTTAAAAAACCCTTTTTCATACCATTATGGCTTTTCTTATTACACTAACTGAATAATTTACAGTTTTGGCAGAGAAGAGGAAGTGAGAATTCAAAGCACTGCAATATTTCCAAAAAAATCCCATGCTGTTTTTGCTTCACATTGCCCTATCCATGCACCAGAGTTAATCTCACTCTTGAAACACTGAAGGAAAAGCTGCCTTAGATATCCATAACAGTGGTCTTTGAAATGTTGTCAGTTGTCTTGGCTTTCTCAGATTTATTCACAAAGTCTGCTCTGATATTTTTGGTTGTGCTCCAAAGCAACCTGAGCCTTCTCATCTGCCAGCCTGGACCAGCCAAGCTCCCTGCATGGCCACTTGCCCTTCCAAGCTGTTGATCATGGCTGCAGCCAGCTCCTGGCAAGGCAAGCACATTTCCTCAGCATCCAGGAGCAGATGTCCTCACGTATGGGTGGACATGTCTGTCCCAGAATTTCTTTGGTAAAGGATTTCTAGCTGTGCTCTTCAAGACAGAATACACTTGTTATTATTACACAATTGCCTTGGATGGTGGCTTCTTGTCTTTGGTGTATGGCCCTGGGCAGCCAGGCTGACTCCCTGTGATGTGTCTGGTCAGCTGGAGTAAGGCAGCCACCTTCTGGAGGTGAATGCAGACTGGGAAAGCTGTGCCTCTGCAGGCCATGGGTGTCTGGTCTCTAATCAAGGATTAGAGGGGGCAAATGGAAGAGAGAGATGGTGAGCTTTTGTGGGAGAGCCAGGTAGGTCAGTGGTGAATTTGGCACCTGCTGAACACAGCCCATGTCACCTGGTGACCTGTGTTCTCCCTTGTGGCACAGAGGGAGGCAGTAGCTCTCCACTTTGTCCTGCCCTGTGCAGCTGTACCCAGCACGAGCCACTGCTCACTCACACCTGCCTCTGCTACATTCTTGGAGGACTCTCAGGTCTGTGGGTCTGTCCTGGGGCCATAGGTTCACCCAGGGGGAGACCTTCATCAAATGTCAGTGACAGGGGAGTGTCTGTGCCCAGACTCTGTAGCAGGGGACAGGAGGGATCCCTCTGTGAGCAGACTGGGCCAGAGGCAGTGATGACAGCCAGCTCTGAGGATTACCCTCTTGCCAAAGCTGTGGACAAGATTTGTGACTGAGCAGGGCTTTGGTTCCCGCTTGGCAGAGCCAGAGGTGCTAAAGCATTAGAAAAGAGGTGGGTTGTAGCACCCCAAAGCTCTTTGTATGTGCAGGTTTAGTGTTGCTGTTTGTCCACACACAGCAGGAAGGAATTTGACTGGCCACTGGCCAATTTATGAATGTGCTCTTGAGAGGAGATGATTTTGATTTACACTGTCAGAGCATATCAGGTAGAGGAGTCTTGTGCACCCACATGTCATGAGTTATAAAGAGTTCTGTTCATTCATTCATTGTCTTTAATGAATACAAACTGGAACACAGTAGTGAAAAGAATTCTCTTTGTGTCACCAGGGATCTGGGCCTGACTGGCTTCAAAACTTCAGAGCACAAAGTGTGCATTACTCTCTGGCATAGAAAAAATAATGTAGCTTTCATCCTTTTTTATTCCCTTTTTGAGCTACAGTTCCTCTTATGTTTGGGTATTGTTGTTTTGGTGGTTTTATGGGCCTCAGGGAGCTTTTCTTTCCAGGACACCTTGCTTTTCATCTGGAAGACTTCAATTTAGTGCCCTCCATGATCACTCCCACTTGAGTCAAGACTAAGCACAAGATACAGAACTCTAAGCGTCAATTTTTTATTCTCAGATGTTTCTCACAGAAAACCAATGCTTTGGTTTTGAGTTCATGCTTTGTGAGTGTGATAAAGATGACCATCTTCACCTTTCCAAGACTTCTTTTATTACCCTTCAGCTGCAGAAGTGAGGTGAAAATTGTGTGTACATGACAGCTTTTCTTTCCAACTCCAAATGGTGCCTTAACCTCCAAGCCTCCTGTAAAAGCTTCCAGCTCTCTTTAAATGGGCGTCTAGTGCTCAGTTACTATCCATCCAAGAGTCTGGATCAGTGCTCAGTTCAGGGTTTGCAATCCATACAATGTTGTGGGGATGTGAAAATCAGCCTGGATGCTGGTCCAGAAACATCTCCTAAGCACACTTGATTCACATGAAAAGCAGTCAAATAGCTGCCATCACCCTCCACCTCACAGAGATGTGCTCTCCACAGGCTGCTCCACGCCATGAAAACTCACATTTAGTGCCCATTTGCAGCTCTGAGTTTTGCACTGGTTATTTTAGAATCCTTTGCATGTATTTGCATAGCCATTTACATAAGGAGGCCTTGATGGTAAGAGTGAAAATGGAAGGGAAATGCAGTCCTTAGTGTTCTGATAATGTTTCATGGTGTTTGATTCCAGAGCTCCTGCTTCACAGCTTATTTGTCCACTCATGTAGACACTGGCAATTCTGAGTTCTCATCAGACATGCTCTGGAATGATTTTGGGGCAGTTCAGGCAGGACAGAGTAGTGCCTACTGTTGTTTTTCCATAGGAAACACAGCAGCTAAGGCTTGGGAAGCAGGTCAGTGAGTTCTGCATGGTGTTAGAAACCATCAGTGTCCAGCTCTGTGTTGCCAAGAACTGCTTCCCTAAGTGCTTCTTTTTGAGTAGAGAGTGCATGGCAAGGCAATAAATGTATTTTTTAAAACTGCATTGGAATGTTTGAGAGTAACTAAGCAACACAGGTAATATGCATTAAAAACGTAGTACACAAAAGGACAAGGCACCAAGAGCTCCTCTACTAACATCTAAGCTACATGATTGATTCTCTGTGTCCTCACAGAGGTGTAAATCAGACTGGCCTTGTTGCAGACAAAGGATCTGTGTTGTTGGAGACTCCTTCTGTAGCCCTCAAGTTTTCTGTGCTCACACCTAGCAGTGCCTTTAGTTAGAGAGGAGTCTGTAAGGGATCATCCCTTGGAGAAGGCAGTTAAGGGGCAGCAGTGCTTTGGAAGAAGTGATTTTGCAAGACCTCACTGTTGCCTGGGGAACCTGTGTTTCTGCCAAAAGGACTTTAAAAATGCCATGGCATTCTGCCCCAGGGTCTTCTAGAGCTGAGCGAGGGTGCAAACCAAATTCCAGTAAAGTGACTTAAGCAAGATGTTTGCCATCACATTAGGTCTGTTCCAGTATTCTTAAATTGGCTGTGCATTATTTACAGCTGAAAGGAAAAACGCAAACAAGAAGAAAGCAATTGTATTGGTGGGAAACCAGACCATCCACAGGGATAATTTGGCCTTTAGGGTCATTACATCAATGTACATTCACCACTGTCACTGATACTGCTTTGCTGATTAATCATACAGGTCTTTCAACTTCTGCTCTTAAAAATCCCATGGGAATTGGTCACTCTTGCTAGTGAACTCACAGTCACACAACCCTTGGCAGAGACTAACTTCTGGGTGGATATCTTGATCCTAAATTCTGCTGGGAGCCTTAGGACAGGAGTTTCCGATCCAAGCAGGAGGTCAGCAGCCTGCCCAGTGTGGCATGTGTTCAGAGCCCATGGTGGGGCACAGGTTCATGTCTTCTCCTTCAGCTAAGGCAGACTGGAAACCTAAACTAGGTGATCTCAGGAGTTCCCTTTCACATAAATAATTCTGTGACTTCATAATGTGAATTTTAGTCCTAGGTACACATTTCTTGGAAGCAATCTGTCTATGGTTTCAGAGTAAAGCAGGATGCTGAAATCTCAGGAGGTTACTAACATTACATTTGGCAGTGTTCTTTCTTCATCTTTTATCTGTGAACAGGGAGAAAATACTTTAAAATATTTAAACTAAACAATTTTAAGGATTTGCTTAATACAAAATATGCACTTAGCAAAAATAATGCAAAACAATTTAGGCTACCATGAAATTCTGCATAAGCATCCTTAGGAGATTCTTTGGGCTTCTTTAGTGGTTTGGAGGCCTTCCCACCTCTCTTTCTTGGCAGCAGCATTTCTGACTGTGTTTCTGCAGGAAGGACATTAACTGTTACCTGTTACCATGAGAGCTAAGCACATATCCTTAGAAGTTTTCAATCCCCCAGCTCCTCTTTCATGCATGCTCATGCATACACTCTTTCTGCTTCCCTGTGTCCCATTTCTTGAGGACTCAAATGCACATCTCCTGTAAGAGACAAGGTTTCCACTGTAGTACACTGATGTGGTCCCTGAAGCAGCTCAAAGTGGCTGATGAGTGACATGTATTCCTCTTTTCTGAGGAGCTGACAACATTGTCACTTCACCCCTGGGAAGGCAATAATATCCTCATTTACTTGGCATCCACTCAAATCATCTTGCACCAGTTATTTGAATTTCAGGGCCATGTGGCACAAGAATTCATTGGCACAGAGCAGTATCATTAACAGCTGCATTGGTGGAAAGAAATGGGCATCCTGAGGATCTCCTAAAATTCACAGGTCTTAGGAAGTTGTCTACAGACAGAATGTGATAGGTAGGTCTTTCTCATGCCTTTGAAAAGAGCAGGGGTTGTTCCGTGAGCACCTGTTCAGTGAGCACACCTTGCTTTGAATCATAAGCTTCTGTTTTCAATTTAATTTTTGTGTTTTAACAGAGCTCTACTCTCCATTTGCAGTCCTAAGTAATAATGCCAGAAGTTTCTCAGGCTGCTTGGCTGCTGTCTGACTATTAGGTCAAGTCCTTCAGAACAGTCACATCAGCCCAAAACAGATAGTATTTAGAAAGGGATTTACAACAGTTGAGAAGAAAAGTAGAAGTTTTCATCTAATCTTGAAGAAAAATATGAATGTTGTACTTCCCCAACATGCCTATACCCATCCTCAGCAGCTGCCTCTGCACTTGAGCTCACCTTCAGGAAAGCTTCTTTACCTTGTCCTCCAATCCTCCTCTGAGGCAAAAAGAGATGTGTGAGCAAGCAGACCAGAGGAGCTCTAACACAAGGACAAGCTAACAAAGCAGGGGACTGGGAGCTGCCTGATGCTCCAGTGTTTTTCTCCAATACAGACCATCAAGGTGAACAAAGCAATTTAATGGTTGGAATGGATCAGGGAGATCCAGCTTCATCTGACTGCTCCTGAATCACATTTCTGGTGCCTCTACTTGGCTGTTTAAGTGCAATTCCCCTTTATTTTTCTTTCAGGTGTGTTAACTCTAATGGTATGTTCCATGTAAGATCTGTTGGTGATTTCGCTGCTGAAACAGGCAGTGAACCATAGGTCATGGTCCCATCAGTGTGGACATAGCTGGGGACCTAGCTTGCCCTGTGGCATTGTCATGTCTCATACTGGTAGCATCTAATCTAAGCTGTCAGAGCTGCTGCAGTGACAGCCCGTGTGTGCTGTGATTGATGTGAAGGTGTGCAGAAGAATTGGGATTGAACAAGGAGGCCATGTCAGCATTGCTGCACGCTTTAATTTGGTGACACAGGCTATGCTGGGCAGTGCTGGTGCTTGGGAGCACTGGGCAGGAGTGAGAGGCACAACACAGCTCACAGACACTTCCAGTAAAGCATGCCCACAGTGCTTTCTGGCTTGTCAGTTCCCATGGGGCAACCACTGATGTGGATAATGCTCCTTGCACAGAGTTCTGCAGCAGTGGTCCAGGCTGCAACACAAGAGACCTGCTGTGATAGCTTTTGAAATTCTGTCTTGTGTGTTATAAATTGCAGTTGTAAATTTGCATAACTTACAACTGCAATTTTAAAAGGTTTAGAGAAATTAGGCATTCATGAAGCTCTATATTGCTTTACCAATCATATTCACTAGGAGTCTTTTTTATTTTTTATTTTCTCTGAGAAGGCCATCTTATGGGGTGGTCTGAATTCTAGATGAGATTACAATGAAAATATTGTGTTCAAATGTGGATGAAGCATTGTAAATATCATTAGTCTTTCAGAGACAAACTTGGCAGGCAGCACAGTAAGCTGCATAGAGCAGCAAGCAGAATGTGCAACACAGCCTTTCCTTGAGACTGAAGAGATGCATTTCACCAAAAGCCCCTAATACCTGTGAATATTTCAATAGCTCAGGCTAACAGCTGCTGGTAAAACTGTGCTGAAGGTCCTTTAGGTCACAGCACAGTGCTGTGTGTGCAGCTTGCCACTGTTTATGCTGGTCTGTTGGGAAGGTCTCCTCCAGCTTGGTAAGTGCTGCTGCAAAAAACAGACTTAAACTCTGAATTAATTTCCATGTATGCAGACTGAGTGGAGACATGGAAATTGCTTCAAAGAGGTCGGGTGGAAGAAACCCAGATAGTTTCCAGCAGGAGTGTCCAGCTGAACCACAGAGGCAGAGCAGTTTTAGGGGCTACTACTAATCCAGCAAAGCAAGAGTCACCCTTTTCTTCTTTCCCATATTCACAAATTCCTCCCCCACTTCACCAACATTTCTCTCACATGCCAATCTGAACAAAGTGACTTGACTATTCCTGTGGAAGGGTGCTCCTGTCAAAAGAGGCTCTGCTTAGTGGGTCTGAAAGAATCCTGGCTGATGGAAGAAAAAGGAAAGTAGGTGCTTTGGATGGCTGTCCACACTGAAAACCAGCATGTGAAACTGCCAGCAGCAAGATTAAAGAGATAATCATTCTTCAGTATGCTGCAATATATACCATGTACTGCATAATTCCAAACAATGAGCATTTGAAACAAAAGACAGCTTGTTCATTCTCTAGATATTTGGTAAGGAAAAAAGTGGCTGTATTTTTCAAATAAAATGCTTGTCTAGAAATGGTTCACCAATTCTAATCAAACCCATCTATCTTCATATAACTCAGTGTCAGACAGTAATTACAGTCAGTTATGTTAGCAGACACTAAAAACAAATTTGCTGAAAGGGAAATTTGGAGTATTTATTGTAGTGCATATGTGGAGGAAGGAAGAGCTAATGCCCTAGAATATTGCAAATGGTAAATGGATGGGGTTTAGACCTCATGAATTAGAAAATATTTGCCTTTCAGAGCACTGTAGCTTCTCCCTATTTTCATGTAGAAGTAGAAATAGATTATTGAACACTGAAAGGTGTTTTAGTCCTAGTTTCATATGTATACAAAAATACAGAAACTATTCATATAGCAAATAACACTGACAAGACAAATGGCGGAAAACAACCAAATGAACAGCCTCCATTGTCTGCCCTACCTTCATTTACCTTCTTGTGCTGTGAGACTATCTCTGCTCACATGACTAAATAATTATTGCCACACAGTCCTTTTCCTGCTGTCACTCTCGGGGCTTGGACTGACAAGAGGGGGCAAGTCCTCTAGTTTTCTGGCTCTTGCTGTTTATTCTTTAACTTCTTTCAACAAGGATACACAGTTGTAAATCCAATATCAGATGCAGTAGCCCATTTGCCTTCCCCCAACACCCCTGCTCTCACAGCCTCAAGTTATGAGACATTTAACTTTCCCTTCCATGACACACACATTTTTTTCCAAACAGTGAACTGTCTTACTGTCCTTGCAATGAGTTTAGCACTGTTATTTATTACTGTAATTTGAGGTAATAGCATGTTCACAGAACTGTATGTGTCTCAGTTCAGAGAACTGAGTGTGTCTTGCTGTCTCGTTTACTCCTGAAAGGTGTACAGGAAGCATCACTTCGTCCAGCAACAGCCTTGGAAAAACAAAGGAATTTCCCTATTAGCATGTGTGGGGGAAAAAAAAAATTTTTGGACATCTAGGAAGATACTGGTGGTGATTCCTAAAAAGAAGATGGCTTGACTAGTCCATCACTTGTGTCTCATGCTGTTGGCTCCTGTCTCCCTGTTCTCGGCCCTCACAGTAGTCCCTCACTCTGTCATTGAGTTGCAGGGGCTTTCCTGCTCTGGGCCAGCCTGTTCTGGATACACCTGGTTCATGGAGAGAGACTGTGTGGCCCTGCTGGAGGACATCTTCTGCCATTATCTACTGATTTCCACTGGTGACCAGGGACTCCAGACAAGGCTCCCACAACACGAGTGGATACAATATTGCCCAGTGCATCAGAAAACAACATATTGCACTGAAAAGGGAAGGGTTTCACTAAAATCAGGACACAGGATAACTCCACTGATAGTAGTCTGAGTAGTTAGAATTTGACAAAAAAGCAGTGAAAGAATCCAATGCCTGAAGGGAGTTGTATTTTACATCAGTATTCCAAAAGTCTGGGACAGTATCCCAAAATAACTCTTCCAGACCCTTCACACCTCATCTGAGTAAACAGGATGGGTTGTGTAGAATGCCTGGAAGTGAAGCAGAGCAGGGGCAGGAAGAACAATGCATGTCTAACATCACACATCTAATTTTATTCTGCTGAAGCTGTGCCCTTGCTTTACATGTTTTCTCTGTGGACTACTCCTTTTAATGTGATCCATCAGTGGTATTTTGTGCAGTTTCTCAGGGACATCAAGTGCTATTTAGAGGATTTCTTTTGCTTTGGACAACATGCTTTGGACAACATGTAGGATATTTAATTTTTGGCACAGCATGAAAGATGGAATATGAATAATCCTAACAAAGCTCATTTTCTTCCTGCTGTTCCAAGTAAATGGCTATCTCATAGTAAAAAAATGAATACTTCTTTTATAGATAATATTTGACTAGCAAATACAAACTTATACCTTTACCTAGAACATAGGTAGGAAAACAGCAGTGATGCAGCCACCAGGATGCAACAACCAGCAAGACAGGTATTGTGGGAAAATTTTGGGCCAGTGTTCTGCATTTAACGTAAGTGCCATATACTCACAGACAATCGGTGGAATACCTTTCATTGTCATGATGAAGCACTTGGTAATCTCTATTGTTACAGTATCTGATGTCTGACAATGCCCTCAGGCACATGGTGATTCTTGGAGTGTCCTGCACAAGTCAGAGTTGGACTCCATGGTCCTGATGGGTCCCTTCCAACTCAGCCCATTACATGATTCTATGATCATATACCTATTTTATTTTGAGTTGCCACCAGAGATCAAGACATCTGTGAAATTTGGAAGCCTTATTATATTGGTGGTCACCTGACACATGTTGGTGGCAGTGATCCTGCTATGTGTAGGGCAGATCACAGGAGCCTCAAAACAAAAGTGCCCTTTTGGCTACACTGTTTGTGCCAGGGCTCACCTCTGGGGTGACTACTGGTACATTTAGGGGCAAATCAGGTGTGCACACAGAGCCTAGAGCAGCCTGCAAGGCTGCAATTAGAGCCCCATCTACCTCTTCTGGTGATTTAAATTAAAAAAAAAAAAGTCTATAGAAGAGGAGGGTGCTGAAACTGTCTCTCAGAAGCCCCCTTTGTGCCTTAGCCACTGGAATACTTTTGCCAAATCTTGCTGCTGAAAGCCAGCCCTCAAGGGCAGCTGAGAAGAGCTAATATAGCTGCTGCAGAATGCCAAAGGGATGAGTGGGTATGGCTGGCACCAGAGCTGGTGCACTGTGGTTTTGGGGAACTTAGATACTGGATGCACAATTGGTAATTAGAGCACTGTCTTTCCTCCTTGGGCTACCATGTGTGTGCATTGGCCTAAGAAAGACAACAAGCCTTGGTTTGAACGGGGCCATGTGTGAAGGAAAATGTGTCTTTAATGCATCACTGAGCACCTGAATGTTGCTCTTGATCTGCAATGACAATTTACCAAGGAACATTCTTGAAGTTCAGGATGTGTGAAGTCTCAGTAGTCTGCACACCTAGGAGTTCTTTTAGAAAAGTAACACATCTTCTTTTCTGGAATTGTCTTCTGTTAAGTATTTTTCTGTTAGCCTGAATTTGTTTCTCTTCCTCCTTTATGATCCAGTCATGAAGACCATACCAGGGCTGACTGTAGGATTTTAATACCATGAAATGGAATGGAATGGGATGTTCCTGATGTTCCGTATACCTGCATTCATCTTCTGCCATCATTAGTTCCCTGTTCTCTTAACTGGGCAGTGACAACCATTTCCATGATATCCTGATAGTGATGGTTTATCAGAGCATTTCTTTTCTCCCACACCCTGGGAAGAAGAAAGTTTGCTGACAGTTTTGGACAGCTTTAAACTGTATTTAACTGACTCAATTGTGCTTTGCAGCTCTTCACATCCAAAAGTCTGAGGCAAGGAAGGAGACAAAACTGTGCCTGACCTCATAACACATTCTTACAAATAATTTTGTTATTTTAGTAGATTACTATTTATCTGCAATAAATGTCTGCCTTAGAGGGATATCTGTAGGATGTTAAGCCCCAACAGATGCACCATCATCCATTCTGTGACTACCATTTGCCACGTCAGAGACATTCAGTGTTCTGGCTGTGGGTGATTTGCCTTATGAATTACTGGCATCCATGCTGGGGAGCTGGCATGCAACCAGCAGATAAGGGTTGAGCAATGCTGGCAAGAGGCCTCTCTCAGGGGCTCAGTGCTTCCTCTGATTCATAAGAGACTGACTAAAGTTTTGCAGAATAGGCAGTCTCACCTTTAAATTTTCATGGGTTTCTCATTTTCTGAAAATGTCTTAGCTGCTTTTTAATTTGTTAAATAGTATCTTATATATTTTTTTAAAAAAATGCTTATCTTTTTCAAATCTGAGCTTACCAAGTGTCTCACTTTATCATAGGAGGGTGAACTTTCACATGAGAGTCTCCTCATCACCCTCAATAACTTCTAAAGTGTGCACTAGCAGTTTTGTTACATGAAAATATTTTCATTAGAAGCTTAATAGCTAAAGAGCATAGCAGAAAAAAAAAATAGACAGAGACTACTGCTTATTATGCTGACTATAAGATGATGTAATTTCTTTGTCTCTCAAAAAACTAGGGTAACTTCATTCTGATATAATGATCAACACTCAGGGTCACTATCTCTGTTCAGGACTAGCCCTTTGTCTGCTACAAGTATGTACAGCTTTCTACTACTGTGATGTACATTAAGTGAGGTTTTGGCCTCTGACTTGTTATTCACAGCACAATTCTGTCACTCAGGTAAGGAATGCTTGGAGCTTTAATTATTTCTACTTATCCTCCTTCCAGTGCTGAAGAGCATTTCTCACTCCATGATATTGCAGGTCTACATATCACATGCATTTATCCATACACGAAAAATGGGACAATTTGAAAAGTTTTTTCAGGATTTGGACCTTGCAGTTTATCTATTAAGTTAGTCTTATGTGATGGATGTGAGATTTATTCCAGCTCTTCCTGTGGGAAATGGTGGCGGCTGGTTTCATTTCTCGTGTGTGCCTGGAGATTTTCTGTGCAGGAGCTGAAAGCCAAATATGAACTTTACTATGTGTGAATTACTTCCCAGAGGAGAACATCTTTTCCAGCTGTAGCTGTATATTGGAGTGATAATGGAAAATAAGCTTCACTCCTCAAAGAAAATATCACCAGCAAACAGTGAAGATTTTGCTGGAACAAACCTGAAGAGCACAATATTAAGATGGCTGCAGAGGGTTTTC
The DNA here is from genome assembly GCF_014805655.1 of Passer montanus. Lineage (NCBI taxonomy): Eukaryota > Metazoa > Chordata > Aves > Passeriformes > Passeridae > Passer > Passer montanus. The sequence goes on from NW_024367372.1 coordinate 8,058,950, forward strand.
TAGAGCAGTTGCTTCATGTTTTCTTCCTAATGTTTTTTTCCTCTAGAATGCACTGCAAGCAGCCACACATATGCATAAAACTAGGCAGCTTTGGATGAATGGATTCCTTATTCTGTGTCATGTCATTTAATAACTCTCCATGAGCAGTGCTTGATAGCACAAGGGACTTAATGAGTTTGTGGCAACAACGTGGCCAAAGTAAGGTGTGTGAACAAAGTTCTTCTGTCAGAAGTTGAGGAGCACTGCTAAAGCAGGCTTCTTCCCTCTTACTATTCACACGAGGTAATATGATGTAGTTAGTTTTGGTTCCAGCAGGCAACTAGACACCCTACTGACAGTGTGAGGGGGAGGAGAATCAGAAAAAAAAAGATGAAACTCATGGGTTGAGATAACAACAGTGGTAATTGAAGTAAAGTAAAATATAATAATACAAATTATAATAGTAACTACAATAATAACAGTAATGAAAAGGGCAGAGAGAAATAAACCCCAAGAAAAACAAATTATGTACAAAAAGTTGCTCACCACTAATTGATCAATGCACAACCTGTCTCCTGGCTGAAATAAATTTGATATCAATACTATTCTTAAAGCTAAATACAGTGCTGTGCCAGCTGCTAAGAAGAAAACTAACTCTAGCCCAGCCAAAATCAGGACAGATGTATTGTCACCCATGGACTGAGCCTGAGAGGGAGATGGATCTGTTCAAGCCATGCTTACTAACCAAGCTGAAACTCAAGAATAGGCCTTGCTAACATTTCTCTCACTCACCAATATGGGTATTGATGGTGCAGTGTCCTCTGGAAAATTCAGATAGGACAGGCAATTGTGACCAAATGGGTCCATGGCCATTCTCCACCAGGGATAAACATACTGGTTGCAAGGGCTTCCTGTGATTTGGAGCTGAGGAAAGAGGGGGCAGGTTCTTCATCTAGCTCAGTAGGCTGGGAAAGATAGCCAGGATCTACTCTGAGTCATGTGTGAAATAGAAGTCTTGGCAATAAACAGCAACTACTGAAAACTCAAAGGAAAAAACAGCTAAAATACTTAAATAAACTGTCTAATTCAGATGGATTTGTTTCGCATGAGAGTTTCAAATTCCCTTACAAAAAAACCCAAAAAAACAAACCAAGCCAAACTGCTCTTGCATGGTCCATTCCCAGGATGTGTATTTCCATCTGTTCTTTGAGCTGCCAGAGGAGGATTTATTTTGAAACCCCAGTTTTTCTCTTCATCTGTCCTCCTGACAGACCCAAAGTCCTGCCCTGCTGTTCTGTGATGAAGGTGTTTTGACAAATCCTTTCCAGTGACCAAAAGGAGTGTCTACTCTTTGTCAGGAGTCCTACTGTGCTACATGGAAAGGGGAATGTTTCTTTCTTCATTTTTGCTGATGACAATATTCTTCCTACCTTTTCTTATTTTACAATGTCTTCTAATATTTTCAGTTGTGATCAAACATGATTAATAGACTCATTTCCTTCTAGAAAACCTTATTGAAATTAATTTTTCAGTTTAATTATATGTTGTGTCAAAGATTTCTCAGTGTAAAATTCAAGGGAGCATGTGTGTTATCAATATGATTGATTTTATTTAATATGCAGGATGGATGATTTAATTTCTTCAGGGTATTGTTTGGTTTACGCAAGTGTGTTCCTCTCCTACATAAGGCAGGGTGACACAAGGTTAATCAGAAGTGGATAAGTTGCAATGTTGGAAATTCAAAGCTTAGTCATAAGACTGTAAGACCATATTATAACTCATACCCTGAAGGACACCACACTGAAATTCCAGGGACAGTCTTAGGTCAAATATTTCCTGGCCCCTGGATGTTTGATTTTTAGTGTTTCCAATCCTGACAGGGCTTTTTAAGGGAGTGTAATATTCCAAGTCCCGTCCTGAGATATCTACTTCTTCCCTTTTTTCACAATTTGCTCTGACCTCTTCATCATCAGGTCCCAACTCTGTTCCAGTTTATTGTCAAAGTAATTTCCCTTTTACATGCACATTGTTGTCCCCTGGTCCAGCCAGGGCATGTCTCCTGCTCCCTCAATGTTTTCTTTTGGCCACTGTGACCTCCCTGCTCGTCCCCACACTCTGGCATTGGGAAGATGCTGACAGAGGCACTGGTGGGTTATTTCTTCTCTTGCCTCACCCTTTTCCTCTACTTTTTGACTCCCAATCTCCAATCAGATATTTCTCTGTTCTCCATTAAACTCCACGCATTTCCCCAGTATGATTTTGGTCCTGACACCTTGGTGCAGCTTTTGTCACTCGCTCCTGTCCTGTTGCTGGGAGTGCACCAAGAGCTCACTGGGACAATGAGCAGGTTTTTTGACACCCTCCACCCTTGACCCATGGGCAGTGAAGTGCTCCTGTTGCTCAGTGACCAAGTCTCCTGTGAAGTCCTGTCACAGGCAGCTGCAGAGGTGTAAGCATCTCTGTGAGGATTTGACTGCTGAAAGCTGCAGCACATCTGACCTGTGAGCAAAGTGCTTTTTTTCCATCCAAGAGTCAACATATTTGCTCAATGTGGTACGATTTGACAGGGATGACAAACAGCTCTCTTCCCAGGAAGATGACTGCTGCCAGGTTAGAAATCCATGTGGCTATAGATCTCTGAAAATGCTCAGGTCTTTACTTTTAGGGATCAATGTATTTTCTTCAATTTTCAGTTTTAGAAATCAATCAGCTGGGTTTGGTGGTGTCGTTGCTGTTGTTAAAGGTGAAGGTTCTCTGATATGAGAACTATCTGTATTTACAGGTAGAGTTTTTAATATTGAAATGGCTTGCCAAAATGTTTTGATGTTACAAATGTAAGTCCAGGCTGTATTATTCCTTGAGATGTGTTTCAGTGAATCCTAAATGTCTCTTTATTACACTAGTGCTAGCAGCCCTGCATGATAAACTAAGACTGGGCATTAAGCAAGGCCTGAACAGATAGTGCAAAGATAGTCCTTGTCCTAGAGAAATTAATAGTAAAATACAAATGCTATATAGACAGATGAAAACAAGTTAAATTATACTCGCAAGATCATAAGGTGCAGCAGAGAAGCTTTTTAATGATTAATGCTTGACAACGTTTATGAGGAGTGTGAGAAGTAACATGAGAGAAGGTAAAAATGACGCTTATTGAAAAGAACAAGCCATGGGCAGTGGAGGCTGGCAATATTAGTCCTACAGAGCTGACATTTCAGCACTGATTGAGAGGTGATCAGTGAAGAACCCAAAAGGGCAAACAAGGAAACTTTATTTATTGACCACAAGAGAAGGAATCAGTGGAGGGGTACACACTCCCTTGTGCTGGGGCAGAACCAGCTATGTTGATATTTTCCCCAAAAATTGCTGTCTGAAGTGGTCTCTCAGGGTCCTGTTGCTGCTGTTCTGGGCTCTCTCCTGGGCAGCCTGTCACTGGCTCCACCAGAAGCTTTTTTATTAATGCTTATCCTGAGATATCTTTGCTGCAATTCAAGTTCATTCTCTATTTTCATATACACCTTCAAGGCACAAACAACACAGCACTCCTGGGTCAGGTTTGTTGAGGTTTAACCCCAGCCAGCTGCCAAGCCCCATGCAGCCACTTGCTTATCCCCCCACCAGAGGGATCTGGGAAAGAATCAAAAGGGTCAAGGCTGGAAAACTGATGTGTTGAAAGACAATTTAATAGGGAAAACAAAAGCCACACACATTAACAAAGCAAAATAAGCAATAAATCCACTGTTTCCATGGGCAGGCATGTGTTCAGCCACCTCCAGGAGAGCAGGGCCCCATCACCTGTGACAGATACTTGGAAAGACAAATAACATCACTCCAAATGTCCCCTCCTCCTTTTGCTTCCTTCTCCCTTGCATTTTATATACTGAGCATAATGTCATCTGGTCTGGAATATCCCTTTGGTCCGTTTGGTCACCTATCCTGGCTGTGTCTCCTTCCAATTTCCAGTCTTCTCTCGTGTGGCAGCATGGAAATCAGGAAAGGCCTTTGTTCTGTGTAAACCTTGCTCAGCAATAACAAAAACATCTCTATATTATTAACACTGTGTTCAGCACAAATCCAAAACACAGCTCCATACTAGCCACTGTGAAGAAAATTAATTCTACCCCAGCACATTCCATCACTTATTCCATACCATTTGCATCGTGCCCAGGTCCCACAAGTTCATTAACCACCATCCTTTGACATAATACACAGAAGTAATTTCTTGAGTCAATGGACCACCCCTAGAAAATCCTCATAAAATGTCCACAAATGTTTACAAAACATCCTTTGAGTTCATTTAGTCCATGGTTTCAGGCTCCATCTGTTCTGGCAGTCACTCAATACATGAGTGTTGTTGTGTTTCTTGGAGTTACTGGGCACCAAAGCCAGCTCAGGTCTGGTCACTGGTGCACTTAAACTTCTTCTTGTAAGGCCTCTCCTCCATTGATATGGATTTCTGCTGTGCTAATTCCTGTAACATGAACTCAAATCACAGCTTACAACAATATCAAGGCACATCCATTACAATCTCCACCCTTGGCCCCTTTTTGGACCAGGTTATCTGGTTTAACATTGCAATGAACTCCTCCTCTTGTCTCCAGCCTGGCTGCAACAAGAGGTTCCCCCTGAGGTCCATAATTTATGTAGTCTATGTGGATGTGACAGCTGGTTAAGAGAGAGAGAAAATTAGATAAGTTTTCTCAGAATTGGCCTGAGAGGCTTTAGGGAGTTGAAGATAAACAATGATAGCTTATTATCATAAACAACCTGCAGGTGTTGTTTTCTACTCTCTGTTTTCTTGTTTTTCTCAAAGATTGTTTATAAGAACGGCTTCTTGTAAATTAACCAGTCAGATGAAATGTATTAACCAAATGACCAGTGAAGTCCACCTGGACTGAACAACTTATAAAAAGGAGCAGTCTGAAGTAAATGGCACATTATGCCAATCAGCCTTCTGGTGAGTCTGTGTCATTTCTTACTCAGCAGTGACAAGTCTACATTGTCCTCCTCCATGGGCTGCAGGGCACACTGCTTCACCGTGGGCTTCACCATGGGCTGGAAGAGAATCTCTGCTTCCCCTGCTCCGGCAGATGTTCCCATCCACATGAGACAGTCCTGTTTGAACCTCTCCACTGTAGGTCCTGCTCAAGGGCTGCAGTTTTTCATGAGCTGCTCCAGTGTGGGTGCCCCATGAGATCACAGGTCCTGCCATAAACCCTACTCCAGCAGAGGCTTCTCGCAGGGTCACACCACATACTCCTTCAGGCATCCACCTGCGCCAGTCCCGGGTCCCCCAAGGGCTGCAGGTGAATCTCTGCTCTGTCACGGGCTCATCCACATCCCTTCAACTCAAGGTCACGCTGGTTCCAGCCTGTCCAGTACAGCAGCAACACCCTGGCCACCTGCCAGCCCAGCAGCATCACCGTGGCTGTCACCAGAGCCTTGCTGGGCACAGTTCAGTGAGGTGAGTGCAGCACAGCGCAGCAGCAAAAAGTGGCCACTAACGAGCACCAGACCCTAACACACAGTCAGAAATGCATACATTTACAGACATTCGTGCTGGACAGTAAATCCATTGATTTGCAAGACTCTGTTAAGCAGTTTAAAGCAGTATTTAAACTACAGATGTTTTTCCTGAGTTTACATATGCACAGTTGAGCATATGTAAAAGAAGCAGTGCTTTCATGAAAGCCCTTGTCACTTGCTCATGGATAGAAAGAGGAAGTTTTCCATTAAATTCAGATTTCATGCTCGTTTTCAATCTTTTATGTCATAGCTAAAATATGCCACCACACTCAAGAAGTGTTTTTTCCATTTGTTTGTATATTGAATAACATGAACAAGTGTTAGTCAGATGAGATAAAATATTTTTCCCTTTAAAGGTCCTCAGCTGTAGTGAGAAAATGCAACTTCTTTTTCTGCACCTTTTTCACAATTTCAGACTTTTTTCCTTTTCATTTTCCTTTTCCTTTTCTCTTTTCCCTTTTCTCTTTTCCCTTTTCCCTTTTTTTCCTTTTCCCTTTCCTTTCCCCAGAAAATATCTCTGCTTCGAAGATTTTTCAATTAAAGATTCAGCTGGGGATGTATTCAGTGTTCAACTGTTTACAATACATGGGAATTAGGAATTCGATTTCAGATGAGTCAGGGGACTTCACATGTTGTTGTTATTATTGGTGTTTAAGCCTGATATTTATTTTAAAAACATCTGTCACAGAAGCAGTGGAAGTAGTAAACCTATGACAGATTCTTCCTCCCTGATCCCTTAATTCACCCCTAATTCTTAAACCATCATTGCAGGAAGATAGACTTTTAAGTCTTCAAAAGGCTTCCACTGTTCAGATTCAAAAAGATCAAAAGAACCATTAAAAACTAACACTAATCTTATTGCAATGAAGTTGAATAGATAGATTTCTATAATCAAATAAGAGATTAATTATATATTCAAAATGGAAACACTAAAAAGAACCACAGAAAGTGTGGTGCTGTTACAGTGAGTAACTGTAAAGGCTGAACTGAACAGGCTTTACAGTGAGGAGTTAAATGAATTGTTATACAAATGGTGTGTCTGGATGCTCCCTTCTGCACCAACATCCTCTGGCTGAACAGGCTGCACTATCTTCTTCCATGTCTGTACATACACTTAATTTGATCTCAGTTGCTTTACATCTACTCTGCCATTTTGGCTGTGATGGAAAAGAAGTTTTTTATAAACTATGAGAGTTTGTGTTCTGGTAGCAACAAGGATTTTTATCACAGAACTATATATTTGCTCTTCCCTAAAGGAAAGAGACAAATATAAGAAAGACAAGACTATGAAGCAAAAGAAGATGTTACATAGTTTATTAATTTTGATTCATAAAATCATAAATATGTATCTAAGGATTTGCCTCTAAATAATACCGTATCAGTGGCCATAATATATATATGCACATATAAAAAATAAAAAGGATCTTTACAGTACTTTATAAGCAATTTTGTAATACTTTACTGGATCAGCAAAAATCAAGTTTTGAAGAGGCTACTGTGTTACCTTGTTTTTTTACAATTTCTGTACACTTTCTTCGTGTTACCTCCTCTTGTACAATAGTTATGCACTGCACATGATTAAATTACACAAAAAAAAATTCCATACATCTTACTGTAAAAATGCATATCAGTGAAAATTTTGTTCAAAATAACCAAAGTTATCCCATACCTGCTTCAATGCATTTATCAGCTGAAGATTAAGCTCATATTTGCTCTGTAATACTTGTTGTAATTTTATATATAGTGTTATTGGTGGTATAGTAGCTGTCATCACAGATACAATGCAGCAAAATATTCAGCTAACTTATGGCTTTCTGCAAAGAAACCAGATTTCTGGTATTTTGTCAAAAAGTTTTAAAGCCATGTTAATAGGTAAGACAAGTTAGATCATTTGGTAAAAAGTTCTGGCATCACACGTTGTACATTTGGATGGATAACACAGAACTAGAAAAGCAAGCCTGAGAAAAAAGTAAGCAATCAATCAAGTGATTTACTTTAATAGATAATTAGCTTGGTCTGTGAAGGTCAGATCAGAGTGTTTCATATTCATTTTTAATGCCATTTGCAGTGGCATAAAATAAGTTATAATATCGATGAAGAGGAACTGAGAATCATTATGTTAAACTACTCTTGACTGGAAACATGTTGAAATTTGAAGACATTTCTTTGAAAGATACCCATCTCAAAGGAAATCCACAGGGAATAAACTGTGAAAAAACTTCTAAAGCCTTTTGCCTGAAGTATTTCCCAACAAAGACATAAATCACGGGGTTAATGCAGCTGTTGGTGATAGCCAGCATATAAGAAAACTGCTCCCCAAAGTTGATCAGTTCCCCCCAGAAGCAGCCTTTTATCACTTCTGTATGGTATAATATATCAAGGAATACAAAAAAATGGTGAGGAGTCCAGCAGAAAAGAAACATCAGTACCACAGTGAGGATCAGCCTGGTTGCCTTTGTGCCTTTGTGCCTCTTGCAACCCTTTGCTCTGAGTGCTTTTCGTTCTTTCGCTGTTTTTTGTAGGGACCTAATGGTGGAGAAATTAAGGAAGATGATTGCTGTGGATGGCAGCAGGAACCCCACCACATTGCCTACCAGGCTTTCAGCTATTTCCCACGATGGGCTGGGGAACTCCAAAGTGCAGGCTGAAATATTCCACTGGGGAAAGTCTTTCACAGTCCGGAACATGAAAGCTGGGACGCTGAGAAGGATGCAAAAGAACCAGATGAGCAAGCAGATCCCTTTGGTCATAGACTTGCTCCATATCTCTCTGTGGTTCAAGGTGTGGACAAAAGTCAAATAGCGGTCCATGCTGACGGCCACGAGCAGGTAGATGCTGGTGTACATGTTCAGGGTGATGGAGGCGCTGATGCTGCGGCACAGGAAACTGCCAAAGGGCCAGTTAAACTCATTATTGATGTTCTCTGCCCAGAAAGGGAGGCACGTGAGGAAGATAAGGTCAGCAACAGCAAGGTTCATAAGGTAGATTTCAGCTGTCTTCAGGGGGCCCTTTTGCAGGGAATAAATTAAGAGAACAAACACATTTCCAAGCATACCAATAACGCAGACAGTGTTGATGTACTTGGGTCCTATATAGTACACGATGTCCCACCAGTCATCCAGTTCTGGGCAAACACTTGAGTTGCTCTGATTTTGACTCTGGTTTGAGGAGGGAATATTCAGTAGAGGAGTTTCAGTCATTTTTTAAAAAATTCAGAAGTGAACAGGAGACGTCTTTGAAATGAGAGACAATAACTGCAAAAAAAAAGCATAAAAGAGCAAAAGTCTCCCATGAGTGGTGTAACAAACATTTAACTGCTGCAAATTCTTTATTAGTCCTTACTGATTATTACAGGCTAGATAAATCCATCTTTGATATGTGCAGCAGTGGGAAATGTTCCCAGTACTAGCAAGGATAGAACTTCCTCTACATCCCATTAAGTTTCCTCTCCTTGTTTCCATTGTTTGAAGTGGCACAGAGGAAGAAAAGTCAGGAATTAGTGTAAATAGTTCTGTACATCTCCTCCAGACTGATGACAGACAGATATGGGAGAATTCCATCTCCCTGAGCATAGTGGGAGTCATGCTGGCGACACAAAGCCAACTTTGCATCCTTCCCTGCCCCTTCTCTTACTCTTATTTACCATGCTATGTACATTATTATGTTACTGTATTATATACTGTATTATATATACATTAATATATTATTATATTCTGTTGTCCTGCTGAAGCAGGACCATGCCTGTTTCCCTGAATTGGAAAAGCTGCTCACTCCCTGTATGTGCCACTTGCTGACTGAACTTTGCATTCTTTTGTTCCTTCTCAGTTCCTGTCACCCTGAACTTTGGGTTCAAAATTGCTGTTAGATTAGACAGCTTATTGCCTTCAAATGTCAGTGGTTGGAATAATAAAACACAGACTTCTCCAAAATATTACGCTAAAAATCGTGCCTGGAGGAAAGGCCTCTGCAGCTCTAAATTTACAGCCCTCTTCTCCAGCTCAAAAATTTTATTTGAGTTTGGCTGTCCCAGGCTCCAAAGTGTTTAGCTCATCATAGCATTGGCAATACCTTTATTTTTTTCTCATAGTTCCATGTGAGACTGTGCAGGACTAAGAACATGGGTAAAACCTTATCCTCCCATGAAATTGCTCTGGACTTTTTATCACAGATTCACTGTCAGAGCTGCCCCTGCTTCTTTCTTCTGGTGCTGCCATGCTTGATGATAGTGCCTGGATCCTGGTTTTTACAGCATTTGGTCTCAGAACATTATGGAAGGCAAGTTTTTGTTGAGTCTGTTCTGCCATCTAACATTTCAGTATTTCATATGCAAGTGGAGCATGTCAATCACAGAAAAGAATGTATTTGAAAAAATGAATATTTTGCAATCAGTCATTCTAAATGTTGACTTTCTGCTGCAGCTATTTTACTCTGCCTTTTCAGCTTCTGTATTTTACACCTATTTTTCCATCTAATGATGGAATTTCTGAAAAGACAATTTAGGACCATCTTTCATCTCTTTTACACACATGTCCAGCCTCAGTGATTTCTGTATACGAGTACCTCACAGAACTTATTTTGGGATGCCTCTAGGAATAAGTATTAATATTCCACATCAGGCTATCTGGTACTAATGCACAGAACATTTTTCATCTCTGCAGAATTAGGTGAGCAGTAAAGTTGTGCCAGAGTTCATAAACTCAAGCTGGCAGCCTTGGTGGGGAACTGAGCTACAACTCAAGATAGCACAGCTCCCTGGATTTCCCTCACAACAGTCTGAAGGTTACCTAGTTCACAGACCTCTCACACAAACAAAGATAACTTGAGAGGATCTAAAACTGCAGGTAAAACACATGTAGCAAATGAATGGCTGATTAGCATCAGAGAGGCTCTTTGTGAGACAGCAGAAATCTAGGGCTGTTATAGCAAGAGGCTGGCTAAGGCATGAGAGAGCAGTGGCAGAAAATCTGTAACTTGATATTTCAAAAATAATGTAGAAGAAAGATAACTGTTCAACCTAATCAGAATTATTTATTTTAATAAATATAGAATTAAAAGAAATTCTTACTGTCCTTGCCTGCCCTTTTCCTGACACTTCTTTCTACCAGCTTAAGCCAACCACTCTGCACACTTCAGACACGATCCCTCAGCTGGAGCCACAAATTCATTCAAGATGGGCTCAGCTAAAAACACCTGGAAGTTTTATTTTTCATTGCAACTTAGATTTTATTCACAGCTAAATCTGAATTCTTGTTCAGCTAGCAATAGTACCTGAGGATTCTGTAGGGGTTTTTTTTGCAAATATTTCTTCAGGTCTACTAATCAGTGTCTGAGCACTACCACAAGCCACAAGCCTTTTATAAATTTAGAATTCCAAATGTTCTCTTGACAGAAAATGCATTTTATTTTCCATAATTCCTGTAAGTATTTTGAAGTAGTTAGTGCTAATGGAAAATTAGCCACATGAATGGTTTTCAATTTCTGTCCTTAACACATTCCAGTCATCTTTTATACAAATAATGACATATTTTTCTTACTTTGAACTGATTTCTGATGAATTTCCATGCACAGTGCATCTATCACCCCTTTTACTACTAATACTAATTAGCCAGTTAGAGCAATTAGGTAAAATGGATCGTGGCTTTACATATAAACTTATACTGACCTTCAGAATTACTTTTGTGTTGAAAAAGAAAGGGAAAGTCTTACTAGACTGCGCAGATCAGAACTGAGAGCATAAAAGATTATTTTTTAAGATAAAATATAGAAATGATTTTAATAAAGATAATACATTTAAAAAGATAGGCATACCTACTCTTTGTCCTTCCTGGCAATCCAGGCAAAGTTTCAAATGCGGAAACAGTTGACAAACAGCAGTACAGAGGTTACTGAGAGAATTCAAAGAGGCATCCTGAGGCACAACTGAGTGACTGAGGGCTGTCCTGAGTGTTTTGCTGGCCATACACCATGTGTATGATGTTACATTTTGGAAGAAAGCCCCAGGATTTTTTTTTAACTTTCCCAAACGTCAGCTGAAGTAATTTTCAAGACATGTAAGATATTTCATTCTCATTGTGAAATAATACAAGCCATGTGTCGTGGCTCTTGTCATCCTTTGACCGCTAATTAAAGCTCTCAAATTGTCCTTGACAATTAAAAGTTCCATTGTGTGAATGTCTGTAAAAATAAGAACTTAATTAACAGCTCTGAATTGCCTTCTCTGTACCAGTGCACACAGGGAGAAATTAGAATTAGGTTTTGTTGTGTTGGAAGCTCCTTTCCCTGCTGGACATGAGGGGGGCCATGCCCAGGAGTTGGGGTAAAGCAGCACGGAGAGGTGGGAATGGCTGCTGAAACATGAGCCTTGTTAAATCCCATTAACACTCTTTTTGAAAAGAACTGCTTTTTGCACACACTGTAGGTGTCCAGGGCGTGAATCTCTGTGAATATTATTTTTCAGTAATATTCGTGATGACTGCTGTATTTTCTTAGGCTTGTACCCAAATAAGTTTCTTACATTTCTGATTACTGTCTGGGACCAAGTAGCCTGAGAGTGGTGGTTTATAAATTATTTTTATCTTTTTTATTCTGATTGTCCACTGATTAGAGTAATATTTTGCATCCCAGACTTTACATGCAAATCTGTCTTAAGCATAGCCATATAAATAATGTAGGTTTTCAATTAAAAAAAACCCCAACAAACAATGAGAAATTATCAAGGGACTGGAATTTTCCTACTTATAGGAAAATATTCTTTTGGCTACTTAACGAACACATGCACCATATATCTCAATTCTTATTCAATTGTGTCCATTTTTCTTTGATAAGTAAGTTAAAATGAAAAGGCAGGGGAGGTTGAGTGGTGATACCATATTATGAACTTCCTTATCATGAAAAATACTTTTATTCCAAATTTTTATTCATTAAAGGATAGTAAGATAGCTATGCAAACAGTGCTAAAATTGACAAACAAAACATGTTCCAGTTAACACCATCACAATGGAGAAAACTCAAAATGGCTCAAGATTTAATGTGTGTTTGTTTTTCTAATATCTTGTAAAATTTCAATTTTGGCAAAGAATTGAAAACAACATGTAATTTGTGAATTACACATTATGTAAGGAATCCTAACAAATAACAGAAGGAAAATCTTGAAACAGCCCATCTCACACTGACTCATAAAGGTAAGTGCAATATGACAGGAGATCTTCGTCACAGACTTTCCAAAGTCTCCACTTTGCTTACACTACTGCATTTCCGTGTTTAAGTTATTTTTTCCATAATGAAGAACATTTGAGCAACAACAAGAAGTTTGGAATTTGTCCTTGCTTGGACATGAATCTCTAGGATCTGCCAAGTTCCACATTTACTCACAGACTGAATAAAAAACTGCAGCTGTGTCTAAAATTTATATGAAAATTTATATGTTATTTATCTTTATAAATGACAAGTCTTACAAAACTTGTCACATCAAAATGAGATCAAAATACTGGTCTTGCAAATCCAACTCCTCTTTGCAAATCTAGTTTCTTATTTTCTGGGGTTTTTTCATTGCTATATTTGGAACACTTTCCAGTAATGGAGAGAGATTCAAAATTGGAAGTCTATGCATTTAGTAGAAAGAGTGAATAGGCACTGCAGTAGCTCCAGCATTTAAAGATCTTAGAACAAGTCTACAGAAGCTGTAACTTTATATAGAAAGGGGATTTAATTTATTGTGTCTTTACAACTTAATTCCTCATTTCAACCTATAGAAAGTATATAAAGATCTGGTAACATTTCACAGTTTGCACAGGTGTAGTGGAAAATGAATTGAAGGAATTTGAAGGGTTAGTTTAAAAATAAGAGTCAATAGTTAAGGTTTTTTTACTGTAAAAAGCATATCTGTCCATTGGCACCTTCAGTTCAGGATGCTCACAGCTTGTTGGTTAATGTTTTAGGCTAGAATGATCTTCAGTCACACCATCTAGGCAGACTTTCCTGTAGAAAGTAAACATTTTAGAGCTGTGTAAGAATTCACTGATCCTCTCTACTCTCTAAATAGAATGATTAAACAAACATGTTGAATTTAGAGGTAAGACTCTTTGCTTAATTATCGCACACATTACAAGGTAGACAAATGTCGAAAATCCTAAACGTGTCGAGAGTTCTGGCTCTTGGTCCAACAGATCAGCCATTAAAAATCTTCCTTTTAAGATGGCTGGAGCCTTTAATGATTGGGACAAAATATCTTTTTAGATCAGTATGTTTTAATGATTTCTTTTTCTTTATTGAAATGTTTGGCAAATCAGCCTAATTATCTGCTATAACTGTTCATCTGTTCTGTAACACCAGAAAAGGTTTTTGATACGACCTTTAGAGGTAAAACTCTGTGTTCAGCTTTGTTGGATTTCTTCATATATACTCTAGAGATTGCTAAGGAGAGCTTAAACTCTGGCTCAGAAATTTACAATTCCCAAAGAATGATGCTGGTACCATCACAGTCTGGTAATAATCAAGCCCTACTAACTACAGTTTGCAGAGCTTGAAACAGTAAAATATGAAGGAGCTGATACAGGTTGAATGGAATGGAAAGATGATTCAATGGCTAAAGACTGCTTAGGGATTTGGGAGAACGGAACCAAGATCCTAACTCCTCCACTGAAACCCTGTCTAAAAAAGAGCAACATTCTCCTGTCTGCAGTGAGCGCCTGCAGCTTCTGTAACAGCTCTTAAACTCTTAATTTTTCAAGTGAAGACAATAATCCACATGAAAAATGAGAGAGTGGAGATATAATTCCTCCCTGTAAATGCTGAAGGCCAGAAATAGAATCTGGCTGTTGATATCCTTGCCATTCCTCTGGCCATGGTCCCCACCTCTGTCAGACTGAATGGGGAGTCAGATCTTTGCATGCCCAGAGTCTTGGTATCAGTTGTGGCAGGCTCAGTAAAAGAGAAGATGGGAGCAGAGGTAAGAGGGGGACAGAATAAAGAAGAGTAAAAAGATATGATTACTGTTTGCCATCTTCAGCTCTGAAATTCTCTGGACAGAGTCTGACCTTATATTACCAAAAATCCTTCTCATATTTTGTCATGTCTGTAAGAACAGAACTGAGCCAAGTGTGACTGGAAACTATCAGTAGGTCAGATGTAGCTTGGAGGTTACACTTTATTTATTGGGGTTTTTTCTTGCATGTGTAAATGGTGCATGTGAATACCACAAAAGTGTCATCACACTGAAGAGTCAGGAAAATGGGAATGAAACAGTTTGTGAGCTGCCACTGTCTGTTCTGTGATGTGCAGAAGCTGCTGCAGGGGCTTTCCATTGTTGCTGGTGTCTGCATAGGACCTTAAGTTATCAGCAGGCAGAGAAAAGCTACCACAAATATTTCACTACCCTTAACTGCCTTAATTCTGATTTAAACTTGCAAAGGGACTGAGGGTGGTCAACAGCACTCAGAAATGGGCCCTGAAAAGAAATATTTCAAAGCAACTAAAATTCTGTTGTTTCAGCTCACTTTCCTTTGGTGTACCAGGAAGCCAAGTAAGCATCTGGAGCAGTTGAACTTCTGACAAATCATTCCTTAGGAACAGGATACAGGCTAGAGAAGAAAATGCCAGGAAATCTCATTTCTCAAAGTACTTTATTTTCTTTTGTACATGCTTACTGCATAGCAAAAAAAAAATAATAAATTGTGCCTATATATTTACATTATTTAAATTAATGTGATATTAACATAATAACATTTTTATATCTTACTTCTCAGTACCAAATACTCAAAAATAACTTCTGTTGCCTCGATAACATCTGTATGGAGTTCCTTTTGTGTAAGGTTTGCATGAACAGCATGCTCATGGATGAGACAGTATGATAAGACTGGATATAACAGAAAACCTTGCAATGTTTCATCATAGTTGTCCCCATTGCTTCAGACAGTAAAAAGGATGAGCAATAGATGTATTTATGACACAGGATTACACTGGCTTATCAAAGAAAAACCATGGAAATTGCCTATAAATCATATACAGTGATCTAAATCCCTTAGTCTTTAAATCACATCTGAACACTTATATTTTGTGGCTTAGTTATTTGAAGGTTTAATACAAATTTCCCATCTTAAATGAACTTTATTGCTCCATTCAAGCTCTGATGGATAAAGACCGTGTAGTTGCCATCTAAGCTTACTCACGTCACCAAACTCCATTTCCCTTGGTAGCTTTAGAAGCTGTAACCTTAAGTGCTTTGAAAGGAATAAAGATGTTTCAGCATATCTTACATCACCTTCCACTCAGTTTTGGTCAAGGTTCCTAGAGGTTAAAGTGCATACAGACAATTCAGTACACTGTGAGTCTCTTTATGTGTATAATCAACTTAGCTTAAAAATACAGTCCAACTGGGGAAAAGCTATTTTACATTAAAATCTCACAGATTAACTCTACAAACAAAATGTAGGTATTACTAGAATCTGAAAAGGCTCTTCTTGAATACTCTGGGCTTTCAAGACCTCTCTTATCTTCAGTTAGATTTCTAATGTAGTTAGGTGATGCTCTCCTTCATATTCTCAGTTTTTTCTGTTTGTGAAATTATGCCAGTTGTGCTGAGATTTAATATATCCATTGAATAGCATTAATTATGCTTTGTGAATACTAAAAACCTGAGTCTCTGGGCTGAAGTGTAAGCATGAATACAAATAGCATTTGCCCACTCAAAAGGAGTAAGTAAATGTTTAAAGAATCTTCTTCTACGAAGAAAACTCTGCTAACTTCATGCAGGTGGGTGCAGGTTCCCTTCCACTACTGCTTTACCTTTTTCAGCTACTTTTCATACCTATTTTGTCATGTAAATCTGTAACTAACTGGAGCAGCTGCAAAAAGGCACTGCTTGTCAATGAAAAAAATCAGATAGCTTTAGATGACTGAAGAGAGAAGTTAAAAGCCCAAAAGATGGACACATCTAAAAATGCATCCTACTGGATTCACTTAACAGAACTTACTCAAATGCAAGCCCCTCCCAGATCAAAAACCTTAACACACTATTACAGGTACCATACGCAGCTGCAAAATCCTGACAATTGCTTCTGTACTGGGACTCTGTTTGGAGAATTGTATGTACACCTTAGAAAACATTCCAAGTGATACTTGTGCCAAGTATCATTCAGCCATGAAAATGTAAGTAAGCTACAAAATAAGATTCAATCACGAAAAACATCCAATAACACTAGAAGCAGGTGTCTTTATGGAATTTCCACTAAGATCAAACAACTCTTTTCCCTCACATAATGAAGATTACCACATGTTTACTTTGTGGACCTATAAGAGATGGATATGGGTGGAGACTGACACATTAGACGGCTTTCTTCCTTTAAGGATTTCCTAAAATTATGCTATCGGGGTAATGACAAAACAGACTTTTTCCTTGAGTATTCGCTTGAAATAGAAGTTCTTAAAGTGTCCAAGGAGTTTTCCATCTGCACAGACTGTGATTTTCTGCACCTCTTTGTGAACAAGTCCTTGTAGAATTCCACAGCTTTCTTCTGGAAGTTTTTCCCAACAATCACATACAAGACTGGGTTCAGGCAGCTGTTGCTAAAGGAGCAGTATGTGGCTATCTGGGTCAGTATGTCATTGATGTCCTCCAGGCATCTGAGAGTGGGTGAGAAGTAACGGATTGTGTCGATGGCTGTGCTGATCTGGAATGGAAGCCAGCAAATGATGAACAGCAGGAGCACAGCAAAGACCAGCATGGTGGCTCTCCTCTCTGTCTGGACTACCTTCATTTTTCGTAGCTCACTGCTTCGTAAGGCTTTGATGATTTGCACAGTGCAATAAGTAATTACACAGAATGGGATCACAAACCCCACAATATTCAGCAAGCAGTTGTTTGTGGGCTCCCAGTAGCTAGCTGGGTAAAGAAGAGCACAGGCTGTGATGTTGTACTCTTTAAAATAATGCAAATTTCGAAACACCATTGTAGGTGAACACATGAGCAGTGCACATGTCCAGATTACAAAACAATTCCATTTGGCACAGACGGTTCGTCTCATCCGTCCAAGGGACATGGTTTTCACCAAGGCCAGGTAGCGATCAATGCTCACTAGTGTCAGGAAATAAATGCTAGAATATAAGTTCATGTAGCTCATAATGTTGACGGCTTTACAGAGAAACTGACCAAAAGGCCAATGAAAATTATTAGAAATATTAATGGCCCAGAAAGGTAAAGTACAGACTAACATTAGGTCCGCAAATGCCATGTTTGCTAGGTAAATTTCAGCCACTGTGCAGCTACTCTTGTGGAAACACAGGACGGTGAGTACAAAGGAATTTTCTATTGATCCCAGAATAAATATAAACCAGAGAAATCCAGGCTGAAAATCCTGTAGCCATTTCCACACATCTGTACTAACACATTCATATTGATCTATCTGATGCACTCCTGAATTATTGTGGGAATATTCTGGACTGACTGTAAATTCCTGGGTGGTCATGTTGTACAGCTGCGTAACATTTTCAGCTGTGATGGAAACCATTTCTGTGAAGAGAAAAATAGATGACATGAGATTTCTAGATCTAGCTCATTGCTGCAAAAGACACGATAAGAAAAGCTGTCTTTTGCTTTTCCTAGTGTCCTCAAAGCATAGCTTTTGAACAGGCTTGCAGTTCCCTGGGCTGCTTCTCATAGACATTGGGTGTGTCTGTAGAATGTTTTACAGACTGCATTGCTACAGACTGCCTGGACCAATTTTAGGCAAGTGAAGCAAAGGGGATGTAGCAACAACAGGTATTGTTATGAATGGGTTAACTGAAGAGACTATTTAGAAGACTTTATTCACTAGAACTGAGCTGAAGCAAGTCTTTGTTAACTCTTTGAGGATATTCATCATTAGTTTGTCTTCTTATCTTTTTATTTCATTAGCCATGGACTCCTAAAGGACAGGAGTACCTTGTGTCTCAGGTTGCTTATGGTAATGCTGCTAGTTCTGTGTCACATCCTGCAACATTTTACACCATCCCCTGTAGAACAAGAACTGAGTGGAATTCAGTGGTGCTTCCTCCCCAAAGAACACCACATATTTTCTCAAATGTTATGACTGTACAATAAAGAGACACTTAGTTTGCAGCTCTAGTTTGCATTGAGAACGCTGATGGATCAGTGTTTGCCAGCAGTGAGCCTTTCTCAGCTTTTCACTGAAGTTTCTGTGTATTTCTGTCTCAGTGTTGCAGTCTCTTTCTGCGCCAAGCCTCAGTGGACATAAATGGTACAACCTTCCTGAGGGAGCTCACTTTTAAGAGGTGTGCAGTGGTGGGGCTGGCAATCTGGTTGAGACAGGGGCCATCCTACAAACCAGGACCTGTCTGCAGTCAGCCAGCTTGGTGCAAGAGCACAGTCTGAAAACCAGAATACTGTAAGCATTCTACAGATCAGAACAGCCTGGGATGGTACAGGGAGCTATTGACAGGCAGAAATGTCAGATGTGTACTGAAATTTTACTAGAACCAAACAAAAGCTGAGTGTGCAGCATCACTCACTACTGATAAAATGCTAACTGTGTTTTCTTGTTGTGTTCTTGGACAATGAATGCTGTGATATTATTCAAATGCAAGATTGGCTTCCCAGATCTGTACATATAATTCTCTGGACTGAGTGACAGAAACACTGTTTGTCTTTTTTTAGGTGTTTATAATAACCACTGTTTATATTATCATTTGATTGGAAGCTTTTCAAATGTATTTTTAATTAAGACATTTGTCCTATTCAACTGGTAACTTGGCAGTGAAAAGGGATGCACTTGCAATTCCTGAAAGAGTGAGGGTTCTCACTCGTTTTCTGATTGCTGGAATTGTTGGCTGGTATCAGTGCTTAATATGCATACAGAAATTCGGTTATTGGTTGCAGAACTGATGAAAAATGATGGTCATATTTTGTGTATTTTGTGTTAATAAAACACTGTAGCACTTAAACATCTCAAAGGCCAGCTTGTGTGGATGTGAGAGCTGTCACTAACGGATTGCAAACAGCAGTTTCAAGTCTCCCTTTCTTTCTGTGCTGGCACTTTTCACTGTAGAAACGCATAGGAAGTGAAACACTAATGGATGGGCAACAAGAGGTCATCTGTGAATAGAGAAGTTCTGTTGCCTGATGCAATTAAAAGAAACTGTTTCTTCTGCTGGTAATAGGCTGTAAACCAGCAGGAAAAAAATTTAAGTGCATTGTTTTACACTTTGAGGTTGGATGTATGCATATATTTAATAAGATGAGCATTAGTAATTCAGGGAGTGGTCATAAAGGTCATGTTGGCTTTTTCTGGGATTTTCCTTCATTACATTAATTTCCAGCAAATAGCAGCTCCCAAACTGCATATTGATTTATCTGTATTTTCTCTGCAATTAATCTCTTTCAGATTTTGGTTTTAGAAGGAAAAGACCTAGAATACTTTAAAATAAGTTAGTTATATCATATTACTGTGGTCTAGGAACAGTGTGCAGGGTCTAGTTAGGATGTCACCAAGTCCATGACATGGGGCTTCTGGCAATGTGCCTCCTTGGTCCTTAGCTCAAGTCCTTCCATAATATCTTGCTAGAAATAGGGGAGTGAACAAGGTAAAATGTGCTATTTATCAATTTACAAACCCTAATGTTTAGGGTTAAAATTATGTGCTTGATGCTATTCTATATAGCATCAAGCACAGGAGACTCATTTAAAGTATGTGACTGCTGAATAAATTATGATTGACAAAGCCACAGCTTACAGAAGGCAGTGATTTGCTGTTTTCTTGTCATATTTTGGTGAAAATAAATGGGATCCTTTCACACATTCTCTACAAATATTTTCTGTGCAATGCAAGACGAGCCAAATATCTCAGCAGGGACTTTCAACAAGATTTCATGTGGCAGTCTTGATTGAAATACTGCCCAGCTGAACTAATCTATCATTACTGGTTCTGAGGGACTCCTGTGGGGGCTAAATTTGAACCTGATGGAGTTCCTATCCTGTTGCGAGTTACCTCCTCCTTGGCCGTCTATAAACCCACTGTCAGTCATTATCTCGTGGTCTGGAGTATTTTTTTAAATAGCATTGGAACAAATGACAAGGTTTTGATGGAGGGTGTTTCAGGTGCCCTGTGTGGGAGGCAGTCATGGCCTGGAAGGGCTGGTGGCAACCAGCCCTGTGCCTCTTGCAGACACTGCCCTCAGCAAGGCAGGAGGGCTTTGGGGTTGGCTCATGGGTGCTCCTTGGGTGTGAACAAGATCCTGCCAATGCTGCAAACGAGGAACCCTTGCAGAGGGACCGGGAAGAAGGGATTGATCAACTGCTGGGTTGTCACTACAGGCAGGTGGAGGAGGACTCCAAAAAGGTGGTGGTCATGAGTGCCATAGCCTGAAACTCTGAGGGCTGGGCAGTCACCAGGGCACCTTGGTGTCTCCCACCAAACTCCTGGGATGCCCTGCTGTTCAAGGACTGACCCACACAACCAGCACTGGAGGGAGCATGCCAGAAGACAGGCATGAGTTAATCAGCAAGCCAAGGAGAACACCTGGAGTGCAGCAGAGTGGTTAATCCTAGAATGTGGAGGGAAAATCTCCTTGCTACAGCAATATGTGCTAGGGCTATGGAAACTCTTGAAAGAAAGGGAATATGTTGAATTGGAACAAAAAGTCCTCTAAGTATCAAGAGGTACAAGCTAAGAATGGAAGGATAAGGGAAAAAAAAGGTCAGAGCTCAGTTAATGCAGCTGCTGGGTTAATGCAAGCTCTGGCACAGCTTTACTCAGATGAGATATGCCCCTTCAGGTGAATGTTTTTCACCATCTCTTTTGGGTCTGGATGAAGCCCTACAGCTGCTGAACTCATGGCTATTAGTATTGCTGCTGGTGTTAATCTTTCCTTGTATCATGTTAAACATTTTCATACAGTGAATAACTCACTGTCTCACGATGGTCTTAGTCATGTCTTATACAAGGATGAGTTCTGAAATGTGTAATGAGTTCAGGTTATTTCAATGTCACCTGGAATAATTTACTCTGTGGGAGTAAGAGAGAGACTTTGTAACATATTTTACGGCTGTTTTGACTTTGCTGATTACATGTTTTGCAGAAGCAAGGTGCGAAATTTGTAATTAGTATATTCTGAGATTGTCATAATATCAACCTTGCTAATTTAGTCCTCAGAGAGAAGAGGTGGAGCCTAAAACAGATAAATGCTGTTATGATGTTAACTGCTATAATGTCGTTTGCTGGAACAAGAGAATATTAAAAAGCATAGGTACACAGTCCTGATGTTTTCCTACACAGTCTAATTTGCAAGGACAGAGTGGCTCAAGGCCTCACTAGTCTTCCCAAATGAGGAATTTCTCTGATGGATGATCATCCATGATGAAAGTTGCCTAGAAAGCAGCCTTATTTTCCATTTATTTCAGGGATTTCTTAGCAAGGCCGTATGAAGGATAGGTATGACACCCAGACTGTAGCATCCCTAGCAGAATTTTACAATTACCTGGTTTGCTTTGAGTGCTGTCAGTAGCCAAAAGTGTTTTCAGAGACATACAGCTGGCTTGCCACACACCCATACAGCTCCATGTACAGCTGGGGGTCAGTGGCACAGAGTAGAGGAAAAGCTGGGAGCAAAAATATGGGTTTGAATGAATGGCTGCAGACTGAGAGGCATTGGCTGACTTCTGACATGGTGATATTTTAGAAGATGTATTAGCTGCAGAAAGAAATAGCAAGGGCTGCCCCAGCCTCTCCTCTGAGTCTGTTTCTCTGCAGAGCCCAGCCTGCTTTGACGCTTTGTATTTTTTATGGGAGTTTGTCCTTCTGAACGTCTCTGAGCCCAGCTTGGGCAGCCAAGTGTCCCTGGTGGTGCTTATTTGCCAGGCAGCCTTGCTTTTAATATAATATAAAAGCTAGAGTCAATGTAACACAGGAGCTGCCGGAGCCATGAGAGGAAAAAGGGATTTACCTGAGAGATCTGCTGCCCCTGAAATGGGAAACAGCAGGAGTTCAAAAGCTGCTGTAGGTAAGAGAGTTCTTCTGCAGTGGTCTGTGCAAGGCAGCCTGAAAGTCCTGCTGACTCCATGCAAATACCACTGCTGCCCTGAGGAGCTTGGAGTGTAAACCTGACAGACTCAGCCAGCTGTTAGGAGGCTGGAGTGATGTCCCCTAAACTGCCTCGTTTGTGACCATCAGACAGGTGTTTGCTGGCCAAGGAGAGAGAAGTTTAATTTTAACAGCTTTGGAGGATTTGGTTCCTGGACAATGTCTATTTGTGAGGAAAAGGAGGTTTTTGTTTAGTGATAGATTATAACAAAACAATCTGAATGCATAATTTCTCCTCCAGCCATACTGACAGGTCTGGCATCCCATGTGTGATGGGATGGCATGAGCAGAGGCTCTGCTATCAAGAAGCCAAAGGTGTGCTGGAAGATCGACCATCAGTGGTGGACTCTTACATTCAGAATTTAGTATCAACAAAAATACAGGAAACCCACCCTTTTTATAAATTCTATATCTTCTCTATAAGGTTTATTTTGAAAGCCTCTATTTCAGCCTGGTCTTCTTGCAACCTTTCCTGAAAAAAAAAATCTCCTTTTCCAACTATTCCCAGTTCACAGAGACTCTTGTTTCCACCTAATCCAAGCCCAATGGAACTGCTCATACCCCTCTCTGGCTTCAGAATGGGTTGGGTTTGTATCCTTACCTGGATGAATATTGGAAGGTAAAATTATATCACTCTTGTAGCATCTCTGCAACATTCTCTGAACATCCTTTTAATTCTTTCTGTGGAGGCATTACTTATTTTGGAGAGGTAGAGGAAATGTGGGAAACATTCCTAAAATGTTCTGCTTTTACAGTTCCCACAACATTAATTTTTAATTTCCAATCTTTGTATAATGAATCTCTAATGGGCTTTACTACATTTGGGGTTGTAGATCAGGGGACACTTTCTGTGGCAGTGTTAACTTGAAGGTTTCCTGCTTTTCATTTACTCTCCACTGTCCCTTTTACCTTTATGGCTGCCTTTGCAGTTTGTGAAGCTTCATGTTGAACCAGATTCAGGAACTTGCCTGGGACAAAAATATCCTTGTAAAAGAAAAAAATTCTTTTTAACACAAATCAGCTCCATAGTTTGCCAGAAAATTAAGGCAGTAAAGAAAATATACAGAGGAGCTACCTCTCAAAAGTGCAATTTTTGCATATTATTTGTTGTGTAAGCTTGAAGCACACCATGGAAAGAAACTATGGCTCTGAAGTTACCATTAAAGGTATCTACATCAACTGTGTTAGGAAAGATGGGGGGAAAAAAGTTGTTCTGGTAAAGTAGTTATTTCAATAACAGTGAAACTAAGGTGAGAAGAGGCTACTAATTTTTCTCCCTGTGTGGGACATAGCCACTCAATTCCAGCTAAAGAAAGGTGTGGAAAGAGCAGAAACCTAATCAAGTGCAATGCATAAGACATTTTTAATATATAACTTTTATGCAAAGAACCTTGCATAATATATTTTTGCCAAGTGGAAATCTTGAATATTCTTATTTTAAATTCTCCAGAGTTACAATTTGCTAAAAAAAGAATCCTATACTTTTTAGTTTTAAAAACATGATGAGTTATTATTCAATGCTCTTTATACAACCCAGTCAATAACTGTGATGACTCTGACAAAATATATTATCTCTGTGTAAAGTAGTTATAACTGAAATGGAGAAGAACAGCATGGCTGGGCTGTGGAGAGAACTGGAAGGAGAGGAAAAATATGAACCAGTTCAGAAAGAAGTAGTGTCTGGATCTCAGGACCTTTGTGTAAGGGAAAGGGCTCATCTCATTATAAAGCTTTGATTTAGTTCAGATTTGGTGATGATGTTTGAGTTAGTCCATGTTTGACCTCTGACTTGCTGCCAACAATATTTTAGAAATTTTTCAAATAAGGTGACCTTCAAAACATTGCAAATGTCACCAATGCTGGATTTTGCTGTTATTCTGAAAGAGCGCATTTTTTACATCTATTTAATCTGAAATGAGAAATAATGCTTTTAACATTAGAGGCTGTTTCAGGTCAAAACACAGAATCTGCAAGTATCTCCAGCCACTAAATTATTACATTTCAGCCTTATAATCCTCAGAAGTTTCAAAGACCCAGCTGGAAAAGCTCAGAGTAGCATAATTTGATTTTGTAGCTGACCCAGCTTTGAGCAAGAGGCTGGCTTGCAGACCTTCCAACCCACATTATCTTAAATTCCTGAATTTACATTTCTTGCGCTAATAAATGAAAATTCCAGTTGGATTAAGGCCAACAAAACCAACAAAATCATAGAATCATAGAATGTCTTGAGTTGTAAGGGACTTTAAAGATCATTCAATTCCATGTCCCCAGCCATGGGCAGCTCTGATCACCTATCATTCCCATTGTAATAAGTATAGATGCTATGTGTTATTGTTATAAGTAAGCAGTAATTTTACTAAGATTACTTCACAAAAGTGAATGGATTCAGTGTCTCCTGTGAACATTTGTCAGCTGGCCTGTTACAAGGCTACATGGGCACATCCAGTCAGTGGTGAGCATAAGGACTAGATGGAGCACTCTTGCCATAAAGGGTTAGTTGCACTTTTGTTGCAGGTGTTAACTCACTGGGCTGCTCTTTGGGGCTATGTAACTCCTCTGGTTTGGAAATCTTTCACGGATCCCAGCCCGCAGAAAATATTCATAAAAACATTGCTGTTGGTGATGCACTGAGTGAGGACATTCCTCTTGCAGAGAGAGGATGCATTGGAACATCATTAAATTAAAAAAGGAAGGGTATAAGCAATTAAGTAATAGGAAATGCCAAATTAATTGAAAAGTTCTCTAGAGTTGTTGTGAAACATATAGCAAGGCACAGCTTGAATGAAGGAATGAATATAAGGATAAATAATAAACATTTGGCTAGTATTAGAGAGGATTTATCAATAAAATTAAGGGGGTCTGCAACTGTGGGACCATAATGAACTGAAAAAGTGATACATACAGAACATGTTCATGGTGATGTGCTCACAGCAACAATTCCATAAGTTAAATTTAGACCTGGATATCTGGTTTAGCATTTAGTTTTCCTGAAGATTTCTATTATGCTAATGCTGTGCAGCTTTTCCCTTCCCTTTTGTACATGATGGATTGGTAAACACAGTAGAACTTCCCTGAAGTAGAACTTCCCATGCTTCTCAGCCACTTTTACAATTGTAGTTCATGAGCAGAGAAAGAAGTTTAATTCCAAAACTGACTGCTCTGAAAACAGGTATCACTGCCTTTCATATCCTCCCAGTACACATTTCAATTTCTGCTGTTCAAACAGCTTAGTAAGTTTAAGCTGTTCTGCTTTACAGAGCTATTTTCTCCTCCATCTCTAGCTTTCTCTAGACTGTATATGTCTATGAAAAAATGAGGTATATGACGGTCTTAAATCTGAGTGTTAAACAAATATGTCAGTTTGTTCTTCTCTTTGTAGTCACTGGGCAGATGAAAAATCTATTTCCAAATCTCTATGCTGTTTAGCTGGAAATTGGATGATTTACATGTCTGTATACCAGAAGGCCACAAGCTTTTTGAATAATGTTGATTGAGAGTATTTATCTTTATAAAGCTATTTTCAGTTAGTATAGATACTTAAATAAACATTGAATCTGAATCTTCCATCTTTGGAAATATCACCAGTTTTGAGGTCTACAATGTCAATCTCACAACTCCTTCTCTCTCTCCTTGTGAATACTTGCTGCTCTTCTCTTTAATTCTTCAGGATTTGGTCTTCTTGGACCCGCCTTAGACTTAATGTCACTCTACTCCACAGCCTGGTGTCCCTGAACCAAGAAGATAACTTTCTGATTAACAGCAAAGCACATAAATCTTACACAACACAAGTCACAGCTGGATCTACACTTTTTCTGTGTGTATTGCAATGTGTTTGCTCAAAATGTTTTGACAACTGAGAAGGAAAATATTCAAACAGGAGAAAACTGACCACAAGCTCGCTCTGCAAGGCTGGAAGGTTATTTTGGTTTGTTTCTTTTGGCATTTCCCATATGAGAACAGGTAAGGTTAACCATGAGTGCTCTTTGTCCAGAGCTCAGCCAACAGCTAGCATTTAGGTTAGTTTCAGGAGAGTGAGAAATCTAGGAGCTGTAGTAGGAGTGGGACTGCAAAGGCACTGCAGGAATGAAGAGCAGCCATCCACCTGAACTCATCCTTGAAAACATTTTCATGGGAACCACGCACGGGGTAAGATTCAGCCCACACTAGGGTTCAGGTTAGGTCTAGGGGAGTGACAGGCTATGTCTGCTCTTTCAGAGGTAGGGTGAGCCCTGTCAGGCCCTTGCATGTGTTTATCACACTTCTGACACTGAGTCTCATCAGTTCTCTGTGTTTTCCCATGTATGTGATATTGGCTCAGCCTGCTTTTGCATACTGCTGTCTTGAAATTTGTAGTTAGCATTTGCTTTCAGAAAGCTCTGAACATAACACTGAGCTTAAGGTCTGCAGCCATGTCTGACTTGTGTTCTTTTGGCTTTTGTTTACTTGATTTTCATATTTGGTTAAAGTGATGTTTTATATTTTCTATTGTTAGCTGGAAGGCCTCCTGCAAACAGGAGCTACGATCAAATTGTGGTTTGCTTACATTTTTAAGATTTGCAGAGTTTATGCTTGACATTGGTTCTGTTGCTGAGAAGATGACATATATATTAGCATAATTTATTCTTGTTCCTAGCTGGTTCACTGCCTGGCTTGATAATATCTCCCCCAGCTGAACTGTCTTGCAAGCCAAACTGCACATTTGTACTGTGAGAGAAGCAGCCAAAGCAGTGCTTGGAGTGAAAGCAACATGCCTTGGCCCTAGGAACCTCACAGGGCTCCCTGTTGGGTGTCAGTAACTGCTGGGAAACCCTATTTTGTCCCAGGACAGAAATCATTCATGTCCCTTAACTCTCCTGCACTCAGGTGTCTGACTACAAAGCTTGCACAAATTAAGTGAAGTACGAAGACAAATAAAGGACTGCAAACTTCCTGAGTTTTATAATATAACATGTAGATTTACCAAGTTGAGCAATGTCAAAGGTGGTTGTATCTACTCCCCTGAGCTCTGCAGGTACCACAAGAATTCTCTGCTGTAGACAAGGGATTGCTGTGCCCCATGGCCACTACAAAATTAAGTGCTTAGCACACTAGCATTGTGAGACCAATTTAATATCCATTGCAGGAGTCTGATACCATGTGAAATGGCAGGTCTGATGGTATCAAACAGTACAATGTGCCTCTCAAATGGCAGACAATACCCTGAGCCCAGTGAATAGCTAAGGTATCCAGTAATAAAGAAATGAAATGCTAGTGATCGTATCAAGAGTAGGTTGTGCACTTAGATTATATTTCTTTTTAAAGTGAGAATTTCCTGCTTTAGAAAGCAGTCTTTCATGAAAACCAGATAGCTCACACCTATTGCAAGAACCAGGCCAAAACCAGCTAAACTGGAAAAGAAAAAGAAGAATTTTCACCTGGCTGATGACAGCTTTTGGGACATGGGCTGCAGGAGTTGAGCTGTTCCTAGTGTGGGTTCTCAAAACTGGTCTTGGGGTTCATCTAGTTTAGTTACAGTCTTGATCTCAGTATGAAAGACAGGAGAGCACTGATGAACCATGCCAGTGACATAAATTTCTTGCTATCTTCATTACAGAGAACGATAGGAATATCCTACAGAGAGAAGTAGACGACATTAATAAAGTCTCAGAGGTGCAATGGTAAGAATAAAAGGCTGTAAGTCCTGAAGCATATCAGTTCCCCAGGAATATTACTTAGTGATGCTCTTTTATTTGCCTTGCTGTAGTGGAGGCACAGGAGAGCTGTTCAGCAGTGCACAAACCTCCACTCAAGGCTCCCTCCCTGATGTGCACGTGGATGTCCTTTAGAGCTTTTGCTCTTTGATGCATTACTCCCACCAGACCTCTTCAGCTCAGTTTAGCCACACCTTTTTCTTAGCAATTGAAATATTGCTCTTTTCCCTGGGTAACAGCATTAGGTTCTCATGACTATGTAAAATGTGAAGGTCTAATGGCCTAATAGTATTTTTCAGTATTGGTCCCTCTGAGCATTACATATTTAATGGAGAAATTTGCCTTTCATATGAACTGGCTCTGTGCCCTGAAAGCACTTTACTTCTAGCACCTTGAGGACATTTTGGCAGCCATTTAGGAAAAAAGAAGAGATTTGCTATCTTGAGTGCCTCCAGCCACTATAATATTTACACTATTGTAATGTATTTTCAATAATGCAGCATTTCCTGCACATTTTCACCACTGTCTCTCACAGGTGTGGCCTTTGAGGAAAGCCCAAGTGTCTCCCAGAGCAAAGAGCTCCCAAAGAAGCTCACAGCATGTGGCTGGCTGGCTGTTGTCACAAAGTCTAATAATGATTTCTTTGACAACTACTGCTTTCCTCATTTCTTATCCTACAGGTAACTGATGGCTCCCAAAGAAGCTCATAGCATGTGGGGCTGATGGCTGTTGTTACAAAGTCTAACATTGATTTCTTTGACAACTACTGCTTTCCTCATTTCTTATCCTACAGGTAACTGATGATTTCACTCTGCTGTAATTATCAAAAACATAGAAGACATTTTAACCTGTCACATTATATTTGAAAACCACATTTGCAACTACACAGTCATCCCTACCTGCAGCTGGACATGTTTCAGTCACAACTTTCCACTGCTGAGCCACACACTGATGGCTCTGTGGAAGCAGTGGCACAGACGGCACCCCGGGCTGAATCTGTCCTCCCTGTAAATCAGTAATAATGCCTTGTGTTTTCTTAATGCCTTTCACCACAGGGATATATGGATGGCTTCACTGAGTAATGGCTCAGTTTCCAAAAAGCACTTCAGGTTCTGACAACAGAACAGGCTAGAAAGTATGTAACTATAACTATGTAATGCTTAGGTGAAATTACAGCTTTAATTTTGAACAGGTGAAATTCAGAAGAGATGATATTTACCCAGTTTGTTCAGGTTAGCACCTCTAATTCATGGGTTTCTGAAGGTGGTCCTAGTTTAATTTAGAGCTTCTGACAACAGCTACAATAACTATAAATTCAGATTTCAGCCTCCTGAATAGGTTTTCTTGTGGATCATCACAGGGAATAGTCCCTCGTATTGCTGATTTGTGTCATGGAAGCAATATAAATATGACATGATGCTCATTGTCTAAATGACAGGTTGTTTTTATTAAAGAATTTTAGGGTTTTGTTTATTTTAAATTTCATATTATTTTAAAAATTAAAATCACAGCGTGGCAGTGCAAGCAACAGTGAGTTCCCTTCTCAAGAAGAAGCCTAGTCTGTAATGTGCTTCTTAAATGACGAAATTCAGAAAGCCATTTTGCCTTGTCCTTCCTAGGTCAAACACATCCTCCTATGTTGTTGTTTCTTGAGCAGCTGGGACAGTCATTTCATATTATTTTCATGTATCTGCTCTTCACTTTGCCAGTACATTAAGTATTTGCAAAAAATAAGTATTTGAAAAAGAGATCAGTTTTCAGATAGCTTGGTTAGAAATCCCCATACTCTATATACTGTAGAGAAAAGCTCAAAACCAGACATATTTGTTAAAAATGGTGTGTAATTCACACTATAGTGAACTTCAAATTGTATTGCAATTATTTTGCTAGGAACAGCATATAAAAATTATATACAATCCAAATGGAGCCTATTTTTCTACTGAAAACCCAGGGGAACTCTAATGGCAACAGTCCTTTAGTGGGGATACACCCTATCTCTATTAGAACTCAAGTGTTCAAATACATGCTGATAGGGATTTAGTGATTGAACTGTACAAACATGGATTTGACTTTCAGCGCTGAGAGATCTAGAAGGTTCAGGACACTTCTCCAACTAAGAAGTAGTATAATTTACAATGCTGATTTACAACAATCAGTGTCTGGATTACCATTTTAATTTTGCCTTTTTAAGATTTGCCAGTGTTGAAATTAAATTGTGTATTAATTTATTGTTATCCCTTTGTTAGCAACAGGAGATGACAGAGCCCTGCTGGAACCTGGTGCAGACAGTTTGTTTTTCACTCTGCATACACAGGTTCTGAGCACTGGTGTTTACAAAGAAGATATGTCCTATCTGCTCTTTCCAGAATGTCAGACCCAACAAAAAATACAGGGCAACAATTAAGTTAGAGAGACAGATTCCCTTAGTACATGCCACAGCTCCTTCAAAGAACTATTGTACCCAAAGTTAACAAAAAGATAAAGTTTAATATCTTTGTCTTGGACACAGACAGTGGGATCAAGTGCACCCTCAGCAAGCTTGCCAGTGACCCAAGTTGTGTGGTGCAGGTGACTGACACACTGGGGGGAAGGGATTCACCCAGAGAGAAGGGATGCTTGAGAGGTGAGTGAGCCTACACAAACTTCAGGAGGTTCAACAAGCCAAGTGCAAGCTGCTGCCCCTGGGTTGGGGCAGCCCCTGGTATCCACACAAGCCGGGATGGAGAGCAGCCCTGCCAGGGAGGGCTTGGGGTTCTGGTGGATGAGAGGCTGGACTTGAGCCAGCAATGTTTACCTGCAGCCCAGAAAGCCAATTGTGCTCCAGCCTGCATCCAAAGCATAGTGGCCAGCAGGGTGAGGGAGGGGTTCTGCCCCTCTGCTCTGCTCCAGTTGCTGGATCATGTTTTCTGCTACCTTAAACTCACATATAAACACTCCTAGCTATGTAGGATATACTTTTCAACGTGTTGGAGAAGGAGAATTTTCTTTTCCTATTAAAATGACTATCAAAACAGAACATTTCTGAAGAAACTGCTTTTAAAAGAATGATTTTTCTCAAAAGATTTAGGTAATATAACAGAAAATGTTTTAAAGATGTCATTTCTTATCTTGAAGAAAGGAGAAGATGTACTGACACCTCACAGTTTAGCAGGTGACCCAGATCCACTCTTGCTCTCTCTGGCCAACTAGGAGTTTAATATCTTTACAAAGTGGAGTAGTTGCAAAAAAAAAAAAAATAAAAGAAAAAAAAACCAGAGACTGCAAGAGTGCAATTCACGATAGTTTACCCTTCAGGCACTTGCTTAAGAAGGAAGATGCTTCTTTCAAAATCCCTTATCAGTACTCCCAATTCCCAGGCAGATTTATCCTCTGTGTGTGCATTTCTTCTGTGGTTTGTTTTCTTGCTTTTGTTAAAAATATCAAGACCCTTCACCAATTTTTCTCTGGAACAGAAATAGCTTCTGACCAGCTTTGTTAATTTTGAAAAATATCCTGATTTAAGTTAACCACGTCACTGTTGACCTTGTGACCCATCATTTTTTGTCACCACTGTAGAAGAGAAAGCTCTGTGTGGAATTGTGAGCGACAGTTTTGTGCAGCAGGCAGCAAAGGCTCACGGCAGGATGTCAGGGCAGGAACAAGCGAAGGGGAATTGAGTGGATGTGAGTTCTGGAAGGGAACACAATGCTGCTAAAGGAAGCAAAGGAGAAGTGCTGTGTTGGGAAGAAAGGAAGGATGAAAAAGGAGAAATATAAACGTTGATTGGAACAGAAAGAAAGAAGGGGAAAAGAAGGGTTTAATTTTCCAAGAGGGTAAAGGGTTCCAAACCAAACAATGAATAAGGATTCTTGCTTAAGTTGAATAAGGGTACAATGAATAAGGATTCTTGCCTAAACTGGTATATGCCAGGCTTACAGGGGCTTCATCTGGGATTTTAATTTAAAATGTTAGCAAACTTCAGTAGTTTAAACAGTTTGGATCCATATTTTACCCAGATTCAGAATAGTACAAAATCTGAAATAATTTGATTCTTGTATTTAAAGTCAAATTTTTCTTTGATTTTAAAAAGTTATTTAACCAGAGTACATTTATTCTAAGGCAAACTTTATTAATACATTATATTGAGCCCTTTTAAAAAACCAGAGACAAGTGTGCAGTAGAAACTACTTAACCTGTCTACAGAAATACATCAGGCAAAGAGTAGAAGACTGAAAATCCAGATGTCTCATACTGTACAGTTATGAGCTGTAGCATGATTTAAATGCCAATTTGTAAACTACACCTATTGTAGAAGAAAATAAATTGTTGTTATATTTCCAAAAAAGACTGTTCTCAAAGCATTGCCGGTAACATTCACACAAAACTGGCTGCTCTTTGTTACTTCTACTTCCTTCTACTTCTGGGAAATGTCCCTTTTTCTGACCCAGCTGACTGGAATTTATGAGCTATAAGGTGACTATTCTAAAGAAAAAAAAAGAAAAGTTTTTCATAGGCAAGATATAATCAGAAGGTGAGTTGTCTTATGTGACCTGCCTCCACATGCTGTTTTTTAAAGAATGTGTATGTTATAAATTAAAACTTCTAATGCCAATATCCCAGCCATTCATGAATGAACTGCATTCATGTCTGATTCATTATGACTGCTTTGGTCAGATTGCACTAATATAATATTGAAAATGAACTTGCAACTTGCATAGGAGAAGAAAAAAATACAGTATGGAGAAAGCTCTTAAGTTTTAAAGTGGTTCCCTTGTTCTGGTAAATAACAATTCCAAATTCTTTGTCTTATTTGAATTTGCTGTTTACTGCAAATCTCTACACAGATTGCAGGCTTGGAAGCATATAACTGCTTTTGGTTACTTATCTGCCCATGAGCGATTGTCCCAGTTCCTTATCACTTGGAAACTCTGGCATTAACTGAGAGGAGAAGGAAAAAAGGTCCTTGCCCAGGCTAAGGAAAATAAAAATAAAACTGCAACTGGTGTCTTGATCCTAATAGACGCACACATCAGAACTGTCTGATGAAAATATTTAATAGTTGTTTCATGCAATGTAAAAAATCTGGGACGAAAGTTCCTAATAGATGCACACATCAGAACTGTCCAATGAAAATATTTAATGGTTGTTTTGTGCAATGTAAAAAATCTGGGAGGAAAGTTATGGAAGTTCCATCCATATAGAATCATCGCCTAGCAATGGGTAGGAGAGGGCTGCATGGATATGCAAAGAAACATGTATTTTACTTCCCTGGCAAGATTCTCATAATTTTTAATATGTGTTTGTGAGTATATATATATATCTGTGTGTGTGTATGTCTGTGTGTGTATGGAGGGAGAGGAGAGAGAATTTCCACAAAGCAGATACTTCCTGGTCACCTTCGGTGCCTCACACCTTTTGCCTGGTCTTTTGCTGTTTACTCAGGGAGAAAGTGGCTTGTGTGCACCCCCAGCACTAGCAGAAATAAGCACAGGAAACTTTCCTAGGTGATGCCAAGGTGAACAGCCATCTGCAAGCTGGTCTTGAACAGGTAGAACAGGATTCTACAGGATTCTGCATGAGGAGCACGTGGAGAGCTCCCCAGAGCACAAACAATGTCAGGTGGGTTTGTGTTAGATGACTTGATCTGAAGAAATAATGAAAGAAAAATTCATCCTAGAGCTCAGGTATCAGACAGAAATGAGACTGTTAAACAGCCTGATGACATTAGGCTGATGTAAGATCCATTGTCTGAATTCAGTGTTGAACTGAAGCTGTACAGTTACAAAGGCTAGAATGTGACTTGGAGCATATCATGTGTCCCAGAGCTAGGTTTATCTGTTGTGATGGGTAAAGGAACATGTATGGCATACATTTCCTTGTAATCTCCTAATTTCACAGCTAGGACAATCAGCCTTTCACAGACCTTTCCCTCTGAAGACAGAGGCCAAGACAAGAGGATGTGTCAGTGAGTTTGTTAAGCAGCCTACCAGTAGCAAGTTGCTCAGATCTGCTGATGTATCCTTAAAACCTTATATTCTATAATCTGTCATTGCTCACTGATGCTGATTTGGAGAGCACTGCAAACATTCAGTCCAGCTGAGGATCTAGCCTGTGTAGTTACTTGTATCTCTTTTTTCTCTGCCTCCATCTGCTTGTTTTCTTGGTGGGCTGTTTGTGCTGTCTAGCAGGTAGGAGCAGGAGCACAGCTCTGGGGACACTGTCTGTGTTACACTGATGGCCAGAGGCTTTGGGGATAATCACTGTGCAAAGTCTTGCAAGCACAGGGACAGGCTGTGCCTCAAGGGGCTTCTAATCTAAGCAGAATTCAAATGTAATGCAGAGTGTAGAATATGACTTATTCTAGGGAAAGACTGCTGCAGAAAAAGGTGAGAGGTGCATGCAGAGCTGAGCCAAAATCTAGCAACACGTACTGCAATATTTCTGTTTTCCTACGTACGTGTTTAAGGATTGGGTCCCAACTTTGAATTATGACATCTTAACAGTTGCTTTTAGTAAAAATGCTCAGGACACCTGATGAAGCACTTCCAGTTTGATGGCCTGCCCACTACTTGTAGGGAGTCTGTCCTTCACATCAGGAAAGGGGCACGTTGCTGTGCTCCATGTGTATGGGTAGAGGGACCTGCTGTCCTTTGGTAACCCAGGACACTGCAGAGCAGCAGCCCTTCATCAGTCAGGCAGCTGATGGGAAGCCTTACAACCATGGCAAAGGGACAGAACACCTCCACACTGGGGTGTGGTCCCAAAGGGCTTATTCCTTTCTGCCAAGGCAGGAATTCAGCAGGAGGAAAAGCCTCTATGACCAGTTCTGCCTCTGGGCATGCATGCATAAATCCTGTTAAAAAGACCTGGCTCTCTACCATGGATCACTCACTTTTTGGTGGCATTTAACTGTAATCTCAGATAAAATGAATGGGACAAATGGATTTCTGCATTTTGACAGCTCCCTTCTCTGCAAATTAACCATAGTCTGAACAGTGTCTTTGCAATACTGTCACCATTCTGGGATACCTTAGTGTGCAAAGCTACTGATCTGCAAACCTGGATGATCAGATTTGTTTTCAGGGTCTCACAAACCAACCCAACCTTGCTGAATCAAGTTGAGGAGTTAACATGTAGGGGACATGTAAATATAGCACAGCAGCAAAAGCAAGTCAAATCCACCCTTTCAGAGAACATAAAAAGTCCTGAAGTATTTTGGTGAAGTTTTATATAGCAGCTTTACCACAGTATCTGCACGCTTTGGACTTGCCTATCATCAGACTGAAGATAAGTGATTTCAGCTGGCAACTTTTCTCCTTGTGTTTCTCTGGTCTGTGTCTCATTTGTGCCTGTTCTCCAACATTTAACTCCTACGTGGGGTGTTGGCCCATGACCAGAGTCCCTCAGTCCCAGCTCATTAGCTTTACTTCTAAATAAAGGAGGTGGTGACACCTCTGTGTGATCACAAGCAGGTACAGCTCCGTCTGTGTGAAGCCAACCTGCAGGGCCCAAATTTCAAGTACTGCTCTCGCCCTCTGTGGCTTCCCCCTGGCTGGCCCAGGACCAGGATGCCCTCTCCTCCCTCTGTCCCTGCTCAGGGCACCCAGCCAGGGGACAAGCTGCTCCAGCCATGTGCCTGCCACCTGTTTGTGAGTCAGCACCCAAGGGCTGCTCCAGGGGTGATTCCTGAGCAGCTACACCTTACTAAAGCCCAGAAAGGGCTGGCAAAGGACAGCTCTTGCCTCCACTTTAAAGTGCCCTGTTCCTTTACAGCTGGGTATCAGCCAGGCAGAGGCAGAACTTTCCATCTCCATGTATGTAGTGTGCTAAATGCATAAGCCTTTTGATAAGGTAGGGGGAAACTCATCTCTATGGAGTACTTGAGAAGGAGGTTTAGAAATCCATGAGTGACAAGAGAACAAGGCTTATGAATAATTTTAAAGAAAAGTGGATGTTTTAGCTAAACAGCATTTTTCTCTTGTTTTTCTTTTTTTAACTTTACATTGATTAGCATTGCTAATGGGTTCAGGTGTACTTTTGCAGTTGATTCAGTTACTGAGAGGGAATTTGTTTTGAAAGCAAAGCTCTGTTTTCTGATAAGGTCTCCACATTAAACTTGTCATATGATTTTTTTTTTTTTTTGCTTACTGTGACTTTAAAAACAGTGGAATTGGAGTGCCTAACAGATTTTTACACCCTTCTTTTAATGAGAAACAGATTATCAAACACTGGCCATTCTTAAACAATAAATTTTAGGGTCTTCATAATGAATGTCCTAAAATTTACCCTAATTGCTATAGTTTTCTGCCTGTGAAAATACTTGAAATATTAAATAGCTACAGTAATATTTAAAGTTGTTTTCCTGTGCAAGGATGGGATGCTTATTTCAGGAAGCTCTAACTCAGTAGGAAAGGCGGTTCTTTTGTTAGATTGTCGGTACAAAATGTTCAGGTAACACTGAGTAACTCAATTAATCTTGTTCTCACATGTACTCAGGGGCCCAATGGAAAACCTGGCAAAGATTTTCTGGAGGTGTCTCTGGTCTGCTATTCCAAAGTCTTTATTAACTTGGGTGTATTTATCCCTTCTGTTTGTGTTTTCACTAGTCACACTGAAAACAAGACAAATATATTTGGAAGTCTATAAATGAACCTGGAGTCCTAAGATGCTTCTCTTAATTTTTTTTTTTAATGATTGCACATTACCAGATAGAAGTTATATGACTGATATTACTCAATATGTTGATACTTCGATCTTAGAGACTCATATGTGAAAATATATTTCTTTTACCTAGATAACTGTCTTCTAGTTTCTAAGAAAATATGTACAGCTGTTGAAGATAAAAACATACCCCTATCTCAGGAGATGGCATCTCTAAGATCACAAACAAAATATTAAACCAAGAATTCTAATGGTTAACTATATGACTATATGAACACTTTTGGCTTTATGGTTATTTGCTATTTTTACACTAAGAAGGCTGCTTAGGATACTGAGTAATGGAAAATGAGTAGCTAAAAATATAACATATATTTCAGCCTTTGTTGTTTTTTTTTTTTTTTTTGGTTATTCTAATTACAATACCACTACTAAGTTCTCTGTTTTCATCAGCACCTTAAAGGTCAAGGTCCCAATGATTTTTTTTTATTTGCATACAAATTTTTAAAAGAAACTAATAATGTAGTTTAAATGTCATCCAAAATAAGAAATTCTTATTCTTATTTTATATATTTATCTATTCTAAGTAAAAGTTTCAAAGGTTTAGCCTTTGCCATTCAATCAGTGCAGATTAGCAGTGTAAGGTACACACACATGCACTTCTACATCCTGCTCAGCAAAGTTTACAATCAAAACTATAAACAGAAAAAAAAATCAGTATGTACAGAAAAGAATTGCTCTGGTTTCTCCCTACTGTTTTGTAGGTAAATTCTCAGCCAAAACCAAAGTTAGCTGCTTGTACTTTCTGATTGTTTTTGTGAGATGAAAGAAACAGTGCCCGTGGTATGATTACAGACATGAAGAGTCATCTGGATAGGAGAAATCCTTACTCTCCAGCACACAGGACAGTATTTGTGGCAAGTGAAGCACTCTGTGGCTTTGATACACTGGGTACTTTGAAATAAAGCATTTTTTTCTGTAAATATTATAGCTCTGCAAAACCCAACAAGTTACAAAATCACATTAGCAAAAATTATTTTTCTCCTCCTTTTTCTGGAACAATAATATCAGCTTTTTTGTCACTGAACCAGAAACATATTAAGAATTCAATAAGTGGTTTCCAAGAAGCGACAAACCACACTGAATTTAAATAGTAAGAACTTTTCATATGAAAGAGAAGTGAAAAAAACATACCTTGATTGAAAATTCACCACTGAGCAGATACAAATGAGTGAAGTGCAACACGTCTCTGAGAACAGCTCCTTCTCTAGTATGAATGAGTCTAACTTATGGTTTTACTGCCCCTCCCTGAACACGGAGACTCATCGCTCTGTTGATGACATCACATTCCTGGATTTTCTCCCATACTATATTTTAAAAACAATGTTTATCTACTGTATCCATTATGAGACCACTGATATTTTAATATGGGTGGCAAGCAACACAAACAGAGCTAAGGCACTGATGTTCCCCAGTATGTGTATAAAACAGCCATGTGTTTGTACAACAGCTTCCAGAGTTGTGCCTGAGCATGCACGCACAAACACATGGCTCTTATCCTGATTTGATAATGATGAGCACATTTTTTATTTTACTGGTGTTAGAGCTAAACAAGCCAGCTTTCTGGAGGACTTGGATCTTTAAAGCAGAAAAGATCAACTATCTCATTTAAAATCTAAGATATCTTTTTTTCCATGGGAAAAAATTTACTGTTTGTATTCTGGAAGACACTGCTCTTTCTCTCTGACTGCTCAGTCTGCTGAGAGCAAGTACAGAATCCAAATACCACTTAAAGATTTATTGGCCAAAATTTCTTCAAGGCTGTGGATGAAATCTCTATATGAATCAGAATTATAGCCAGACACTAGAGCATACCCTTTTACTTACTACATTGACTTTTATTTAGGATGTCAGATAATTAACAGAGAACTCATTTTAGACTGTTTATTAGAGACATAGCTGGTTTTCCTGTAATATTTACACAATCAAACTGAAATCTGAAATGGCAGCCATGGTTGCAGAATTCCACACAAAGGGCATATATTTATTCAAAGAAGAATTGATCAAAGAAAAGAACCATCCAACCATGGTTGCAGAATTCCACACAAAGGTGGAATTATCTTCATTCAAAGAAGAATTGATCAAAGAAAAGAACCATCCACTCCCTTAGTTTGCCACAAAATTCTAATTCTGCAAGTGAACAATTCAGGAAAAATGCTGGTCTATATTGTGACTGGTGGTATCTAGCAGTGAACATATCTGCCTCCCACCCTCCACTGGTTTGTCATTTACAGTTCTAGTGCAATACACTTCCTTGGTGTGTATTCTGTAAAGCAGGAATCGCTGCTTTACTTCTCAGTACTGTCCCTTTTCTTTCTCTTCTCATAATGGATGCTTGGTACATTTTCTGTCTTTATTGGAACTAGTTGAGTCATGCTGTACCAGCAATACCTCCCCCTGGTCTGTCCCTGATTTCCCTCCACCAGTTCCAGTTTGGTTGTGTCATCTTGAGACTCACAATCTCCAAGATCTTTATTCCACATTTTTTTCAGTTTTATTTTTTTTTAAAAA
Source organism: Passer montanus (assembly GCF_014805655.1). Taxonomy (NCBI): domain Eukaryota; kingdom Metazoa; phylum Chordata; class Aves; order Passeriformes; family Passeridae; genus Passer; species Passer montanus. The sequence continues at coordinate 8,098,419 of NW_024367372.1, forward strand.
AACTCATTATGCACTTGAATAAAAATTTTACAACTACCTCTAGATTTGGGGGTTTTTGGCTGGTCATGTATTTAATATTAAATATTATCATAACTCAGAATTCTGCTTTGATTTTATTTTTTTCAGGTTTTTTTTTTAACTCATTATACACTTGGATAAAAATGTTACAACTACCTCTAGATTTGTGGGGTTTTGGCTGGTCATGTATTTAATATTAAATATTAACATAATTTTGCAAATACATTTCCTCAGAATTCTGCTTTGATTTTAAGACAAATTTTATGGAGTCCCTAATTTATAGGAGGGACTCTACTGGCTCAATTGTAATGATGTAAGAAAACCCAGCTACGGCCAGATCTACTCAGCTGCACCTCAGGAACGTGGATAACTTTTGGAAGAGCAGGTGAGGGCTACTCTACAGCTTTTTCAAGAGGCTGAGGCTGGTGTTGCCAGCAGCCAGTCTGCTATGGAGGCTCGCTGAATGGTGAAATGAATGTATGCAGTCATCTCAAAAGCTTCAGAAAGGCAAAGCTCTGCAAGACAGGAGCTATCAGTCTATACATACAGCCAGGGCTGCCCCATCCCAGATGCAGAATCCAGAACTTTCCCTTGTTGAACTTCATACAACTGGTGATTTCCCATCTCTCTAATTTGTCAAGGGCCTCTCTGTCCTTGAGGGAGTTGGTAGCTCGTCCCAATTTAGTGTTTTTGGCAAATTTACAATCCCCTCCAGTCCTGTGTTCAGGTCATTAATGAAGATGTTGAAGAGCACAGGGCTGAGGATGGAGCCCTGTGGAACCCCACTAAGTGACAGGTCCCCAGTCTTATGTCACCCCAGCTGATGTCACTGTAACCCTTTGTACCTGACCTGTGGGCCAGCTGCTCACCCAAGGTGTAACATGATTATCCAGTGGGATGGACACTTTGCTCAGAATGATGTTGTGACAGTAGCAAAAACTTTGCTGAAGTCCGAAAAGATTATGCCTACTGACTTTTCTAGACCAAGCAGGTGTGTTAACCTGTTGTAAAAGGAAATCAGGTTTGATAAGCAGGACTTTCCTCTCATGAAGTCATGCTCGTTGTGACCAAGGACTGTATTTTCATTCAGGTGTTTTTTAATACTTCCCTAAGTAATCTTCTCCATAATTTTTCCAGACACTGAAATGAGACTGACAGGCCTGTAGTTTCTGAAATCCTCCTTCTTGCCCTTCATGAAAATTACGACAATATTCACCAACTTCCAGTCAGCTCCAGATTCCCAAGATCACTTGAAAATGGTTGAGAGAGGCTTTGCAATTACATCAGCTAGCTCTTAGAGGACTGTCAGATTAATCCCATGAGTCTCCATAGATTTGTAGGGATCCAGTTGGAGCAGCAGATACCATGAAATTTCAGAGTATACTGATCATTGTCCTCCACCTCAGGGCTCCAAGAACCCCTTGGTTCATCACTGGTGTTGAAGACAGAGGTAAAGAATGCATTAACTCACAGTCATTGTCCTCCAGCTCAGGTCTCCAAGAACTCCTTGGTTCATCACTGGTGCTGAAGACAGAATGCATTAAACACCTCTGCCTTGTTTCTGTCCCTGTTTGTGAAGTGACCATCCTGGAACGGGCTGAAGTTGTTTTTATTGACTATTGCCATGAATATATTTGGAAAAACTTTTTATTGTCCCCCATATTTCTGGAAGCTTCAACTCCAGTAGAGGTTTGGCCACACAAATTTTCTCCCTGCAGTGGTGAGCAGCATCTCCGTGTGTTCCTGTATCACCTGACCTTGCTGCCACCAGGCACACACTCTGAACTGGCTTACGTGGGAACATTGCTGCTCAGTTAGCATTTATTTAAGGAACTGAGAGGGAATGCATGTAAATATTTGGCTCTGTTAACTCAAGACAACAAACAGTGAATAAAGAGTAAATATAAGGAGGGAATTGGTTGCCTAGGTAGTTGTTCAGGACTGTTGCAAGCACTTTCTAGGGGAGAAAAATCTTACCACATAATTTTACTTACTGGCTTCTGAATTTTTCCAGGTATGTTTTGCTCTTTTTGGCCTACCAAGTCTGCAGGTATAGAAGAAGGAGGCAGTCCTTGGCTTTTTAACAGGGACTTGGAACTTTGGTTATTGGTGATTGAACAGGAGTCCCCAGACCTGTTGTGGACAGGTAACTTGCACGACTTGCATTAAGTGATAGAAGCTACATTCAGATAAGTGCAGCTCTTTAATCTCTCTGTGTGTCTGTACACACTGATCAGTCTCCTAGAAGAAACTATTTTTGCAGCTAAGTCTGTGTATTACTTCTCCTACAAACTCAGTGTTTTTCCAAGACTCACTAATTAAAATTAACAACTGAAGATATTTGGGTAACTTTCTCTAAAGAGGAGGCTGAGTAATTTCCTTTTCCTTCTCCTGAACTGATCAGATTCTCCTAAATAAATTGTATCAGGACAGTTTTATAGCATTTATAAGGGTTTTGTGTCATCACTGAACCTTGGCTTCTTGGGATGTCTTTTGGTTTAAACAGCCATTCATTTTGGCCGGTTATATTTTTCTGGAATGGGAACAACTTTTTTGTCTCCTATGTGTTTCTGATCCTTCAATGTGCTGCATTTATTTAAAACCTCTTTTCAGTAATGTGTAAATACATTTTTTTTTCCTTTCTACAATTAAGAATTATGGTACTTTTTTATTGTAAGGGAGATTGAATTAATTAGGATCTAGAATGTGTCTGAGCTACTGAAGGACTGTACAATCAGTTCAGTGCTGAAAGACCTCTAAGGAGATAAAGTTTGACTACAGATGTGCAGAATATCAACAGAGAGAAGCAAAGACAATTCTAATGGAAATATTGCAGCTTACTTACCAGGAGAAACCCCTTTGCTCAAAAACTGGATCTTCTATACATTGTATTGTAGAGGTACAGAGCCAGAATTAAACTTCTTCAGTTCTGTGCAAGTTCCGTGCATTCGTCTTTGGAAGCAGCCAAGTGGATCTCACACCATCCCTTTGCAAGCATCTACAGAAACCCACAAGGAGCAATTAATGTTGTGGTGCTCTTTTAGCAGTAAAATTCAGATGAGTGGCCAGAAGATGAATCTGTGCTGCATGAGATGAAGGAAATTACACTGGAATAAGAAGAGAAGGCTTTTTGTACCTTTTGTAGTCTGCACAGGCTGCAGCAGGAAATGCTGCTGGGATGAGAATGATTTTTATCAGTACATCCAGAAGTATTGGAAGGAATATAATTATAACCCAACATTTGGCCCACAGCATTATAACCACAACATTTAGTTTCTTCTCCAGCATTAATCACAGGCTGGCTGCACTTCCAAGGAAAGGGGTGATTACCTACACAAGGAGATGGCACTTACCCTCACAGCAATGTCAGGCATACATTGAGCTCTGCTACTGAGTGGTAACTCTACAGATCTTCATCAAATGTACAAACAAACAGCACCAGAATTGCCTCTCTTTCTTGCTTCCTGACCAGCTTTATCTCAGCAAGCTTCTCCTAAGGGTGCCACTGCATGCTAATGTATGGGATTAGCTCTGATATACAGTGCCACAGGGTGTTACAGTTTAGGTTATTCCTTTTCTGCTGTTTTGCATCAAGTGTTTTTCCCTTTTTCCTCTGTAGACATTGGGTGGGATTAATTGCAACCAGGAAAAAGAGTCAACATTCCCCCTAGGAATAAAAAACAAACGCCCCCCCAACTCAAGTCCTGGATTGTGCACCTATCCTCACAATTACTGAAATCCTGTAAACAACTTCACAGATGTACTTCAAATTAAGTTCTCTCATTCAGGAAGGAAATTTGCTGATTCTCCTTGTTAAAATCAGACTCCTTTTCACTCTTATTGGAAAATTGCTGAGTTCCTCTCTGTCCTGAGAGAACTCTGCAAAGGAAGTCTGCTGCTGTCTGTATCCAACCCTGCAAGCATAAAAGCTAATATATGTTGGATGAGCTAAGCAAACATCCTATTTCTAAAATATTCCTTGGACTGAACATGTCCAAATTAACTGTTGTAGCTCAACACCACACTGTACAACTTTCAGCTAGAGATTAAGGAGACTTATTCTTTGTGTGCCTCCTCAGTTGCACTGGCCTTTGTTAAAATTGCCAGTGCACACTGTTCTCTTCCTGATTTCCTCAGGCAAAATTTTACCAGTTGGTTCATTTCTTAGCCCTTTTGTGCTAGTTACAAAGAGAGACATAATGCAAACACAGGAACCAAGACCTGCTTGGTGCATGAATATGAGGTACAGCAATAGCCATTTAAGTTAGCTGATGAAAATTTTATCTGTGACAATGGCTGTGGTAATAGCAGTGATTATAAATGTCCAGATATGAGGGCAGCTGCATGAGCTGCCCTTTACTAGCAGAATGGATAGCAGTGAAGCAGTGTGGCACAGAAGGGGCTGTCAGAATTTGACAGTTTGGTAGGGCAAAAATCAGAGAGCCATGTCCCCTGGTTCTTGTTAGCCTGCCTTCTCTGCAGGTGGTGATGGGTGGATGAAAAAGTCTTGTTCTCATATGCTTAAATGGCATTATGGAGCATTTCTGCACAAACTCAAATAACCTGTGTTTGCTGTGAAAATCTGCCTAAACAAAGACTGCTGGGATTGCAGTTGGGATGCTGTGATGATTGGACTGTTATATTTTATTTATTATTTTTATTTTGAAAAGCTAATGGATTTTCAGTCAAAAGCAACCCTATACCTCAGGGAACAATACATTCTGTTTATGTCTGGGTCTTGTATTGTTTATATGAAAACTCTCCTGACTTCCCAGATTTGGTGTGCCGCAGCCTGGTAGGACAATGCAGATGCCCAAGGCAGTCTTTATAGATATTTAGGTCCATACAGGCTGAACCTAAGGGAAATTAACATTTAGGTAGAAATATTCTAAAGCAAGTTTCTTTGCACTTTGAAGGCAGTTGATGTTTTTGCAGTATACACCATAAAATAGCTTATTTTATTTGCAACTTACTTTTGTAACTTTCCACAGCTAATTTTATTCTGATGTAGGTATTGTTGCCTCCTCATGGCATTGTTTTGCAGACAGGGGACACTGCAATGCTGATTGATGCAATCTACTGAACTTTGGAGTGTCACACTCTGATCCTTCAGGTGCTGAAAGGACACAGCTCCTCTTGTTGTCTCTTTCTTATGATCTGCATCTAAATGGTACAGTCTCAAGCTGAAATTCTAAGATATACTACAGTTCCAGAGAAGCTGACCATACTCAGGGGCTGTTAGCATTGGGTTTATCCACACATCTACCAAGAGTTAATACAAATCACTTATTACAGGGGAAGGGATGGGTCTGACTTTTTTAACACTTCCAAAGCAGTTTGTTTAGTAGAGAATTTTGAAATTGATCCAAAGGTATTTTCCTGGAAGTATGTAACCAATAAGTGCTAAAATCAAGTATAGAAAATGGAAGCTTGAACAGGGCATTTTGTTGAGCAAGAAGAGTGACAGTGGATTTTGCTCTTGGCAGCAGGGTGGTCATGAGCTGCTCAAGGGCTTGAGCCACAGGCTGACCCAGGCACTGTACACAGAAACAGAAAAATTAGTGGTTTGAACCTTTTCTGTGTCAGTATGCAATAAAAATTAAACAGGTGTAACCATTATAATTCAGCAATATCCAAATTCTCTTTCTAAAGATATCAAAGGCAAGGATTTGATGATCATAGTAACAAAATCCTAAAGAGGAGTAGCTCTAAGTAGTCCTGGAGCTTCAATATGAACATTTTAATCTTTGTGAACTTCTTATAGTGACAATTGCCTGTCAGGAACTAATTCCTGCTACAAATTGTGACATGTGTGAATAATTTTCAGCTTTTTCTCAGTGTCCAGTAATAGTCCCTGCATTAGCATGCTTGATTTCATTCTAAGAATTTATCGTCTTCTGGAGGAGAGTGGGGAAAGGGACACAAGACCATTGGATTGCAAGAAAACTGTGTTTTCTGGAGAAGGGAGAGGTTATTTTTGTTTCTGCATAAAGGGATTCTTTGGTTTCATATTCATAAGCTCCTAGGTACTTGTGTCCAAGTAGTCTGATGGGGATGGTTTGTGTGTGACACTGAGGATGATGAATGCTGTGTTGTTTTCTTGGTTTGGGCATCTTCAATTTACCGAGTATATTCTCGTTTGAATAACAGGAAGAGAAATGACACTGGGCTATAAACTCATTAACCCCCCTCCTCTACCAGAGCACAGGCCTACAGCTAGTGAGTCATCCCTGCCATGATCTTGGTGTGAGCAGCACATTCTTCAGGGTTTACCAGTTTTACCAGTGTTAATTTTGGTCTATTTTTGGATGTCATCTTCAATCCCTGCTCTGTTGTTCCTTTTCCTCGGTTTACAAATATGTCTTTGCCTTTATATTTATTTCATCCCAACCTTAACAGTGCTGTTGCAACCCTCTCCAGGGCTAAACTGACATAAGAGTAAGACTGAACCAAGGAGTGGACATTAACATTTGACTAGAATGAGATAAGATAGTCCTCTGTCCTGAAGGTGCATGCCCTAACTCTAGCAGAAAAGTGATTTACTAAATATTATTTGTAAACCATTGTAGGAAAAAAAAGTGCTTCCACTCCTTACTATAATACCATGGGGCTTGCTTGTTTATTTATTTATGAGAATTAATTGATACAGAAACCAAATAGTTGCTTGTGTGTATTTTTCCACACCAAGTGGTTGGTAGCAATAACAGATAGGACAGAAGAGTACTGCAAGAAACAGTGTGGTACTGAGATTAAAGGGATTGTAGGAGCAAGAGAAAATAAGCAAATTCTCCTTCGTACCATTGTGTTACACTTCCCCAGTCTAACCATAGTCTGGATTTCACAGCAGTGAAGATAATATTTGCTCAGAGTCACGTATTGTCTATTTCCTTTTTCACTGCTACCCAGCATGAGCAGACAAGGAAAATTAAGGATAGAATTTGTTCTTATCCACCTTGATTTTAAATGAGGTCACAAGAATAGATTTAAATTGTTTATTGATTCAACATTCTTTTTTAATGTTTGTAACTAAATGCTTATTGGGTGGACAATCCACATTAAGCATAGCAGAAGAACCTAAGGGAAAGACAGGATCAGATAAATTGCATGCTGCTTATCTTCACCTTAGTTCTGAGAACTGTGGAGAAAATTCAATTGTTTCCAAGCACACTAATAAGAAAGTGGCTGGGAATACTCAACACAGGCATACCAAGGGCAAATGATGCCTGCTGATCTGGTTTTCCTTCTCTGAAGAAATGGCAGCTGGCTGGGTGAAAAAGGAAGAGTAGTGGATGCTGTTTATTTTCACTTTGTCAGATTATTTGATCCTAATTCCATGAACTGTATTCTTATAGATGAAATGGGTAGATGCAGATTTCTTGTGGGACCTACAGAGTATGAGAAGATGGAAGTACTCAAGTAGTGCACATTATCTTCAGGGCCACTGGGCTCAGAAGGTAATGGGCAGAACTTCAGCATCAGTGTTCTACCACTGCTTAAAGTGTTCATCAACAACCTGAATGACAGAAAAGAGCTGAGGATTGACACCAAGCTGGGGGAGGGCATGGAGGGGCAGGAATCTGATAAAGGACAGAGAGACCTCAAAAAGCTAGAGGAGCTGGCTGATGGGAAACTTGTCCAATTCAACAGACATGAGCATCTGGGGGGAGCAGCCGCATGCTCAATACAGGCTGTAGGTGAGCTAAGCAGGTAACAGCCCTGCAGGAGAAGATCTGGACAGTCCTAGTGAGCAGCAGGTCCTACATGAAGCAGCAATGAAGCCTTGCAGCACACTGCTCAGTTAGTAAGAGCACAAGCAGCAGGTTGATGCAATTATTCTCCTCTGCCCCACAGTTTTGAGGCTGCCTCTAGAGTCATGTCTCCATTTCCACCCACTCCTACCCACAAGAGAGATATACCAACTGGAAGCTGGAAGGAGTCCGAAGAAGGACCACTGAGATGACACAGGAATAGAAATATGTGACATTCTAAGAGGAAGCTGACGGAAGTGGTTTTCCTAATCCAGAAGAAGAGGAGTTTGAAGGGGAATACTTGATACATTAAACAGTGTAGTGGGTGGTTGCTAGAAAATAGAAATCCAGACTCTTCTCAGGTGTCAATGCTAAAGGACAAGAAGGAAGGGATGAGAAATACATTATGGAAAGTTCCTATTTCCTATTGGGACAAGAAATTCTCTTTACAGATTGTTGAACAGTGGATTGTGTCACACAGAGAGATTGTGAAATTTCTGTCCTTGAAAAGATTCAAAACTCATCTAGATAGAGCTCTGAGCGATCTGATATGACTTTGAAGTTACCCTGCTTTGAGCAGAGGGTTGGGCTAGCTAACCTTCAGACTATTTTTAACAAAATTCTGTCATTCTGTGAAATTTTGGCGCTTCCAGAGATGAAGATCCTATGAAAATGTGAAAAGTTTTTTATGTCTCCTTCTTTGCAGACCTGGTGTCTATGTGCACGTCTTCCAAGCATTGGCACTTCTTACACCTTTGTCTGCCGTGCTGTAGAAACCTTCATTGAAGTTTAGTTCTCCATGTTGGTGGCTGCATTCTGTGATGCAGCTATTTCTGCACCTTTTCTTTGAGAAGTTAGAAAGACAGAGCTATGAAGCAGATTTCCCACTATTTAACAACTCTTTTCTAAATCTTCTCTGATGAGCTATTCCATTATTTTCAGACAGGCTCTTCCCATAGTAAAAGCAGTCATTTTCTTTCAGAGGCTAACTTTAGAGGAACAGGTCACTCTACACTTTTTGACAATGTTGACACAAGTCAGAACAGGGAGAAGTTTCTAAAGTCCAGCAGAAAAATTACCACAGTTTCTTTTTCTGTCCTGTACTAACATTTCCCCTTTTTCTCAGCTTAGCTCTAGGAGAAGCTTGATTTAGGGGCAGTTTTATAGAGCTGCTGCAAGAATTCTGATTTTATTATTGAACACTGCATCTCTGCAGGAAATTCAATATTCAGCAATAAATTCAATACTCAGCAGCATTTATTTATTATAAACTGAAATGATACATACTTTCTGCCAAATTAAATTTCTAAGTGGAAATGCACTTGAAGAAGAAATACAAACCCAGCTTTGGAAGACATGGAATCAGAGTCATAGGATGGTAGGGAAAGAACCTTAAAGGCCATCAAGTTCTAACCTCCTTGCCATGAGCAGAGACACCTGTGACTAGACCAGGTTGTTCAAAGCCCCATCAAGCCTGGCCTTGATAGTTTCCAGGGATAGAACATCTAAAACTTCTATGGGTAACCTGTTCTGGTGCCTTTCCACCTTTACAATAAAGAATTTCTTCCTCATATCCAATCTAAACATCCACATTTTCAATTTAAAGCCACTCCCCATTGTTATATCTCTACATGTACTTGTGTTAAGAATAAACCTCTCCTTTTTTCATTATTTAATCTGTATGAGTAGCAAACTTGGGCATTTTAAAAAATCAAACTCACGTTTATTCACTTTTTAAAAGCTGATTTTCCAGCACTTTCACCAGTTTCTTTTTGATCACTCGTCTCTTACTTAATGAAACATGAATGATTTATCATCTTTACAATCAGTTGTAATGACAAAAATATGGATAACCATAATAAACATGCAAGACAAATTACAACTGAACTGTACAGAAAGGATAGTCTGAAGGATAAAGATGAAAATATGAGTTCATCCTTTTACATGTTTCCTTTACAACTCTCATTGGAACAAAAGCTGCTTGAATAGTTTTACTGTTGCTTGTTCTTAGATTTTTACAGAGCTCAGAGTGTGCAGGCGCCTTCTGACCGTGGTATGAGATGTACCCTTAGAAGGAATAAATATGCTGGCTGCAGTCTGTCTGCTCAGTCCTGCTGGATGCTAATGTATAAACACCTTCCCTGCTTTGCCTTCTGGCTGTGCAAGGGCAGGAGAAGGGAAAATCCCACTCTTTCCTCTGAGTGAGGGGACTTCAGCTCCGAAAGGGTGTGCTGGAAAGCAGACAGAGGAATACTACACCTAACTTTTACTAGAGCAGTGAGTGGAATGATCCTTGGTGCCTCAGAGGAGGGTGGGATTTTCCTTAAAAAACATAAATAAAAACCCTCCATGTTTCTGCCCTTTAGATTTTATAGCCTTCATACAAAGGCAGTAGTATCATACTAATTCTGTGATGTTTGTGAGCTTTAATAACCCACTCAACAAACCTCTAGAAGATCCAGGGAAATGTCTAAGTGTGGAGACTCTAAAAACCTTTTATCTATGGGAAAGTGTTTTTAATGTTTCCCTTGTGCTTTTTGCTTTTTACAAGTAGCTTGAGTGCCTCATGCCAAATGCTAGAATATCTAGTGTGCCTCTGTCTGTGTGTCTGTCTGTGTGTCTCTCTGTGCATGTCTACAGAAAGTTTAGCTGATTCTTCACAAATATAATGGTGTTATAAATTGCTGGCATATCACATCTCCCTTGATTTTTTACCACTAAATATTGCAGTGTCTCTGTATTATTCTGGTTTTACCAGGGTTGCAGTTCTTCTCCAACCTCCTCTCTAAAGTTTTATTTCTCTTTGGCCCTGCATAATGCCATCTCCAGTTCAGCCTTTGCTTGTATTTAGTTTCCCTAATTATTTCCATTAACTTCTTTATGTTCCCATCTGTTTATTGTATCCATGTTTTAACAATTAAGTAATTCTGTCAAATAAAAGTTTTTTAATTATTTCCACAATAGCCTCCTCTGACCCAGCCAAAAAACTACTGAAAACAGTGAGAATACTGGGTCTGTTGATGAATATGGGCTGCTCTTTTGCCTGAATTGTGTGTGGATGTGCAATTTGGCAAAGGGGGGGAGGGGAAATCAAAATATTTTATACATATCTGGGAAATATTGGCTGAGTTGCATCTTTTTCTTAATGAGTTTGTCAGAATAATTCAAATGATCCTATCTTAGCTCCAGACTTAGAAAACAGTTCATGTCTAAAGAACTTTATAGGCGTGAGCCTTTGCTTGACTTTATCACATAGGATTAAGGATGACAAATCATATATATTCATGTGAATAGAATTAATTATCTATTTAAATGGATGATGATAATGATTACACTAGAATATATTAATCAGTATTATTTACTACACAGTATAGATAACTACAGCTACTAATATAGTGTTATTGAAGCAGTATCCAAGTCATGATATCAAAGTCAGCAAAGTAATTATGCAGAGATTTATGTTACACACCCATACCAATGACCATGAGCTAATCTCTTTTGACCAGGCTCAAGGACTAACCTGGAGAGGGATCCCCACTCAAGGGGGGAATCTCCACACAAACTCCAAGTTAAAAAGTAGGACAGAGGTTTCATAATACGAAGTGGTTGGCAGTCCTGTGTCAGCTCAGCAGCTTTAGATAAATTATCAGCATTACAACTTGTTGGTTGCTTTATCAGGAACTTTCTCTGCCATGTGCTCACTGGTGCCAGCTTCAGGGAATGTTCTTCTTCCTCAGAGCATTTAACTTTTGGATTGATGAGACTGGTCTCAGCATTTTTCAGTGCTAAAGCAGCATGACCTCCCTTCATCCAGCAGTGGTAACTTCTGCATATTTTGTATAGTTCCAGGTCAGTTAGACAAGGCATGCTGCTACAAAGGCACCATGCATGTGTGCACATATGTAAAAAAGGAAAAAGAGGCAAGGCAGAACAGGGAAACACTCCTTAGCATAACGGGAGAAAGACACCTTATTAAAACTGAATTGCAGACCACCTTCTCAATTCAGCTAGGTAAAGAAAATGAATCTACAGATGCTCAGCCAACTGTTCCCATCTAACCAGCAGTTTCATGAGAAAAAATAGAAGGCAGACCCTATACGGGGTTTACACAAGAAACATAAGAATCAGTTTGCTTGAAAATGTGTGACTATACTGCGGTTTATTAAGGAAACCATCTCTAGCAAGACAAGTACAAAATAATTATTCACTGTTCAGCCAGTGGTAAAGTTCGAAGCAGAGTAGTGTCAAGTTTGGGTGGTCTGATCAAAAGTCAAAATTCAGAGATCTGAAAAAAACCGGCCTGTACAGAAAAACTAAATGAATTTGGATTCTTCAGTTTTAGGAAGAGAAGTCTGACCTCTCAGGTGAGTAAATGGTGTTGCAAAAAGGCACAGGAGATTCTCCCAATTTGAGGCTATCAATAAATCATGGATAGAAATTGTAGCAAGAAACATCCAGGACAAATGTCAGAAAAATTCTTCTGGTAGTAAAGACAATGAAACACTGACATGTTTTTCATAGGAAGCTTTCATCCTTTCAGGAATAGCTATGTCTGATTGGCTGTGAGGAAAGAGGATTTTCTAGGTGGTCTCTGGAGGTCCCCTCCAGTCCTCTGACACAGAAATTCAGACACTTGATTTATTTTCTGTTTTATAGCAACAAAGAGAACATAGGCTACTTGACCTAAAATCAGAACCATCTTTTAAACACTTTCAGTTCATTCTAGAGTGCTATGCCTCTGCTAGCTTATAAATCTGAAATTAAGGGCAGTGGTAAGAAAACATGTTTTATTTTTTTTTAATCCTTAAAAATAGTTTTAAAAAATTAAAAACTCCACTAGTCATATTAAAATATAGGGACTAAATGACATTGTAAGTGAATTCTTCAGCACCCTCTTTCAAGTAGAAAATAAGTTTATTCTGAGATACTGCATTTCCCACTTTAGCTCCTGTCTGTTCTAGCAGGGCTGAAGCTCTGACTGAGAGATGTGGTGTGACAATTGCTAGGGCTGCAATACACTCTTTTTCAAGTATCTTTCAGTATTATTAAAATATGAGCATCTCCTCTAACTAGACAAATATTGTCGTCTTGCACAATGACTTCTCTGTAAGGCAAAAATAAAATATACCCTGTCGTACCAGCTATTAAGGGAAACACAAATATTTAGGTGACAGTGCACATGGGGGTATCTGGAAGCCCTTCTGTAAAGCATGGAAAGGACCTGGATGTGAGTGGTAGGTGTTAACCAGATTGTCACCATTTTAGTGGGGGTAAAGCAAGTCTGTAGAAGTAATGTTTTGAAGTGTTGCCATCCTTTCTCACACTGATGTAATTTTTCCAGATGTACTTTTTTCACTCATTTAAGAGATAAGGGATCTTTTCTATTAAAATTTGAGACCTTACTTTATTTTTCCATCAGTCATTCATATTCTCTGAGGATGTATTCTCCCTGTGGTGAAATAAACTACCAAATCAAGTAAAAGTCAGTTTTGGGAGGTGGCACTGCTGCTGGGAGAGTACTGTTAAAGGAAAGTAGTTTTATCATTGGGGATAGGAGGATTTTCTCAAGTTGCACCCACTGCTGTGATATCTGTGATATTTTGTGGGTTTTTCCCCACAATGGTTATAATCATGCACCTATTTTGTAATACAGGATTTGTCACTGATAGCTTCTGCAGCTTTTGCTCTGGAAGCAGGTGAAACTAAGCAGCAGGGAAGATTGTTCTGAAAATACAGTGCAAAGCAGCTTGTTTCCTAGGGGAAGTCATATTTGAACACCATTATTACCCTCTCTCTGCATTCACTTGAGCTCCAGGACAGCCAGGTCACTTAAGCAGCCATGACAAACTACAGTAATCCTCTCTGAGGTTGTCTCTTCCTGCCAGGCCTGAAAGAGCTGTGTCATTGGTGATCTCCAGGCCAGACTGAGCTGAGGATACCCAGCAGGGCTAACTCATGTTTCAGCAGGTTTTCAAGTGCATGGACATCCCACAAATGTGAGGGAAATCGCCTTACTCCTCCCTTGCTTCCAAGGCCCACAGTACTGCTACTCAAGCAAAAATGACAGTACCCTCCAAAGAATGATTTTTGTAGCTAAAGCACTGCACTGATAATCTGGACCCTGTCTGAATCTACTGTAGGTTCTACAAGACAGTCATTAATTCTCTTACTCCTTGTATTTTTCTCCCTGTTGTAACATTCTGAATGATGCTGGATTTTGTAGAGAGACTCTGAATTTAACACTGACAAAAGGTTGTGAAGTAGTTTAGAGATGTCTCCTAAACATGTAAAGTCTTGTGACAGAGAAGCTGCAGGCTTGGCCTTGCACCATTTGGCAATGGCAAAAAATAATCTGAATATGCAGTATCTGCCAATTGCCTGCTCAGTTACCATTGGAGGCATGATTAATAATGGACAGAAAGCAAGTTCACAGGATGGATTGGCTGTAGGCTACAGCCAACTGGCCTGAAACACTCATATTTCAGATAGACATCTGCTATGACTGAGATGTTCAAAAAAGTGGCTGCATTTCAAATGAAGATGTTTGACTGTAGTAGTAACACCAGTTCTGGCATAGTTAACTTACCCTCCTACTATTGGATGCTAATGAGTGGGAGACAAATAATGCCTGAGAAAAATAACATCTGTTTAAGGACAAATAAAATACAGGTCAGTGTACAAGTGGTTCAGAAGGATGTTTGTATCCTTCCTCTACCACCCCAACAACCTGAGAAATGAAAGAAAGCATTGCTAGAACACACTTTTAGCTGCACACACACACACAGGGCTGAACAGATTTGTGTTTCCATTCAGCACATGGTGCTCATTCTGCTTGCTCTGCCTGTACCATTCTCAGGAGACTGAAAAGTGTGCCTTTCTCATTGTGCACAGATGCTTTTTGAATCTTGGGGGAAGAAGTTATTTTAGGACATGGTAGTTCACCAGGTGAGACTGAATGAATTTATACACTAGTCATCTTGGCTTCCTCCTTCCCCTAGATGATTTTGACCAAATAATTTGTTCTTCCAGATCTTCACAATAGTTTTTAGACTTTTCATCATGGAAGGCTGTGATGAATTTGAAAGTTATAAGCAGTCAGTTCTTGTTACAAATAAAAACAGTTTGAATCTAGGACAAATAAGAGCAGTTACTTGAATCTGGGGCAGCAAATCACTCTTAACACAAATTGCAAAGTATGTGTGGGATACTTGAAATCTACCCTCCTAAAAAAAAAAAAAGAAAAAAAATAAGTTCTCTTGGCTTCTGTTGATGTCAGTATTAAACTCGTTCACATTTCTGAGGCTGAATGATTTATAATGACTCTAATATTGCTGGGGGTACAGATATAGCAATATAGCAATCTCCATCTAAGCTGAAGACAGAACCTAGTAGAACAGATTTCTGCCTCTAATACAAAAAAGGTTTAAACAAACTCCCAAAATTATAAGATTTTAAGGCAAAAAAAGATCAATTATGTTTATTTTTCTTCTATCCTTCTCACTTCATGGGCATGTGCTCAGGAAAAGGGTACTAGGTAAAATGAGGACAAACAAATAAAAGTAATAGAGTGAATGGTATTTGGAGATGGATTTAATTTTCCAGTGTATAATAACTATCCAGTGTCCTTTAAATGCTGTTTTGTTGGCTTAGTAAGGAATATGTGAGATTTAAAGTGCCCTGTCCTATATTATCATAATTTTAGCCTTGTCGTAAGGAAGGTAATGAAATTGTGGATCTTTCAGGATATTGTTTTATGCCTGAGGCCCCACAGATTTTGGGAACAGAATCCATTTCAAAGCAAAATCCCTTATCAAGGAAGGAAGCACAGGAGGGTGCAGGGGTGACGTTTGCTGGACTAGATGTTCTTCAAAAATCCCTTCCAACCAAATATATTCTATGACTCTGTGAAATTGAATCCTAATCCAAGCTTCATGATGACCAGATCCTGGACCTGGCTGGCTGGGACATGTCTGCCCCAAGGCTGAGGTCTGACATCCTGCCACTTAGGGCTTATCAACTCCTTCAAACCTCCCTGTGCTTATTCCTGCTCTTGTAACAGACAGTGCTGCCTTCCATTATTCAGCAACAGCTGTTTGCAGCAAGCATGACTGAAATATTTTGGAGAACTGGTCTGGTCGAAGGGCTACAAAACCCATACATGGATACATTATTTTAATTCCAAGTCAACATTGCAGCATGAATGACCCAACAGCATTTGCCATCCCTTTGGCTGCCTCAATGCAAGAGTGCAGGGCAACATGGAGACTCTGCCCTTTCCTCCAGTTAGCAAGTTTAGTTATTGCAAATATCTTGGAGGGATGTAAGATTATTAGGAGTGTAGATCAGGCTTGTTAAAAGCTATATGAATGCTGCTCACAAGACATTGAAATAAACCATTGACTCACCTGTAACCACTGCTGCTGCTGACTCCTCTGTTGCCAAGCGCTGTCAGGTAGCCCAGGAGCTTGCCTTAATGCTCTTCTGATGGTTGAGACAACAGCTTTAAACAACAACAGTATGGCAACCTGTAAATGCTACTTTGAAGCAAACCCAGATGGAATTTATTCACCTCACAGAAGTACTGGCTCTCATATTACAATCTCAAATTACAAGGGCTACTTTTTTACACAGCGAGTGTTAGTCTGAAAATTTGACAGCCTAAATCTCCAAGTTGCTATTGTGAATTGTATGTGAATTGTTGAAATACCGAATTCATGGTTCACTGGGATTTTACTTCTGAATGTTCTTAAAACGAAGAACATGCTCACATATGCAGATATATCTGCATGTACATGTATATCTGCATGTGTTTGTATATCTTCAAAAGCAGAAATATAACATTAGATATAGGTTGCTATAAAATCTTCCTGATTTTATAGCCAGAAATGTGTGCATGCTCTCTTTTGCTCCTATCACTTTGCTTTTACCATTAATCTTATCTTATTCCTGTCCTCTTCTAATTGGACTTGATGCACAAAATCTAGAAAAACATCCTGAACATCGTGAAGAACTAGATCAAACTTCAGGCTCTGAGTCTGAATGGAAAGTGATACTTCTGCCCACAACTTGTTCAGGTGACAAGTCTTAGAGCACAGTTGCAGAATCTGCAGCTGAATCTAACCCAGCTCTCAGCCAACTAAATTGCTTATACTGGTTAAAAAAGCACTACTGCTGAATTGCTGAGTCCTGCTAAGGTGGGACCTGCACCTGAACTCCTGGTTTGCCTGCAGGTGTCTTCATTAAACACTGTGGTTTCAGTAGGTCTGAGATAATTGAGGTGGGGACATTTGCCACAGCTTTTTTTGAGAGTAGTGTCATCCACTGGCTTCCGTGTAATTTTCTGGACACGGAGGTCAGAGGTGGGTGAAGATGAATGTTTGAGTGAGAAGGACTGAGAGGGATTTCTTTTGTTTTTGTTTATATTGCTCATGTTTATACAGATGACATAACCTCCTTTTGAAATTCAAAGAGAGCATTAGTGCAATTTGTGTATGTGTACAAATGTTTTTAGCTACCTCCAAACAGTAATTCAGTACTGATGTTCTGAGATAATGGAAAGTTGAGGTTTGCAGGCAACAGGAGCTGGTGACCTTGCCCCATCAAGCACTGATAGGTCACTAAAAGTTCAAGTTCTGAATGCAAGGGAGTAGCTTTCTAAGCAGCCTCTGCATCAGCAAAGATCCACACCACCTCTTTCTCTCAGAGACACTGAGTTGCAGTCAGAACTTGTCCTTGCCTTTTGGCAGGGGTAGTTACTCGAACATCCTTCAGCATGAGTTTGCAAATTTCGAAGTGAAAGCAAATAAGAATGGTATTGCCATTTTTTTGTTTAATTTCTTGTGTTTAATTAATGAGATCTTCTGCTGGGAATATTTTTTTTTCATTTTGTGTATTGACAAACAGATAATTATTCTTCCTGGCTTCAATTTGAAAATGGTACCATTGCAAAGGGAACAAATTCAACAGTGAATCAAAACACATTTTATTTACCCACAGATGGGCTTAAGGAAAAGAAAAAGTTGGTATTTTTTTATCTGCAGTGTCTAATTGAGAAGAAGTATATTAGAGCGAGTGATGAGCATGCTGTGCATCAGCCTTGTCCTGCCAGCCTGTGGGGGTATCAAAGTTCCTTGTGGATCACAGCTGGAACTGCTGCAGCTCATATCAACTCCAGAGGTTAAGAAAAAATTGGGTTAGTAATAGATTGAGTATTGTTTAATTAGTTGTGGTCAGTTGTTATTTTAACCTTTGTTCCTCCAGTTTTAAAGACAGAGGCAGACATGTCTTATCTATCACCACTGATGAGCTTATCCAAGAGAAAACAGGTAATGACTTCCGTGAGAAGTTCTTGGCAGAAGTGCCAGGGGTTTTCCCAGTTCCAGTTGAGAAACTGAGTATCAGTAAAGCAATGATGTCACTGCTTAGAGAGCTCTGCTAAAGTAGTTTTTAGGTCACCAAGCTTATGAATATTGGTAGGAAAGGGTTCTTTTATTGATTCTCTTGCTTCTCTCCCATCACAAAAGGCAGCTGATTATTGGAACGCCATTAAATTTTTGCATATATTTTTTTTTCTTTTTTTTTCTTTTTTTTTTTTTTTTTTTTTTTTTTTCAGAACTCCATTAAATTTTTGCATATATTTTTTTTCTTTTTTTTTTCTTTTTTTTTTTCTTTTTTTGTAAGATATGGTGTTTGATCCTGGGTCCCATTTAAAATTTCCACCATACACTTCATCAACTGAAGAGCCAGCTACACCTGACATTTTCTCATGTGGTAAAAAACTGGGGTGCTCCACTGAAGAAAATGCAAGGGATGAAGGGAAGCCAAAGGGTGGTCATCTACCTGTAACACAGGCTGAAATGTGTTGTGTTCTTCACTAAAATCTAATCTCAGTTGAAATCTACCTTAGTGCCTATGCTAGTTGTTTGTGTCCTGTGCTACTCAAACACGTCAGGGACTTGTTTTGCATTGTTTTTCCTCTTCCATTCGACCTCCATGCAAGTAGTTACAAACTGGAACAAGCCAAAGCTGTAAAATCTGTCCTACAGCTTGTTTCTCAGGCTAAAACTCTGAAGCACTCAGTCGTAGCAAAACATTTATCTCAGAAATTATTACTGGTGTATCACTGGATAAACAAAATGTAGACTTTCTAAGGGGACACAATTTGCTCCTTTGAGGCTGAAACAATGTTTATGTGCTTAGTACTAACTCCCAGCTGGAAATGCATATTTGGTTACACACCTGGATATCATTAAAATACTAATGTGAATATTCCTCAGAGACATATTGTCACTGTAAAGTAATGGAATGACTGTAAGTAGGCACCAAAACTCACCTTGAATTTCCAGTGCATAGAATAATGGTCGCTCTAGAAAAAGTATAGAAAATGTTGCTAAAGTTCTACAGGTTCAATCTATAGGTTGCTATAGAAAAAGTATATATGAGTTTAAGAGACAGTTTCACTAACATTAATGCTCACTTATCAGAAGTGAGACTTGTGATAAAGCAGCAGCAGCTGGACATGAGCACCTTCTTGGGACAGTGGCAGCCGTGCCGAGGCCATGCACAGGCAGTGCCAGTGCCAGCTCAGGGCTGTGTCTGGGCTCTGAACAGCTGCCTCCGTTTTCTTGCCATGTCTCTGAACTGTCTGATGTCTCTTCTCAGGGCAAGACCTTGAGGAAACTGCTCAGCAAGCCAAGGAGAAGGGAGAACTGCATTTAAATTCAGGAGTGCTCTCTGGCCGCAGTTTTCTCTGCTCCAGTTTTCTCCCTGTTTACAGTTAGTTTTTAGTACTTTGCAGGGCAGGGAATTTTTAACCCATCAGTGGTATTACAGAAAAGATCAGTTTCTTAGTAACCCCTCCTTTTAAACTTGGCAGCTTCTGCAGGGGCTTCTGTTTGTTTTGCCTTTCCATGCAGGGCTCTCCTTGCTGCATTCACTGAGCTCTGTGGGTGGATATTTCTGCTGTAGGTGCTGTCTCCAGAGCAGCTGGAATTGCACACCTGCCAAATGCAACCCATGTGCTCTAGATCCTGCTTTTGTCTGGGTTGGTTGCTGATGGAAGGTGGGTGGGGAAACAGCTGAAGAGGATTTGTGTCAAGAAGTAAGACTGAAAAGTGGGAAAATAGTTACTCTGTATAAATGTGCATTTGTATTTTATGGTATGTCCAGATTACCACTGCTTTCCACAGGCTCCGTTTCAGCCAGGAGAAAGGAGAACAAATGTATTTTAAACTTCCTCAAAGATATAAAGACACTAAAACAGAACTTTTAGTGACACTTTCAGATTGTGTCTATTTTTCAGTTGAGTCAGGAGGCAAGTATCTTACACAAGGTAAAATTTTATCAGCATTTAAAAAAATATTATCCATTTAAAAATCTGCCTGATGGTACCCTTAAAAAGAAGATTTTTTTTCTTGTATTAGCATAAAACTTAGGTCTTGCTATTTTCAGTGTTGGGACACACTGTCATCCTGGTCATCAAGTTTTTCATGGCAAGATTCTGTCATCACTGTAGAAATAAGACACATTCTGAAGTCTGTCTCCAACTGAGAGCAGGCTTGTGTCCTGTTTAGCAGTTGGTAGTGCTATCTTCCTTCTTGCAAATTGTTTTCACTGGCCCCTCAGGATGGAGATTAAGAAGATTAAGTCACTTGGCACTTACCCTTACAATGGAACTGTGGCAATGCCCTGCTGAGGGACAGGTGAGTGCCACAGCACCTGGCACACTCCGTGTCTCCAACCCAAAGGACCTCAGGCATTTCTTCATTCTTTTACTTTCACAAAAGGCCCGTTGCTTACACTTAGTTCAAACACCTGAATAAAAGCACGTTTAGTGAAGGCAAATTAGCTTTTTTCCATTTTCCTGCAAATTTAAAGCGTGGAAGAACACAGAGCTGTTTTACAAGGATGTATGAGGATGTAAGTAATCCGGGATAGAAGCAGAAATGTGAAATTTAAAAGTCTTGTGGTGTTGACAACTCTTGCCCTGGTTTCATGGTTACTAGCAATTGTCTGAAAGCCTTGGGTCCTGGAAATAAGAGGAAAATATACACAAACTTGAAATTTCTTAAGGAAAAGTGTTTCTAACTCCCCTGGAGACAGACCACATCTAGATCAGATGTTATGATGTGAAGTTCAGAGACAAACCTGGAGACAAACAGAAAAGATGTAATTTATTGTTTTAATCCAGATC
Source organism: Passer montanus (assembly GCF_014805655.1). Lineage (NCBI taxonomy): Eukaryota > Metazoa > Chordata > Aves > Passeriformes > Passeridae > Passer > Passer montanus. The sequence continues at coordinate 8,119,377 of NW_024367372.1, forward strand.
TGTGACAATTCTCTTTGACAGCACCATAAGACAGACCACATCTAGATCAGATTTTATGATGTGAAGTTCAGAAGTGAAAAACCTGGAGACAAACAGAAAAGATGTAACTTATTGTTTTAATCCAGATCTGTGACAATTCTCTTTGACAGCACCATTTCTGTGTGAGCACAAGCCACCATAGATGCATGGCCTGTGGGGAGGGAGGAAGCCCATTTTACAAGGGGATTGACTCTGCCTTCATTTTGGATATGTTCCCTCTTCTCACTGCCTTCAAAACAGGCTACTGTAAGCTCATGGTTCTAAGTCAAATGAATGAATTCCTTGGTATTATGCATTTAGTATAGGAACTCTTTCAAATAAATCTTGATAAAGTGAGTAAGTACAACAGTAGCTTTGAAGATCAGGATACCAAGGCAAAAAGAGCTCAGCATGCCAAGGAAGTGCAAAGCTATTCTTATATTCATGCAAAGCAACAGAGAAATATTTGAACTGGAAAAAAAGTTAACCTAAAATGATATAAAATGTCAGCCTACTTCATGGTAAGTTGCTCAGGATGAGTCACACAGAGCTCTTAGGGAGGGGGAGGTGGAATCCCCTACTAAGGTTAGGGTCCACAAACAGGCTCGTTTTTATTACTTTTTTTTTCCTCTCACATTGGATTTGTTTGCAGTCATATTGGTGAACCACACACGTTTCCTTATTTAGGCTTCTTTTATTTATTAGCTTGCTGAGCTGTCCGGAACCCAAGATGGTTTTAGTTGAGACAACAATCTGTGCAAACTAGAAAAAAAAAAAAAAAAGCAGCGCAACCAAACGAAAAACAACTCCCCCCCCTCTCACAAAAAAGGAGAAAGAAGTGGTTAAAAGGATAGTTAAAATGAGTAAGAGACAGATTGTGAATTCTTAAATCTGTGCATTGTTTCATGGGCAGTGAAATTGTATTGATGGAATGTTTTAAGAGCTAAGAGCATATAAACCAGATTCCTAGTGCCACCATGATATTGTTTAAAGGCCTCTGGGAAAAGCAGACCCAGGGAATGAGCAAATTGCTTTTGAGAGGCTGATACAAGCTACATTAGCTGAAGTTTTTAATAGTGTAGCCTGCTATTTCTCATTTCCATGGCTACACAAGCTTCAGGCTAGATGCTGTAAAGGGGAACCTTAAGTATTTCAAAAAAAAAATCTCAAGGGCATAGTTACTAGCAAAAGCAGGAAGAAAAAGTGTCCTTTCTTCCACTGTTAGGACAGTAGTTTCAGGACCTGTAGAATGGTGTTTTGTGTTTTCAATCTAGGGATTTTCCCTGCAGAAATCCAGTGTACTTCAGCAAAAGAAGTAGATTAAAATCTGAACTCCTAGCTATCAAAAGAAAATACCTCCTCTCTTCCAGGGAGATTGTACGGGATGTTACTTGGAAAGCCTGAGATGGCTGATGCCAGGAAACATGGGGGCTGAAAGCACTCTCTGCCTCCTGAAAACAGAGCTAAAAAGTTGCATATTTTACTTCCATTGCAATTCTGATCAGATAATTTAGACATTTCTCTTCCTCTCTAAATGCTGTTTCAAAGAAATGGGCTGGTTTTCAAGGCAAACCATTTCTGATTATGCATTGGAAAAGCAGGATCTCAGCTCCTAGAAACTTGTGGAAGGTAATCAATGAATTGAGGATGCAGAATTGCTCATTAGCAGCTGTAGACTTAGAACAGCAATTTTCATTACCTTTATTTGTCTCACTCCCTCCTTTTGTGCTACTGCCTTACTTTTCAAGGCATACATGAAAGAGGGCAGTGAAAGAAGATATGAAGTAAAGAAAAAAGACTGAAAATTTGAGGTTTTATGCCAAATAATAGAGACTAAAATTTAGACGGAAAGGAAAAGGAAAATCAGCATATCTGTTATTATAATTAATTGGCCTCATGTATGACAAGAGCAACTGGTATACATCTCCTTCACAGCAGTTTTCATTTGATTTCTCCCACCACCTGCCAGTATTCCAGGTCAGAGAGGAATGATGGCTCACTGCCCTGTGACAATGTGACAATGCACTGTGACAAGGTGCTCTGTGAATAAAGTTACAGGGAGTCCTGGTAAAGAGACGTGGGGTCTGGAGAGACTCGTTAGTCTGGAAGAAAAACTAACTGGTTGTTTAGCTCTACAGCAGTCAGATACAAAACAATTCCAGGCATTTTATTCAAAAGGCATGAACAGCAAGAAGAAAGAGAAATTTAAGATGACCTCAAACAACTTTGAAGTAATGGAATGACACAGGTATTTTGGATATACACTGTAGAAGCAGCAAACCTGAGATTTGTTGTGTTGGTGAACAGTCTTCTCATGGCAAGAGAATGATGATCTGTGTACTTGGTTTCAGCTGGCAAGTATTTGATACAGTCAGGAGACTTCACACAGCTAATTTGCTATAGTTGGCCTGACTTTGCTTCCTTCTTCCAGCTATGCAAAGCAGAACAAACAGCAAGATTTCATCTTCATAATCTAGCCTGGCTGAGCTGCCTTTGTGCCAGCCTGTGCTAACCACCCACAGCTGATCTAGAGTCCTTTTTGCAGCCTGTAACCAAATTACTTTCAGATGGGTTTGCTGGGTTTTCAGTGGACCAAGGGACCAAGTTACTTCCATTAAAATTGACTGTGCCTTAGCAATGGTAAGAATAGAAATCTGGTTTTGTGTCAAATGAAGACACCCTCATTGTAGCCACTCAGTAGCTTTGTTCATGAGCCTATTAATTTTATCCAGACTAGGGTGACTTATTAAATATAGGATCAAACAAAATATTCTGTATTTACCTTTCTAAGATCTCCTAACTGTGGGTATTAAATACTCATTAACACAACTTCAGTGCTGCTTTAAGATTCTGTGCCCACTTAATTGTTTCCAATACCAAGACCACAAGGTCCTTCACAGGGCTTCTGGATGGACCCTCAGCACTCACAAATGGAAAGGTCATAAGGTATAAACCTGAAAGACTGCCCTGATTCTTGTGCTCAGCTCCCACTGAGGAGAGAAGCCACTGGACACTTTCTGTGCCCAGGGAGAGCCTGCTGAAGTGTGAGGGTAAATTCTTGCCTCTCTTTGTTTGCCTGTTTTCCTCCGTGTGTGATAACTGGCTGAAAAAGAAGGGAGCTTCAGATGTCTTATCACATTACAAGTGCTGCACTTGAAGATGCTGCAAGGGGCACACAATGAGAGGTTAGCTTTACTTTGGGATAAGCAAGAAAGATTATTGCAATTGAATATAGTCAGATTTGAAAGGTCAGTGAATAGTATTAAGCCTAGAGGGGAAAAGAAAGCTGCTCCTAATGGAAATCAGTGGAGTGAAATTCTCATCACACTGAGCAGAGATACAGGATGGAAAACAGAGGTTAACAGGGAGCACAAAGCAACTGTGAAATATAATTGCATTTAATCAGACTAAAGTGAGTTTAATTAGACCAGCTAACTGCTCAATTTTACTTCACATTCCTTTGAACATAAGACCTGGTACTGGAAATGAGTGACTAAATTTTTACATAGTGTCTTGGACCTTTACTATTCTTTTGCTAAGGGGAAGAGGGAGAGGGAAGTTGAATTTCTCTCCTCAAGTGGAATGAAGCCACGACCATTAAACCAGCAGTTATTGAGAATAACTAGGTGGTAGAAGGCAGATGAATAGATCCTTACAGAATAAACAGCTTTGCAAGGGGAAAATAATCTGATGTCTGTGTGTATCATAGTACTTTGTAGGAAAACAACTTCATTAATCACAGGCCTGCCAAAGAGGATTATGAGCAGGACACCTGTGTGAGTGATCTAACAGGAGTGGGAACAATCACAGTTCCCACTTCACAGAGCTCAAGGACTAGAGAAGAGCAAAGTACTGGGCAAGAAGAGGTGCAGGCTGAAGTAGCCATAAATTTCACTTTTGTTCTACATACTTTCAGGACTGGGAGTAGATCTAGAGTGCACTCCACTGATATAATTTGGGAGGTTATGAGTGCAAGGTGGGGAGGAAGGTGAAGGACTGCCTTTCTTGAAACTGGTGTTTGAAGGTAAGATATAACAGGAAAGTCTATGAGACTGGGCAATGTGTGTGTTTGTGTAGAAGTTTTGGGGAATAGGTGGGTATTTCCTAGTTTGATTTTTTTTCTACTTTTTTTTTCAAGACATATTTTTCTGATTTTGGATCTGTCATACTAGATAACTTGATAGAAGCATGAGGTGAAACCGCTTTGTAACAAATTTATCAAATAAATCCAAAATTTCCACTTACCCAGGATTGCTCAAGGATGATAATATTTGTAACTATGTTTTAAGAGCCTGCATGTGGGAGTTCTGACTCAGATATGCACTTTCTTGACTTGGGCTTTTATTGCAGTGAGTAATTTAAAAGCTGCTCTTTGTGTCTCTATTTCTGGACTTGCGTTTAAAGTTCCTGTAATTAAGAGCTGAAATCACATGTGCATGTAGTAGAAATTCACATTTGTTTACATACAGAGCTGGAGTTACACAGTGTGTGAAGATTTACTACAAGACATTTCTCTGCTTTCTCTTTTGAAGAGTATAAGGTAAACAAAACACAGTGGGAAAACTGATTTCAGACACTGAACAAAGCATGTTCTTAAGTTCTTTTCTGGTGTTAATTCTCTGTTCAGACACAAAACATAGAATATTTCCTTCTAGAAAGATGGAATCAGTTTGAGTCATTGATGTTGAATTCACTGGGAAGGACAGGAAATGAGTTCATACTGTATTTTACCTGAAAGATAGATACTTGTCTGGCTTTCCAGACATTCTAAATATTGATAAAAAGATGCATTTCAAAGTCTTGATTATTTTATTGCTCTCCTCCCTTATGCAACAATTGAACCCCAGCTAATAAGTCTTTGAAGGTGGGTTCATTAGTTGGTGAAACCTATTCATGAGTGTGTTGTCACAATAGACTACATGCATTACAGCATGACTGTAAATCAAAGAAGTACATAACTGGTGGTTTGACTTGCAGACAGTCTGATAAATATTGTTTGCTATTCCTTAGTTTAGTCTTGCTGTTTAGCTGTTCTCTGATCTATTGTGTAAAAGAAGGATTTTCTGCTGGAAAGCCTAAGTAAGACCTATTGGTGTCCTGTTTGTCACAGTACAGTTTGCTCAGCAGTTTGGCTTCCAAGGAATCTGCACCTTGAGTAGCTCACTGAAGAGTGTATTCACATCTAAAGTGAAGCCAAAACACTTTCACACACTGTCACAGCAATTGCTCCTGTTCCATGGCAGGGCTTGCTCTCCTGGTGTGTGCATGTAGGGTGGGAGAGGCTGCAAACAGCACTGGTGGTGCATGATACTGAGCAAAATACAGTGTGGTGTAATACAAGGAAAAGCCCTGATGTGGAGCCAAGCAGTAAATATATGTCTGTTTAAGTTTGTCCTCCACATTTCAGGCCAGTAAATTTAGTAGAGGAAGCACCTGGATCATAAGTAATTGAGATGAAGCAATCTACAGTAGTAGAACTTGGAAAATAAATTTTCATTTAGGGTGCATTAGAGTGCAATCAAACCTTGAGATAAGATGCTGTCTATAGGGTGGTGGAAGTAAAAATATGACAGCTACATATGGTAGATCATAACCAGAACTCAAGGCTGCTGAAGTTTTCTAGAGTTGAAGGCTGGATGATTGCCATCACCGTGCTCGGCTTTGCCTTTGAGTGAAACAGAAAAGTAGTAATGTTCAGTGCTGTGCAGAACCTTACTTTAAGAACTCAGGATGACCTGACATCCAAATAGCTCATACCCTCAAGAAGCATTTACTTATTTTCTTTTTGAGGTTTTATTTTGGACTGAGAATTGCTTCTAAAGGCTGAAAGGATTGTATTTTATCTCTTATTTTTTGGTATAAACTGCAAGTAAATTGTATATGTCCTAGCACTGCAGTGCAAATGCTTTCAGCTTACTGCCTGGTTTGTGGTTCTTTTATTTGGCTGGTTTGTTGGGGTCTTTTTTTGTGTGTGTGCTTCTAGGTTTTTTTATTTGTTTTGTCATGTTTTTTTTCCTTTCTTTCTTAGTCTTCTAAAGTAAATTGAATAGAAGTGGAGATATTTTTTATTTATGTGTATTTATATGATGGTGCCCTGGTTCAGCTCTGTTTATGCAAAAAAAAAAAAAAAAAATTTTGTTTAACTATTTAACTTAGAATATATAGGTTCTCTGTGTAGCACTAATTTCAAGCAGCATCTGAACATGGTATCTCTGGAGGCAGTGGAAATACTTGATGCTTGCAGGCATAGCAAGAAATTAGTGTTATTATTGCTGACTTGATGAGAAAGGTGGTACATGGACTGGTCACTTTACTAACAGCATGAAGTATTGCTTCAGGCTCTTCATAATCTTCCTGGACATTCATTACCATTACACACAGATGGTGCAAAGATGCAGGGCCTGATTAAAATAAAGGGCTATTCTTTTGATTTTAAGTCATTTTTGGCTTTTTAAGTTGTTGCTAATTTAAGTGGCCCTACGAGCCAGGAGCACCACCTGGTACCCTGAGTGGTCACCCTCAGGGGCTGGGGGTTCACATGGGAGGTCCAGAAGGCAGGTGGGAGGGTCCAATTCATCCTCTCCAGGTGTGTAACAGAACACTGATATGTTCTGAGGCTCAGAAAACTGATCTGCAATTCAGTCTCTCACTGCTTGCATCTAAACCACCTGGGATTGTTTTCATGGGATATGAAGATCTACTGCAAAACTTCACTTCTGTTATTGAGAATAAGGCTTTGAGAAATATGAAAGTTTAGTTCTTGGAGGAGAACTAGAAGAGATTTCAGATTGTCTACCTAGAAACATGAAACCTGCTGCAGACAGAAATAGCAAATGCATTTTACTTCCACTAAGTTTTGTCTAAAAACATATATATATATAATGAACTCTTTCCAAACTTATTCAAAATAAAACCAAATCTCTGCTTATTTCTATTAGAACAAGTTGTTTGCTGGAAGAAAAATTGAAATTCATTTGCTATATAAATAGGAGAAAAAATCACAAGCTTTTCACTTTTCAGCCAATGTGAAAGAGAACACATTTTCCCAATGCTGTTGTACAGCAAAAAGACAGAGTGGTCTGAAAATGCTCTAGAGAACAGGAAAAAAAGGGATTGGTTTAAATTAATTTCCTTAGGTTTTTTTTCAATTGTTAATTTCTTTTCTTATTTGTTCCAACCACTGTAATGGGCATATTAGTACATTGGCAGAGAGCATCAGATTTGATGTATACCAGAGGAGTAATGGCAAATTAATCCCTAAGGTGTAATGCAACAGTTCCTGATGGTGGAAGGCAAATCAACTCTCACCTTTGGTAATGGGGAGAAGTGTGGTTTTACAGGATGCAGCCTGTTTTTTCCTGACTTCTTGCATAGAGCAACAAATGAGGAAACTGCCCTTGGTGGGGTAGTGGTGATAGAGCATATCTTCAATGTGCAGGGAGGAAGTGAAAAAGGTGGAATCATTCCTTCCCATTTGAACCCTGAACAGGGAACATAGTTCTTACGAAAAAAAAAAAAAAATTGACAAGCCTTGTTGATAAAAGGTGGAATCATTTCTTCCCATTCGAACCCTGAACAGGGAACATAGTTCTTATGAAAAAAAAAAATTTGACAAGCCTTGTTGAAAGCTCTGTTTAGAAAAGGTGCACTGTGGAGCAAAGGATATTGCAGACAAAATGGATCTTGCAAACAAAAATTTCTTGAGCAAATAGTTGCATGCTGTAAACTTACCCATGGAAAGATTTTGACTAAGAAATTATCTTCTCTCTTGAAGACTGTAGCGAACTGAGAAAACAAAAATTGTGCCAAGTCCTCATGTTTTGGAAAAATCATGCATTTACATTTAGCCTATCTCCTGTATTGGTCCCTGGGGTGCTAATACCAGTCAAGTCTCTGCTCACTGTGAAAACATAAAACTGCCCAGGTTGTGAATGTGATCCTAGAGCCACCACAGAAAAGAAGGTTGGGCTTGGAAGGCTTCCTGTGTTCATGTGCTGTCTCTGAATGTACACAGGCACATCCATGTGGTGTAAAGCAACTCAAGGCTTGTGCAAAGTTTTTGGCATTTTAGTAATCCCTGCTTTTAAAAGATTGATCTTATTTTAGCGAGAATGGGTTAACCTCTGCCTCACAGTTCTGTAAGTTTCTAAAAGCTTCTTGTACCCATTTGGACAACCACAGGACACTTGTGGTTAGTGAGCAAAACAAATAAGTGCTCTGACTATAACAAATTTCAGAACAAGAGATAAATTAGCAGACTGATTTTTCAGCTATTTTAATACTGTCTGAAGAAGGTGCATAAATAAATAACAGCTGAATATACCTACTTTAACAAATTAAAATTGTCTGTGATATTTTCCAAGTGCCACTTAATAGAACTCAGGAAATTAATAGCAGTAGTAAAAATAAAATTCTGTTCAGGAAGCATCTGGAAAGTCACCTATTGTTGTTCATGAGCCCCCTTTCTTTACTTTTCTGACACAAGGAGTTAATCAGAGTCAAGAGTGTTACTTGTGCACTTAAATCAGGAGCATGGTCAATTCCAAATTAGTGCAGACACAGCCTTCTCCTCTGCTGTGCGTGTCTGAGGTTGACTGGCTCCATCATTGCATTTCTGATCCTGTTACCACATGTAAATATTAAAATATGGGTGACTGATCAAATCTTCTAGAGGATAGAAGACTGTGCTTTTATGTTGCTGGATGGAAATGGGCTTGGGCTGCTTGGTTTCTGTTTTTGCCTCTCTACCATTCTTGCCTTGGGCTGAGCTAGGTGACCCAAAAGCCCATAAGAGAAAAATAAGTGAGATGCACAAGGTCTGTGAATGGGGCTTGGAGTATCTTGCTCTGGTTGAAGCTGCCCCTGCTCCTTGCAGTGGGGTTGGATCAGCTGTCCTTTAAAATTCCCTTCTGACCCAAATTGTCCCTTGATTCTACGAAAAGCTAAGAAATTTTTATCTCCAGTACAAGCCACTGTGAGTTCATCAAGTGCTAAAGCAAAGCACAGCTACTCAGGAGAAAATTGTTCAGATTCCTGTGAAAATAAAGGAACTGGGAACCCAAATAGAACTGGGCTTTAGCTGACATAATCTAAGTTACTGATGGTCTTATACTAATTTCTTCTCATAATCAGAATTTTTATGAGGAGGACCATATCTGTCTGGCTGTTGTGTCTGATGAGCTTGTTTTAGGAAAACTATTACATGATGGAACTACTAGTGACGGAGCAAAAGGTCTTAGGAGGAATTTAGATTCCTGTATTCACTTTGTTTTGCTTCTCATTCCCTCCACATGTTTATTTATGGAACAGTTGAATCTGGGTAACACATGAAGTGATGGAAGGGCTGGAGATGCTTTGCTATTCTGAAAGAAAATTTAATTTCTTCAGGCACAGAATCTCTCTTGAGAGGTCTGAAATTATACTGAATGGCTTTAACATCTTATTCTCACCTTCTTTATGGCTTAGGTTGGATTTTTTTTTTGTTGCCAGTTTTCTTCAAGTAGAATGTGATAAATAGAAAATAATTCCTGTTTTGTTAATAGGAACTGCAGAGTGCAGAGTTAAATGGAAATATACCCATGCTTCTCCATTAATTTAATCTACTTTCATTAACTGTAGGTTAGGTCTGCCTATTATTTTCTAATTCAGGGGGTTTTATTTTTAGCATCCTTCTCTTCCTGTCTCTGGGGCCCAGATCAGATAGATAAAATCAGATTTTTTTTTTCTTATTTAATAAGCATTTCCTGTAAAACGGTAAAGTCTTGAGTGATTGTACCAAACAATTGGGAGAAACTGGAAAGGGAGGATGTAACAGAGCAGGCTTAGGGTGTGTGCAGCACAGTCACCAAATGCAGGGATATTCTCTTTATCCCAGCACTTGGGAGCTGCATCTGGAGTGTTGGTTTGATTCCTGTGCTATTATGAAGACGTTCACACACTTGAGGGAGCTTAATGGAGGGCCAGTAAGATGCTTAGGGGGCTGGAGCACAAGATGATGATGATAAATTAAAAAAGTAAGCTGGACAAAGCCCTGAGCAATGTGATAGAGTAAGATGATCCCTAGACATGAGTTTGAAGATGATTTATTATATAATTCTATGATTGATGCAACACAGATAAACAGGATATTTTTTATATACTTTGTTGTTCAAAATGTTTACAATAAATGGTGAGGTAGAAGAAATAGGATTAAGGTTTTAATAATTTGAAGGAAACTGGGAGAGACTAGCTAAAATGACCTCCAAGATAAAAAATCAGAGCTTTTGGCTTGATGCCTTGTAAAGACAAGAAAAGAGCTCTTAGAGAAGAACAGCTGTCCTGAGAACATACTTTGGGATGTTTCATGGGGGGGTTTGATAGGTGGAGATAAGTGAGTATCCTGGTCTGTAGAAAAGGAGCCTTAGAAATTACAAAGAAATTAATTGAAATGTTAAAATTTTTGGATGTCATATTATGTCTTCTGATGTCCAAATACAAACATATTATCCAATAATTAGCTATTCACCTTTTTAATTTTATGTACATCTATGCACATATACATGCAAATGCATGTTCAAATATACCTCAAATATATAAATTCATACATATATATGTGTGTGTGTGTATAACTAGTATTTCTGGCATACTGCTAATGTTTAATGTGGACAAATATACCTCAAATATATGAATTCATACATATATATATGTGTATGTGTGTATAACTAGTATTTCTGGCATACTGCTAATGTTTAATGTGGTGCAATGTTGAATGGGCCTTTTCTAGGTGTGTATTTTACTTTATTCCCCAGTTTGGCTTGCATTTATGCAAACTAGTCCATGAAGAAATTGTTGTGATGAACTACCAGGCCACTTTTAATTATCATCAGACACCTTTGTAACTAGCAGGGTAACTCGGTGCAGAAAGCAATATCTGGCAGTGATGCCAAGTGCCATAACTCTCAGCATAAACCTGGGAATGCTAACGATCCCATTAGTCTGGTTCAATAAATCATTGATTGGAAGCAGCTTGAAGTTTGGATTCCAACTTCTGTTTCCCAAGTCATATCTGCTGAGATGAAGCAACCACTGTAACAGTCTGTTCCCCTACATCCTGGAAATGGTCCAGTTCATCTTCAAATTCCAGTGCCCAGCTCTGATCTAAACAAATACTTCAATTTTCCTTAAAAAAGCATGATCTATGACTTGCTCATCTTCTTGTCAGGATTTTCTTGTCAAATAATGGATCATGGCAAAGTTAAGCCTTATTACACATTCTAGACATTGTGTTCCTTTCTTTTTGTCCTTGTTTTGGCACAAAATTGGGGTATTTCTAAACGTTGGAAATCCCTTCATGTCTCAGTTTTATTATGAGGTCTAAGAATTAATGAGTAAGGCTGATCTTGGGGCAGCATCAGCATATGTTTCACCCACAAGCTATTTGCAAGTTCAGAGGGGCGCTTTTTTTGTTTATTTCTTTCTCACCAGACCTTTCTTATACTGAAAACAGTGTAGCTGTTGGAAGGCATCAAATAGCATCAAAAACCCCCAAAATATAAACCAAAAAAACCACAATTAGATTTCTAAAATTTCAAGCCCTATCCAGGCAGTAGCTCAAACACAAGTCAGTGGAGTGATGACAACTTGCTGTGCATCCCTTCCCTCTGGGCAGGCCCAGGGGCTGGCACTGGGGCACAGGCAGCAGAAATCTGAGCTGGTTTTCAGCACAGCACCCCCTGCCCCCATACCTGTGTGCTCAGACTGCCAGACCTCCAGGAGTGCACACACATGTGCTTAACAGGGATTTGTAAGATGAAATTGAGAGTTATCCTAGCACAGAGGAGCTTGTGTGGAGTTTGCCCTTCTGTGGGGAGAGTCTGCTGAGTACCAGGGTGAGAGACCCAGTTTCTATAAAGTTTTACCAAATGGCTATACCAAAAGCATAAATTTGTGGTTCAGATGGAAATCTTGATGTGGGATTTCTTCAGGCTGCTTAAAAGGACTTGATGAAATGCTTATGTCTGGTTTTGGAGATGTGTTCCCAAGGGAATGAAAAAATGGAATATGAAAAATGCTCTTCAGCCATACAGATTGTAGAATTCTGGGAGGTGGTGTGTTCAGTGTTTGGACAAGGCACTTTTATTCAAAAACATTTAAATTTATGGATGTGCTATTCCCACAGGGAAAAATGCTGATGAGACTGGAGGATTAGAAGACTTGGAGGGCCAAGAGAAATCTATGGAAAGGGAAGCTATGACAAAGTGAAGGCAGTGCACAGAAAGTAGCCAAGTGTCCACTTGTCAGAGCTTTTCCTAATCACATACATCTTGTTGCTAGCATCAGGGATTGGCAGCTGCCTAACCTGCAGTCCTTATATTAAAATATAATGTTTATCCACATGCTTCTCAGGACTGAAACAGCAACATCTGGGAATTTTTAACCCCCACATTGCACACAGCTGGGTGCTGGGAAAGGACTGCTCTGGGATCTCTGGTCTTCTCACTGGTGGCTTGTGCAGCCTCAGGGCAGGAGCTACTTTTGCTGCTTGTGACTAAGCAAGGTTTGGATTAGTGAGGGGTCTGCTCTGTGCCAGGTTTCCAGTTGATAACTGGGTCAGCTGTGGACAGCATCAGATTATTAAACTTCTGAGAAAAGAATGGGGGTTTCATAGGAATAAATCAGACACATCTCCTACTGATGATAATATCTGCCTTTGGTAGTCTTCCAGCTTACTGGGATATTGGAGCTTGAAATGAGACAAACAGAATTCTTCAGGCCAGAAAGTCCTGAAGAGGGTGAAGTCACAAGTGAGTTACAAGACAAAACACTTTTTTTCCTATTGAAGGTGAGCTGGAGTAGCTCTGGCTCTGGGTGTGCTCTGCAGGCACCTGTTGAATACAGGGCAATTGATTCCCAGGGCTCAACTTCCCAAGAAATGGACACCAGGCAATGTGCTGTGGTTGCTGAAAAGAAAATCAGAATCCCTGTGGGCTATCATACCCTGTTTGTAATTTCTTCTTTTCTATCTGCATGGAAAAATGAAAAAATGGTTTGTAAATATGCTGAAGGTCTGGGGCTGGGGAAAGAGTTTGTCCCTGCTGGTGGCTGCATGGCAAGGTCTTAACAACAGGCATTGAAAACAGTTCCTGGTGCGTGATAGCAAAGAAGGGGCTGAGGTTTGCTGCTCAGTGTTTAAGTCAATGAATTTTCAGTCTGTTGGCTATTCCCTGTCTGCATCTGTCATTCCTGATGAGTGGTCTCTTTCCTGTAGAGAGCTTGTCTGCCTTTCCCTGTTTTTATGGCTCCCACTGCCCTTGTAGTAAAATAGGACAGGCTTCTGTACAGGCAGGGGAAAAATAGTGATTGCAGCAAGTGAGGAATAAGCAGCAGCCATGGCCAAATGCTTCTTCTTGCCTAAATGTGAATATTCAGACAAAAACATTCTCAGTAAGCAGAAAGGAAAAAAGCTTCACATCCACAAGGATCAGAATATAGAAACTGTGAGACTGGATGGGGTTGGCAGTTCTCTTATTGTCTTGGTGGGCTTTGAGGGAGTGCTTTTAAAATATGCATAAAAGGAATTAGTAGAGTGTACAAATAATAACAAATTATATCTAAAATTTAATTTGTATGCAGTCTCTCACCTTTCACTCCAGGGAGCTCTGCAAATAAATTTTCATTTAATCTCTTCATTTATGTGTGAGGTGGTTAAGCGTTGTCTCTGTCTCACACATGAATAAATTATGATGTTTCAGGGTCCTGTTTCCCTGCAAACTCTGGCACCCTTGGATGCCAACAGCCCAGGTGGCTGTGACTCTGAGGCTGGGAAGAGAGTGCAGCTTCTGTGAATTGCAGAGAAGCCAGAAAGAATGGGGTAATTGAGGGAAGTTGAAAGAGATCCAACAGTAATGTTACGGCTGGGTTTTGGTATTTTTTATTTAATCCTCCTAGGTTTTACTGTTTTGTTTTGTTTTGTTTTAAAGCAGACATTTACATTTTCAGTATGAAAGCTGAATTCCTCCTCTTCTTACAGTGTTGTTTTTTGCAGCAAGACTAGAAATCATGCCCCAGTTCTGGAACTTTCAGACATTTGGCTACAGTTTTCTAGTAATACCATTCTTCATCTCCACAGCAAACACAGGATGTGTGTAACAGGCATTGCTGACCAGGTTCTACCATTGGGTGAATATTCTCCCACTATTATTATTTGTCTCAGAGCCCCAGACCCCAGGGCTGTCTCAGCAGGGTAGGCAGGACTATGGTCAGGACACAAGAGGGTGGCAGCTGCTGATTTTTACAGGAGCAGCTGGGTCTACTAGCAGTATCCTTCTTCCTATGCTTCTGGATCTTTGAGCTGCTGAAGGCACATCCAGCCTTTTTGCAATTCAGCTGGGGCAAATGCACATCAGCAGCATTGCTGCTCCACTGCCTGAGGTAACTGCTGACTTTGCCTGTGTCCAGAGCTGGCCTTGCTCTGATCAGGGTGAATAAGAAGGGATGATGCAGACCAGTTTCTCCTTCAATAGCATGTGCTGTGAGGGTGTTTTATCTTAGGGCTAGAAACAAGGCTGCAAGCTTCAGCTGGAGTGTGGCTGTGTATTTGTGAGTTCAGATGAGGGCTGTCTGTGTCCCTGTGGGGGGTGTATAAGCATTTAATTTTCCTTCTTTTTGTTGTACTTGAGTTTTTCCATAGCAGAAATGATGCTGAGAAGGAGGTGAGGACTGAATTAGCAGTACAGCAGACTTACAGTGTGACTGCAAGCCTGGGAGAAACATCACAAACATCAGCAGCACCAGAGAAAAATATAGAGCAACTGGTAAATTCAATTTCCACAATGTGTTAGATTCTTCAGCCCTTTCTATACCAGGTAGTGATTCTCCTTTACATTGAAGAACAGGTGGTAAGGAGCAAATTGCTAAGGCTTTCGTGTTGTTGCTTGATTATTATTCCCAAAGACTCTGTGTCTTGGCACATCATAGTTCATGATGATAAAGGAACAAACCACATTGTAATTAATTTGGCTTCAATTTACTATTTACAGTAAAGAATACATCCAGCTTCTTTCTCTGCTTTTGCATGGTTCTGATGGATGAATGTACTTTGCATGCATGGAACTGATGAGGCTTTCCCCTCTTACTGTGGTAGGACTATTGGCAGAGACTGACAATCCCTCTGCTTAATTTCCCTTATTTATTTATTTATTTATTAAAGTTAATTTCTTTGAGGTTTTTTTGTGGTTTTTTTTTTTAATATATTTTTCGTTTTTTTTTTTTTTTTTTTTTGTTTGTTTGTTTGTTTCAAATTGGGGTTTCCCATTAGAAGTCTGGCACCTGCTGGCATGGTACCATGCAATTCCCACACCTGCCTGCTACTCTGCCTCTGTACATCACAGCACTGTGGTTTCCCAGAGATTTCCCATTAGAAGGTCTGGCACCTGCTGGCATGGTACTATGCGATGCCCACACCTGACTGCTACTCTGCCTCTGTACATCACAGCACTGTGGTTTCCCAGAGGTCAATGGAGACCATTAACCCTGAAGGCTTACAGTCCAGTAAAATCAAACATGTTTCATGCCAGCCTTTTACTCTAAGTACCTAATTTTTCAGGGCTCCCTCCTTATTGGAAAAAATTGGAATAGAATTAAAAAATATCTTTACAGTTTTACCATATGGTAACTTTCAGAAAGATGGGAATGATTTGAAATGAAAATACAAAGTAGGGAGTAAGTGTAAATGGGATGGAAGAGATACTGAATATTCTTAAAAATATATTTTATTCACAAATTTTGGTCAAACTTTCATGGAAAATCCCACTGTAGTTTGTAAACTGCTCTTAGCAAAAGAGAAGGCACTATGTGGGAAGCCACATGAAGGATTCACTGATGGTTCCATGATGGTGGTTTGTTGTGAGAGGTTTGCCTGCACTGCTGCATCTTGCTCAGAAAATAACTCATTTAGCACTAAAGACAGTTAAAACTAATCACCAGATTAGCAAGGGGGGAGTGACGCCATATGCCAGTAACAAACTGATCCATGCTGATGAAATTTAAAGGTTAAGCACAGGTTTTTATTTAATAACAGATGACCATAGTAAATCATATCTGAAAGTGCATCTAGAATGCTCTGACAAAAGGCTTAACATTATCTAGTATCTTTTTCATATTTGCAAGTACATTTTAAAAGCAGTGCATAAAAAATTGTCTCAGTATTAATGGGGAAATAAATTAAAGAAACTAAATTACAATTATGAATTTTGCTATGAAGCTGTCCTCTGCTTTCTCTCAAGATACTGAAATCAGAAATGCTCCTTCTTATGGTGCACACCTCCAAAGCCCCACTGGCCACAGCATAAAGTTTTGCTGCTGGGCTTTTTGCTTTATGGGGGGAACCATGGACTTGATCAAACTCCTAACTTTCCATGCCTACATCTGCACCTCCAGCACAACTGCACAGACATTTAAACCTGAACATTTTTAGTAGTGTATCGTAAGACTCACAAAATATATCAAAATATTTTGTAGCTAATAAGGGTGAGGGCAAAACTTCCAGCAAAATTCCCATTGTTGTCTGTGGTGCTGTTATGGAAGTGTTCTGACCTCAGAGGAAATAGCATTAGGTGTATTTGTTTCCAAAGCAGAAACAACCCAAGCCTGTTTTCTGTGTGCTTTACAATGCCTGAAGCCCACAACAGTGTGAGTGATAAGCAGCTGCAATCAGCACCAGTCACTTCAGCAAAGAAATCTCAATTAGTCTGATAGTAGATTTTTATTCTAATCTCTTGCCAAATGAGCATCAACTCTAAGTACTCAAGGAGTTTTTACTGAATGTCAGCTGAGTAAAGGCAGGATGACACCTTGGGAACTTCAGTCCTCAACGGTTGGTGACGTGATACTTCTGGAGGGACAAGAAGGCTGAGAGGTAGTGAAGCAGAAGGGCTGATGTGAAGATGGAGTTGGCCTTGACAGGATTGTTTGTCAGCACTTGCCTGCACAGCCCACTGGGAAGGAAAGGGATGGAAAGGAGGATAGGAACAGAGAGACTCAGTCACAGCCAGAATTACCAACCAGCTTAACTGTGTCTGCTGTGGTGTTGCTTGATGCTTAATGCAAGAATTAATGGGCAAAACTCACGCACAAAATCTCATCATGCAAAGAGGCTGCTTCCCTTCCTTTTCCTGCCACTCTTGATTTTCTTCTCTGTACCCCACTCCTTTCCTGACCTGTTCACATCCCATGTCCTCTAGCTCTGTTCTCCCTCCCTCATCCTATCTACTGTGATTCTTCTGTTGAAACTTCACCAGTCCTCTAGCTTCCACTCTTCTCCTTTTTGGTTCTTCTTCCATACTCATCCTCTCACACACTGTTCCTCTGTAGGAGCCTGTCCTCACCTGTCCTATTTGACATCTGAAATAGCTCAAAGGGGTCTGCAGCTGGGGGGAAAGGGAAGGATGTCTTCCAGCAAGGGCAAAGAGAAGGAAAATTAGGAGTGTTTAATACCCAACATTTCAAAAAATGAAGCCAAGTCACAAGGCCTCTCCAATTCCCTGCCTTCTTCTGCCAGTATGTAACTCTGGGAGCTGGCTAGGAAAGCTGCAGCAATGAGGATCTTCAGGAGCAGTTTAACGTGGGTGAGAGCCTGGCCCTGTGCTCGGGATTCCTGTGATCAGAATCTCTCCCTCTGCCTCCAGGGCATCGCTGCCCTGCTGGCTGCAGGGGTGAGGAAGGGAGGATGTAGTGGATCAGACAGTCTGAGCACTCAAACATCCTCCCCGTGCCTTTGTTCATGCGTATGCTGTCCTGAGGTGTTTTAGGAGGAGGGAGATCAGCCAAGCACTGGTACAGGACTGAGCATAACCCTGGACTTCCAGTTCCCTGACCTGCCCCAGGCTGCAACAACTTTTTGTGTCTGAGATAAGAAAAGTGCTGAAGCTTTCAAACCCACTGGCATATTAGGACTTGAGGGTATTTTCCATTAAGGTTTTGTGTGTTGGCTTTTAAGTCACTGTTGCTTTTTCAGTGAATAATGGAAGCCTATACCCTTCCCCATACTTTAATGCTATACAGAAAATAAAACTCATTCAAGAACCATAACTCTTAATAAGCAGATCTGTCTGGTGGGGAAGGCTCATAAAAGATTTTGAGAAAATACACAGTTCTAAATCAAACTTATTTTTCAGAATGGCATTTAAGTGATGGCTAATAACCCCATGAAAAGATTTTTTTTGTAGCACACTGTCAATATTAAATATTTATGGCTAATAGATGTGAAAGGTGTGTGAAGGGAAAAAAAAAAGCAAGAGAGAGTGTCGATGTGGAGGAGAAAAATAGGTTTTTGTTTGTTGTTCATCTCTCATATAATTTTAACCTTATGTTACACACAAAGTACAAAGGAGAACTCTCTCTGGTGAAGGAGAGTGCTGGGAATGGGACAAGGGAAGATTGGTGGGGAAGGCTCATAAAAGATAGATTTTGAGAAAATACACAGTTCTAAATCAAGCTTATTTTTCAGAATGGCATTTAAGTGATGGCTAACAACCCCATGAAAAGATTTTTTTGTAGCACACTGTCAATATTAAATATTTATGGCTAATAGATGTGAAAGGTGTGTGAAGGGAAAAAAAAAAAGCAAGAGAGAGTATGTGTGTTGATGTGGAGGAGAAAAATAGGTTTTTGTTTGTTGTTCATCTCTCATATAATTTTAACCTTATGTTACACACAAAGTACAAAGGAGAACTCTCTCTGGTGAAGGAGAGTGCTGGGAATGGGACAAGGGAAGAAGAGCTGTCCACAGCTCTGCTTGCCCAGTGACATGAAGCTGGTAGGTGATGACTCTGAGGGGTGGGGGCTGTCCTGCCTTTTCAGGATCCAAAGGTCACTGAGCCTGAATGGCAGTCTGCTCTTATTTTGTGTGTGTCCTCTATAATCCTACCATGACATTTAGTTTCCATTTGAGGAGGGAAAGAAATAGTGAAGAAAAATATTTTAGTCCTAAAAGTTTAAAAAACCAAAGGGGTTTCCCTCCTAATTGATCTGTTTGTATTTTCTCATAGAACCTGAAGAACAGGGAACTATTGGCAGTTTTGGTCACATGTAAAATTTCTGATTTCTCTCCAAACTGGGATGACTGGTGTCTAACTGGTTTCATACCTTGTTATGAAGTATGACCTGGATTTCAGGATTCTATTTTTGGATTGCTAAGGAGAGCACTTCCATGTGACATTTCAGTCCTGGAAAATCAGTTTTGACACAGCAGTTCTCCTTGCTGTGTTCACAGTGGTGTTTGCTGGCTTTTCTGCAGTAAGGAGGGGACAGCAAGAGAAAAAAACCTCTGTGTGACTCGTGAAGAAGCTAAGGATTACTGGTGGTCTTTAAAATTCTTTCTGTTTATTATAAATAAATGTCAGGCTGCATTTTCATGTGCATGCCTTATTCAGTTTGTTTCAAGTTAAATGAAAGAATATTTTTGTTGTAGTTTTTGTTGCAAAATGGGAATGCTCAAAGGAATAGGTTCCAAATTAATTACATGAGAAATCTGCCCAGTCCTCCATTTGTAAATATGTGTGCAAAGTATTTCTGACACTGAAAGTTAAACTAAATGGTCAGTTGATTTTATTGACATGGATTTTTTCTTTTTTTCTGGGTTCATTCAAGTGCTTCAGGGTATACAGGACACCAGGCAGGATATCCAGCTGCATGAAGGTACATCCACATTTAATAATAAATTTTCATTTCCACTTTTGAAATTCAGAACACTGCCAGGTTTTATCTGGAGTGAGGTTTTGTAATATAAAAATGGTTCTTGAAAGTCCTCTCTAAGGGAGAAGTTTTTAAAGGATCAACAAGTTAAAATACCTTCAGTGAAGAACCTGAGGAGTGAAAATCAATGAGATGTGCTTTAAGGTCCAACACAAATCATCCTATGATTCTATCATTCTGTCTGATCTAGAGCAGTCATTTTAATGCCAAAATATTCATACTTTGTGTGTAATTAATGGTGTCAGAAAATAGTTGGAGTAGTGACAGCTGGGAAGTCAACATTGTAAAGAGTTGCAATTTGTGTCTCACTGCCTCTCACTACTTCCTGGAGAAAAAAACATTTTTTCCATTTTTCTCCAAATATTTTGTTTCCTTGCTGGTTTAAATTAAAATGGATCCCATCTTCAGGTTTTGTTTGATTTGTCTTTTCCAAACTGCCACAGAATTTTGCTCAAAAGCTGTTCTAGTGCTCCTGATGAGAAAAAATTATCTCAACTGATAAATGTTAAAGACTATGAAATGGATAATTTATAAAATTTATTTATTTTTTTAACATTTAGTGTCAGGTGATGAAGGTGATAAACAGGTGATGAAGACAAGATGAATATAAGAACTGTCTCATCCAGATTGGTGTAGCCCTTGTTACTTATGCTAACTCCAAAACTAGCTCTGATTATCCACTGTGCTTTCTATTTAACTAAACCCTATAGAACACCTCCCCACTGACTGACTCATTATTTCCCCCAGCTCAGTATCAATTAGCAAACATGCACTCTTTATGACCAAGATTTTTCACGCAACATTTTCCCAAGTGAACAAGGAGAATGCTTCTAAAATGATTTATTGTCAGATTTAAATTTAATTGCTAAAGATTACTTTGTGCCTTGCACTTGGGAGTTGGTCTGCAGGGCATAGTTACTCATACCAACAAAAGTTAGATCAGAAACATTCTTTACCCATTAGGTGTATTTTCAGTGCTTGTAGCTTTGTTAGCTTCTAAACCCACAGATTGTACTTGTTGCTGCATTGTGTTTTCCATCGGTTCAGTATTGTAATAATAGAATTTCTACATTCCAAGGCTTGAATTTGTGATACTTAGTTTAATCTCAGATAATGTTGTCCAAATCTTGGCACCAGCCATGGAGAATTGGTCATACTATCTTGTTTAAATTTGCCCTCAGATTTTGGTGAGATTATTTCAGTCTTACTTGCCACTTCCTCTACAAGCTTTAATACATGTATGGATTAATTAATTAACCCATGTACTTTGGGCAAGTATTTTCAAGCAAATATAGTATAACCGTAGGGAATAATTAGATTATCTGGATGGTTGCCAAGCTCTAAAAGGAATGTGCAAGGCTTGCAAATGTCTTTCAGTTTTCTGACATTTGACCCTGACAATGTACATCATCTGCTGTTGGTAGCAAATTGTGTCTGGAGCTTTCCTCAATGCTCTCCATATTCCTTGAATGTATAGTAAAAACATACAGTAAAACATCAGTATGTTCCTTCTGTGTCTTCCATGGCAAACCAGTGCAAAAGCAGAGAGTGAAGTCTTATGAATTGATATGATAGTTTTGGCTCACTCTATAATGTTACCTTTTTGTTGTTGTGGATTATCAGTGAAGTATTTTGTGATGGGTATGGTCTTTTATTAAATCCTGGCTACTTGGTAAAATTTGGGATTTTTACTCCATTCAGTTGCTTTTCTTTTGAACGTGATTTTTCCTTCTGAGATGACATTTGCTTGGGCTGTATCACGGGGGGCTGAGCCTTATTGTGCTATAACTGAGCTCTGCTCTTTGGTGTGGATGCAGCTGTATCCATTTTACAGCAGAACGATCTCAGTAATTATTTTTAAAAGAAAGCAACAACAGTACATGGAAGGGTAGAGTGGTGTTTTGCTGTGGCTCAGTCTGAGGCAGCATTCAAAGGCTTCTCTGCTT
This sequence comes from Passer montanus, assembly GCF_014805655.1. Taxonomy (NCBI): domain Eukaryota; kingdom Metazoa; phylum Chordata; class Aves; order Passeriformes; family Passeridae; genus Passer; species Passer montanus. Next base: position 8,141,072 of record NW_024367372.1, read on the forward strand.
TGTTCTCACAAGGTGAGCCTCTTGAATTGTGCAGCAGTTTGCTTGAAAAGCAATGTTAAGAATAATCTGCCATAGCACTCCCTTGCATGCGTGTCATGGGAAGGGTAGGTACTGACACTCCTCCTAAAGATCACTTGAACAAATCTCTTCCTTTCCACCCTCATAAGCAACAGGAAGAATGGGTTTCCACTGCATAATTTAACTTAAAATAAAATCAATTTGCATGCATCAAAGTGGAAGAGTGACACAGAATTCCATTGAAATAATTTATCACGCTACAAGCAAATAACAGATAGGAAATAATTAATCTTTTAATATTTCCATCAGAAACATGGAAAAGAAATTTAAAGTTGATAATAGTTGATATGCTGCAGCTGAGCCTGAGGACAAGAATATTCCTTCTGCATAGCTGAGCTAATTCTTCTATTTTCAATCTATCCTTTTTCTTAAAATACCGATTTTCAGAAATTTCAGTATGAGATAAATGTGATGCACTAATAACTAAGTCTGTTACAACTCTCTTTGAAAGAAGTTGTTTCCTATCTGATACTAGTATTAAATCTGGTGCATTTGGGCTGGACACATGCATTGCTTTTTGTGCATGTGGAGTGCAAGGTGAAGAACTTTGACATGCAAATTTCAGACTCCTTTGAGAACTGCCTGTACATTTTGCAACACTGAGGTCAACTCCAGTGTAGAACTAGCCAAGGCAATGATTCTCTCTCTGTTGGGATCTGACCAATATGCATTTAATCATCTGAATGGGAAAATGTCTTGAATAGACAGTAAATGATCTTCAAACTAAAAACTTAAAGCAAAGCTTTATTTATCACACTTCCTATAAAACTATTTCTGCTCCCCCAAACAGCACTTTGTGTGGCTCTGCTCTGTGTCAGTGTCACAGCTGCACTCAGCAGCACTATAAACCACACAGTGTAAATCAAATTACACTTCAAATCTGGAAGTTCAGAAAAGTTCAAATGATTTTTAACTAGGGGATTTGCACCACTGATTTGAGTTCATGAACTTTTGTCTCTTACTTACTCATCTCTTTTTTGAAGGAAAATCTGATTAAGAGCAAACTGTAAAAGCTTTGCAGCTAAAAGGAAATGTGTGTTATATCCACAACCGTGTGCCTCATACAGAAAAAAAAAGCTGGTTGGTGTGTGTGTGCGAATCGCTCTTACTGTGGCATTGCTTCACAGAAGCAGAAGAGCATGTTAGACTGATTATTTTTCTTGATTCCACTTTAGCTGAATAAATTAAGTTCTTATTGAAAAAACACTTTTACCACTATAGCTGCATCTCCATGTGTGCCTTTGCTGATCATGAAAATCACCTTTCTACAGAACTGTTCCTGTCTTAAGGATATCCTTAAGTAAGGATAATCAAAATAGAAATATGTCTTTTATTTTGCCAAGTATTCTCCCCCCTCCCCAACTAGGATTTCTGATTTGACTTTCCTGCTTTAAAAAAAAAAAAAAAAATTAAAAAAAAAGATAATTTTGCCTTCCTTTTGTCGTTGTGTTTGTTTGCTCAGCAGGCTGAGGTGTACTTTTATTTGTGTTAAATACACGAGTAGTGCCTGTGCACATGTCATATTCATATTGCTACCCTCTTTGAAGAGTCACAGCTCTTGATGGCAGGGATGAATGCCTCTGACTGCAGGCCCCTTCACATGTCCTGGAAGTTCAGAGCATTGCCTCAGTGTTGCTGCTTGCTGAGATTCTGCATCAACCTTATCTATCTCCCACCCTGACAAAATGAGAAATCCAGGGAAATGGTGCTCCCAACTTCAGCACCACTTTGCACCAAGCTAGGGGGTGCCCTGCTCAGGAGAGAAGAAAATGCCTACAAAATACTAAAAAGTCTCTGTTTTTTACCATTCCCCTTTCCAAGTGGTATCTTCTCCCTGCTCCCTTACCCAGTTTGTTTTACTGATCCATGCTCCCACACTTAGGGTTTCCATCCAAGCAGAATACTTTTCCCTAGGGCTGTTGGAATGAAATAAAGATTTAGTTGCAGCTTAATCTTGTTTTATTTCAGATAGGGCTGGTCATAAGGGCAGATTTGATATTCTGCAATTGAAACTTTCTAGCTCCTCTGTCATGGTGCTGAAAAATGGAGATGGTTCTTGGCCAACTCCTGCACACGTGAGTTTTTCAAAATACTTTGATATCCTCCCATGTAAGCTGCTCTGCATCTGTGAGAAAGGGATGGAGCTGGTGTATCTCATAAGCACTGGGGAGCAGCCAGAGCAGGGTGCACACAGGAGCAGGAAAAGTGGTGTGCAGCTTCAAATCAAAAGTCAGTCTAGGCCTTTATTCTGTCCACAGCACTGGCTGATGGTCTGAAGTTACAGAATAAAATAAGAACAGAAAATGTGTGGAAAGTTCTTCTCAACTTGAGCAGTTTTAGGATTTCTTAAGCTGATCTCTGTATCTCTATAACCTTACTAAATATCTCTAAATAAATCTGTGCCCATGAAGGTATCTGCTATAGGTACTGGTGGAAAGTAACTATACCTAAGTCAGGTAAATTTTTTTTACTTCAATCTGTTTCTAAGAATTGTTCTGGGTTGTTTTTTTCTTTTTATTTCTAATTCCAGCAATCAATATTTAGACCATACTCTTAAAAAATACTATATGTTTTATTGTCTTTGTGGACAAATCTAAAAAAATTCCATCCAAACTTTATCCTTTATTACTTGTTTTCACACAATGTGGACATTTTGTGCTGAGCGTTTTCACACTGAGAGGCATCTGCCTGGGCTAAGGATAAAACACCCTGCAGTCATGGTTCTCAGGGTCTGAGATCCCCGCTCAGGTCAGTTGTCCTGCACTACATTATGGTGCATTTTGGAAAGCAAAAGACCATTTCTGCAGTGTGCATATTCAGACTGGGAAAAGAAACCTGTAACAGAGAAGGGGAACAGGAGGGATAAGAACCACAGCCCACACAGGGTTACTGAGGACATTCAGAGGAACAGAGCTTCAGGACTGCTGTAATGGAAAGCATTCCTGAGTAATTAGAAGCCTCAAATTTGTTTTAAATTACAAAAGGCTTATGTGAAAGTAAGCAGCAAGCAAGAAGCTGCTAGGAGGAGTGTCTATCTAAACATCCGTGTTTAAATTTCCATTTCAAATGAGAACAAGAAGCCGTGTCTGTGTTCGTCTGGATCCAAGATGGTTTTTTTCTCCCCTGTTTTGCAGAAGTTACCACATAACTGGCTCTAAAGAAGGGTCTTGTCATGAAGCCTCATGAGCTGATCCCAGAGCAGACTCCTAGCTAGATTGTGTCCAAATGGGCCACCAAATCTTCATCTGAGGCTTCTCCTTTTGCCTTAATTGCTACAGAACCAGGGGTGTAAAGCTGTGTGAGCAGAGCTGACTGACACCACAAGGCAGGTATGCTCCCATTGGATGTTGGGATCAGCCCAGGAAGGGCTGCAGTTTCCATCCCACTCTTCAGGAAGCAACGTGGCTTCCATCTGGTCCTCTCCAAAGGACAGTGGGTGGGAAAGCACATATCCCCACCATGATCTGTCAGGTTTCTTTGGCAATAATAATTGGATTTAACAAATGTGCTGCTATACTGGATTGAGGGATATTATAGATTAGTTTCCAAAGGGTGTTTCTGGAATTATGTGGCTTATGCCTGACATCATCCCTGCAATGTGCAGAACAGATGTGACTGCAGGGTCCGGATGTATCACGGCAGCTTCTTTTAGAGGGACTGCTGGGATGAATTAACTTCTAGTACTGTTTGACAGTCCTTTAGTATGTATAAACTGTGCTAGGATTAGTTTCTGACATGTAAAAATACCCAGTAGTCTGGCCATTCTTACTAAAACTGGACAAAGAACTCTGCCTAGGAATTTTCCCCAGGAAATTAAGAGAGTAACCAGCCCACTCTCCTGCCTCCTCTTGCTTAGAAAACTAAATTTAATTTTTCATAGACTCCAGCCAAGAAAAGTACTCCTCAGGGCAGCTTTTCTATACAAGTAAGTAGAGATAGGTGTGCCTCACAAAAACCTCTCTCATGTGTGACAGGTTTTTAGCCTAATAGAGTGGTTCATTTCTGCTTCTATATACAAAGTTCTAAATAAAACTCAGAAATACCATAATTTTTGTTTTTGCAGCAATTGCTGGCACATGCATTTATATTTACACAGGTATTCATGCAGGATTCTTGTTAGAAAAGGCCCTTGCATACTTTTACCAAGTGCTCCAAGACAAGTGCCCTGATTTTTACAACTGCTTAGCTCACTAGATGCAGAGACCTTTCAAATATTTAGATGAAAACACTTCTGCTGGATTGCTGAGAGCTTTGAACACATGGTTGGAAATGCCCATATGTGATCCGAGCTCTCTTCAGTATCATACATACTATTAAATGCCATGGGGGCATCTTTCTGCTAGTTTGGCCTCACTGAATTAGGAGAGACAGGGTCCTGACTCCTCTTGAGAGCCACTGTCATTTCATACCTGTTTAGAAAACACTGGCAATGCAGGGAACATTTTTTTTTTTCAGCCTCACTGAATTCAAAACAACTACTGTGAATCACCACAACTCCCTGTTTCTGGGGGTTCATACTGGGATCAGTAAACAGGATAGAGTTTATTAATTACCATGGAAAAGCAGCAGGGGAAGAAATCCAGTTGGACTAGCCAGCCTTCACTACATCCAAGTGAGTATAAACAACATTCAGAGATGAGAGAGACAAATGCAATGCCGTTGTTTATGGTAGATTAAAAGCATGGGATAAATTCCAAGCAGTGCTGAAAACACCCTTTGGCAGGAAGGGTGTTTCACTGCATGGTGAACCAAGGCATGGACATCTGTGAGAAAGGCATGTGCTTCCCCTCGCCTTGCCCAGGACCCGGGGAGCCTTGAGGTGTTTATAGCAACTACAAGTGAGTGGACAGAACTTGTTTCCCAAAGTGGCTTGGGATTTAAATGAGTTCTAATATTTCACCAGCTCATATTTTGATGTATTATTTCACCAGCTCATATTTTTAAGTATTCTAAGTGTTATTAATCACTAAATTGAAGAGTCAAGTTTTTTTTATCATGATGCAGTCCAGACCTCTCTGTGCTGCCAGGAAACAGGGGTACTTGGTTAAATTGCAGCACACAGGGAGCAGAGGAAACAACTGACCCCACCTCTGCTTTCCCCAGGCCCTGGCATGGCCCCAGGGCCTTCCTCTGGGGAAGGAGATATTGTAACAGGAGAGGGGTGTTTGTCACTCTCTCTGGCAGCACAGGGCTGTGACCTAAGGCAGGTGAGGTGATTTGTGTGAGTGTGGCAGGGCAGACACAGCAGTGTGACCATCTGCCAGTGATAATATGCAGCAGCAGGTTGGACACAGAAGCCAAGCACCAGGGAGATGATGATGGCCTTCTCCTCACCCCCACAGGGAGGTGAGCTGAAGGTCATCCTTTACATGTGAAATAAAAGCACTGCAAACCCAACTTCCTGCCCACAATATTTGAAGTAAGTGAAGAGCACTGCAAGTGAAGTGACATTCTTTTTCATAAATTTGTCTAAGTATAATTTGCAAAGGAAGACCCAAACAGCTGGTAATTTATTTTTCATTTTCATGATGTACTTATGTTGTGGAGGCTCAGTGATGTCTGAAACTTGCACAAAGCAGGCACAAATATGTACTGTTGGTGCTCACTGATTATTTTAGCTCACAGACCAGAAGGGCTGACCATCCCTTTTCAGTGTAGTCCAGTACACCTGCTCCTGGCTGAGATATGGGTGGCAGTGTGGCTGGGCAGTCCTGTCCCACTTACCCCTCCACGGAGCTCCAGCTCAGTGAAGAATTTCCCTGCTAGAGGACACCTTGTGGATAATATGCAGTTGTGGTATTCAGCTCCTTTGCTTCTTCCTCATCCAGGATTAGCATGGAGGATCAGACCAGGTTACGCTGCAGCATGTGGCCCATTGTGAGCAATTCTGTCTGCAGGTTTTGTCCCCAGCTGTAAGGTATGTAAGGCTAACTGGTACTCCAGCCAAATCTCTTCTTTTGACAAGCATTTTATTAGGGAGATAAATAATTACTCAACAAAGCTAAATGGCTTTTATTAGCATCAGAATTTTCATTGGTAACAATGAAGAAGCCTCAGTATGCACTAGAATTTTGTAGCCAGATTTTTATCTCTGGGCTCAGAGTTTTAGGGACCCATACACGTCTAAACTCTGTTCCTAATAAATATTTTCATCTCAACTTTCACAGATGAATTTGTTCCTACATGGAAAAGCCTAGAAACTTCTCCAAAATATATGGGGACCTAAGTAGTCTTTTGGGCAGTTCCATCCATATAATTAGGCATGCTCAAAATTCCTTGGGCCGAAGACTTTCCCAGAACAGTCATTTCATCTATGCTAACAAAATGTTCTTTTCATTTGGAGAGACCCCCATTCATCATGTTCAAAGTTTCACTGTATAAGCATGGGGAACTTAAGCAGAGACTTTCTGGGAAATTTGGTGACAAGTCAAAGCCTTTTAAAAAAAATGTAGAATTCTTTAAAAATAAGCTAAAAATAAGCATTTAAAATGAAAGTGACAGGCGTTCCCTGTTCTTTGATAGCTGTAACCTCCACCATCACCACAGAATATTCTCTTGGAGCTATTCATTACATCACTGTGCCGGCTTTGAAAAACTTTTTGCCAGCTCTCTTGTTGTTTAAAATATGATGAAAATCTTGATGACTTTTTCCTCCCAGGCAGAGGCAGGGCTTGGTTAGCAATGTATAAACAGGGGGATTTAGTGGTGCAGCTACGAGGAGTAAACAGGACAGCCAGCAAGGCCAAGGCCCCCCAGCACCCAGACTGCCTCTGCTCTCAGGCAGACCAAACTTCCTCCCGGTCTGCTTTCAGCACAGCCTCCAGAACAATTGTCATTATTGCTCCCCTCCCTCATATTGCCACACTTTGAAATACTGTGTTGCTATTGTGTGATTCTCCAGTTTCCTCCATGCTATTGAATTCTATTTTCTGTCTCAAAGTTGAGACAAGACTGAGTGTTTATTTTCAGAAATCCAGCCCCAGAGGAAACAATTCTGATTTTCCTCTTTTTGGCCATCTGTCTTGCTGATAATTTGTTCTGTTGCAGACAAAACTTATTTTTAACTAATTTTGAGTTGCAGCATGTGGCTTTACTGCCCAGCACTGTTTTGCCTGTTTCATGATAATTTACCAAGATCTTTCTGCATAGTCAGATTCCTTACAGTAAACATCTCTCTGAAGAACCTTGTCTCCCATTTCACTTCAGTTACACTTGAGAATAAGGAAAAAGTCTCAAATTTCTCATTGAGGGTAGAAATGGTAGTCTTGCTGATTCTGAAATTACAATTTTTTATCTCATTTTTTGTGCCCAACATATTTAATCACAGAATCATAGAATTGTTTAGGTTTGAAAGGGATATTAAAGAGTATTGATTTCCAACCTTCCTGCCATAAGCAGAGGCATCTTCCACTAGATCAGATTGCTCAAAGCTCCATTCAGCTTGGACCTGAATTTCCAGAGACTTGGCATCCAAAATTTTGAGCAACGTCTGCCAGTGCCTCACCATCCTCACAGGAAAGAATTTTTTCCTGATATCTAATCTAATCTAATCTAAACCTACACTCCTTCAGTTCAGAGGTATTAACTCTCATCCCTTATCTGTCCTTGTAAAAAGTCCCTTTCCTGCTTTATTTTAGGTCCCTCTTTAGGGAGTGGAAATTGCTGTAAAGTCTCTCTGGAGCTTTCTCCAGGCTGACCAACCCCAACTCTCTCAATCTGTCTTCATAGGAGAGGTGATGGAAATTAAAAGAATGAAGATGAAAACAAAAACCAACCCTGAATCAATAAACAAGAGATCCCAAAGCATACAGTCTTCTTACTCTTTTCAAGATATTAGAATAAAGTATTTCATTTGGAAGAGACCTAAAACTTGAAGGGTTGTTGTGGATGCTGTAGATTTAAGGAAAAGCAAATAAACAAAATAATACCAAATGCCTCAAAGTGGCTCTCAACACCTACAATGATCACTATAAAATCTAAGATAAGAGCATTAAGATTCATTAAAGATTCTGAGGTTTCCTGGATGGTGACTATCAAACTGTAGAATGAGACCTCACAGATAGAAAGGGACCAAAATTCAAAGCAAGCATCATGTAAGAAGGTGACAAAAACTCCCTTGCAAACAGCACCCACCCCCATTCCCCCCCAAAACAAAGCAAAACAAAACAAATGTAGTGGCAACTCAGAAGATGCACTAAATATATTTTTTAAAGAAAATTTAAAAAGCAAGGAAAAAGTTTGATCAGAGACATAATGTCCACTGAGGTGCCATTTCTTTTGATGTGAAACACCAGAAAGAGGAAACCTTTTATTTTTATTTCTTGCCCTAGTGAGACAGGATATCACTCATGGAAAAGTAGGAAAGCAGTGTCAAATAGTGGCAACAGGAAACATAACATCAGCAAATTTCTTTTAAGGCCCACTGGTCTTGGGGTGGGTTGTTTTAAAAATATGAAGCAACTGAAGGACAATAGGCATCTTTTTGTGAGCCAAGCAGCAGTTCTCATATCCTTATGCAGAGATTTTTCCTCTCATTGCCTTCAGGGATGCAGGTTTCTATACCAAAGGAGGAAAAGTAGGATGTGAGAAACAGATTCACTCTTTTAATATGTTGATTCAAAAGGGGAAATCTGAGTCACTACTCTGCAAATAGAAACATTGACAGGTATCATGGCAATGCAAAAGAGGAGAATTTTCAAATTCCCTTGGGTTTTGAGCTTGCTAAAGAATGATAACTTTGGAGAATTCTTTTCCTCTCAGTCATGCACTTAGAAATTTTCTGAGTGGTAGATGAAATAAAGGGTCTGATTCTGAGCTTACTATTAGTGTCCCTAATCAAGAAGGACCCTGCTGAAACCAACATTGCACTGGCTGCAATAATTTGAATTGTGTGTGGAGAAGATGAGTAAGATTATCTTTGGAGCATCTGCTGAAAATATTGCTTCATTTGCTCCAATCAGTAAATTATGATGTTATTTTGAATAATGGAAACCAAATTCTCATTTTCTTGCTTTCAAAGATTCTCAGCAAACTACAAAGGAAGCCACTGAAAACAATTTTTCTGCATTTCTAAACTGCACAAGAGAGGAAAGCTTCAAGGCTGTGTTATAGACATTCAACAATACTTCAGAGGAATCCTTAAAAGGATTCCAAAGCCAGAGGACACTGTGATTATTTTACTGGATCTTGTATATAAATAGGCCATGAATTTCCAAACAGCGCCGAATCTTTTCCGTAAGTGAGTGACATTTGTTGAGCAGGAATAGTTTTTCAAAGCAACACTTTGTTGGAAAATTAATCTAGGAGAAGAAATGTAGTATATTTTTGTCTCAATATCTATTTCAAGTTAGTGATTCATCTCTACATAACTAACATGACTGTATCCTAGGTGACTTAGGATAAAGCAAGCAGTGAGGGGGGTGGCCAGTGCCTTCTGTGAATTCCTCATGTAGTGATGAACAGATGGGATATAAATCATGTTTTCATAGCCTATAAAGAAAAAGACTCATCAGTCACTGCAACTGTGATGTGATATAAGGATTAGCTCAAGGTAGATAATGCAGCATTCCAGGAGAGTGTTTTAATGCTGTCTCAAGGCTAAAATATTACATTACACACTATTTGTTACAGATGTGACAGAAGGGAGATGCTTTGGTTATGATTATCTCAAAGCTACTGGTCTCTCAAACAAGATAGAAAAACTCTCACTTTAGATTTAGATTGTGCAGTCTTAGATGGTTTTCATTAGGAATAATACTTCAATCTCCTGTCTCAGCTTTGCAGCTGTCCAGGGACAACCATGTACTTTTCCAGGGTCAAATTATCTTTGAAGAATGGAAGGCGTTTGTAGTGTGTGCAGTAACATAACTTAAAGAAGACAGGAGAGAAAAAAGAAGGTAAGTAAATATCATTATAGAATAAAAAGAATTCTTTTAAATTGTAATGTGTTGACGTAATTTTGTAGAACAAGGGAAAAAAGGAACATGGAGAGCCTTGCATCTGGAAAATTAAGCAATAGAGGCTTAGAGGCTCTTCTTTCTTGGAAGCAGATAAGGATTTTACTTCTGATTTCATAGGAAAGAAGAAATACCATTTCTAACTTATATAAGCACCTCATAGCCAAGCTAACCTGTTTCTAAGACTAAAGAAGTGGAGATACAGACACTGCAAGGTTTACATGGGATGGCATTTTGCAAATGAAAATCCAACAATCAGAAGAATTACTTCAGTTCTCATTAGAACAAGACTTTTTTTTACAGTTTCCTTTCAGAAATATCCTTCAGTTTCTTTAAATTCCACTTGCAGAAACCATGATGCCATCCTCTGACAGCCTGACAGATTGCACCAAGCCAATTAAATTAAACAAAACCTTTTCATAGACACTAAAATCTGTTACTCCAAAAACATATTGTCTTAAATCTTATTATTAGAAAGATTTCCATCCTGAAGAGGTAACATGGTTATAAATAATATAGCTTACTGTAAAAAACCATACAGCTGAATATCCTAACAGTGATTGAAATCAAACCAGTTGTGAAGTAGTACTGATTTTTAATGCATTTCAAGTATAAATCTATCAATAGATAAAACTTAGGCATCCAAGTGGCTTAAAAAGAGTTCCACAATAAAGCCAAGTTTCTGAATTCTGTCATCAGTGTTTCCATCTTAAAAAATCACAACCAACCAAGCAAAAAGAACCCCAAAGCTCCAAATTCCCCAAATTTTCAAAATTTAAAACTTTAAAATCTCTCCTGGAAGCTGTCTAACCTGGGAACTCCCCAAGTATCTGTGGGTTTTTAAAGCTTGCTTTGGGATACCACCCAAGGGAAAGTTCTTCTGATGATCCCAAGTGTGCAGCTTGTGTTCCATGAACGACAGATTTCATCTGTGAGATTCAGTGCACCATTAGAACTAATTAACTATGAAAGACTCAGCTATTTTATTCTTTCTCTTTCCTTCTCTTCCCCCAGCAATGTCCAGCATTCATTGGTCAGGGTGAGCACTTACCTGAATGTGGAGGAGACAGCTCAGATTCCCCTTCTGCACATGGGGAGGCAAACTCATGTTTCTGAGGTCAAGGCTGCACTCACTGAGTTGCAGAACACTGTTTGCTATACTCCCATTCTAGTGCTTAGGCCCCAAAGAGAGATTAATTGGACAAGAGAGCAAATACAAGTGTTTTGGTGGTTAGGAAACTCAGCTGGGAGTAAAAATTCTTAAACTATTTCTCCAATTGCATATTTTAAGAGGCATAAGACATAAAGCACCAATATGCAGTTTTGCAGACAGAGTTTATTAATGTCTGTGATAATTTCAAATTTTCTAGAAATGCTGTGATTTCCAGATGATGAATAGACAACTGAAATTATTTAAAGGTTTTCATGTCTTCTCTTAGCCAATTTTTTTCTATAGTGGTAAGTGGGATGGATGCTAAGTCTTAAATACTTTCCCTGAGATGAAGTAAGGATCAAAATCAGAAGCAGAGAAGGTTAGACCTATTTTGCATGAACAAAACTTATTGCCTTCAAATATCCCCAGCCAAGTGATTGCAATTTTCAAGATGGCCAGGAGAGGAGAAATCTCAAAATGACACTGTAGTAATCAGTAATACCAGCTAAGGTATGTAGAACTCTTCAGCTGACTTGGCCTCAAGTTTCACGACGTGCTTCAGAAATTACTACATTTTTCATTTAACCTGAGCTGTTAACCATATGGGTCCTGTCATTAGTTGAACCTTGGATCTATACTACCAAAACCTTCAGCTGCAAAAACTTCAAGGTGAACAAGTAATAATCAACCTTTAGGCTGCATCAGTTTTCACAGTGGAGAATTGAGATACCAATTCTGGCAGTTTTTTCAGTGAAAACTTAACACTGACGTGAGCCAAATTCATCAGGATAAACTAACATGGTTGTAGGTATGCTAAATAAAGAGGGAGAAATGTGTGCAATGACATGATACTTAAATGGTTATGAAAATACAATCTTATTATACAATCTTTGTTAACATAAAAAACTTGTAACATTAAGTGGGAGATGCATGAGGAACGGGAAGTGAAGTCCTTTGGAAAGTGAAGTCTACTGGTGGTGTCCAGAGGGTAGGTCAAAGTCATGGCCAAGTCACTCTTGCCATTGAAGTGTCAGTCACAGGATTGCTCCTGGACTTCTCAGAGTTGCCCTTCCAGCAGGCTACAAAAAGTACAGTCTATCCTTCAAGGGGACAGTCAGAATAAAGCCTCCAGGCAAAATTTGCCTTTCTGTGCTCAGAAGCTATCTAGGGTTTCTTCGTGTTTTTGTGTTTAGGGGTTTTTTTTCCCTGTTTGTATTTATTTTGTTTTGTTTTGTGTTTTGAGCTGGCTTGCTTGTTCATTTTTTCCTTATTAAATCTTGCTATTGTGCTATTATTTTGTCTCTGGGATGTGCATGGAATAGGCAATTGACAGCTGCAGCACAGGAAAAAAAACTCCTGATGTTTGGATTTTTAATTTCCAGTTGTGGAATGGCCCTGCATTCTAGTCTGATTATATGATGTGATAGCATTTTCCATGGCTTGTATTATAGCATGGAGGAAATAGTCAAGTGGTATGAGAGACATTATCCTTATTTCTATGCCAAATTTGCTTTGTTGTTTTTGTTTTGATGGGGATTTTTGGTCTGCTTTATTTTAATATAAAACATTGTTTCACCACTTGATTTAACAGATATTCTTTTCCCGTGGTCCTTTCCTGTTAAAATGGATGTACTACAATGGAAGTCTCTTACCATGCCGGTTTGAAGGAGGCACTTCCTATTTCCCTGGCGTGAGTCATGGGGTTTATCTGAACAGGGAAGATGGGATAACCTCCAACCAACATCCCAGGTCAGCTGCGTGAGCCTGCCCAGGGCCTGCCCTTGCACCTCACAGCCAGGAGCCAGCACAGAGCCCCATTCCCAGCCCCACGCTGCACACAAACCCACAGCAGCTCCCCATCAGAGCAGGCCTGCTGTGGTTTCTGTGAGCACTTGTGACAATTTCCTCTGCTGATCAGATCATCAGTCAGATTAGAAGCAGAACTTTGTAGATCCCTAAGAAATTTGCTCATGGTGCATCAGGTTTCTGAGACAGCTCTTCCCCACTTAGCAAGAATTGAAGCTCAGGAAGTGCAGAAGCACTGAGGGAAGCAGAGGACTGCTGTCAAGCTATAAAGTATGGATGGTTCTCATCTAACTTAAACAGCCTCACCGTGGAAAACATTCTTAATTGGGCACTTGAACACACAATAAAACACATCTCATGAGCTGTTTTTATCACAGAACAGATAAAAGATTGCAAAAAAATACAACATAATTTGACACAGTATGCTGTTCATATACCGATATATTTAAAAATTGCTCCAGTGGCAAGATTATATTGAAAATTTTAGCATGTGAACATCTAAAGCTATTTGCAGTTATGCTGTCCCATTGTACTGCACTAAAAATGCTCTGATTCCTGTCATATCAGAAGTCTCAACATCTTATAGATAAAATCAAAGCTAAACAAAACTATTCTGAAATAGGACAAAATATTGTTAAGTTTTATGTTTGTTTATTTTGTTTTTACACATTTAGAATATATTTTTCCCCAAAATTGCCTGAAGAACAGAAAATCTAGATTGTGATTGGAAGATAGAAAAATCAAGTTTTCATCAAGAGTATCCTACAATCAGAAGTGAGGCAAGGGGTACAACAACTTTAAGAATTAAGTCCTACATATCTCTGGACTATAAAAGAAATAGGAAGTAAGGAAAATTCGTCAAAGTTTGAGTTGATTTTAGGAAAGTCCAGTCAAGTGTACTTCAAAAGATAAGACCTACCTGAAACACAATCAAGTAAATAGTAAGCAGAAATCAGGGAAGGTTGCACATAGGATAGAAATGAGTTTGGCTAAGAGCAGCTGCTGTGGTCACAAAAATTATTTAAAAAACACAGAAGCATGAGACTTTCAAAGGAATAAATGGGTGCTTAGATTTACCAAAAGGTGAAATAAATAAGTACTTGGTAAGTATTTTGTTTCCATACTTTGAGGTATATTTACTCGAAGTATTTTAAAGTAATAAATATTGATAAAGATCAAAAGAGTTTGGGTATTCACACAAGGTAAGAAATGAAAGAGTAGAGAGATTAAAAAAATAAATTAAAAGCACCAGGTGCTTGGAAGAAGAGCTGAGCTGCTAAGAAAATAGAATTTTGTTTAAAATTGTTTGCTACACTGAAGGCCCTGGGAATCATAAATCACTTTACCTATCCTTTAAGGAGTCACTAGGGAAATTCAGAGAGCAATAAACCTTTTTTTTTCTATACCAAACTAACATCTGTAGGCATAAAATCTTTGTAATTCAACATAGAAATTACAAAAATATCTTCATAAAAGGAGTGTCTTTCTTGCCTCTAATGGGCAAGGATTGTCTGAATATGTAAGGGAAATACAGGAGCTAGCTGGTCTCATGTATTCAGAATAATAAGGTCTGTCTTTACAAAATACAAATTTTGTGGGTGACTTGCTTAGCTCAGAATAATGCCTTTGCAAGCAATAGCAAAAAGCTCCTGTTTGAGTCCAATGTTTCTGTTAAGACAGAAGGCAGTGAAATAAATAGCAGGTTGTTTACAGAAGAGCTTCACCTCTACCCATGTAAGATACGTGCCTACTGCAGTTAAAGCAGTGAAGTAATTTGGTTATATTTGAATTAATTATTTTTATCCTAAAGAAAACTGTAAGGTAGTATTAGACACAGCAAAACATGTCAGGTGAAATGCTATAGTGGACAGGCTGTCTTGGGCTAAATGAATGATGTTCTCTGTTAGTCTCAGTACAGAGCAATTTACATTAGCAGACAGCTTGTTTATATTGAAAATGCTGTGCAAATAACAGTGCTGACAATTTCAATTGGTTTTATCAATCTGAACACACATAACTAAATTTTAAAATTACTCTTGAACAGAACATTCTCTTCCATTTCTAGATTATACTCATTCCTTAATATTGTGCAGAATTTGGAAATGAACAGGAATGTGATCTGCATGATTCCATAGTTGCAATGGAAAAATGAATTATAATTAGATATTGCTGTAGTGTAGCAATTGCACTGCCTTACATTCTGATGGGTAAATTCTGTAATATGTAATGTTGCTAGACTGATAAAGACTGGCACTAGATAAAACATGCTTTTTATTTTTATTTTTTATTTTTTATTTTTTAAATTAATTATTGTCAGACTTGCTGTCAGGATTGGTTCATGCATCTTCATGAACCGAGTTTGCTACATTCAAAGGTAAATCAATTTTTTTATTTTAAATTGTGCTTAAGAGGTCCCTTAGCCTGTCCTTTTGCCATTCTTTCAGCAGATCTAAACTCAACTTGCCTCACTGAATCCCTTTAGGAGAATCATAAGGCAAGGCCCATAATAATCTGTATGCTGTATTGCATTAGCAAAGCTAAATGTTTTCCTTTCCTCCTCTTGCCACTATCTGCCTTGGCGAGGCTTGCTGGACATCCTGCAGCAAGGTCTGACCCCCCTTTAATTCCCCAGAAGCCTTTGCTCAGGATTTTGGGGCCTCAGACACAGAGGCACCTGCACAGCTCTGGGGGCCAGGACGGCCAAGCTCAGCTGGGAGAGAACTGGCAGAGAGCAGCGACACGAGGGCTCCTGGTGCAAGGGCTTCTGAGCTAATGCTTGAAGAAATGAGACTTCTTCTGGGCTCCCAGGTGTGCTGAGGCACTTCTTGGACTTTGAGAGATGGTAAATGCATTTCTGTGGAAATAGCCACAATGCTACTCCCTGCCACACATTCAATAGAGGTAGTTTCCCAAGGCTACCAAACTATGCAGATTTGCAAATTGCAAGAAATAACGAGTATGAGTATCACTGGAGGTAATAATTAAATAACTGTAATTCCAGACTTCTAACTACTCTTAAGTGAACTGAGAACAAAATGAAAAATCACACACCATTATAAATTTGAAGAACTTTATCCAAAACCACAATTTCCATCTGATATTAACAAAACTTGTCATTTTCACCATAGTAAAGGATTGAACCAGTACTAAGTACACATACAGTGAAAGCAGTCAATAACTGGAAAAGAACATAACAGGAGCTTAAAAGAATACATTTCTCTTAACTAAACTTGCTAATTACAGTAAACTTGGAGAAAGCAGAGGGCATCTTAAAAGTTGGTTTTGCCTTTACAGATAGAGCTCCACGATCCAAGAACAATGATTACAACAGTAAAGATTTTTCTAGAAACCAACCCATGTATTACAAAAACAATACAGAGAATCCCTGCAAACCTGATAGTGTACAAAACAGGGTAGCAGAGAGAAAGCACAAGAGATTAAATTGTTCAGGATTATTAAGAAAAAGTAACAGTGCATACTAAAGGGCTCCTGTAAAGCTGCTTTACATGAACTGAAGAATATAATTTCCATTTGACTGTGATTTTGTGTGAAGCACAGATGCTGTCAGAAGTGTCACTATTTAGCTTTTTTTGGGAGAAAAAAGCCCCAAATAATTAGGCAGTATTTGAGATAACTGAAAAAGAAACATAATAGGCTACCTCACAAAGCTAACTACCAGATTTATTTACACAAGCTTCACATTTCACTGAGACTTTGTACTCCACTCCTTCTAAACTTCCAAACTTCAGAACTGGAAGAGGATTTAGTTAGAGAAAGAACAAATATTTCTCAGGTTGGGTACTCATACTAGGAAAAAATAGTGCAACTGTTTGCTACATTATATACCCTTCCAGTATATTTATCAAAATATTCAGACTCGATTTATTACCTTCTCATTTAAAAAAATACAGCATTCCGCTTTCTTTCTTGCTTTTGATTAGGAAACTACAGACATCTTTACATTTAAAATGCAGCAACACACGGCTAGTCCTGCAAACTGATCCAGTGAAGCAGATGTCAGAAGTACAGAAGAAGTGTTATTAATGCAGTTGACTCCAGGTGGAGGCAAAGGTCCCTCTGTATGGAGCAGTGTGCAGGCTCAGGAACTTCAATCATCCTTATGAAGGCAGCAGCTGAGACAGGTTTTAGGCCTAGACTTGAAAGAGTTCAATCTTGTTTGTTCATTGGTGGGAGTGAACTCCTCAGGAAATGCGATATCACCGTAATGGCTGCAGCTCAGGAAGCTCCCAGAACACAAGGCTGGATGGCTCCCTCAGTTCTGGCAGGAGAATGTGCTTTCCTTTGGGTACAATGGCATTTCTAAATGCTCAATCTGGCTGTAGCAGCTTGGCTGTGTGTCTGAGACCTGCAGGTGTGATTAGATTTGAAATAGCTTAGCACATTGTGGCTGTTTTTCTTTACTGAATAGGCTGCTCTTTAATGGCCCTGACCCTACAGTAAATCACATGGAGCTTTTCTGTTCTCCTAGGGCCCACTCCCACTGCCCTCACCTTACCCCAAGAACATTACCACTGATTCTGATCTGCTAAAAAAACAAAGGTCTTTGGGTTGGGAAAAGCTCAGTAAGTGCTGGCTGCAGAACAGTGCAGTATGTCTATAAAGTCTGAATTTTTGAAAGGTAACTTTGCATTGTATGGATACTGACAACACAGTTACTAAGCTTCTTGCTCTTCTGCTTAGGGGAAACACTTTGTGGTTCACTAAGGCAGACAATGATTAAGATTTTCTCCTGAGAAGAGGCCTTGTGTCAGTGTTCTTTGCCCTCACTGTGCAATGGCCTTTCTGATCACTAACCTTACTCTCAGAGGTCAGCCAAAGAGCTGGCTAAAAAGGGCTGAAGAACACTGCTGGCTTCCAAATGCTCATATGCTCTGATAGCAAGGAATGAAAAGAATACAACAAAGACAAGGGGAGAAATAGAATGAAGGCATAGAGACTATGTGATGGTGACAGTGAGTTTAAAGAGATGGTTGTGAGTTCAAGGATAATATGGGGAGGAATGAGGAATGATAGACCCTAAAGGAGTGATGCTGGGCAATGAAGTTGGAGACATCCTGTGATTCTCTTGCTTGTTTCTTTTCTCAGCATCTTTAAAGTCTGGATAATAGTAAGATCTCCTTTGAGACTTACTGGCAAAAAAATGAGGATTAAAATGAGACAATGCTACTGTACAGATGCATTGACTCATTAATGTTCCATGCTTAAGAAAATAGGGCTGTTTTTGCTTTTGCAAGAAGATGAAGCAGAGCTTTGGGAGGTAAATCCTATAGGTATTCTACCAACACAGGAATGTTTTAGAGTATTTTCTACAACTGAAAATAGTAGCCTGGGAAAGACAGAATGGGTGGCACAATGCTCCCAAGAATTGCCAAAGAGGGGGAGACTATTTGTGTCACACTAAACGGCACTTGCCTTGCTACCAATAGCTCAAGTCTGCCTACGTCACTCAGGAAAATCTGCCTTCAGAGACATGTGCTTGAGATGATTGTGACATGTTTGTCTTATCAAGGTTTTCTTTTCCACTTCATGGTTGTGTTGGTGTAATTTCCAAAACAGCAAAAGTAGCTCTGGCCATGTTGTTTCAGTGTAAATGTTCTAGGACAGGCCAGAACGAGCTAAAATTGTCATGCATTTTTGTTCTGCAAAGGCAAGTATTTACCTGGAACTGCTTATGTAGGTAATTGTACACTTTGTGCCTGAAGAACCACAAACTAAAATGGGATATGGCTGGTCCACAGCATTTAGGAGTTCCCTACATGTCCAGAGAAGAGCATAGTGGTGACTTCATTTTCCCTGTTTTGGGCTGAGAAGATGAGGTAAAGGCAAAGATGGCTTGTATGAGGAAACACAAAAAGTTAGTGTGAGTTAAGGGCAGTACGAGACTAAGGCTCAGGATGCCTTCACTGCTTTAGGACATTCTCAGACAAGGGGTAAAGGGCTAAATGCATGTTAAACCACCCCTATCTTGGCCTTATGGTGACTGACAATGTACCAGGAACAACACAGCTAACAGAATATTGATCTCTGGCTCTTCTGTGAATAGAACCAATGTGCTTGTTTCCCTGAGGATTAGCAGGCTGTGAGGGGAGGAGGGATGTGCTGTACCTGGTGGTTTAGCTTCCACTCAGCCCTGGCTGTGTGTCCAGGGAGCCAGCAGGGCTCAGAGGACACAGCAGCAGTTAATAAACCACTCAGCTCTGCCTCAGAACCCTCATGGCTGACATTATCACCAGGGACCTCACTGTCCCTTCCTTCCTGCACATTAATCTCATGAAATCCAATTCTCCAGAGCTCCAAATGTTCCAAAGGCACAGATGTATTTTGATCTGGGATTCTGATCTTTAGTCCATTTACCTCAAATGGAAATCACCCGTAGAAAGAGCAAATTTCCAGATTCTACTCTGTGATTAGCCACAGGAAACTCAGTCAAATTACCTTGGATAAATGGACAGTGCTACACGAAATTAATAACTCTCAGCAGCCTGCAGAGAAATGTGAAAAGGATATTAACAACTGGAATTGCTTGAGTATAGCAAAATGAAAGCTTTTAATAATAGACAAAATACATAACAACCCATAGACTAGAGGCTCCTGTTTTCATTTGGTCCCAGACACAAAGGTGTATTTTCTTTTAATGTTCAAATAGGTGTACATGGCAAGACAATAATAGCTGGATGCTTCTGTTCACTCTTGATTTGGGGCTGATTATTACAGTCTGCTCAGCAGCTGGGTGGGATGCTGACTGCCCTCAAGTCCTATTGCAAGTGAGGGTTTTGGAGCAGGGATTTCATTACTTCTGAGATATCTATGACCTCATCTGCCCACTGAAAAGGCTAAATACATTATTTAGCAGATGAGTCTCCCTGCTACTATTGTTGCATCCATTTCAAAATCGGGTTTTCAGTTTTGCAAGTGTGTTGACACAGAAAGACAGGTTGTTCATGCTGTGGGCAAATACAGACTCCTACTTGCAGATAAAATATGACAGGAATAGCTCTAGTGGGTTTGCCCACTCAGTTTTCCTTTCTAATGTGCCATTGTACCCACCTGAATAATTGTTCAGCCTTTAGTCTCTTGCTGTGGTGCCTGCACAGCTGCTGTGTCGAGCAGCTGGCTGCTTTGATAAAAAAAATTCTTTATAGGGAGTTTGATGATTTGGTATGTTGCCATAGATCCCTCGAGGCCATGGGTAAAAGGGAATTATTAGGGCACCCTAGTTTGTCTCTCTTGGGTCATTGGTAACTTTGCAGGGCAAAGTTGTTTCATGTGTTTGTATGATGAGGTTGCACAACAGAGCTGAAGTTAAAACACCTCTATAGGTAGAGCATATAGAAAGTGGTTTGCTTCATCTCTCACAGAATGAACTGCAGTCAGGATTTTCTAACTGCTATCTGTGCTAGACATTTTTAATTGAAGCACTGATCAAGTGAAATCCTTTTCTCAGGCTCATACACAAAGTGCTCAGCAAAAAACAGAACCATGTTCTTTAAAGAAAGGCTTCAGAAAACAGCTCTGGGGAATGTGTTTGGGCTTGGCTTTCTCATCACTCCTCAGTGAGTGACATCAATTATCCAGCTGCCTGGCTCCAAGGAACAGAGAAACTAAGAGTGCTCCAAGTCAAGCTGTGCTGAGAGTTCAAGAGGCAACATATTTCACAGGACCATACCTGTGAAACATCCCCCACTCAGCCACTGCTCCATTCCCCTCTGCACCTTCTCTGAACTTAATGACGAATTAGTCCCCTTTCTCAATGGTTTAATTTAAACCTTCACCAACCTCCCAGAAGAGAGAAGAGGTTGTAGTGGATGAAGCCAGAACACAACATCCAGAAATAAAGTGTGCATATTGTCACTATCTAAGTAGAGCAGAGCTTGAACCAGCTCTGGCCACTGCAATTTAGGGATCTTTAATACACCTGACAATATTCCAGACTGACACTCACGTGCAGTATCCTTGTACCTGCATCCTAGAACTAACTTTTTCTCCCAACAGAGAAGCTGTACAGTTATTGCGCAGTTAACTATGAGGCAGGAAATGCCTGCACTTGCTGTTTACACCCAGCTTGCCATGTCACCCTGTCAAGCCAATTACTTAAATTAAAGTTTTGTCTGGCCCTTCTTGACAACACAGCCTCTAACAATGAAAATATGTATGATGATGATCCGGATGCAGGAGGCGGAACTCATTGTTTTCCAACACTCCTGCTATTACTATCAGTTTCACATGAAAGTAGGGCATTTTCTTTGGGAAAAGCAACACAAAAGTGTCACTTGGTTTCACTAGAAGAATAGTGGGTCTTTTTGCTGTTCCCACTCTAATGCTTTTCTTCATGGTTGAAGAGTTTAGTCCAGTGCTCTGGGAGAGAGATGCAAACATTGCTAATTGCACTAAGATTAATATTCTAAGAAATTTAAGCAAAGCACTCCACTGGCAAATTCATTAGGCAGCAGAATAATCCCACTGGGCAAGTACCATCGTGTCAAACTGGTTTTAGTCATGGTGGAAATGTTTTGCTCTTTATGCCAAAATGCTTGCAGGATCTGACCTAACTAGACAGCCTGCAGGAACAATGGAGACAAGTCCATGAGTAACTGATACAATTACAAAGGCAACAGAATATCAGAAAATGGTTGGGGACAGTACATTACATTAAGCAACATTTTCACAGATCCTACATGTTTACACACCAGACCTTGTCCTGCTCAATTCTTCATTGGAAATTTCTCTGCAGCTTTCCAACAGCTTCCTTTCTGCTCAGCAAGAATAAGGAGGGATGCAAAAACAAACAAGGTAGATAATTTATGCAGCTCCTCTGCTTTTTTGTTGTCCTGTGGCTATGAAGGAATTAATAGCTATTTTAGGAAATGCAAATCATCATTTTTCTACCATCCTTAAGACTACAGTTATTTTATTGGACAGTATTTGTTTTCTTTCCCTCTGATCTTCCAGAACTGGATTTCTCAAACTTTTTCCCAGTATAGGTCCTGTCTGTCCTCAACCATCTTCACAAAATCCTGCCTCCAAATAGGGAAATAACAACATACACAGAAGCTCATAATTGTTTTTCTCAGCCTCAAAATAACCTAATTTATTTTCTCCCCACTGCTAGCTCTGTTTGCATCTTTCCTAGCTTTAAAGGACAGTTCACAGAGAGGGAAAAAATATACACAGTGACTGCTGAGTGGTTATAAATACTGATTTGGGGCATGCTGCTTTGATTCAAGTAACTGTCCACCAGCCCTGCAGGAAAATGCGTTTAAAGAGAAAAGTGGAAAATCCAAACCTCTCTATACATTCAGCAGCTCATAGCCCAGCCTCAAGCTCAGTAGCAGGCAAGTGTCAAAAATAGTCTCTGTTCCTGCAGACAAGGCTTTCTGGAATTGGGTGTTAGCTATATGAGACAGAAAACCTAGACAGTACATGCAGACATAGAAGAAGAATTTGTCTGCTCCTCTCAAAGTGCATACATTTTATGTACTGTTGCTTAATTTTTATGGGAGTGAAAGAAGATTTCCAACAGCAGTGATTTCTTTTTTCTTCTCTCAAGATTTTACAATCTCTCAAGCAAGGAAGGCTACAGCTTGTCTTGAAAAGATACAGCTCCTGAAAATGCACTGCCTGTGGAAAAAATGCAGTAAAAATGTTGCCTTGCAGTGGAACAAATCCGAAGGATAATCAGAGTAATTTCCTAAAGCCAGCTATAAAAAAAAATCTCTTCCAAGACCTTCACTAGAACCCAGAGATATATTAATACTGAGATACAAGCACTTGCACATCTGACACTTATTACTTTTCTTGTGTTGTTTCTACCCCAGGACATACCTGACTCTTGAATTCACCCCTGCATAAGCACAGAAGTGACCAACCTTTATTTCAAATTAATCTTTCTCATAGACATATTCACTATTACTTAGGCTATACAATTTTTCCATCATTCAGTACATTAATAACCTTATGAAAGCACACAGTTGCCGTAAGAAATCTGGATCAATGAGATGAGAAGTGTGGTATTAGGATTTTGTTTCCTGGAAGGAATGCATATATAAACACTGCAATCCAGTACCTTGTAAGAAATCTGGATTGCAGTCTGATGAGATGAGAAGTGTGGTATTAGGATTTTGTTTCCTGGAAGGAATGCATATATAAACCACTGCAATCCAGTACCTCTAGACAGAAATGGGAACTTGTGCTGCTACTCTGTTTATCATTTTCTCCTCTGAAATTCAGAGGGTCTGCAGAGCAGCAATAGCTGTGCCTCCTCCTGAGCAGTAGGCAGGCTCAGCATAAATTTATTGATTACCAGGTCCAGTTGCTGAAACTGGAAGGCAAGTAATAGACAGCCTGCATCTGCCTGTCATGGCTGTGAGACTGATGATTTTGAATACAGCCCAGGAGTCTACAGCCATGCTGAAGACCCACACACGATGAACTTGGACTTCATCAGAACCGAGCCAATGCCAACCACTTGGTCCACCAAGGAAATTAAGATGTCTAGAAAACATGACCTGGAACAATTCTATATAATGTTATACCACAGTAAAAAATGCACCAAAAAAAAAATAAATAAAAAGCTGACAAACTGCAGAAGAGCTGCTAGAAAAATCTACAGTGAAAAATAAGCACTTTCTGTATAAATATCTCTCTGTATTTACTACCAAGTTGATCTCTCTTTTATTACATTTCTATACAAAACTGGTATTGGCTCAGTTCTCAAATAAAGCTCTCACCTCCACGCAATTTGCATCCAAACTTTCTGCCATCAAGACTTAAGATGATTAACTTGCATTTCATTTCCATGACTGTGGCAGCACTTAATCAACAAAGTCTCTAGTTATGTGTATTTATATAGATATACATGTATATATACACACATACATACATACATACACATGACAAATACTGTTGAAGATTTCCTTTCTCCCAGTGTTTGTAGTGACAGTCATCCTAGAAGGTGAAGGCATACACCACTCCCACAACCACAATATTTCCAATTGTTGCTATTATTGCAATCCATAACAATATGGCATCATTTGAAGAACGGGATGTCTCTTCTGGTGGATTCTGCATGGAAGAAGCTGCATGGACGTTGGCTGATGAGTTAAACAGGGAGTACTCCGTACTAAAGTCCTCGTTGGGTGAGTCCATAAAGGCTCCTCCCATAACAGGAAGCTGTGAAGAAAAACATGGCAGAATCAGACTGAAAGCTAGTATCTGCTTTTGCATTGTCTGTAAGTCATTATTAAAGAATAACTATTAGCTACCTTGCAAAATTACTGAGATTTCATGTACATGGTGCTATTATAGCACAGACTATAATATTTCTCCCATTTCTCTTGGAATCAATATTACTGAAGAAAACCTGCATATAATACGTGCAATATACAGAAGAGCTAGCATGCAGGCTTCAAGTCAGCCTAAGTAATCATATGCATTTAGCAGAGATACCTGTATACACAAAGCACTCACATACCAGAATTTGAGCTGATAGGAACAGGATTGTTTTGTGACTACCAGCAAAGGTATGGTGTCACTGCAAGACATTGCACAAGCACAGCGAGGATCTGATGCAGAGAATTTGTTCTCTTATGTATCACTCAGAAAAAAACTCTTGGTTTATGTAGAGATCATGTAAAAAGTTCTTACTGTAAAAGAGATGGAGTGTATCTGTGCACTAACTTCACTTGCAAAACACATCAGTGCAACAAGCCAAGATTTATAAATCAATGCAAGGGAAAACTTCAAAATGGATTTTGTAAGGCTCCATCACAATGCAGTAGATGGCAGATTTCTAAAAGCTTCCCACACCAGACTTCTCCTACTGGGAAGGACAAAAGTTTCTTTGGTGCTCTTAGTGGATTTCCCAGCAGCACCAGAAAATGTTCTGGGTAAGATAACAGTTACTCGATACACTATGCAGAAGACAAAGGAAGAAGAAACTGTTTAACTATGTCCTTTTACATGTTACAATTGTCTTCTCAACTTCACTCTAGATCACAAAAGCTATTCTTCAGGGTTTGAGAACTATTTGACCTCTATATAGTGGTATAAAATATCCTTCTGCAAATGAATGGATTCTCATTCAGACAAGAGAATGATACCTACTGCAGTACAAAGACCATTTACAACTCAAAAAGGTTCACACAAAAGCTTTTTGATTCCATCCTTGTCCTGTGTATGCTTCAGAATGCAGAGCTGTAACAGTCTCCCCTGACTCACTCAGTGCAGGCTCCTAGTTTCATGTAAGTATGGGACAATGTTTCAGAAAAAGCTGCAGAACATCTCTTTCACACATCTATAAATGCTCAGGACACACGTTTCTGAATCTCCTGTAAAAAACCATGAGCAGTGGGGGTATAGTAAAGCCCAAGTCTCTGCAGTACTCTCTAACCAAACTCTGTGGGGACTCTAGTACATAGGTAGACCAAACCCACAGATTTATGGGGTAAAAAACCCCAGAGTCATATGTCTAAATTTCTCTGCCAAAATTCCATCGATGATTGGTTTGATCTTAAGCAATGAGAGCAAACCTAGACATCAGTGCATCCCACCTACATTCCCCTTTCGGATCTGGTAGGAGTCCAGGGCTTCAGTGAAAGCTGAAAAATTCTGTGAATTTTATCCTTAAGAAACACCCTCACTGCAACAGCAGCCAACCTTTCCTCCCTCACAGTGGTTTCTACACTGATGCTGCCATCCTCCAACATTTAGACACAATCTCCTGTTTTATACCCTATTAGTAAATGCCTTTGGGTTTTTGGTATTATTTTTCACCTTTCTCAACAGGGCTCTCTTCTATAACTTCAGCTCTACTGCTGAAGTCACCACAGCCTGTGAATAACACAGGAACAAGCCTTGCCTTCATTCAGGCATACCACAGAAGCCCTAAACTGCCCTGTCAAATACTCACTGGGCTGAAAAATAATCTCTTTTAGCACCCTGTCCTTCATCTCCTGCATCACATTTTGATTCTCTCAGTAACCTCTCCCTTTGGAACCAAACTACACCCATTCTGGCTGTGTGCAGCTGTGCCATGGAGGTGCTGAAATGGACAGCATGTGAGGATAAACCAGCTCTCCTCTCTACACTGGCTATAATCTATAGGTAACACCAAAGACTTTGAGAAGTCTGAGAATGAAGTAATTTTTTTTGCTTGCCATGCGTAACATTTTAGAGAGACATAAAAGACAGGCTCCTTTTCAAAGCTGACTGCTGAACAAATTTCATCTGTACTAGAAAATATCATGTCACATTCAAAATTAAACAGAGAATGATGAAAGACCACAGTGGATATGTCATGCTACCTAATCCACATTAAATGAAATTATCTTTGATATCAGATATGATTAGACAAAAGCAGCTTACAAGAAACCAAGCAGGAAATTGCAAAAGCAAAGTCTGTTACGTTCTCCCTGTATCAAAGATTTTTGCTGGTAATTTCAACACAGTGTGGTTTAAAAGAGAGCAAAAGCTTCCATTTCAAAAGTCCAGCTTGATCTTTTGAATCCAATTCCACCAGCCTTTTTTTATGTCTTGGGATTTGATAAGGAAAGCATTTCTCAGTTTTATCAAAATTTCTTTTTATGTAAAGATTGCCTTAAAAGGCAGCTCTGACTTCAAACAGAAGTATATTTATACAGTGATGATGCCATGAAACAGCTACAGAGACTCCAATTAAAGATCTCTGCTCCAAGTGACAAGAATACATTTACCATACTGGCAGCAAAATGCTCAAGCAGAGGTGCTTGCCTCCTTAGCAAATAATTTTAAGGCTATCAGCATTTAGGAGAGTCAGTTCTGCAGAGTCTTTCACCTGAATAATCCCAAGTATAGAGGTATATGCACATGTGTGTGTGCCCAGTACGGTGGGAGGACATAAGCACTGTTCTGGTGCTATCTGATTGATACCTGGGTTTTGGGCCACACATTCTGTGCTCTCAATGAGTTATTTGAAATGACAAGCTTCCACCCTGTTAGTTCCCCTGCTGCTGTCACAAAGGCAGGGAGCATCCGTGTAGCAGCACAGCTACCCAGCACGCTGTAAATTATGTCAAATCTGAATCTCCTTGTACTGTCTAAGGCTCAAACAAGCTGTCTGCACCATCTGAAGGGAGCACATGGTGAAACAGCTCATCTGAATCTCTGAAAGGCTTAAGGTGACCTGGTGCAAAGCACTGACATTCAGCACCTGGCACAGGCTCTTTCTGTAAGACTGACTTCCAGTTTTTTTGTTTGTAGGTCAGTAGCACTTCACCACAGATCTGGAAATAAACCTTCCTGCCAATTTCCCATTTGCAAAAATCATCTCTTGCTAAATGTGCATTCCCCCTTCTCACTGCTCCAGCAGCCTCACATGAAGAATGGCCATATGGTGTCCGAGAGAAAGTCCATCTCCCTGGGGTGTTAGCTCCAACAGTGGCCATAAATAGATGCTTAGGAGAGTAACTGCACAACAGGAGAAACATGTCTGATACTACCCCTTAATAACTCACAGCCTTTGACTGTTTTCAGCTTAGGAAGTTCATAAGCCAGACACTATTGCTACGGATTCAATAACTTGCAAAGAATTTTGCTACCACGAACTTGTCCAGAGTCTATCTGAGCTCATCTGAAGCTGAGCATCCGTCTCAATCTGGCCTCTTGGTGCCACTTAACAGTCAGGGTTGCTCAGTGATTAGAGTCATGTAAATCATCCTTGGGAGATATGCCATCTCTCCACGGGAGAGAGGGATAATTAGTATCAATGGCAATCTGTCTTTTTGGTAGATTAAATTCAGTGAAATGAATCTCATCCCCAGTCTTGATGTCTTCATTCTCCCATAAGATACAGTATCTTCCCTCTGCAGTCTTATTGGAGATTTTACTTATTTGAGACCTCCAGACCTGACACTAATGGGAGTTGTGAAGTGCTTGTGATTAACAGTAGACTAAGGACAGAAACCTGCAATGCTCTCTGTGACTGCTCTATTTTTCTGCCTGTGCCTCTGCAAAGCAAATATGCCAGTTTACATCATCCAAAACCTTCACCCATGTCACAGCCATTACAGTGACCTGCAGTCTGTTTAGCCTAAGAGGGTATTTATAGTTCAGGCAAGGCTGCCACCCTCCCCAAGAGCACTGGATGAGGAGGCCAGGGAAAAGGGTTAACTGGGAAACAGACAGGGAGGGACAGGACAGGAGCAGATGGTGAGGGGTAAGGCTGTTTGGAAATGAAACACTGTTTGGAAATGAAACTCCTTTCCTAGAGACTCTGTTAACATTGTTAAGTAGCACCAATAGTACATCGCTTGCTAAATGGCTTCTGGGACTGGCAAAGAAAGAATTGAAATCATTAAATAGCAACAGGAAGAAAACCAAACAGCAAAATGTCAAGTGGTAATGAGAACACCCACTGTGCCGAATACCTCCCACTGGCATGCTTTGGGGTCACGAGGAGAGCAGGCCCTTGAACAGTTCTGTGATGCACTTTCTAGTTAGCAGAAAAATCCTATTTTATAACCAAAGGGATTCACAGGAATGAAAACCAGCATGTCAGGTACCAGTCACTGATACTGTAAGTATGATAGCATTCTTAAGTGGCATCATATAAAATCCACCCCTTAGCAATAAAATTGCTCCATTTCTTTGAGAATCAGGTGTCTGACATTTTTTCTTAGTCAGCTAGAGAATTGTGACACTTGGCTGCTGCTACCAGGTTTGGCATAGATATTTGAAAGCATAGCTCATCTTCTAATGAGAAACTAAGAAACCTGAGCAGCAGCTTTAACAGCTCTGCTGTATCCTTGCTCTGGTCTCCCCAAGCATCACTCCAGGAATAGGATGCTAAGAGGTGAAATATCACCACAGCTCAGGTGTTTTGTAAAATCAATGTTGCTACTTCAGAGTATCTAACTTTCCAGTGTTTCTTTTTTGTTAAATTTTAGATATCATATTTTTACAAGACAGTATGATTTGAATGCATGAAGTGAAATTATTATTTCCTTCAGCCCTGGTAGCATGTGATCACAGCAGTGCATATTTGTGTCTGAAAACATTCCACCTGCAGTCATAAATTAATCTAACACAGTTGCCAAAGGCAGTAGCAATGTATGGGTTCACAAATTCACCAGAACAACATCTTAATTCTTAAGCTCTTTTTAAATGAATGTTTTTTTACTAAGGAGATACGCACATGACCAGTATTCTGCCCACAGTAATTCTCTTGTATCTCACAGAAAAATGCACATATAGTCTTCTTATCTAAAGCACACACTGTAAATGAAGATGTCCTATTGGCTATTAATGATTTACAGGTAATATCTGGAGAATCATCTTCTTCTGTTCACTGTTTGCCAGAATATCACCCTACTGTTTAGAATGCAGACTGGGTGCACAGTGACAATCAGGACTTGTTCTATGTTCACTGCAAATGGATTATTTTGAACACATTAAACCCACACAAAAAATTAACCACCACCTAAGGCAATCCTCTTTAATTTAATTAAATATGTCTAATTCTGAAGAGGAAGATCCATGAAAATGTTTTATGCAGTTAGCTTCAAATTCTCATTTTAATTTATTCAGATTCCTGCTCCACGCTGAAATCACAGTCTTAGGTTGACACGCTTAGAAGAAACAGCTGCTTATTTTCAAAATATAGTTGTCAAAATGTTCACCCTACCAGTGGCAATGGAAAGTTTTCACTCTGACATGAGGCATCAGGATTTCACCTGTTATTGTAATCTTGTTAAAAACTTTCCATTTTCATCTGCTTTTCTTCCAATCCATTCTGTTCCTAGGGCCTGTGCATTACTTCCTCCACTGCTTTCTGATCCACGCTAGGCTAGTTACAAAGTCTTTGTCCTTTTAGATGATAGCACTGTTCAAAATTGCTCCATACAAGCACAGCAGTATCTCAGTTGCCAGAGGTTTGAGCCTTGCTGTTGAATCACACGCACTAAGAGCTGCCTTGACAACACATGTCTAGATGTTTAGGAAGGAACACCCAAGGTGTTCCAAGATGCTGCAGCAGACACTTAACTCTGAGTTTGCTTTTGGCTGTAGAAACTGGTTTCCCTTAACTGAGGTATTCCCACGAGGAACTGAGCTCAGCTAGATCAGCTAGCCCTAAGCTACTGCTTTTATGAGCACAGGTCCTGTGCAGGCTGCAGCACCTCTCTGGAAAGTTCCCCTGCTGAATCAGCTGCAAAAAGCAGTGGAGACAACTGGTGTGAAGATAAGTGAAATTTTCACTCTCGTATTTCTGCATAGGTAGCATCCAAGATATCCTAATGATAAACATGCTGTGAGTCCACTCCTGTAATTGATATCTGCCTTGTGCTTTGTTGAAATAGCTTTTTTATGTCAAAGAACCCTACTGCTTTTAAACTACTATTCTTGACCAACTGCTGTTGGATTTCATCTTCCAAGTGCATAAGACTGAAAAAACCCAAAAGCCTTTTTAATAATAAGGCTGACAGTAGCTTACAAGTCTCAAAAGGATACAGAGAAGTTTCTCATACCACTCCGGGTCCCAAAAGTTCCTCCTCTCTTTCCAGCCAATGCCAGCAATGATGCATCAAGGAAAAGAGCAAGTTTTGTCAGAATTGAACAGAAATTCAAATTTCTATGAAGAAACCACAACTCTAAGTCACACATAATTTCTATTGTGAATCTGTATACATTAAATTGGAAGGAATGGTGAATGTAATGAAGGAGTGCAGGGCAGCCAAGAAGACTGCTTTAAACTATCTGAATGTCTGTGGAACAACTAAAAAAAGCAGCACTAGCTGACCTTCCATATCTAATCCAACTGATGTCAATGTCCTGTTGTGGACACCACAGTGGGGGGAGATGTCTGGCCCCCATGTACAGTTACAACTTTCATCCTTCCAGGAGAACATGAACATAAAAGAAAAATATAAACAGAGGGATCCAGAAAGGCAAGTATTTATCAAAATGGAAAACATCAGTGGGAAGGTATAAAACTGACCATCAGTGCTATCATCAGTAGGAGCTATTAAAATCTGTTTACAATTTCCCAAAATGGAAAAACAGAGGACACTTCACACCATGTGTAGTCATACTGGGAAACTCAGGGAGAACAGGAATTCTTTTAGAGATAAGAGCAGTTTGCAGAGCTGGAACAGTTTAATACAGAACATCATTTTGGAAGAGCTTCAAACAACAAGCCTCTGAGTTTAAATTCTACTAATACGTGAAAAGAAAGAGGTACTGATTATCTCACCGCTTCTAAAATTTTTGGCATTGGTGACTTCAAACCCAAGCTACAGGATTTAACTGGACTTAATTGTCTCCTGTTTTGATCCAGGCTGGCAATTTCTTTCTGGTGTCAAGTTTCTCTATTACAAAAACCACCCTGAATTAAGTAAACAAGCAAGCAAGCAAGCAACCAAGAAAAAAAATCTTGGGGGGAGAAAAGGAACAGTACCTTTGCATAATGTTTTGATGTGCCAAGGGACAGCTTTTCTCTAAAGACAGAAGGCTGTATCATTGACAGGAAGTGGCTTTCCATGTGCCAGAGGGTAAAGAGGAAAATAAGAGTAACACAAGCTGATTGTAATGGCACTTTGTATCTGCTGAGAAAAAGGCATTCCCACCATAAACAGAAAACCACATTATGGGGTGTAAGTGGAAAGCCAAAGAGCAGAACTCAAGAAAAAATGTATTGGAAAATAACTGAACAAATCCTAATCCCTTTTCTCAAAGTGAAAAAGGGCTGCTTAGATCCCTCCTCGACTGTAATCTTTGCAGCCCTATTCATCTCTGAGAAAATGGTGATGCCTCATTATCAATTTGGTGATGTGGCCAAGATTCTGAAGTAAAGAAAGAGACTGACCTTCATATTATTTTGATCTTCCTTCTGCTCCCTCACCCTTAGCCTAATAAGATGCTCAGGCTATCCTCCAGGGGGGTGTGGGGGGATGTGTGGAGAGATGGGAATTGGCAGCCATTCACAAAAAGGGAAGCAATGACAATTTCAACAATTTCAAAAGTAGAACTACTTTGAGATGAAAAATTGTTGAAACTATTAGACTTCAGGCATGGGCAAAGGTAACAATTTTTTAATTTGCTGTATCCTTCAGTATTTCATAATCAGGATGCTTTTCATAAACACTAAAAATAATTTTAAGGGGCAGGTGTTAGGAGCTGGAACTAGGAGGATGTAGCATTTTGGACATCATCTCATTCCTCTAGAGGAGAAAAATAACTGCACAGTAATTCCTGTATGTTGCATATGCTGACCACTGCTCAAACCAAACCCCAGGAGCAATAAAAAAATCTTGCATGTTCCTCCAATCCCTGCTACACAGCCCATGAAAAATTAATTGGCTGAGATTTAACTAAGCCATACTAACAGGCTTAGCTCTGTTTCATCAGAGAAATTACTTACTATTCCATGTAGACTCAAAAGCTTTCAAACCTTCCAAACTATAAATCTCATGTATCTTATGTCACATGGTGATGGCTGTACTGCAAAGACAAGTTGGGATACATTTATCTATTGAGAGAAGTAATTACTACCACTGCAGCTCTGCTGTACCTAATGATGTGATATAAATGCCTCATTTTCAGCATCTTTGGGATAGACACCTTGAACCTATCTTCAAATATGATAAGAGTTAGGTCACTGTAATAATGCAAACACACTGGGAAGAATATTATTTTATGACGACTTCCAGAGATTAATTCTCTCATGGGAAATATTTGCAGGCATCCAATAAAAAGCCTCAGAATGGAAATTAATACATTTTAAGAGATTCAACTTATTCCATAAATATTATTTCCCTTAAGCCTATATATTCTATCAGAGTCTCTGAAAAAACAGCAGGGAGAGAAAACTGGAAATTATGTGTGCAGTATTATTTTGGCAATACAGCATTTCTATTCAACATTTTTTCCTATTTATCTTTTTCTTTCCCTTTCATTCTTATGTTGCATTACATCTTCACAAACAAAAGAGTGGGGAGGGCTGAGGTATGCTGAGGGAACACTTGAGGTATATTTCTTATGCCTTATGTAAGGCTATTTTTGTAAACATTTTTGCTTGCGTACTTGGCACCTAGTTCAGGACACACAACAAGCCTGAGAGGCAACAAAAACAAGGTATTCCAGTTGAGATGGATAAAAAATGGAGAAAAATCTGACACAATGCTAGTCCTCTTCATGTCCGGAGATGCTAAGGGTAGCAGCCAGCATAAAGAACAAGCAAAATAGAGAGCTGCTTCCAGGAAGAAAGGAGGACTGCCAAATGCCCCTGCTGCATACACTTCATTTGATGCAACACCAACATGTGTCAGGCTGGCATCCATCATGATCCCATCAGGCATATCAGCCTCAGCATATGGTTTGAGCAACCTACAGACTACACATTCCTCTTAACTCATTCTGTAAGTAGCATTTTATAACTAAAGAGGAACAATTTGCTTAAAAATTAATACTATTCCCTTGTATTTTTGTCTCATGAGTGAGCCAATCACACATTACACAAGATAATAAAAATTGGAAGGTGAAATAATGTTGATGACTTCCTAATTTCTAGTATTTGAAGAGTAGTATTCACTGGGCTAAGAGAAGTTCCATCCAATATTAACTATTTGATGAATATCATGAAGAAATAAAAGCTCAATCACATGTCAGTCTCGAGTGCTTAGGAACTTACTGCCACCAAGCAAGTATTACAATCATCTTCCAGGATTTACTGTTCCCACAGCAGAGCCTGAGGGAGAGAAGCAACATGTATTTGTCTTCCCCTTCAGTGCAAGATCAGCAGGCATGACATGAACAGAACTCACACCGACTTAAAATAAGCCTGGCTCACTTTGCTTTGAAGCAAAAGAGAAGCATGCATATGGGACATTTCACTGTCTCTTTGTGGGGGCAGAAACCCTTATTAAAGTGTGAGAACAGCCAGCATCAGAGCCAAATATTCCATATGTTCTCACAAACCCAGATACTCACAACCCAGGTTTTGCTTGTGCACTAGGACCATCAAGGGATGATTAAGTGTGGCTGAACTAGACAGCAGCTGATGACAGCTTTATCACGCCAAACAAACACAGAACAGCCAAGCCATCTGTGTTTGTGCTCTTATGTTTGAGATTGTTCAAACAGTTCAGAGCACATTACAGAAAAATATAATAAATTATGCATTGATTCTCTCTAGATAAGCCTGTCTATATATATATAGGCAAAATAGCACTCCTTAGTCCCTGACATACATAGGATGGGCACAAATCAATGTTTAATTTATTATACTTCTATTTGTAATTCAATACTTGTGTTTTGAACTCTTGGGGATGCTCAGGATAATTAAAGCCTTAGATATGTGACAGTTTTCCTCAGGAAGTAATGTTTTCCTACCCAAAAGTGATTTCTGTAAAAGCTTGTTATTTTGTTATGGAAGGCTGAGCAGGCAACAAAGAAAATAAAGTCAAAATGTATTGTATTTGCATTTTCTTCTCATTTCACTCAGTGGAATATGAATTATGGAATCACTGCTGGTTTGGAGAACTGGAACAGTTGAGAGAGAAGTGATTTGGTATTCTCACATGCCTGATGGAAGATGCAAGTTCACACTCCCCTGGTGTCTTAGGATCTCAGGATGTTTGGAGAAATGCTTTGAAAATACATAAACAGGAGAGAGATGTTACTGTCCCTGAACTTGACAGCTCTTCCTGAGTATGCTGCAGTGTAAGTACTGAAGAAATCCCCCCACCAGAAGAGTGCACCAGTTGAAAATCTTTCAGGTAAAAGGTTCTGAAAAGTAATCAGGAAATGGGCTGGCTGCAAGGTGGGCTTCCTCCACAGCCTGAGAGCCAGAGTAAATGCACAGACTCCTCTGCATGCTGAAGGTCAGAGCCTTCTGAACTTCAGATGGTCAAAGCAGCAAAGCAGCTACAGGATGCCGTGGTGCTTTAAGAGACAGGTTCACACTAAAGCAAGATACATACACCCACATAACTTTAGACATTTACACAAGCAATTTTGTGATGGCATCTTGCACCTGCAGATGCAATTTTAAAATAGCCCATCTGGCCAAAAGCAGTCTAAGATTGAGAATAATTATCAGCTATGGGAACACAAAAAGTAAGGTGAAGTATCAACCAAGTGAACTGCACCAAAATCCAAAACTCTTGCTTTTTTAAACCCTTAGTACAAGACCTACAAACACAGTTGGGAAAAAAAAAATAAAGCCTGGCAGAATCACCACACTCTCAGCCCCAGGAGATGTGCACATGCATGGCAGTGCAGTTCCCAGCCCTTGGCTGGGCTCTTCAGTCCAATCTTATATATTCAGATAATGAACTCACTGATCTAGACTATAATACTCTTACCCATGCTGAGGTTTTATTTATGATCCCTCTGAACTCAACTTAATTAAAATATCACCATCTCATTTTATCAAGGCAGCAATAAGTATAGCATAAAAAGATTAAATGATGGAGGAGACAAAAATTGGAGCATCCACATAGATTTTCACCAAGGAGCCACTGGCTGTGAGACAGATGCAGCTCAGTTAACAACAGAGTTTGGTATCCCTGCATCATTCAGGGCAGCCTTAGAGCTTAATGCAGCACCTGATAAGGGGGATCTTTTAAAGAAAAGTAACAGGCAAAGGAAATTTCATTGGACATAGCCCTGTAACACTCTGAAGGTTTCTGCATTCTGGGAAGAAAGAGGGCTCTCCCTCACCCAGTGGCCTGACAGGTACTCATCTGCCACAGAGGGACCTTCCCCAGCCACAGGAAACCTGAATTGCAGCTCAAGCCTTTTTCAAGCTGAGCATCACTCATCAAAAATCCAGCACAGAAATATTAAAAAGCAGCATGGGAGCCATTCAGTAAAACAGTGCAAATATGTAGTACTTGCAAAAATGGAAGCATTCCTCTCATTTTTAATCATTCCTATTTTGAAATGCTGGATCGAAGATCTTAATTTCAAAAATATCTCCAAGAGACTTGTGCATCCCACACCACCATTCTATGTCTTGCATGAATAAATCCATAACACAATGAGGCACTGAGAGCTCAGGAAGAAAATTCACAAAGAAGAATTATTACAATGGATGCCACGGGAAATAATTAAAGCCATCAGCAAAAAAACCCACAGAGCAGGCTGAATTCCACCTGGTTTGCCTCCTCAGAGATGCCTCTTCAAAAATATTCTCAAAATCACTATCCAGTCAAAAGGACGTAAATTTAGGGATTTAAATTGGAAATGAAGAGATCCCTTGAGAAGACAGCTATTGCTCTTCATTGGCAATATATGAAGAAGGTAAGGTAAGTACTTAATCCTTAAGGCACTGAACACAGTGCTTATTTGAAAATCTGTACAAAACCTCAAAAATGTATCTCATCAGGTGCTGGAATAGGAACTTATTACCTACTCCTATTTAAAGGTATTTCATTACTTATTTCCTACTCATTCGAATTTTCAGAGTTGTGGTAAAATTGAAACATACATCTAAAATTAGCTACACAGACCCATTTTAAATGTAACTAAATCAATAAACTAGTAGTAAAAGGAATAGAAGAGAAAAATGAAAGTATTTTTCAAAAGTAATTATAATTTTTTAAAACAGTTCTGCATTTTGGAAGTGCCCTGCAAGTCATGAGTGTAATATGAGTGACTGTACTTGGAAAGCATGGTCAGATGGATAAAGACATATTAGGTGCATTTATTTTTAACATAGAGGTGACCATAATAAACAGATGACCACATTCACTCAAGATCAAATGAAATCAAGTTAGAAAGTTCAAAACATTTGAAAAAGCCAAAGTTTTCTACGTATTAGCTGCTAGGGCTGAATTCAAGACATGCTTTTACAAAGCTTTTCCAAGGCCTGAGTAAGATGTTTGCAACATGGACGCTGCTTTGAGTGTTTTCCTCCTAGCTTAATTCAATACCTGATCAATTGTCCCTTGAAAATAAACTGGAAACCCTGCTGTGAGACATTTCCTGACTAGGAAGGCTACATCATTGATCCCTGCATTATATCCTACCAAGTACCACTTACCAAGTTAAGATATTACATATTTATTGTCAAGTGTATAGAATTAATTACAGAATAAAACCACATTTAATCCATCCATTGCTCAAAGAGCATCATGGAAATATAACTGATAAAATGCAATACGTCAGTGCAAGATGTCCAGATTCAGAACAACCTGAAACCAGAAAGTATTCGCCTTGGAAAGAACTTGAACATATTCAAGAAGGTAGAGTTTCATTATCCTGAAGGGAATCTCTGAACAAACCTGTTTGATCCAGCCTGCAACGCAAAACACACTTATATGAAACACACACACAATGAAAAAATGCAGCAAAGTCAAAGCCCTCAGAAGGACCTCAAGAAATGTCCCTGTGATCCCTAAGAAGGACTGGGTCCCAGTAAATAAAAGAGCAAATGCAGCATGGTTAAACTTTAATTATATTTGGCTCCCTCAAAACAGATGCTCCCAGACAGATTTCTGTTTCACCCACTAATGACTGTCATACACAATCATGTCACTGATTTCAGAGGGCTGCAGGGTTTGCACGCTTGCAGGCAAAACCGACAAGACACAGCGAAAGAATATCCACAGAATCCAACACCCTGCTTCATCCAACAGGGATATTCAGCCACTACAACAGAGGTAAGAGAACCAGACTGTGCCATGCTTTTTCAGGAAGGGTTGTCTCTTAGAACCTCTGCCTGTAAGAGCAGTGGCCCTCCTGACTGTGCTTGGGAGGCAGCAGTGTGCTGCTCCTGCTCACCCTCTGGTCTGGGCTCCTGGATCATCACATACTGGCGAAAGGATAACACAGTAGTGACATGAAAAAACAAAGGCAGGGGGTCAGAAGGAAGAGGTGCATCACAAATATGTACAGGGGAAGGCAAGCTGTTGCAAAGTCATATATGCCTTGGGTATTTCCCATTGTCCCAGAGCAAACCCCTCCCAAGAAATCTGTTTTTCCGATTACTTCAGATATGACCCCCATAAGATTTAGAGTAGGCCTTGGTCAACTTCAGCTTTTTGTTGCAAGATCTACAAAGAATGTGATGGGAAATGGAAGCACTCATTCCCAGTCTGAGGCTGTGTCTCTCATGCTTGGGTTACCAGCTCAGATGAGAGCCCATTGAAGTGGAGTTTGAGTGTGGAGTTTGAGTCTGGTGCTATGCAGCACTGCTGTCATGAAGCTGATTTAATTCATTTTTATTAAAATCATCTTCTTTTTCTTGTAGCTTAAAACAGTGAAGTAAGAGGAAACAGAAACAAACATTTCTGTCCCACTCCTTCAGTTCTGGGGGTGGACAGAGCCCTAATGTGACTACACACCAATTCCTACATACACATTAGGGTCACCATTGAGTTTAAACACGCTCTTCAAATACCAGGTAGAGATCAGATTCCACCTGTGTATCCCAGCTCTGCCCACAGCAGCACTTTTCCCCCCACAAGGTACTAAATTACTCCAGCACTGATTTAACAGAACCAGTGACACCATCTCCAAAGTGAAAGCAGAGCCTGGATTTTGCAGAAGAGTAAGTTTCCACCTCTTAACTTCCATCATAACCCATTTCCTTCTGTAATCCTGTAGTGCAGGCACCATCTGCTTCTCCAAAGGGAAGATGCTTGCTCTTTGAGGAATGTAGAAAAACAGCTTTTGAGAACACCACAAGTACCCATTGTCCATGTAGTTATACTCCCTGTAAATCTCACCAATACCCATCCTTTCTATTTCAAGCTTCTTACAGTTGTACCATAAGAAAAGAAAACAAGAAGGAAAATTAACAATTCATCCAATTCTTGGTGATCCTATGGAGAAAAAGAAGAAATAAAATTTCTAGAAAGCTTTAGAGCACACAACTCATTACTGAGGAAATATATTGGGTCACTCTGATAAACCATTCCCTTTCAGTAAAAAGTATAGCCCATATTGTGTTGAGAAAACCCTTATCTATTACTTGGAACCAAGCCCTGGCTGCCAATTGATTGTGGCCTATGAAGGCTCCAAACAAGATGGGCTATGAGCCAGAATCTGTTCACAGCAGAGAAACATCAGCAAAAACAGCCAGTCAGGATTTGTGTCACAACAAAATCTGTGTTACAAATCTGATTATTTGCACAATGAAGGAGAAAGAAAAAGGAAAAGTGGAACTAATTTTCTTTATGGACTTTAATTTTCCCCTTTTATTCATATCTAAAGTTCCTTCTTGCCTTATCTTGTCTGCTTTGATTATAAGCTCTTCAGGGCTTTTTGCACATTTGCAGTGTCCACCACAGGATCAGCTAATGAGTCTTTAAAACATTACCAGGGTTCATCTCACTTCCAGTTTCAAAACTGCCCTAATCCTTAATGGACTAGTGATAGTCTGATGTGAATTTTTAATCATTCTCATCTACAGCTTGTTTCACTAATCCTAATGAACCAATGGCTTCACAACACTGAACAAACTCAAAATACAGCATGCAATTCTCCGGCTGGAAAAATAAAAGTAAAGCCAAAGGCTGAGTTAGAACACTTTTTACCAAGAGGCTAAAATACAGGGGCATGCTCATTCTTCTTTTCAGAAAACACAGTGGCTTTGGTCAAAGGCTGCTTGGCATTCTGGGGCTGAAAAGTGCACAGCTGACCCCTGCTGATCTCCTGTTATGACAGCAGAAAAGCAAAACATGCAGCATTGGCATCTGCCAACTGTACTTGGCCATCCACAGACAGATCAAGATGAACCAATATGAGTTGACAGCCTTAAAATATGTATATGATCCATATTATTTTCATCTTAGGCCTTCGTTTAAACCGGAAATTTAGATGATGACATGTTTCTTTCCTTTGCAGAAACGCAAACATGAAAAGTTTGACGTGGTAAGTTTGACATTAGATATTTTGCACATGAAAAGTTTGACATCAGCAGAGTGAATTAGAAGGATATTGATGCAGTCTGATTTCTCAAAAGGTTACTGTGATCTTTTGTTGATTAAGAGACATGATGTCACTAAGATAAATACTTCAGTTGCTATTAACAACATCTCCCAGTGACACATCAAATATTTTTAAACAAAGTGCTGGATAACATAAGGAAAGGTTAATTCTCATGTCAAAGAACAAAGTCTGGAACCTTAATGATTTTGCTTTGCATTACAGTAGAAATGTAAATGCTTGATTTAAGCAACACTGATGCACTATTCTTCACAGTTCAGAAATCAAGCATTAAAAGACACATGTAAGAAAGCTTTTTCCAGGTGATAGCCTTTACATCTGCTGGCTATCTTGTTCTTTCAAGTGAAAAAGATATGAAGGAAAAGGAGCTACCAGGGAGACTAAATGTATTTTTTAATAAAAAATGAACTGCTGTTTTACATCATGATTTCAGATGATTATATCATGACAC
The DNA here is from genome assembly GCF_014805655.1 of Passer montanus. NCBI lineage: Eukaryota > Metazoa > Chordata > Aves > Passeriformes > Passeridae > Passer > Passer montanus. The sequence continues at coordinate 8,181,462 of NW_024367372.1, forward strand.
AAAATGATGAATGGTTGAATCATGATGAATCTGCCTCATTTTCCCATAAATATACTGAAAGTGAAAAGAAATTATTCTAAAACAGACAACTGCTAACTGCTAAACCACTCCAAGCCTACTGACATAAAACACAGAGATGCTGCCTTCAGTTCAAGGTGATATCCCCCTCTTTCTAGACATCCTCATTCATACCCCACACACGAGCTGCTTCTACCCTCTCCAAAGACATGGAGGCAGCATAGAATGAAATTCTTGTCTTCAGGACTCATGCATTTCTTGAAATAATACAAGACAACCTCATCTTTTACACAGCCAGCTACAAACTCCTTCTGGGTAACTCGAACTTGTTGCTCAAAGGACTTGGTTAAAAAGATGGAGTGAGGGGGCACAGAAAAGCTACAACCAATTATCATTTGATCATGGAAGGCCTGGAAAGGGGAAAATACATTTTTAGTCCACCTTGACGTATGCTTATAAAGACATCATTTCAGTGACAGGGTGAAAAATCTAACCAGATTAACCTGAAATGGACTATGCAAATGGAGTCCTTGTAATGCAGTGATGCATGAAAACCGGATCTGAACACATGCTTTGGAAATCCAGATCTGAAAGCAGATGCACATGTGATGGCACAAGAATGTTTTTACCTCAATTACTAAAAATGCTGCACTGAGGGAAGAGGAGGGGCATGGTGGCAGACAGCTGCAAACAGATGTGAACAAGCTGCCCTTTCCCACTCACAGGGTGCTCAGGAGGACAGCCCGACACCAGCAAATGAAGAAGCAGGGGAACTCAGACTGCTTCAGAGAAAGGAAATTTGCACAAATAAGGATATCCACAAAGCAATGATTCCTTTCTGTCAGCTTCATTGCATTGCTGCTCAGGTGAGAGCATTAAAACTGAAAGGCTAACAGGATTTACCACCACTGTAAGCAGCTTTTAGAATTGTTCTCTAGTTATCTCCATTATTTAAATGAATTAATAAACTAATGACAGTCTCTTTACTGATTGCCATTTTAATTGATTGTTCTTTTATTTGTTTGGCTAAACCCCTGATATGAAAGACATTGAAGAAGGCTGGCCAAAATGAGATACACACAGGCTGCTGTTAGGCTCCTCTGTAACCCAGTATATTGCTTGGAAGAAAAGGGCACTGCTACCTGGAATACAGTAGCTGGATGATAAACAGCCAGTGATATGGAGCATTTCCTGAGAGGATCACTGTCAGACTGACACCTTCAGACATATATGGATTCATGCATGGGAATATAATTATGCTTGTTTTCTCCACAGATGTGGAGAAAAAGACAAAAATCCTTCAAAATGGTGTTCAGTGGGCTGAATATTCAAATACCTGTGATTTGAAATTAAATTTTTTACTCTATCTAGGTAGTAACAATTCTAGTTAAATATAAGGATCTCATAGGACCTGTGAAAATAAAGAAAAAGGTCTAGATAAAAACCCAAGAATAAAGGAATGGCAAAGACGGCAATGAGACAGAAGTCCAGCTGGAAGGTTACACACATCAGCAGTCCAGCCATGGCCCAGTATTTTACCAACTTTAAAAAAGGACAGTTTTTTCAGCAGATATTGTGGAAAGAAACCATAAAGCAGCTTTACCATTTGCATGAAATTAAATACAAGGTTGAGGACATATATGGGAAAAGGCAGCCCTGAAATATAAAAAGTGATTAATGGATGAGATTATGGCAGCTTGAATTAGATGAGATTTTGAAGGGAAATACAGAAGAATGGATGAGATGGTTGACACAAGTGTTCATTTATTATATAAATGCTCCTCATTTGAGATAGATGAAGAAAAGGCCAAACATAACCTGACAAAACAATTGCTTGGTTTTTTTGGTTAACAATTTCAAGTTTCCAAATCTTCAGAGCACTTCCAGTTTACTCTGCATTCAGTGAAGTGCAGAGTGCACATCACTCACTTGTTATTTCCTCAACTTATATTTTTCTTTCCACAGGTCTGGCAAAGCTAATTTGCCTTTTACTTATGGATTCTGAGCAGTTTGTGGGCACTGCATTCACGCTGCCTGCTCTGCTGCAGAAGCAGCTATCACCAAAACACCCCGACACTGCCTGCAAGACATATTAGTGAGCAGATTTACATCTGCTTGTGACTCTGGTGTGGTTTTTTTCAGTTCTGCTCTACGTGTCCTACATGTGACAGTTTTAAGTCAATGTTTTCAGCATTGCTTTCTCTGGATCATGCCTGCATCATGCAGGCAAAGCCTGTGCTTATTCTCACCGATGATTTATGGCTGCTCTCAGCATGGAGCACTCAGTGTGCAGAGTCATGGACCTGGGAGCAAATGTGTCACAAACACCCTTCTCCTGGATTCCCCTTTTGCTCTTCAGTGAAAGGCACTTCTGCTCTGGCAGACAGGGGCATTCACGCTGGTGGGCAGTGGCAGATGGGCAGCAGAAGAGCAGTGCCAGCCCCCCACTCCTGCTTGCCCACGTGCCCCTCGGGATGCAGGGACCACCGCTCTGCCAAGGCTCACAAACAGGGGCCACCTGCTCCTGCATGCTGGAAACATGGCCAGGGCTCACCCTGTCCTTACGTGGCAACAGGGTCAGGTGGTGTCCTGTCCCTGTGAGGCTTTCCTGGGCAGGGAGGAAGGTGAGGGCTGGCTCGCTCTGGTCAGCATCAGGTTTCTATGACGTGAATGCACATATGTCCTCACTGCTGCTTTGCTTCCTGCTTTTTAACAGCAATTGTTCCCATCAGCCTCTCTCTTTGAGAATGTATCAGATTTTTCAAAAAATACATGTGGATGCTACCTAGTGGCTTCTAGAATAAATAGAATAAAAATAGAATAAATAGAAAATAGAATAATAGAAAATAGAATAAAGGAAAAAAAATCCAGTTCAGGAGGATTCAGGTTTTTGCTGATGGTTCCCACAACATAAATCCAGTGCCTGGTTTGGGCAGCACAGGCCACAGTTAAATGTGACCTACAAAAATAAATGTAGCCCAGACTGTATATGAAATAAATAATCCTATAGCAAAAACAGTTCACATCACATTTGAAAGATGACTCGGAATTGTGCTGCTTGAAGCACTGGTTCCAGTAATTCCAGGGATCACAAAAGCAAGTCTACTTTCTGATTAATTAGAAAAACAGAAGGAAAAAAATTAAGTGTGAGGAAAAAAAAAGGCCAAATATGCTGACTGCTGACTGTTACGCTTTGGAAGCTACAATCAGGTGCCTCCAGGGAAGGGCAGAGTTCTCCTAATGATGAAGCAGTGAGACCAACATCACAGACATACATATCCAGGTATGAGATCCTACAGAGAATGTAAGTTATAAATACACAATAAATACACCCTTAGTGGTTCTCAGAGATAATTATTTTATACTAGGCAGAAAAGGAGCAGTAGCATCACACAGAACCATGGCAAAGGAGGGTCAGATGGCAGCAGAGATACTCAAACTCTGCCATGTGTTGCTGTGACTCAGGACTTAGGTGCAAGGCTGCAGTAGCCCATTAAAGCAGGGTGGCAGCAAGAGACATGAACAAGGAACAAAGGGTAAAATGTTTCATCACAGCTCTGAAGTCACTCCCCTGAAAGCACCATCCATGTTGAGCTTTTAAGCACACACAGCCACACTGTAAACATACATCCTGCCATGAGATGCTTTTTCTGTGTGGTCCCCTCCACAGCTTTGAGGAGGAGGAAAGCAGAGACAAAAGGAAAAACAGAGCCTAAATGCTGTGTCTTCATGGGATATTATGGACTCACCCTCCTTCTGTTTATCTGCGATTGTTCCACTTCAGCCCCCAAAACAGATCACAGATTTTAATCCTATCAACTTTTTTATATATTTATTGTCAGTCACTGTTTGACTTTAATAAAGATTTACTGACCAAATACAACAAGTTTCATGCCCACATTTCTGGAGATGCAATGATGGAAAATATGAACTTCTGCATTTGTTTCTTGGATATACAAAGGAAAATGTTTATATTTTCAAATTCTTTCCCCCTCCACATTCTCAAACAAAATAGGAAAGCAATCTCTAATTGTTATTTCTTTAAATGTTTGCTCAAGTATGAATTTACTTGGCCTTTCTTACAGTAAATATCACTTGCTTACATGTGAGAATTACTCATCACTGCTGAGCAGGTAATAAAATCAGGGAATACAATGGCAACGGCAGCCAGGAATCAGCATGTTCCTGCATTTGTTGAGCCACATCCCTTCTTGATACAACTTCACTCAGAAGAGAAATGTGTGCTTTCACCAGGTAAGTATGTGGCCTTGACCTTAGCTCTTCTTTTAAGATAACAGAAACAGAGTGAAATTCTCAGGTCAAGCAGTAGGTTGCAAACCACACAGAAAGTGCTCACAGAGCTATTTTACCTGTGTCTCAATATTTTTCAAGTGACTGATTTAAAAAATAAATTGCTAACAATGCAACTGCAGGAATATCATGTTTGTTTATTCTCACATCAGTGACTGAGAAACTGTAAATAGGTGTGACAGCTGCTGCATCTCCTCGGTTGTCACCACTCTGCTGCTCCTGTGAGACAGGCAGCGAACAGGATGACTACGAGGACTGACAGGAGCATAGTATGATCCTGAGGCAAAGAGTTGTACATGAGCTCTATTACTCCTAAACTGATGTCAGATTTCTGTCAAAATCAGCACGCAGAAAGATGCTGCTTATTTTTGGGGAAGAGCACACCCTGTTCTGCTTGTTGGCCAAGCAGAAAATGGTGCAGAGTCTGAAAGTCCCAGTTTTCTAAACTTCTGTAAGGATCACCTGCCAAATTCATTTTAAAGGAAATGACACCATAGTTTAAAAAAACCAAACGACAAAACAACATAAAAATCAGAGCTTGATAGTCATTAATCCAGTACCAAAAGACAGGGCGATAGGCTTCTAGCCATAACTTCATTAACAACATTACCTGCTGGGCCACCTGACTGCACATGTGGAGTAAGGATTTGCTGCTTTGCCTCTGCAGCCAATGGCCAGTTTAAGTTTCCACACTAAAGAGCACCAAACTGGGAATAAGTGCTCACTGAGATCGTTATCTCCTCTGTGGCCTCGTGGGACAGTCCAGCCTTCCTCTCTGTGTCCTTTAGTTTCAGGTGAAACTTTACACTCGTCATGAAAAGTTTTGATGTTTATGAGAATGAAAATCACATTAGAGGTTGAACTCCCTAAGTTGTAGGTCACTGCTGAATGCAGCAGTTGGACAACAACCCTGAAATACACTGAGCAATAGACTCAGCTGTATTGTCTGTCTCTGGTTGCCACCTTATGTGTGCTTGCCAATGCTGGCTCAGCCTACGGTCCCTCATCTCTCTGGTCATGCCACGTTCCTGTGGGACAGAGCAGAGGCACCACAGATCATCAGAGTGTTGGGGTGCAAGGTCCCAATCATGTCTCACACAAATTTACAGTATATGCCTGATGGCTGCTTACATTATAGTGCCCCTGAGATCTCTAGAGTAAGTGTGGAGATGCATCCATACCCTAAATGTTACATATTTCTGTAAAAAAGATATCATGGATGTGAGTCCAGTTGAATTACCATCATAATCTATGGGCAATACAAGGTATTGACTTTTAATAATTAAAAAATCTAACACTAAGAAATTATTGAATCTGTTTGTATTAATGAACTTATACCCTTGATTAGGCAAGGCTAGAGTGTAAAGCTATGTGATTAGTTTTCTAATAGCAAAGATCAGGTGGCAAAACAAGACCAACCATCATTACAGAAGAGACTCTCCTATTTATTGTTCTCTAGAACTGAGTTTTAAGATCTTTAGTAACAGTTGACTTTGCCATTTCTAAAGGCAACAGTTACAGAAAAATAATGAGGTGGCTCCTGGGAGCTGTCCAGCATTCTGTACCAGTTCAAATCAGACCATGTTGTGTCCTCAAGGAAGACAGCAGAGTTTAGCCAAACCTACCTTTGCTTCCTCTTCCCATTTCCCCTCACCTGTCAGCATGACCCATGGCACACACTGGCACCTGAGGGCTTTAAGGCAAGGCAAGGGATCATTATCATGACAGCCCAGACTGCAGCTTACATCAGCACATTGTCTTCTGCCCTTCTCCAGACATGCACCGTGCAGAGCAGAGGTTGGGAGAAAAATGTTTTAGAGGCAGCAATGTTTATTTAGTCATCCAAATACCCATCTTTAAAGTGCTGTTAAGGGTATTATGTACACTAAAGTGATCAGCAAGATATGTACCATGAAAACCACCCATGCTGAAAACTACAGCTGGCTGGGTAAAGAAGGTTACCTGTGAAAGTGTAGAGGATGGTTGTAAGAGAAGTCAAGGAGGTGCATGTCTCTTCTCACACTTGATAAGATTACAGGAGAAATGAGTTGCAAAACTACCTTGGAGAACAAGGGAGAGAGCAAGCACAGCAATTCAATTTCTTCTGCTTCTGTTTCACGTCCTTGAGAAATGCCAGAGAACACACCAGGAGAATAAAACATCTGCCACCCTGACAACAAATTTCATCGTCTTGCTCATCTGCATGGTTTCACCACATGCTCAAGCCAACGTCTCAGAGACCAACACAGAATGAACCATTTCACAGCCTGGATCCTATCACAGAATAACCATTTGGCATGCCTTGATATTAATAAAATATGTTAATAACCACATATTTAATGAAGGTGACCCCTAGGTCTGTGAGGGGAAAGATATAATAGGTAAAGAAAAAAGAGTGTTTGTGAATGAATTTTCAGTATCTTTCTCACAAGTGACTGCTGGGCTCGGCCTGTAGAGGAGAATTCAGAACTTTTCAGACTGAGATTGTAAGCTACTCTGCTCTAGCTGAAGAACAACCAAAATATAAAACAGAGCAAAGGAGGTGACATTTCCATTCCTGATATTTAGATTCTATATCAAGTACCATCAATTCTGACTAACCTGCACTCCAGTAAAGACATACTAACAGATTGTCTTTAGTAAGTCAACTGGGAAAGTTTCTGCCCTGTTGCTTACAGTTTCATTGATTGCAGCACTTTAGTTTGCTCTTCTGATGCATTTGGATCTCTTGTCCCTGAGTAGGAAAATTGTTTACTCTTTCATCCCCATCTTCCAGAACTAAACTCAGATTTCTGTAGGACTTGGACTGGACATGGTGCAACTGTAGCATCTGAAATAATTTATAGAAGGTAAGGATTGAAGATATGAGAGATGAAGAAAGAAGGTATCCAAAGAGGAGAGCATGCCTGAGTTCAAAGGAAGACATTCTACACAGGCCAACAAGAGAAAAGTTGTGAGGAAACCCCTGAGAAAGACCCATAAAATCTTATGTGGTACATCAAGGAGGGTGAGGTAGAAAGACAAAAGGAGAAAGTCAACATTTTTCAAGTGGAGCTCACTTTTAAAGAATATCTATTATAACACCTCAAAATGCTTTGGCACTTATTGCAGATTATCAAGAAATTTAATTATACACTTCATTTAAGCAGAAGGGAAGTTCAGAGAATTACATACTTCAGGCATACACTTAATTAGGGTGTACATATTTAAAGGAGATCAGCTGCTCCATGTCCTTAGGTTCAGCTGATATCTCAAAAATCCAACAACACAGTGGAAGTTTGGTTTTGTTTTAGTTATGCAGGCTCATTCCTAGGGTGTTTCGCCTTTTGTAACATTTGAAAGGCTTACAAACAAAATTACAACAAACAGAACCAGCTGAGGTTAACAGCTTTCAATATTATTTTTTTAAAAATATTTCCACACTAGAGACAGTCACTTTGTAAAACAAAAGGAAATGGCCCTGCATCCAGCATCTTGCTTCATAGAGGTGCTGAGCTTTTCTGAAGTGACGGTAATAGTAATGATTTCTAATTAGCTGCTGCTTGGCAGGTTTGGGCTCTGGCAGCTACCAGGAGTGTGGAATTCAGTGTCTAACTAAAGATTCAGTGTCAGAGTAGGTGTCATTTCAAAAGGCTGGTGCTGTGAGACAGACTGAGAGCACTGTGTGGGTGTGTGAGCCAGCGGGGGAACGGGTGGCAGCGAGCACTGCTCACAGCTCCAGTCCTGGCTGCTGTGTGCTCATGGTTGTACTCCCAGGGAGAGATTTCCAGCCTGTACTGCCTCTGCTCCCTGTACTCCTGCCAGCACTGCAGAGCACACAGTCAGTAAGTGCTCAGTGCTCCTGGTCTTTGTGTCACAGCTGGCCATGTCTTCTGTGCCTATTCAGTGCCCAGTGTAAGGACAGGCATTCCTCACTGCAGCACCAGAGCCGACAGGACTGCACACCCTGACCATGCAGCACCTTCAAAAAAGATGTCAAGGAGTTCACACACTTCATTCTGACCCTTTTTTGTTCCAAAGCGCTCATAACTTGCATATGAAATGTCAGGATCCTGTTTGGCAAAGGCTTCCGTTCCATGGAAATGGAACAATCCCAACATGTTAACCAGCACAAGATCAAGCCACTGATCAAGCCACACAACTATCAGCAGCTTACAACCAATTTTCAAGGACCTTCCTTTCGTACTTCAGCATGTATCTGGTGGAAAAAAATTGTTTATAACAATCACAGAGAACCATCAGTTTTTCAAAAGATACCTTTAAAAATCATCATCCCTTTGAGCAGAGGATGGGGTTAACAGTAATTCTGTATAGGATACCATACTCATCAAACCAGATGTCTGCTGAAACAACAGACAGAGGACTACAACACCTCACTGGCTCAGGGAGAAAATGCAATTCATGACCAAAAACACTTCCTAAGAAACTAAAGTTCAGCAGAGAGACACAGCAAACTAAAAGAGCTGGTAACTGCTGAATTTACATTGCTATTTACTTTGAATTTTTGAGTTTCTGATGTAATTTTCTGCTTTCCATATCACTGCACTCCAGTTTAATGGTCTAATCTTTTATCAATGATTTAATTTGACGGTGTATGGTCACCAAAGGATCACATTGCTTTACTTAATCCTACATAAGCCTTTGAATCATTTGGAGATTTTTGCTTTTGTTTGTTATGGGAATGAAGTTAGGAAGATGGTGAAACTAGCTTCTAATGGCCAGCATCCATTCTATTTTCAACAAAATTTAAACCAGGATCTCCACCCTCGTGTTTGCAGCTCATCAATGAATTGAGAAATTAATTCGAAATTAGCCAAAATCAAGATAACACCACCACCCCAATCTATAACCAGTTAAGATTTTCCAGTCTATGGATTCTGAGGACCCAACTGGGCTATTCAGCTGCTACCAAGAAGCTCCATTCTCATTGAGTCTGCCAAGAGAATCATTGCTCAGTGTAGAACAGGGTTGGGCTCTTACTGTTCAAGGAAAAACAGGCACCTCAACAAGCAATTGGATGAACATAGTGCTGCTTCAGTCTTCATTCCTCTTACCTGCCATTTCTAGCTATTCTTTGTGTACAACAGGACCCCAGCTACTGCTGCAATCAACTGTGTTGTGAAATGCTTTATGTCTGTAAAACACGTGAATGTCTATTTGCTATTATATTACAACCCTCCTTTCCACACTCAACAAAGACGGAAATATGCGACATCTGCTCTGTTTGTGAAGTTTTCAGCATGTAACTGATGAAAACCATGTAAATTATTTCAAAACATATTAAATGTGTCACAGAATTAGTCTCACAGTTAATGGGCACATGAAACATAAATAAATTATTTCCAGTTTCTTACAATTCTTGTTGTGCAAAGGTGCACAAACACGTGTGCCACATGAGCCGCATCCTCCTTTCCCTTCCCCACCACCCACCTCCTACCACATCCTCCTCTTCCAACATGTAAGAGCTCCTGTGAGAAATTCATCATGCTATTAATTGATGAAAGCACAGTCACTCCCAAAATACTTAGTCTTAGGCTTCCCCGAATTAATAACATGACCTACAGTAGGTTTTCTCTTGCTCTCCTAGGACATTTTTCTATGAATTGCAAAGCATTCTCTCTCCATCAGTGCCAGGCTTTGAAATACTTCATTTTAAGCAAGTGGACAGTCCTGCTGATGTTACTGGAACAATATACACGTGTTCCAAGTGCAGTAAATGCTTAAGTGTTTTGCTGGATTGGAATCACTGCTTTTAACATCTTTTGACAGCAATTACAAGCACAATCCTGGAACAACAACCTCCTCCAAAGTGCAGTATCAACACTTTATAAAAACAGTACGCCCAAATCTCCAATGAATTTTCAAAAGCTTTGCTGGAACAGAAATTTCTACTATACAAGACTTGGAAATGTAGTCTGCAGTGTTACTGCAGTGATAAGAAAAGTGAAGGGATCCCTCTTGTTCCCCACACTAATAAAAATCTAATGTAATTGTGCCAAGCAGCCAGGAGAAGGAAAATGATTCTCACTTCAACTGTTGGCAACACCCTGGATGAGGGCACTGATTTCTGCACACAAAACAGGATTTCGGCAACATCTGGATCATACAGCTGGACCCTCTGGCTGTGCTATACCACAACAAGACATCGGGACTTAAGATTGAACCAAAGCATCTGAGAACTCCTTAGTTAAACTCACATCTGCTGCTTTGATTCTATTTATTTATAGTCAAGACATTCTGGAGGAATCAAAGAATGCCAGAGAAAATGACTTTAACTTTTGGAAGAAAGTGGAGCTGGTAGAGTAACGGTCAGTGCCCTATTATGCAGATAAGTGAGCACTGAACTGGTTATATAAAAGAATGACTACAAGCTCCTAGCTAACATTATTAATGTTTAATGATATAGATCAAAGAGGTTTTGTTTGAGGTCTTAGATTATAATCAGGGCAGCTTTTGACAAGGAGTTGTTCATGCATCTTTTAATCCCAACTCTCCGTTTGTTTGGCAAAGAGCTTGCTTTTTGGTGATCCCACTTTTTACAGAAGAAAATAGTTCTAGGCAAATGTCCCAAACCAGTAATGTCAAAGCTTCCAAATGGCCACCATTTAGCATTGTCAAAGACAGAATCCCCAAGTGCAAGCATGACTGAAAGGTCTGTCTGTCTTTCTCTGGATCTTTCTTGGCAGCAGAGAATGGACACACAGACACATGCAGATCACATTGAGCAAGCAGCCTGGATTCTGTTTTGAGCTGGTGGGAATAACCTACCCAAACCACAAATCTAAACTCTCTCTTTTTTAATACCTTCAAATTACCTTGCTGTAAGAAAGAGCACACAGCTAATAAAGGCTTTGAATCCCTCTTGACCCCTGAAAGGGAGAATAGATAAAGAAATAGTGGGAAAACTAATGCAATTATTATCCTGCACTCTGGTTCCTCTGTGCTGATACAGCAGAGTACAGCAGATCCTAATTGTGCATCCTCTAACATCCAGAAATCTCATTAGAAAGGAATTAAAGGATACTGGACCTATGTCTGGGATTTCTGGAAATGCAGCAGCTCTGTTCCAGTGGCTGGGTGTCCAAGAATGCTGAGCACACCCTCTGTGCACACACCGGCCTTGCAGCACGCACATGGGCTGTCCATGTCAGCTGGAAAATGTGAGTATATTGGAAAATGTGAGCTGGTGAAGGGTCTGGAGCACAAGTCTGGCTGAGAGAGCTGGGGATGGTGAGCCTCAAGAAAAAGGAGGCTCAGGGGAACCTCACTGGTCTCTACATCCACCTCGAAGATTATAGCCAGGTGAAGGTTGGTCTCTTCCTCCAAGCAACAAGTGACATGGCAAATTTAAAACAGCCTCAGGCTGGGCCAGGAGAGGTTTAGATTGAATGAAACATTTCTTCATGCATAGTGTTGCCACATGTTGGAACACAGGGAAGTGGTTGAGTCACCACCCCTGAAGGTAGTTAATACATGTGTAGATGTGGCAGTTAAGGACACGGTTTAGTGGTGGACTTAGCAGTGCTACATTAATGGCTGAAATAGATCTTAAAAGTGTTTTCCAATCTTTAAGTGACATAATGACAATGATGTTATGATTCCACAAGTCAAAATGAAAGGATATTTAAAATCAAAGTTTGCGGAATCTGCTATTATAGTATTTTCTCATAAATACCTTGCATGACATTACTGACCCTAAATGAACTCAGTTCATCCTGTGTATTCCAGGGCTTTTCAGAAGTTATATAGCTCTTAATAATGTATGTTTCATGTGGAAGCAGGGATTGTTATTCTGACATGGTAATAGGGAACTATATGGTGTCTTCAAGATGCAACAATGACCACCTCCCTGTTGTGGGGAAGGTGACCTGGATTACTGCCAATGCAATGAAAGGCTTCAAGTCACTTGAATGATCACTGACCAGACCTGAAATCCTAGAAGAGGAATAAAGAACAAAAGGCAATGAAATCATCTTTATTTTATAATGGTTTTGTTTTCTGTATCAAACTTGCTCATTTGTTTCTCTAGCTCCTGAAGCATGGTATCACTTTTCATGTTTAAAACAAACCCCTATTACTCCAATTGAAATTAATAATTATAAAAATACAACTTTTAATTATTAAACTATACACAAAGAATTCAACTTCTTGTACTTCAAATCCTCAGAACCTGTTTACAAAGAGGTTTTGAACATGGAGAATCATCAGCTATATATGACTCATTAAAAAAACCCACAGAAATAGCCGTATTCTCAAGGCTCTTGTTACCTTTTCCCTGTTCTAAACGTAAAAGAACAAAAGACCATTTATCTGACAATTAAATTTTTATTTTTACTGTAGGGAGACATACCCAACCATAAAAACACTGCAAATTAAGGAAATCCAGTCTTCATTTTCAATATGAAATAGACAATACAGGAAACACTTCAGGAAAATTAAATTGCAAACATAAATCTTGAAAACCGTATCAGTAACATTATGACTGCAGGTGCTGCCCAGCTCATATCAATTTGGATCATACTGAAGACCATGACATCATTTTTTTTTATTTCTCTGTCTCCATTTTTTTCCCACTAAAAGCTTCTATTTTTTTCAGGTTGAAGGCATTTCAACCCTGCTCCCATTAACATTTTTTCCTCAGCTGGCTGTTAAATCAGTATTAATTTTAGTCTGTCAGAAGCAGGGAGGGGAGCAGCTCACCCCTGGGCATCTGGAAGCAACCTCCTAACCCCTGACAAAAGCAAGGAGTGCTCTTAGCCTGGATGCAGCACTCAGCACCTCCCCAAAGCAGGCTTTTATGCTGCAAGCAAAAGTCTCTACCTATGAGAAGTGGCTATTTCTGAGGTTACCTAGACTACAAGAGCACTCTCAAATCACTGAACAACACACAGAAATGAGGCTGTCATACAGCTTAGCAGTGGCTGAACATCTTTGCCACAGCATCTTGAGATGTACAGCATTACTTTAACTCAAACAGGGATTTAAAATGGAAACCTAGTGACCAGCTGCTAATATGAGTCCTGCTCATTAGCACAAGGGACCTTAAACCAAAGCCAATTAGAGCACCAGCAGAACAGAGGACACCCAAGCCTGCTCAATCAGCTGCTGAGTGGAGATGAACACACTGATGCAAAAGGGCTCATTTTAACAAGATTTAATAGTTACAGTCAAAAGCTGTTCTTCATGGCACAGCTAATAAATACAAGACAGCTGAGGTGTTCAGGTGCTTGCTCAAGCTGCACTTAGGAGGAGGCCAGATTTTAACTGTGCATAGCACACTGTAGAATCACCAAGGCTGCAAGTGGTGACCAAACTCACACTCTGCTTCTGTGTTTACATCAGAGGGGCTCTAACACACAAGGCATGTAATGCTGTCTCACAAGACATCTAGCAAAGCCAGCTTGGGTCCACAGTGAGCAGTACAAAGTGTGAAGACACACAAAAGCAACTTACAGGAATATAAATAGTCTTCAGTATCCTGTAAAAATAAACTAACTTGAGAGGTAATCATTGCTTGTATGCCTTTAAGCATCTCAGTTTAGGTATTCCCTACTTTTCTACAAAATATTAACGTGTCTGGTAAAATACATCAGGTAAAATGTAATACCTGCTGCAGGTGGATGATAATGAGAGTGATAGCAGAATATATTTAAAAATTATTATGAGCAGGAAGCACAAGCCAATAATTCTCTTGTGTTCTCACTCATTTGTTTCTGAAGGTATCTCACTGGACCACACCACCAGAGATGCTACAGAAATGATTCAAACAAAAAAGCCAAAAAGATATAGCAGTGAAAAAGAAAGCTGAAGAAAAGCAGTGCCTAAATTAAAGGAGTCACTATGGTGGCAGGAATGGAAAGGGCTGACAGTTCAGAAAGGTGCAACAGGCCCGTGATGGCGAGTAAGAGAGGTAAGTGCAGCCTCCGCTGTACACAGGAACCTAAGACCTGGATTCACTTCCTTCAGTAGAAAAAGAGCCCAGGAAATCCTCTCCTACAGCTCATCAAAGGTTAATTACACAAATACTCCCTGGAGGAATCCCCCACATGCCCTGTGCTGTGCAGACCCAGTGAGCCCTGTGGCCCCACTGGGAGAGATCTGACAGCCCAGACTGCTTCCCACCATCCTCACCATCCCAAGGGCTTTGAGGCACACAGCTCCAAGGAATTCCAGCCTTTCTTCCTGAGGTGTATTGCCTTGCCTTCACCTCACACTGAAACAAAAACTTTCAATTGACACTTCTTGTGACAAAGGAAAACAACAAATTAACCCCAAAGGATCAGGGAGAAAAGCACTTTTCACTGTAAACTGTTGCATTAATAACCTTATTAAGTGTAAGACACATTTGCACTGGGAACTGTTGAGAAAGCAAAGCAACAGTGCTTTGTGACTCTTCCAACACACAGAATTGGCGAAGAAGTTATGTAGAACATGAGACAACAAGAATGAGGGAGAGTACAAAAAGAAAATGGGCAGTACTAGTCCCAGCTTCGGCACACTCTGCTTCTGTGCTGTGGGGGCTCAGTGCTTAGGGAACAAAAGATGGACACAGGGAGCTCACTGATTGTGCTGAGAGGGACCATAGGAAAATTATCTGACACCTGCAAAGTTTCTTTTAAACGCTCCAGTTACCAGGAAGATCTCATATCAGTAGAAATTATGCTTTCCTCCCCACTGTGGTTTTCCTTAAAAAAAATCTTAGAAATACATCCAAAGGGAAGAGATGCTTGGACAGCCAACTGCTACCTTCAGAAAGGCAGAGCCTGACACCCCCTCAGAAGTGGACTTTAGGAAGAGAACAAGACAAAACAGCCATTGAATTAATGAAACAGAAAAACAGCTCAGGGATCAGATTTGGCTTCCAACAAACACCTTCAGCTGAAGTCAGCACTCAGGCAGCAACAGTACAGAAAGGCTTTCCTGGCCCCTACTCCATCTCTAAATGGTGGGCGATGTTTTTTGGCAAAATCACAAACTTGGATCCAAATTATCCTTGAAAAAGTCCAATTACACTTAGGTACCCACATGAATAGAAGAATATATCCTGGAAAAGGTAATGGATGGTGAGTGTGGCTTTTTCTCACGCACAGCACTTTCTGTCTGTTAAAAATCCAATTCACCTGGATTCACCATGATGATGGGTGGCTTTGGGTGGCTTATAGCCAGAACATACTTCTCAGTATATTAAGCATTAGTACACTGAACACCAACACCCATAGCCATGCCTCGAGCTGGAATCAAAACTAAGCTGCAATTAAAAAAACTGTTCACGTGAACAGAGGAGTATTTCTATACACGCCAAGCTGGATTCTGTATGAGTAGACAACAACTTAAAAAAACCCCAAAATTAGAGCTGCACATACAATCGCAGCACGGAAGGGGGAAAAAGAACCGAAAAATCGCATTTTCGCTTTCCATTTACAGCCGGTCTCGGAGGATGGGGAGATGATTCTTCGCCCGGCGCAGCCCGAGGCCGCTGGCAGCGCAGGGCCCGCTCCGGGCGCTAACAGGTGCTGCGCCCCGAGCTGCGCCGCCAACTTCTCCTCAGCAGCGCCAAGCCGCCTCATTTTTTCCCTTTTTTTTCCTCCTCCTCGCCCCTTCCCCAAGGCGCGGGGCCGCTCAGGTTTACACCCGCGCCGACGCAACTTTGGAGTAGAGGACCGGAGCGGAGAGCAGAGGAGGGGATGCGCGCCCCGCCGCCCCCGCCCGGGCTCCCGTCCCGTCCCGTCCCGTCCCGTCCCACCGTCGCGCACCACCTGCGCGGCCATGAAGGAGAGGTCCATGGTGCTGCCGCTGGAGCTGCTGGCGGAGCTGGCGGAGGTGCTGAGGCTGCCGCTGCCGCTGCTGCTGCTGCCGGGGGCGGGCGGGGCGCGGGGGCGCGGCGCGGGCACCGCCTCCCCCAGCAGCGCCGCTCCCCCTCACGGCACCGCTCCCCCTCACGGCCGGCAGCCCCTGCGGCGGGCACGGCGGCCCGGGACGCCCGCGGCGGGGCCAGCCGGGCCGGCAGGAGCCCCTCGGCCCTCGGGGGCTGCTTGCCCACACGAACAGCTCCGCGGCCGGGGCGCCGCGGCGGGGGAACCGCGGAGCCCTCGGGCTGGGTCTTGAGGTCGGAGCCGATGGCGGGCGAGTGCTGCGAAGAGAAGCGATGGGTGGTTAAAGCAGCGGCTGTAAGCAGATGTGGCTCGGCTCGGCTCGGCTCCCGCGGCGTGTGCGGATCCTCTGCATCACACGCGGCGCCTCTGGAGATGCACACCTGGCGGCCGCACTGCTAATCCATCCAGCTAATCCTGCCCAGTGTGCTGATCCATCAGCCTGGCTTTAAAATACTCGGTTCCTTCTCTCACCATGGCTGAAAAGAGCTCCCGACGGCTCAATGTTACAGCTTTTCACGGCTGAGCTGTTGGAACTTTATTTTCAGCTTCTCTCCTCCTTGTTCCCAGAATTTACTGTTCAGCCATACACAATAAACACATTTTGTCCCTTTTCTTATGTTTTTCCCCATTCCTCACAGATACTGTAATCACTTTTAGCATGAAAAGTTTAGTGTTTTGCTTCACAGGTTGGTTCTGAAAAACCTTTGACACCAATATAAAAAGTAGGATAATTAAAATGTGCATCCTAATGCATTAAAAGCTTTTTTGTGTGTGGTTTTTTTTACTCTTTACACGTTAGTTTCATCTCCTAGGCTCAAGTCTTTGACCATGTTTTTACAACTTCAGCCTGTTGCCAGGGTCTGAATCAGGACCGATGAGAATACGAAAGTACGCCACCAGCAGAAGTCCACGGAAATTCAGCTTTGCACTGGGATTTTAAAGTCTAGAGGAAAAAATAGACCGTGCTTCACCATGTGTGCTGTGAGCTCTGTGCTATTTTGCCTACTGCTGCACTGCTGCAGCAGGAGGTGATGGAAAGAAAATCAGCTGTTTTAAATCAGTCCTTTACTTCAGTGACTATTAATGTGTCTGCCAAAAATGCTTTTATGTCAAGAGGCCCATTAAGTAAACAAGTAAAATCCCAAAGAGGCAATGTAATTTTAAGATTTTTTAATTCAGTTGTGTAAATAATGGAATTGTCTCTTTGTAGAGTCTCTCCAAAGTTTTGAAAGGATATTGATGTGTGTGTCAGAAGCCATAAATTAACTTCAAAACAGTGTTAATCTTTCATCATCCAGATAAATTTTAAATGTGCTGGGTAAACATCTCCTCATAGCAAACGTGGCCTGGTCAGTCACAGCATCTGCAGCAACAGAGAATAATAAAATAGTTCATGAGAATAAAAACACAGTAAAAGTTTCACGATCACAGTGACTTCTGCACTTATTTAATTTTATAGAGGATGAGAACTGTAGAACAACAGAGCTGTAAAGAACTTCAGGAGATCATCTAGTGGATGCATCTGCTTAAAATGCAACCAGTGACCCTCCAAACAGGGTGTTTCTCTTTACCCAATCTCTTCTTTAAAATGTCTAATGAGGAACGTTCTATTCCCTACCAAGCAGTGCACAGGTTTATTACACTGAGCATTCTCTAAGGCTGTGTCAGACAGGGACATGAAGAAGAAATTATTTTCTTTGGAACAACAACTTGTCTTTTGAGAACTGCTCTTTGTCTTTTTCTTTTACCCATCTTATGGTATTTTGGCCTTTCCCTCAAAGTGCTCAAGGAGGATTTCTAATGGTACCAAGATTTGCCAGTCAGGTTTCCAAATATTTTACTGTGATAGTCAGCAAGTTTAAGAAATTAACACTAATTCATAGTTCTTAAGCTTGACAAAAGAAAAAAAAATTCACTGTTCAGTTTTCACTTTTGATTTTCCTCTGGTTTACTGTCCTGTTTGTGAAATAGCATGGTTTGTACTGTTTAAGATGCAAATAATTTCTGAGGAACACCAAATTATTTGTGTTTGTAGAATCATAAACCATTAAGGTTCAACAGACCTCTAAGAACATCAAGTCCAATTGTTAACCTGACATTGCCCTGTTCACCACTAAATCATATCTCCTGGTGCCACATCCAGATTCCTTTTGATTCCAGGGATGGTGATTTCACCAATTCCCTGGGCAGACTGTTCCACTGCCTGACCAAATTTTTTTTCACCCTTCCAGTGAAAAAAAATGTCGTAATATGCAATCAAAACCTCTGTGTTGCAGCATGAGGCTGTTTCCTCTTGTCCTGTTACTTGTTACCTGGGAGAAGAGACTGATCCCCAGCCCATTAAAACCTCCTTTCAGGCAGTTGTAGAGTACAATGAGGTCCTCCCTGAGCGTCCTTTTCTTCAAGAAAACAAGCCCAGCTCCTTCAGCTGCTCCTCATTAGGAGCTCCAGACCCTTCTCCAGCTCTGTTGCCATTTTCCAGACTCCCTCCACTGAACACAGGATTTGAGAGGTGTCCTCACCAGTGCTGGGTACAGGGGGCAATCCCTGCCCTGGTCCTGCTGGCCACACCGTTGCTGACACAGGCCAGGATGCCATTGGCCTTCTTGGCCACCTGGATACACACTGGTTCGTGTTGAGCTGCTTGACCAGCACCCCCAGGTCCTTTTTCCACAGTGCATTTCGCAGACACTCTGTCCCCAGCCTAGCAGGAGTTGTTTATGTTTAGGAGTAGTAGGAGGTTGTTTATGACCCAGGGGCAGGACCCAGCACTTGGTCGTACTGAACCTCATACAATTGGCCTCAGCCCATCAATCCAGCCTGCCCAGACCCATCTGAAGAATTTAACAACCCTCCAGTAGATCCCAGCCGGCTTGTTGTCATCTGAAAACTGTCTGAGGGTACCATCAACCCCCTCATCAGATCATCAGTAAAGATTGTTAACAGGACTGGCCCCAACACTGAGCCCTGGGGAACATCACTGGTGACCAGCCACCAGCTGGATGTAACTCCATTTGCCACCACTCTTCAAGTCTTTAACTATGATACTACAAAATACAAAGGTCTGTTTCTTCATTTTCCCCCAAAATATATTTTTGGGGGATATAAATTTGTGTGGATATAAATTTTTTAATATAAATTTTGGATATAAATTGCTTTATCATAGCTCTGTAAGTTCTTCTGTAAAACAAATATTTTGGATGTGCTTCTGTCTTTCAGTAATGATAAGCAGAGCTTGAATGAGATCTGCCAGCTGTCCTGCCCACCTTGTGTCCAGTTTTATCATCAAAATATCTAGACCACTTAAAAAGATTATGTCACAATTTGCTATTTCTGTGGACAAACATTGTAGCACCCAGCTAAAAATGCAGACATGATTGTATAACATTATTCTTAAAAACAAGCAAAGATGCTCTTTAATTAGCTTTAAAGCTGTTTGCTAAAAAGACCACATTTTTCAGTACAGTGGAACACAACTCAATTAGAGAATAGTTTGGTTTGTCAGTTTTCCTGGGGCATAGTAGGAAATCCTTTCTTGCACTGCATGTGCACAGAAGCTCTGCCTTTGCTTCACAAAACAGACCTAACAAAATATGACAATTGAGTCTTGCTGCCAAAAAGCATTTTAAATGGGTTTGTATCTCTACAGCCCCACTTACCATATGTTGTATTTAGATACCCTAGGCAATGCAGTACCAATTTTTAGCTTTGCATCCTGATATCACATTTAAATCTTTCATCTATGCAAAGGGAGACTAAGTTTCCATTTTAAGGAAAGAAGGTAATATTGGTTTCTTGCTGCATTTTAATATACTTTTAAGCTATTTCCTGAGTCCCATTTTAAACCTACTGTTGCCTCATTGCAGCAGGTTGCAATCACACAAGGTAATTAATTCCCTTAATGAAGAATCAGCCACAGTGACATGTGGTATCCATTCTTAAGACAGAGTTCATTCTCTCTGATGGACTCTTGCTGCTCAGTGTATCACAAAGGAGGCAAAGGATGCTGAATTTTGCACATGAAGTCTGGCTGGACTGAATCACAAAAAGGGAATTCACTCAGAGCCTTCCTTCCTTCCTTCCTTCCTTCCTTCCTTCCTTCCTTCCTTCCCATTGATTTTTGTTTGTATTTGGTCTTTCAACAGAAAACATTGACACCAGTATATTAACACAGTCCAGCCCTTAAATTTCAAGCAGCCAATTTCACTTAATGGAATGCAAATGCTCCATCTTGCCTCCTGGGTCCCCTGGGCAGTACTGGGACATTTACTCAGGGAGTCACTGTTAAACTGGGAATGGAGGTGGTTTCAACTGCTTATTAATAACAAGTAAAATCAGATGTGTGCTTACACACTCCTTTACAAAGCACAAGTGCTTGAGTGTGTATTGCAAACTAATGCCTCCTCTAGCTCCAGGTCCAGCATCCCCTCCTGCGTGAGCATGGCCACAGCTTTTCTTCCACAGAGGTGGACAAGTATGATTCCTCTTTAGAATGTATTGGAAGGGGCTCGCTGTTTAAAGGGATAAACCCAGAAGAGAGAAACTTTGGTTCCATGACCTGCCAAGATGAACCAAGCAGGTCCTGGTTCCCTGAGTGCATATCCTCTACAAAAGTCTGGCATTGGGAAGCAGATCTGCTCCTCAGACCACACTGGAGGCAGGTGTCTCTGTAGAAGGACATGTAAGTCACTGCAGAAGAGCAAAAGAACTTGGAGAACTCTGCCTGTGCCCAGTGTCCCAGGCACCTCAGTGCAAGCAAAGCAGTCTGATAAAGAATTGACAGGACAGTTGGCTTTTATGTTAGGTAGTGCTGGGCAAAGAAGTACAGAAATGGCTGCAGGAGATGACAGGCACTACAATACTATCTGTCCATCCAGATATCCACACCCTAGTGCATGTGAGCTCATACTTTCTCCTCCTTTATGGTGGTAAATGAGATTACAATATCAAAGTTTCATTTTTTACACTGTAATCTTTGTTAACTTCCATGTCAACATATTTAAGTCATCACAAAATGGTCAGGATGAGACTTGGGTTTTTCTTTTAATTTTTCTTACTCCATGGTTGGAAATGGGTCTGGCTGTATCAGCACTGGGAGCCTGGAGGTCAGATCTATACCTACCAATTTCTACAGCTTGACAAACAAAAATATCTTTGTAAGTCAAGGTTGCAACATCCCTGCTGACCTTCTGATATATCACAGTAATCACAAGAGGGAGCACTGCCTGCAAATTTGGTGTGGGTTACGTCTCTTTTGATTGCTATAAAATTCCACTATCAGAAGCTGTTACATACTGGAGGGCTCACTCACACATAACATAGTAAAACTAGTTAGTGCCAAGGAATTCAGAGACAAATTAAGTTTGTAACTTTCTGTGGGACTCCTGAATCCCCACAGCTGCTTGCACAACAATAGAAATAGTCAGGTACTACTTTCAAAAGACTTATGGGCAAAATATTCCTCACAAAAGACATTTAGACTTAAAACTCTTCTAAAAGCAGTAGCACATAGATGAGTCATAATAGTGCTCAAATTCCTAAAACCTCAGGCCTTTAACTTCGTGTAGGATTTAATTCTAACAGGCAAGAAAACTTCTGAAGTTCAAGAAACTTATTGTACTGCTGGCACTGCAGCTTTAACAGCAGACAATCCAAATTGCTGTGGTACAGGGGACAAACAGAGAAATACTTGAGTCCAGATACAGGGAACAGCGTTGCCTTCTACTTCACTCCCAGTCTCCACCAAGGGCAGGATGGGCACTCCTCCCTGTTGGGGGTCAGCACTATCCAGAGAGCCCCAGCCAGCTCCTTGGCTGCTCCAAGTCTTGAAAAAATTGTCATTGTTTTTTCTCATTTATGAGAGCTGAAAATGCAACAGAAGGGGCAGCAAAAGCAAGGTCTGGCTCCTCAATCTAGATTAATCTTCCTGGCCCAGCCCTGAGCCCACCCATGGGGTGACTCTTCCATGGGAAGGCTGGGGCTGCTGTGTGTTTGCAGCCTGGCCTGCACCAGGCACTCCCAGCTAGAAAGAAGTTGGGAGAGAAAAGGTGTCAGAGAGGTGGGAGAGTAACCAGTAGGAAGTTACCTCCCCTCAGTGGAGACTCACATTTATTACAGACAGATACCAAAGCATCTCTTGCAGCCCTGGGGCTGACCCCTCATGGCGTCTTGGGTCGATAAGACTAAGGGATGTATTTTATAGCCTTCCTTCTCAATTACAGTCTTCTAGGTATTTTGCTGCAGAACCATTTGTCTTAGAGATTGCATGTTCAGGTAATGGCTTCAAATCAGTTTATTTCATGTTACACGACAGAAAGATTCATAATGGATCTGGAAATTGGCACTAATTTAAGAGTGACTGTTTTGAGATGAAGGCAAAACAGAAAATGCTTCATACTTATACATTATTAAAAACTTGAGAAATGTCTTGGCTTTTGAAAACATTCATTCCTACCCCAAATTTACAATATGGTACAAAGGAATGAATAAAAGATTGCTGCCAGCAAGGCTAGAATTCCCAGTTCAGGGCAGATTTCGCCTGCAGTAGCCTCCTCTAACCCTGACGGAAAATCTGTCTCTACCAGTTTTGTTTGACATTGAGTTAAATGTCTATAAAAAAGCTTTTAACAGTGTAAAACATTCCTAGTGAAAATAAACACTACTTATTTTCTCTATTCAAAGAGGTTTTCACCTGTCCTTAGATCATCCAGTCTGTTCAAGGCAAGCAATGAGCTCTGCAGTGTGTTTCCTGTCACAGCACATTTGATTTCTTGACATTGACACACTCTGGACTCATTGAAACAATATATTCATCAACCATAATGTGAATTCCGTTCTGAGTAAGAAATGTCAACAAACATTTAAGAATCATATTCCATTACATAATTACCAAGATGCTAATTAAGGAAAAAGGACATATGGCCTTTAGAAGGAGAATTTTATGGTCCCCATTGGAGTTCTCAAGACAATTTGCAAAATGGATGCCCCTACAAAACTGTAAACATGTGTAGACTTTTTTAGGATAATCAAATATCCAGAAGAAGACAGCACTGCACAGAACTTTAAGAAATTATTTACATCAGTCCTCTGCCTTGATTGGATTGTTATTTACCAGCCCTGGCCAGTTCCTTCTTCTTGCTAAAGAGGCCTTAATCTTCAAGCGTATCTCCTGGAACAGCTGGGTTGCCATTCAAATCCCTGGTACCTCACCTCCCCTCCAAAAAAAAAAAAAAAATACAAACAGACACTTTCAATCATAAATGGTAGAAGGTATAGTACAGAGTTGTAATTGCATCAGGAAGTGAAATCTTAAAAATTACCAAATTAGGTGTGATTGCCTTCTGACAGTTTATTTGTTTGGTTGTTTAGTTGTGGGTTTTTTTTTTCTTTTTTTTTTTTTTTTCAATAAGAATTTAATAAGGGTGAGAGGATAGGGAAAAGCTCTGTGCTCATTGCATAAAGATCTGCAGTTTCCCCCCCTCTTTTCCTGGAACACTATGCTCATGAAACTCTCAAATTGAATTTCAATGTTTCTGTCACCTGGCAGTTTTCTGATACGGTGTGGGGTTTTTCCATGGTATTCAAACTGAGCTGTATTTGGGTCATCATCAGCATTTAATTTTGCTCACCAGTGATGAAAAGCTAATGAAGACATCTTTCAGAGCAATGTAATATGTGTTTAATGTGTCAGCACTTGTGAAATTGAGTTCACTTCTTTAAAAGATGCAAGGAGCTTTTAAATGCGAGGAGGTAACATAATGAATGAAATGTGAATATTGTGACATTGAACTTTGTTTGGAGCCATTGAAACATTTGTAACACATTTCAAACATTCCAGCATGTTACCTTACAGTCATAGGGTATCACAAGATTCATCTTGCTTCTGATCTCTGTTTGAATATTGCTGAAGTGAAGCTGTTAAAGAAACTTCAAACGGAGTGTAAATTATTTACAGGTTCTGGGACTTCCACATTAGAAAATACAACTGGGAAAAAATAATGAGATTTCAGTTCTTCAAACACTGAAGGACAAAAATGTTACATCAAAGATTCAGCTTTAGATGGCATAATACAAACAAGAATTAAAAATATGGTGAGAAGAAGATACCTAGGGAGCCAAATTAACTCCTGATGTCTTTCATGAAGTGTCTTAAAATAACTTTTCTTTTAAATATTGTGAAACATTATTTTCACTTCTAGAGCATCTACATAGGTTTTTTCTTCTACATATCTTGAAATATTTCACAAAGGCAGTAACACTGAAAGCTAGAAGACAGGATCATCTCACTAATCACTCTGCAGGACAATGTCCAGCATGCTATTATGTATATCACACTTATTTGAGACAATATTCCTTAAGCTAATAATTTTCAAGAAGCTTTTCTTGAATTTGAGTCTGTGAAAATACATAAGAATATTTTTCCCCTGTGCATTATCTACCTTTTCTCTACCTTGTCCAGTAGTTTTCCCCCTTACAAAATGTAAGGCAGCCCCATATACCCTTGATAAAGCAGAAAACTTTAGAGCTTTATGAGACAAATGTAGGGATCCCAGTCCAGTCCTCATCAGGGAATTTCCCACATCACAGAGAACATCAGTGCATCTGGTACTGAGTGGCAAATGAAGTAGAAAGATCCATCTCTGATTAACATCTGCAGATAGAGATAGGTTGGTATGCTCTTCCCATCTGAAGGCAAAATCTGTCTGATTTAGGAGCAATAATTGTTCTGGGTTGGGTGGCAGCTATTTTCAGATGCTGATCCTCTTCTGACTTGCCATGATTAAGGTATTGTTCAGCCTTCCTTCCTCAGACATTCCACACAAAGGAAAATAACAACCAGGCACCCCTGTGCAGAGGCTTCCATTGGCAGACAAAAGGTGCTTGGCACCAGTGAGAGGCAGGAAGAGAAATTTTCTCTGTCACTGCTAGTGATGCATCTGTGGAGAGGGTGCCATGGTCTGTGCTTTGTAATAATTTCAGGAGCAACCAGAAACTTTTTCTGTCTTTGTTTAAAAATGAAATTATACAAACAGAAGTGAGCCAATCTCATGTGCAAATATCACTGTGACAAATGCCTCAGTTTATTGGAGAACCTATTGCTGTTCCTGACACATCAATGCCTCCCACTGCTTTTTACAAGTGAGATACTTCAGTGGTGTTGCATGTAAATAATACAAAATAACTTGCTTACAAGAGAAGACATCAGGTTTTTTTCCTTCCTCCCTCTTGCCAATGCTTGTCATGCCCAGCTTCATTCACTTTAATTAAAAGACCATGCAGTCATTAAAGGGAGATGATAGAGAAGTGCAGGATTCCATGATGGAATTCACAATAATGCAAGCAAAGCTAATAGTCTTTTCCTTGTTGAAAAAGAAAACTACTAATATGATCAGCATGGATTACACTTTGTTTGCTGTCCCCAGTATTTTAGGTCACAAAGCATATTGCTCCCTGAATGCCAAAGCTGACCCTGGGGCTAAAATCAGTGGAAAATGAATGGAAGAAATTGGTTTGCTGTTTCCTCCCTTCTCTTGGAAGTAAAGTAATGAATGCTGAAGAGACAGCAAAACAAATAATGCTTTCCTGGAGTGGAGCAAAAAGAATCCTCCTTAAAATAGGACAGGGATGAATCTGGAAAAGCCAAATTTTTATGAAGCCACTGACCAAAGACAACTGACCAAGTTCACACTTTTCCAGTTGCTGCCAGTTGCAGAATCCATGTGAATGTTGCACATCCCTTCTCTCTCCATCTGGTCGGTACAAAGAGACACTGCTGCTCACCCTCCCTGGTTTGCACCTTCTTCAGAAGCTGGCATTGCAAAATTGGTAGAAAAGGCTCTGTCTTCTTTCAGATAGATTCTGAGGTAATGTTTTTGTCATTCCAATAAGAATTCATTGCAACTGTATTAATGACAGATGAAGAAAGGCAACACAAATGCCAGAGGAAGTATAGATATTGAGATTATATATTGATGTATCATTGGGAACACTAAAGCAAAGGTCCTTAAATAGGTTCCTTTTTCCTTCTTCCGCTTGCCAGAGCTATGGCACTCTTGCACCTTTGAAGTCCCTGTGATGCATCAGTCATTATTAGATCTTGTGAGACAGAAATTCTTCACAAATAAGCTGCTGAGGCACTGGAACAGGTTCCCATAGAAGTTTAAGAGGTTCCATCCCAGAAAATGCTCAAGGCCAGGTTGGATGGAGCTTTGAGCAACCTGGTCTAGTGGAAGGCATCCCTGCCGGCAGAGGGGTTGGAAGTAAATGATCTTCAAGGTCTCTTCCAACCCAGCCCAAACTGTTCTATGATCCTATAGAGAGCAACATCTTCAAGAGATGCAAACTCTTCTGGTGGCATATGTCACAGCTTTTTGCTTTGTAACAATATTAACTTATTTTATTCGCTTTTCTTGGTTGTCATTGTGTTTTACATTATTAATATACCAAATTTGCCATAAACAATTAGACTTGGACTGGTTTTGGCAGAAGTCCCAATTGACTATTTGATTGGTTTTGGCAGAAGCAGATTAATTGCAAATATTTTGTTAGAGGTGGTTAAGCCCCAGGCAGCTGCTTGCTCACTCCCCCACCAGCAGGACCAGGAAGAGAATCAGAAGGGTAAAAGCTGGAAATGTTGTGGGCTGAGATAAAGACAGTTTAATAGGGAAAACAAAAGCCACACACACAAGCAAAAGCAAAACAGGTAATTATTTCCCTGCTTCCCACAGGCAGGCAGGTGTTCAGCCATCTCCAGGAGAGCAGAGCCTCATCTCAGGTAATGGTTACTTGTGAAGATGAAATCCATCACCCTAAATGTCTTCCCCTTTCTCCTTCCTCCCCCCACTTTATATTCTGTGCATGATGCTTCATGGTCTGCAATATCCCTTTGGTCAGTTTGGGTCACTCACCCCAGCTCTGTCTCCTCCCTGCTTCACATCCTACCCCAACTTCCTTGCCAGCGTGGCAGTACAGAAAGCAGAAAAGGCCTTGGCTCTTCCTAGTTCACATGCTGCTGTCAAGAGTATGTACCCACCAGTAGTTAAGAAGTCCAGTGATAAACCCAGTCTAGATAAATATCTACAAACAATGCTGTCTGCTCTAGTTGCAACAGGAATAACACAGAGCTGCCACCAAGATTAATGTCAATCATTGTTACAGCAGGTAACATTTGAGGTATACAGGGAAAGTGAGTTCACTGAGCGAGGAGTCAGCTCGAGAGACTGTGATCCAATGTCATTCACATGCTCCCATCTCAGAGCTCTTGTATTCAGAAGGGAACTGCTCTTTGATAGTCCTAAGGTATCCCAGGTTCTTCTGCTTTCTGGGAGAAGGAGAGGCTCTATCTTAGAATTACACAGCTTGGACCCAAACAAGCATATAATGAAGAAGAAACAAAACACAGACCTAACAGATAGAGGGCTGGCCTGCAGGATGCAGTTTTCCCTCAGGCTTTTGTCTGATTTCCCATCTTATTTTTGACAATCTACATTCAGCTTGGTCTCTTGGTCTATTAGTTATACAATTTAAAGAGACTACTTGAAAAGACTGGCCTTAAAATCCTTCCCTTGTTTGAGATGCAAAACATTCACAGGTATCACTAAATAGGTTTTTACACTTCACAAGAAAAGCAGCTATAGCTCCTAGCAAGCATTTGAGCCTGCTCCATCTGTGATGGCTGCAAAAACTGCAGTGCACAAATTGTCCCAGAAGCATATTTTGTGGGGAACAAAGGTTGTACCTGTAGCTGTACTGATGGAGCTGTTAGAGACACAGAAGATTAAATAGGACATGAAGAGACCATTCTGTTAATTTTCTCACACTTGGACAGAATTCAATGTTCTCCTGAGATGGATTTTTAAAACGTCCTGTGATGAAGACGTGGTGGAGATCTGCAAACTCCCCAGGAACATATTTCAGTGCTAACTACTTTAATTGGTAGAAAGCCTTTCCTAATACCTAAATTTAAGTTTTTCTTTTCTCTCTTTAAAGTGATTGGTTTGCTCTCATCCTCAACTGAAATGAAGCATAATTTATTGCCTTTGTTCATAGCAAATATTTAGAGATATAAAGACTGCTATCATTTTTCCTTTATTTTTCCTCTTTCCTGTAGCTCAACAAATGTTTCAGTATCTCTACACAGTTTACACTCTCTAGACCTCACAGGCTTTTCTTCACCTCTTTTCATTTTCCTGCACTCTTAAAAACAAAGTCTAGAATGGCATATTATAAATCAAGGATGGACTTACAAGTGACACCCTAAAACTTTTTTGCTTTAGCTTTCTAAATAATGGAAAAAAAGTTTGTATTGAAAATGAGAGCAGATTTTCTGAGCCTTATACAGCATCAAGTAAGTGAAAGCTTCTCCAAAGAGCTCACAAACAAACATGGCACAGTGACATGGGTAAGAAACAACATTAAAAAAAATTAATAACCAAAAAGAGAAACACAGTACTATAATTGATAATAGATGTTACATACTCTACTTGTCAGTAAACCTAAACCAAAGGAAGACACTTTGAGCCTTCATAGTTCAGAATTTGAGAAAAAGCATGTTTGGTTACATACTGGCAATACACCCTGTATGTATTAATGCATGCAGCCCCTTGGTAAGGGGAATGGCACATCCCTGTTCAAAGTGAACATCTCACAGAAGTATCAATGGTTTTGGATGAGCTCCAAGCCATGTCACCTGTCCAAACTGATCCATCTTTTGTAGACCCATACGTAATACCGATCAAGTCAAATAAACTATGATCTAATCAAACCAGATACAATGACTATATAATGAAAGAAATCACCTATGAAGGAAGTCAGAATCTGAATGAGCATAGAGATACCTTCAAGAGGGACAGAAATTATTTTGCTGTGGCAAGTGTCTTACTCCAAGGTTTATTATTTGTTCTAATATCAAGGAAAGCTTCCCTTGCTTTATTGAAAAGTTAGCAAGGTTAGGATCAAGTTGGTGAAAAAAAATCCATTTTTTATCTCTTGTGCAATGAAAAATGCTTTTCATTCCTTTTGAAAAAGTCTTCCATAAGATGGTGTGGTTTATAATAGAAAGATGGTGTGGTTTATAATAGAAAGACAGTGTTTTTCCATGAGGAGTTGTAGACAGCAGTAAGATCCCTTCACCTTCTCCAGGCTGAGCAACTCCAGGTCTCACAGTCTATTTTCATATATCTTGTGCTCCATTCCCTCAGCTATCCTACAAACCCTCTAGTGATCTTGCTCTGTGCCATTGTGTTCACATCTGTCTTGCACTGGGGAGCCCCAGTCTGGGTGCAGTACTCCACTACAATAAACCCTACACATGTATATTTACAAACATGGTCATTGAGTGTTATTTCACTCTAATCCACCCCAATGCATCTATTAAGAACCTGGATTACCCTCTTCTAGGGTGGGTTTTAACTGTGAGCCTGTCCTATTTTCACAAACCATTTTGCAACAATTGTTTAGATTTTACATATTTAGGCATGTTCATTTATATCCAAGGGTTTGACACAGCCTCTTCATTCATACTACCCATGTAATTTTCCTTAAATACAGGAAACATTTTTTGCAGAATTCAGAGAGTGTTTGCAGATTATTTATTGAAAAGAAAAGATGTAGATCAATTCTTCTTCTTGCTGTAACTTTGGACACATTTCCCAGCGTCTGGCAGGTATTTATTGTGACATTTTGGGGCTGTGATGCTGAATAGTCAAGCACCTAAATTTAACTATTTACTCATGTAGAAACTAGGAAATATATCTCTGCCCCCCTTAGCTGGTGTTATAGCTACTAAATACTGAATGCACTCTTCATCACTTGGTCTCTAAAGGGCAGTGCAGGAACTGCATGAGAACTAGAAGGAACAGTCAGATCCCCAGTAAACCAGTCATGATGATCAGGAAGATCTCTGAGGAGAGGCATAATACGTGCCTACTTGGACAGCAGAGGAAGGATGAGTATTTTAGGTGGCTTTCAGGGAAGAAAAGGCTTACTGCTGTTTCATGCAGTATTTTATCTGGCAGCATGGGCTGAGAAAATTATGAGTTCAAGCTCTGTCACTGAAAGAGATGGCCACAGAAATGTCTGGCTTGTGAGCTTCTACAGCAACTGGGCAGACATGCACGTGCTGTCAAAATGAAGGTGGGTCTTCACCTTCCCGAATGAGAGATTCAGGAAATCTGCCCACGGCAAAGGCAGACATTGAAGCATTTGTATAAATTATGCAGGTTTTAAAGGTGTAAATGTTGGACATAGGATAGCATCAGATAATTCTTTATCCAAGTCTATCCCTTCCTGTCTTTTTAAAGTGTCTCCTAAATACTAAGCTAGATTATTTCGTATAGTTATTCTCTGCTCTTCCTTTTGAACATGATATATGAAATTGTGTAGATATAGGTTTGCTATGAAAAATTCTTTACTGTGAAGGTGGTGAGGCACTGGAACAGGTTGCCAAGAGAAGTTGTGGATGCCCCATCCCTGGGAGTGTTCAAGGCCAGGTTAGCTGGGACTTTGAGCAATCTATTCTAGTGAAAGTGTCCTGTCCATGGAAGGGGGGTTGGAGATAGATAAACTTTAAGACCCCTTCCAACCCAAACCATGCCATAATTCTGTGTAAAAAGAACTCAACACAGAGAGATGGAGAGCACAATGGGGTGCTTTGACCATGTTCAGATGGCAGGAACACAGCCTTGCAGGCCACGATTTCTGTTGTCATACTGAATGCTGCTACATTTTATGGGACAGCCTCTCAGAGCAAGACACCAGGGCCTCAGGGCAGTGGGTCTCAGGCATTCCTTAAATGGCTTGACCAAGTATTACTGTAGATGGTCACACAGACACCTATTCCAGGCAGAAATTGGGATATTATTGTTCTTAGAGTCTTTGAAGAACAGATTATCACCAATATTTTTTTTTTAAGTGACTGGTGTGTTGCTATTTTGAAAGGTAGAGGGAGCAGTCATTCATTCAATGGATATTATATGCACTTCATGTAAAGTCACACATGTAAAAATTACAGTTTTGAAATACAGACCCCCAAATCAGCTACACTGGAAAAATCAAATTAAATTAAATGCGTGGTTTTCAAAATGTAAGAATAAGAATATGTACGCATAGATAGTATATTATATAAAATAAACATTATTATGATATGCTACACACACATATATATATATATATATATAATATTTATTGGCTTATGTGCTTCTTCTATGATATGCTACACATATATATATATATATTTATTGGCTTATGTGCTTCTTGGGAAGGTGATAAATGATTTTGTGCATCCACCTTTGAAGAATTCAGGTCTGGTTTTGGGTGCCTCAGGCAGATATCTTTACATCCTTGATTTCTTTTAGAAAATAGAGCATGATAAACAAGGGGACTTCAATGTGCCAGTGCAATTTTTAAAGTAGTTCTTTTCAAGAAGACCCAAAGCTGGGAGCCTTTTAAAGAAAAGTGTCCTGGAGATACAGACTTGAGATACTGTCAGATTTAACAAACCAGCTTTTATCACTTGTCACATACTGTTGTAGGGAAGCCCATTTAGAAATGTCATGTGGTAGAGCAGCTGTGTAGGTGTACACTGGTTGTCAGAACCTGTTCCATTTGCTGTCTTTCTTCAAAGTGCTCATTAAGGGACTATAGTCACATCTTCTAACATTGTAAGTCTGAGTATTAAAGGCATTTATGCATCCAAATAAAATACTTTTATGCTGTGTCAGATGACAGTATATCTTATGCTCTATTCCCTCAAGTATCCTACAAACTGCAATTTTAAATGGTGGTTACTGTCATTACTGAATCCCAAGTGGAATCACTTCATCCAGAAAAAAAGCAGTGAACATAAGAAAATTGGCATGAGTGTATATTTTTGTCATAATAGCATGACTAAATATTCACTGTGTAGTCAGTATGCGATCAGATTAAATTTCTTATTTTTGCATGAGAATTGTACAGAAAGTGTTGTTTTCTGCACCATCAGAAGCTCAGCCTCACAACACCGTGCACCATTCTTGCCCTCATTGCTGGTGTTTGCTCTGAGTGCTCCCAGTGAAGCCACAACAGCCCAGTAACACGTAAACTCAACTCTTCTTCTTCCTCCAGTGGTTTTAATCCAGCTTGGGGCTGCTCAGTATGCCCTAGCAGGTTATTAGTAGCAGGATTTAAAGCAGCTGTCTCTGTTTCTCAGATGGCTACAGATTCTTGTGTCTTAGGCAGTATTTCAAAAGTCAGTGTTGGGTACTGGCAATATGCTAAAAATTTTTAATGCTGATTTTCTTGTACTTCTGCACACCAGTCCTAGCAAGCTTGGGGTTGGGACTAGCAGGTGTGCCTAAAGACTAGCAATACCTCATCTTTTATAGGCCAAATTCTGTTACATTCTGCTTCCCCTAAAACAAAAAAAGCAAGTGGCAGATGCCTTTTGATTTTCAAGCACCAAAAGTTTGGTCATTATTAAAACTGAGACAGGAAAGATGTTGTCAATCTGCCTAAAGCCAGAGAGCCAGGACAGTTTTCCAGAATATCTTCCTCCCTCCCCTCCAGTAATGTAGTTTCATTCCCTAATACTAACACAAATAGAAAGTGCTCTACCTTCTCTTCATGGCTTGAGGGGGGTCATTAGTTTATTACAAATGTTCCAAATTAACCTTCTACCCCAGTACAGCAGCTGTGGTTTTACCCTGTGCAACTTCAGCATGATAATATTTGCTCTCTAAAACCCTTTTCCAAAGTAAATTATCATCTTGGTTACATCATCACATATTGGGAAACCTTTATGAGTGTTTATGAAAAGGGCAGGAAATGAGAGGTAAAATTGTCTGTGTTTCAGAAAAGTTTATAGTTTATCTAAATTTCCTGGCCTTGAGGAATTTAGTGACTCTAATTCAGCACTGCAGCAGAATTAATTGCCTTGGATATTCTTTTTAATGTGAATGTAATGCTCAGATAAATATAGCTATGGAGAGACCTTGTAATATTTGGTTCACTTGTATAACCAGAGTGCCTGTAGACCCTAGGATGGGCTGGGGCTCTGCTGCACCCTCCAAGGCTCACACAGGCTGTGCATGGGCTGCCAGGCTGGCACTTCCACATCACATTCAGCACTCCTGGCTCTCTGCTGTGCTCTCTCTCCCACTTTTTTTCCTGTGCACCCAGAGGTGCTAGGGTAAGGAAAGAGGTAGTGGCTAGTGGTGTGGGGTATGTGCCCTCTTGGAGGTTTGTGTGGGATCCACAGAGGCACCCCAGAACATGGGCAGCAGTAACAATCCCCTGCTGACACCACAGCTCTGCACTGAGAGCAAAATGCCTTCCCTGCTTCACAGAGCTGACAGCCTGAGTGTCTTGGGAGCAGAGTGAAATATTTACTTGCCATTACACCATCCACAGATTACTCTTCTCTGGGGAGTTGTCATCAAGCCTTTAATGCAATATTCAAGCTCATTAACTGCCTGTGAAGACAGACTAAAGAAAGAGGTCAGAACCCAATATTTGACTGTATGATGTCTGCACCTGAGGAAAAATGCAATAGCCAGAAAATATCCACTTTCAGAAGCAGTCTGCTTGTTAAAAAGAGCCATGCTGATGGCACAAACTGAACATAAATGAATATGTTCTGCATTTTAAAGGGCAGACCCCAAAGCAGATTTTTTTAGCCAGAAAGCAAAAGAAAGCCAAACACTTTATGAAGTCTGATGGAAACAGCTACTGCTATCAATTTCATGCAGTAAAAACTAAACTGGAATGGTAATAGACATGGACAGCTTTATAAAACTTCCAAACTTCCAGAGAGAGAAGTAGGTAATAGCTTACAAGTAAAAGACTACACGAGGGCAAAAGCCTAGCTTAAAGTAAGAAAGAAGGGGCAAAAAAAAAAAAAAACCACCCCCAAAAACCAAAGAAATTAGAACAAAATACTAAATATGCAAATATCAGTCAACTAAAGTCAAGGATCATGGGTTTGCTCCTAGAGCAAATTTACCTAATGTGGCATCAATTAACTAATTCTTTCAGCCTGACAAGATCACAGAATTAGGAGGGATTTCAAAAGACTCTCTCTTCTACCCCTACTCTGCAATACAATCATTTTTATAGGAGGTTTTCACTGTTTTAAACCTGTTCTGTAATTAAAATTCTGTATCCTTCTCATGAAATCCTTCTGTTTCACTGGCCTCACCGCATGGATGGCTAATGCTTCCTTCTGACAGTTTAATCTCATGTTCCTCATGCTGTCCAAAGCCCACACTGGAGCAGGCTGTTCCTGAAGAACTGGGAGGGACCCAGCCAGGACTGTACCTGTGGGAAGAACCCTGAAATGGAGCAGGGAAACAAATTGAGGATTGCAGGGCAGCTGAGATGAGAGGTTATGAACTGATCACTTCCCAATTCCTGTCCCCTGCGCAGCTCAGGGGAGAGCCAGCAGAGCCAGCACTGAGCTTGAGCCTGGGAAGAACAAGTGGGAGGGGGCACAGGAAGGGGACTTTAGTTTTGTCTTTTCTTCTCACTATCTTAACCTACTTTTAATTGGCTGTAAATTGATATAATCCCCCTCAATCAAGACTCTTTTGCCCATGCCAGCTATTGCTAAGCAATCTCTCTGTCTTTATCTCAGCCCTTTCATCATACAGCTTCTCCTCCATCTCACTGACACTGAGAGTGCTTGGTGGCATCTGGCAGCCAGGCAAGGTCAAACCACCACCTCCTAGCAGCCATCTCTTCAGCACTTAGAGAACATTATTATGTCATTTTATAGAGCACATGTACAGTATCAATCCTCTTCAATCTTAAATTTTAACTAAAGGTAGCTTTAGGAATATAGAAAACAAAGAGCAATGAGAATTATAGATCACCTAAGCCTTTCCTTGGCCTTATTTAGCATTAGTAAAGCTTGTCAGAGAAGAGCAGGATAAAACTCTTCAGAAATAAGATATGATCTGGAATTTTCTAGAAGCATAGCTCATAAAATGAGCTTAATTGCAAATAACAATGTTATTAGACCCACTTATCCTACATAAGCTTGAACTGTTTTATGTGACTGGTGTGGTAAGCAGGAAGAACTTCTCTCTGAAACAGCACTCCTTTGGGGCTGAGTTCACAATCAGATGGCTGGCCACAGAAATTATTGAGTTTTCTCAGAAGCTTTAGGTTTTGAGCATCAGGGAAGCTAGTGAAATTTTAATCTCCAAAGTACTAACCATAATTTTGTGATTTTTAAAATACAGATGCACTCCTTTCTTTTAATTACTTCCTATAACCTTAATGTATACACTTCTTTTTATTATTTATTGTATCATACTGTTCTTCCCTTTTATGTTGGAGTTTCTTATCAGAATCTTAAGGTTGCTGGGTTTTTTTATATTTCACAGGCATAAAAACCCAGCTTTGAGGGTGGGTCTCCTTGAATTCTCCTCCTTCTCACATCATAGCAAGGAGTCAATGTCCTTTTTTATCCTCAGTTCTTTAAACCAAGTAGGTCCCGTTGGTCTATTTCTTGCATGGCCACTCTCAAAAGTAAATAATGTACCTGAGCTGAATCTTTGCCAATGAGAAGTACACTGGAAGAAATCATTTCACATGTTTTACAAGTTTTACCCTTGGCAATGCAACCTAGGATGACATTTCTCATTTTTGTAATATAACATGGTTGGCCAATGTCCATACTTGTCCGGAGCTTTTTCTTCAAAACTGCTCAAGAAAGTTGCTCCCTATCCTGTACCAATAGGGATGATTCATCCCACTCATATAGCATGTCTTTGGATAATTTTAATTCTAGCTTCCTTTTAATTTAATCTTATTTTTAATTCCATGTTCAAATTTGCCAGGAACATTTTTGAACTCTATTTTTGTCATCAAAAGAATTTCTGGCTTTAGTGGCATTTGCAATTTTAATTTAAGAATTAATTACTAGAAACCATCATCATTAGTGCATTGCAAGATGAACCAGTTTGAAATCCTTGAAAAGAATTAAGATTTCATGTCATGCCACCTCTAAATTGTAATAGAGGTCACACAGATGTGAACTCAAAGTCACTTTAGACTGATGAAAGAGTTTGTTATTTACTTATCTCCAGATTTTCTGGTGTCTCAGGCTACCCAGGGGTCTAGCCTGTACAAAGGTCTACCTCTTAACACCAGGGGAACATGCAAATGGCATCAAAACAGAAGGGTTTATTCCTGATTTTGTTCACTTTTCATGTTATTGTCTATGGGGCTTTTTTAACATTATTATGTTACTACATTACTAGTATTGCTATTATTCAATTCACCAATAAATTAATTTTACTATTAAAAGATAGATTTGATTCAGTAGGTATGCATTACATTAAAGAAGGAATTCAGGTAAGTTCTTTGGGATTTCTGTCTGTACTTTTCATTACATGACAAATGAAATTGTTTCTAAAAATGGTTATTACAAGTTTTGTTTGTAATATATATTTCAGCTTAGTTATTGAGTATTATGGAAAAAAATCAGTCACTATTCAAACCTCTAAAATAAAGGCCTATTTTTTCCCTGAGATGTTCTGGAACCATTTGGAGTGGCTCAGATTCTGTGCCCAGTCCTGCAGGGTTTCTGCTTACCCACGTGGGCTCGTGCACTGCTGGAACCCATCTGCCAGCAGAGCAGGGCTCTTGAGAACATGTCAGTGCACAGGGGGTTGTGTTGTGTGCCTGTCAGATCCAGAGCTGTTGGCAGGAAGGAGCAGACTCAGATTTGGATTTAAGCTTTGAAATCAGAGATTTATATAATTTGATGGAAAGAGAACAATTTTGTCATGCTTCTTTGAAGTAATTAGAAACAATTTTGGAGCTAATTTCTGTGCATAGATAGATTTGCAGGACTGATGTTATCAGTGCATTAAAAGATTATGCCATAGAGCTATAATCCCCAAAAATTCTTGTATCTTTGCTTTACTATTCTGGTGGTATTAACAAAGATGCTTGCATAACTAAAGTTGAATACATAAAAACATTCTCTTGGTATCAGATCCAAAAGATGAATAAACAAAGAGTGGCAAGGGGAGATAGTGTTTTAAAGACTAATGTACCTGAAACAATTAGCATATTTCATTCATTTTCTTGAATTTCTCTTTTTTCAAGTGACAGAACTTGACTTGCAACTGGATATTAAGAGAAATGTGAGAGAGGAAGCAAGGACGATATTAAGACCCTGGTATCCCTGAAGCCCCTCAATCCCAAGAAAACTGATCTTTCCATCAGACCATAAACAAATATAATCTCAGAGTTGTTGGGTTTTTTTTGTTTGTTTGTTTGTTTGGTTGGTTTTTTTTTTCGGACTGAGCTAATAATAGAGCTGGTCATAATTGATTTAAGTCATGTGCTTACATTTTTTTTCAGAGGATTTTATGAATTTGAATGTAAAAGAAATTCAGGGAAGGGAAAGCTACCTAGGAGCTGCAGACCTAATCTTGGGATGCTTCTGCCCTCTTGTGACTATTGGGAGATGCTTTCTGTAGCTCTTTACTGCGTCATACGTCACATTTATTCTTGTTCACCCTCGACCCTTCTCAAAGCGCTCTCACTGTGCCAGCAGGTGAGATCCACCTCCGTGCCTGGCCTCCCTGCCCAGGGGAAAGCAGAACTCTTTGGCCCTGTAATTTTACTTACAGAGGGAAGAGAGGGGACCAAACCAAGAAAACCCCCAATACACCACATAAAAAAGTTTCTGATACATTTGTTTTTCTCCAGCTGCAAAATGGAGATTTTGCATTATAAAAATTAAGATAATTGTTAACTTAATGTAAGTCTTGGAGAAACGTCAAGTAGAAATTATTATGGGAAATTTTGTTATATTTTTGGGTGCATGCTTTATTTTAGGAGAATTAGCAGTTGTGTCCAATCCTTTTTATTATTATGGGGTGGTAGGTTTAGTACTGGCATCTGTTGCTGGGTGTGGGTGGCTGATGAGTCCAGATACCTCCTTTTTGTTGCTGGTGCTGTTTATAGTGTACTTGGGCAGAATATTAGTGGGCTTTGTTTACTCTGTCTCTGGCAGTGGACCCCTTTCCAGAAATATGGGGGGATGGGAGAGTTGTTGGGTGTGGCAAGTGGCAAGCTTTGTAAGTTTGTGGGAGTAGCACTGGGTGTTGGTTGGGTGCAGACACTGTTGATAGTGGGGTGTCCTGTCTGTGGGATTGGGTTTTAGTGGGGTAGCTGTGTTCCACCCATGGGCACCAGGGTGGCTTTTGGTTGCAGGCTTGGAGTTGTTGCTAACATTTTATGTCATCTTACAACTTTTATGGGGGCTATCTTGGGGAGTGATTTGTGCAGTTTAGGGTAGAGAGGAGTCGAAAAGTAGTTTAATTTAAAATAGCAGCTTTGGAAGTTTTAGATAAAGGTTTTCTTTCTGAAGGGAAAGAACTCCAAGAAGAGTTTGGTTTACAAGACCAAAGTTTTTATGAACCATTAGAATAGTTTTATAGGTATAAGTTATACATAAATATATAAGTAATTTGTTTTCTAAAGCTCCAACAACAGACATAGGATTAAGAGGATTATGAAGTGAGGGAGGCAGATTGTCTGATGATAATGAATGGGCATTCTACTACTTGGCTGCCTATTCATCTGAGAATAAAGAGATTGGCTACTAGGTTTAGGATGGGATTGTGATGGTTGAAAGGTTATTCTATGTTGTTTTGATTTCTGTATGAGGGGGACAAGGGAAGTCTCCTACAGAGTGTGTCATGATACACTGCCAGAGCTACCCAGCCACCACGGCAGAGGCATGGGCTGGCTGTAAGCTCTTGCCACTGCTCCAGACACCAGCTCAGGCCTCGAGAGACACATCTTGTGCTGACATGGTACCCAAGAGACAATCAATTCAGACAAGAGGGCTGATTTTAGAAATAACCTTATAAACTCTTGGGCAACGTGGTATTGAGTGCATACATTGCATCCCTTATCACCCCCAGTCCTCTGGAAAGATGGAGATTTAAAGGACTGCTGAAGGCTGTGTAAAGAGCATTAAGTAATGGGGCATGGAAGCACTGGGATGCAAACTCAGGGTTAAACGTGTGGCCAGCAGTCATCCTCTTGAAATGTCTGCAGCTACTTGAGCAACCTTGTTCCATGTTTTCCCCTCATGTGTGAAATCATTACAAACAATATGAAGAATGTTGATTTGACATTGAAACACCAGCATTATTCTCCTGACTGGTCACAGAAGAATTGTCTACTAATTGTGTTTTTCATATAGCACCACTCACTGCAGCTGGGGAAGATTAAGGTCTATATTTTGTCCATGCCTTAAGTTGAGTTATGGAAACATAATGAGTTTCTTAATGATTAAAAATTATAGAAATTAACATTTTAAATTAATTCCCATAACAAATTGTTATCATGCCTCTTTGCAAACAAAGAGTACCTGAGGAGCTGATGACTGCTTCTGGCCATTCTGGCCCCTTCCCTCCTGCCCTGCATCACGGGCTCTCACCTGCCCTCCACTGCACCCAGAGGGCACCCTGAGATCAGCTGGATGCTCTGCAGAATTCCTTCAGCACCACCAGGTGTCCCTGCCATTTAAGAAATCACCATCCAAAGCCTAACTTAGTAGCCAAAACCTTTTTTCTTTCTTTTTTTTTTTAATCATCAGGAGCAGTGTTTCCAGAATGGGCAAAAATACGAGCAGCATCCATCCTCCCTGCCTCCCTTGCTCTCTCCCTCCATCCCCAAGCACAGAACCAAGATGACTTTTGTAATGAGTGTCACAGTCATATTTTCTGGAAAAATCCCTTCACCCAGGATTTTTCTCCTGGGAAGCTGAGAAGCCTCAGAGAAAATGGAAAATAATTTTCATTTGCTTCTCCTGCGTTTTGCTTCTTTGGAATGTGGTTGGAGATTGTTTGTCCAACAGGTGATTGTTTCATTGGTTTCATGTGAATTGATTTGACTGATTGGCCAATCAGGGTCAAGCTGTGTTGGGGCTCTGGAGAGAGTCACGAGTTTTCATTAGTGTCTTTTTAGCCTTCTGTTAGTATCCTTTCTGTATTCTTTAGTATAGTTTAGTACTCTTTAATATAATATAGTATCATAAATAATAAATTAGCCTTCTGGGAACATGGAGTCAGATTCATCATTCCTTCCTGCCACGGGGCACCCTGCAAATACAATGCATGTGGCTACAGGCTTCACAGCTTTCCAGCAGCACTGTAGTACACCCTCTGCCTCTGCTCTTGCCACGTGTCTGGGAACAGAAATGAATATGAGAATGTATCTGACATGACTGGGAGACATTTTGCAAAGAAAAGCAGCCTGGTACTCATCTGCCCACCTTCAGCGGTGGCTCTGAGTGTGTGTAGCTACTCTGCTGGAAATTCCCATGGTTCCTGCACATCTTCTTTGGTCCTTGACCCTGGGAATGAGCATTCAAACCCAGACATGTGGGGTCACTGCAGAGGTCCTTCCAGCCTTGTGGTCTGTCTCAGAGGCTCCAGTAGCAAATGTCTG
Source organism: Passer montanus (assembly GCF_014805655.1). Classification (NCBI taxonomy): domain Eukaryota; kingdom Metazoa; phylum Chordata; class Aves; order Passeriformes; family Passeridae; genus Passer; species Passer montanus. The sequence goes on from NW_024367372.1 coordinate 8,222,123, forward strand.
AGGAAGATAAAATATAATAACAGAGAAATACAAAAGAATCTTTTGTCCTTTCTGCCCTCCCAACTTCAATTCTCAGAAAAGTCCTTCCCATGCCTTCAGAAATGCCCTTTCTGCCTTATGTTTTTATATTACAAAACAAATATTTGAAACTGCTATCTTTGACTGACCTGTACAGTGCCACACCATAGGCACCAATGGATTTAATGAAATAACCTGTATTCAGTACTGACTGGATCTATTAACTTTCCTGTTCTCAGCTCTGTTCCTCTTTTCTCTTCCCTGTGGTTGGACAGAGGTATGCATACAGGTCATTCAAAAACCTCAAGACAATGATGAAAATAAAACATCAGAATCAGCCAAGAGTTTCCTCAGCTGGGGCAGCTGCTGCATCGAGCAGCAGCTCTCTGGCTGAGGTGGGTTTTTCCTCCCAGCCCAGACCCCACCTGCTCACCTCCCTCTTCCTGCTGGAACTCTGGGGCTCACAGTTAAAACAGCCACATGCCAGTTAACGGGGCAGAAACACCAGCCTTTTCCATCATGAAGAAAAGACTCCTGAATCACTAAGATGGCTGAAGCATGGAATATTGTGCCAGTTCTTTCAACTGTTCACTTCTGTATTCCTGATTTCCATATTAATTTGGTTATATATGCCTATCTCCAACTCTTTCTTTCAAAAGCATTGACAAAACTAACTGCTAACACACATCCTACAAATCAACTGAGTTCAATTTTAGAATTTACAAATAATATAGCGCATCATAAAACATAAAATATAAAAATATAAATATGGCAAATATAAATCTTACTGTTATGAAATCATTATCTTATTATAGGAGCTTTCTGCAATGTATATACCAAAGTATTTACAGTTAAAAAAACCTGGTCCAGAGTTGCTATTAATGGACCCTGAATCAGTAAATTTAGATGTGAAAGTTGCATTAAATGTCTAAATCTGCCAATTAAACATAAATTTACTCATGTGAGTGGTTAAAAGGAAAGCAAGTTTTTAACTTAATACTACACGAGTGAGGCAGAGTTATTTAGAAACAAACCATTATAAAAAGTTGTCTTCTCTGAAATGATAATTTGGGTTTCTTTATCCTTTCCTGCCTGGGAATTTCACAGTAAAGGGTAGCTGTAGTTCTGTGGAGACTCTGACCAGTGCCAACTGGAAGCATCACTTGGTGTTACACAGTTTCTTTTCTTTGACAAACAAGTTAATAAGCAAATAGATACAGCCTATTGGTGCATTTACTGAAACATGACCATCTAAATTCCTACCATCCATCCCCTCCAGTGCTTAATCAGATGATAATCCCCTGAGAGAATTAGATGCCTCATGGAAAGCACAACATTGCTTCCATGGACTAAGCCAGAGTTGCTCTGTTTGCAGCCCTTTACACTGTCCCAAGGGAAGAATGAGTCAAGCAGGTTTAAAAACCAGCTGGAACTCGTGTCCCAGTGGTAAAGGGCTCACACACAAGACAGAGAAAAAAGAAAATGTAGGACGCTTTCATTAATTCCTACTTCTTTAGGATTTAACGTATTCCTTCTGGTGTTAGGCTTTTAGAAGGGCTTCCAGACCACAATATTCCTTTGGGTGCTGTAATGGCATTTCTGGAGGCCAGCAGGAAGCACCAATGTATAAAACTTTCAGCAAGAGTGTTTTAAAACACAGACCAGATTCTATGCCATTTGAAAAGAGTATAATAGGAGAAATCAAGGCATTTTTCTAAAGAGGAGTACATCTGTAAATAAGAAAATGTCATCTTTATTGATGTATTGCACAAGCATTGACATAACCAAAGTGTCTGCACACAGGCTAATTCCAAGATACCATTGCAGTTTAGTATTATTTTTTATATGTAGCAAATCCCCAGACGGAGAAAGGCTTAGTAAGGAGATACTTGGAAACAACACCCCTTAAATGTTTTAGGCACATCCTCAATACTCACTTCATAAAGGAATCAGACAGGAAGCAAAATAAAAAATCATTGCAAAAAGAAAATTGGAAAATCAAGAGTGTTTTTAATTGAAGTAATTCTTTTTCATTCTGGAATTCCTCTGTCAAGTACACAGATAGCAAAATGCTAATAATTGCAGGTTAATCACAGAAGAACCATGAAGACACATCAGACAGCAGAAAAAGCCCTCTGCTCATGTCAAAGGGAGCACAGATGTTGGAGAGTCCTGCTGAGCAAGCAATAGCCCTGTATGTAGTCTTTCAATTTTAGTTAAATTTTGAGTCACAGTGATTTGGACATATGGGAACAAAACTTTCTCTTAATCACAGTTAGGGATCTCAGTGAAACTCAGAGATCTATGAAAGACAAATGCAAAAATTAATTAGGAGCTAGGTTTACAATATATTATTATTATTATTATTACTATTATTATTATTATCATTATCATTATTATTATATATTATTAAATCATATAGAAAAATTTTGCAAGGACCATCTGCCAAATGAAGATCTCCACTGTAGTAAGAGCTCAGCAGCAACAGAAGCCAAGAGAATCTATGTGAGAGAGATGCATTGTTAATGCACAGCTGCAGGAAACATTTCTGACCAAGCTGGCATCTTTTTAGTTACTCCTAGTCCCATCAAGAAATAGGAAACTGTAATGTCCATGCAGCTGCTTGTTTTGTGTTGCTGTGGCTAAGGGAAAAGAAAACACGTGGGTGGATTGTCTGGTGGATGCATAGCGCAAGTGAGATAAAAATTCTGATTAAATATTTACACACTCAGGGAAAACAAAGGTGATTTGGGACATAAACTGAGTTGTGGTCTTGATTAATAAGGAAATGGTAATGCTTGCTTCAACAAGTAGATGGCAGCAGTACCATTTGCTGCATAAATACTCTCCTGTAGACTGTGCTTTTGTAATAGGTGGACAGAGAAGAATGGGAGTCCCTGTTCTGGAACAGACAGCTAGAGGCAAAGCAAAGAAAGCAAGCAAATAAGTGCAGTTCCTCGAGCAAATTCAGTTCAACAAACTCATAATATTGCATTTAGTATACAAACAAATATCCATGAAAGAAAAAAACCTCATTTTTTTTCTTCCAAATAGGACTTAATTATATTCTGTGCATGAAAAGAATGAATTGTGCCTCAGGTCTGTCAAAAATATTCTGACCATTATGAATCTATACAGAGCCAAGAGGAACACATACAGTGCATAAGGGAGGCAATTATCAGGCTGCATGCAAGGGTGTGAGTACTCTGCCCAGAGCAGGGGTAAGAGCATGGCTGGCAATCATCAGTCTGTGCAGAGCACAGCAGGAGCTCTGTGTGTTTGTGTGGCAGAATGATAGTTAGTTATTGGATTTTCAACCAGGTTGGAGAGTTTGCCCTGCCTTTCTTTCTCCAAAGGTTGTCCCTGCTATCTATATGTGAATGCTTTTTCTGTTTTAACAGCCAGGAAATAAAAAGCCTTTGGGGGTTGGAACCTGATTGCTGTCTTCTTCCAAATTTGGGTAAGTGAAGCTGTGAGTCCTGTCCCCAGCTGTCAGCCCTGCTACAAACAGCAGAGGGGAAGAGATGATAGCCAAGCACTCAGAACAGCCAAGTAACAACTGGAAGGATCTGCCTGAATTAATCTGGCACAAAGCAGTGATGGTTTTGGTTGTTTAACAAGTTCGAATATCATGGTTTATACCATGCTTTGATGTCCATATGTTTTCATATGGACATCAAAATCTTTCACAGGTTGATACACTGCCAGAGGTCTACAGGAACAGACCAAATACAGCTACACCTACAGGTACAGAATTAGCCACTGTAGAGAGTCAGTGGGTTGGCTGGGTTAACAATACCAATACCAATACACCCACTGGGAATGGGAAGGACTATCTCCATAACAGGGGCATGAGGGAAAATGAGTCACAATGCAGTCCACACTTGTTACCTTTTATTTATTTTTCTAGCAAAGAATGACTAATGTAGTTATTCAGGATTGCTCTGAGGTCTGGAAATGGCATTTTTCTACTTTTTCCCAATGGAAGTTTTCTATACTTTATATTATATTTTATACTTATATTTATACTTTTTTTTTTGTTTTTCTAGAAATTTCTGCAGAATAAAGCTAAGTCTACCAATGGTTTAGCACATCGTATGGACAGTCCAGACATGCCAAAGGGTAGAAGCATATCATTTTTTCATAAATATAAAATAGAATTCCCATCATTTCTTTCATAATACTTTGCTTGATCTTTTCTTCCAATGTTTATAATGGAAATGGAGAAATTATGACCATTGCCTAAATTAAATCTAACAAAAACCTTCTATTACAACCTTTCAGCATCCACTGATGCCGGGCTGCTGTAAAGGCTGACCTTAGCTGACTGTAGCAGTGGGATAATCTAAGGATATTAATGATTTGAAGGTCTGCATTGTCACAGAGAAGGAGAGAAGCTTGCCAATATTTTGCAGAAATCTATGTTTTCAGCCATTGTTTTACCACATATCAGCATAATCAATTTTATCAGTTTATGTCAGCTTATCCTGGCTCGCACACAAGGGAAGTAGTTGCCTCAAGACTGACATGGGACACCTTGTCTGAGCTGGCCAGAATTCTTTCCTAACACTAAAAGTTTCTGTTGTTGATGAGGCATAGCAGTGACAATGAAAACCATCGAAGACTGACCAATACCTTCTGGTAATTATTCATTAATTGACTTCTGGATTGCATTGTGATTGCTAAGTTGTGGAATTTTGAGTGATCTAAGCAAGATAATGAGATTCAAAAAGGAAAAGACTCATAGCTTCCCTGTTGCTTACAAATTCAGATCACTCTGAATTCAGATCAGAAATTACAAAAGACAGAGCTTTTCATTACCTCTTTCCCAGAATTTCAATTTCTTCTTGAAAACATTACTGCATCATTTGTTTCATTTCATCTCAATACAAAATACAGCAGCAATGCATGAGATGCTTACAAACTGTAGCCATGCATTTGGTAGGGCATGATGAGGTGAAATTTATACCGAAAGGATATCTACCAAATTTACAGAACAGCCTGAACACCACAGGCACCACTATGACCTGAAAGAAACAGAGGAGGACATAGAAAGTTGCACAATGAGTTTCAGGTGAGGGATGCTGAGAACCAATGGGTGCAGCAAAAGAGGTTTCAGGCAGGGAGGGGTAGAGAGTTTGGTTTCTGGAGGGACCTAATTTGGCATTCTACTTGACACTCAGAAAAGCAAACTGTTGGAAAATTTGCTACAGTCCTCAAGTTCCTAACAGTCCACTTAACATCCACATAATAAAAATAGACCCTGTGTGTCTGCCTGAAACATTACAGCACTTTGGCCCCAGTCACCTTTAAATGATCATGTCAAATTTAGGTGAGGAAGACTCTCATGTTCCTGTTAAGATCTACCCTTGCTCCCTTCTTCCACGCATTCTTTACACATTTGTATTGACTTCCCTCTGATTAAACCATACTATTTATGTACTATTTGCAGCACTCAGAGATTTGAAACACAATGATAGTAAATTATTTAGCAAACAATTAGAGGAAGGAGTGCAAACAAAACCACTAATTTCCAAAAGTATCTTTAATCGCTTGGTGCAGGCTCAGAACCCCAAGCAAATATTAAGATAATTAATAGCTGTCAACCTGTCAGTCACATGAAAAGCACCTTCAGTCAATTATGCAAACGTGTCCCTCATACTTCAGAAGGTGTGAGCACAGCTACCTGCTGTTTCTGTCAAGGTCACACTGACTTCACAACACTCTTCCCATGATGTAGAAGTCCAAATCTATTCTGGTAGTTCCTTTAGAATTTCCAAGCCTTTGTTCAGCAATCACTATCAATGAATGAAATGCTTGCTTTATATCTCCAGTGAGTACTTCAAACATAACCTTTGAATAACCTCCAATAATTGGATGACAGATGATGTACATATGAGTTTGGATGTAAAAATTGTTCTAACAAAATGCAGACAAGCACAGAGATGTAGAATTCATGATCAAAAAGGCAAAACAAGGCACCTTTCCAGAAGATGGCTGTTCCCGTTCTTGTTTTGCAGGAAAGGTTTCAGTTTATAGGACTTAGAAGTACCTTGTCACTTGATAGCAACATATTCATGCCTTCAATAACTATTGAAAATATTCAATATAACTGCAACTGTTATATTATATATATTATTATATATAATATAATTGCAATTATATAATATATATTATATATATATTATATAATTGCAACTGCAACACAAACAACTGTTTGTGTTGTGGATCTTTGGGATTCTTAACATCCTGTGAGGTGTGCTTTCCCCCACCCCTTTGAAGCAATAGCCACTAGTGGAGGATGTGATGGCTGCCTCCACCTTCCTCTGGACTTTGGGGGCGGATGGCAACATGGTAGCCAAGGGCTGTCTGGAATGGTGACCCAGACGTCTTGCTGGTATGCAAATATGACCATAAGTCACTCATCTTTCCCTATAAATAGCAGACAGCCCAGGGCCCGTGGAGCTCTCCTGTACGGCAGTGGGCTGCACGCCAGGATCTCTCCCTGGGCAGGGACACCTCTCAAGGTTACTCCTCCAGGTTGAGAGATCCCATCCCACAGCAGATCCTCACTGAGTGGTTACAACATGATAAAGTTTGACTTCTTAGCTAAGAGGTCTAAAGGATTCACTGTGCATGTATAATCCTTTCAACCCAAACTGTTGAACAAGGCTGGGACCAGGAGCAGACCCAGCTGAGCCTAAACTGATCTCTGAGAAGGGGTTCAGAAAGCAGGACAGTCTATTCTGAACCTCATGATTCAGTGGGAGGGTCTTCCTGACAGTTCTGTCTGACCCTGTCCTCTATGCAGTAACTAATCAAGTATGCCTTGCCAACAAATCTTGTTAAATCACTGTCACATTTACCATTGAACATTAACTCACAACTTTATATTGATACAGTATATGGTAGCTCCTTTCTTGTGAGTGAAGGGCATCACACCAAGACATAAAGCATATCTGTCAGTCTGTGTGTCTATCTAACTATCTATCTATCTATCTATCTATCTATCTATCTAATCTATCCAAATGGGAAAAAAAAAAAAGAAGGAATGTTGCTGGAGTGTTTCATTCAATACCTCCACCAAGAGAGCACTCTCTGGGAGGAGTGCAACTCTAAACATCCACCTTCATTTTGGTACATCCTCATAAACCTCACAGGAGGCAGAAGGTACCCATATTTTTTTTTCCCCATTACTCAGTTTTGCTTACATAATACTATAAATCCTCTTCAGTTCTTTTGCTGATCATTGTTGAAGATTACATATTTGTACTTAACCACTGTTGCTTTTGAATACAATATAAGTGTGCTTATACAAAATAAGTGTGCTTTAGTGCATTTCTGTGAGATTTTATTGCTCTGACTTAGTGAAGGAAAGCAGAATTATCAAGATGGAGCTGGACAGTTTGTCTTCTGGCATAGGACTGTTCAGAAATCCTGGCATAGTTATTTGCATGTGGAGTGCTCCATGTATTAATGCTGAATATAAAGGCAGGCACAGAGTGCCTCACTATCTTTCTGAAGGATAGCATGTCTGTGTGGGTGTTGCATTAATCCTGTGACCCACAAAGGGAGAGTGCAAGGATTAGGTTTCCAAAGAAATTAGGCACCCAAAACCTATTTTAGTATATTACTTCAGCTGCTTTTATCACATGAAATCTTCAACCTCCAATACTCAGGCACTGCCTAGCATCCCAAATGGCCAGCTCTGTAGATTCAGACTCCTTGTCTCTGAGCAACTCATTTTCATCTCTGACAGAAAGAATTAAAAGAAAAGGGGGGGGAAGCATAAAAAGGGAAAAAAATCTTTAAGTGTCTAAGTTTAAGTAGCTCAGAGATATTTCAAAAACTCTGAAATAATCCTGTATTTGCCAGCCCTGGAGGAGGAGGCCCTGGGAAGCAGAGTATGGCCTCTCCTCACTCCCAGCCCATCACGCTGGGAAGAGTCCGCAGCACCTCTGTGGGCTCCTGTGGCTCAGTTGCCCTGTCCTCTGAAAATGTGCTGGCTTAGGCTTCTGTTTGCTCAGGACTTCTGTCCTGCACTGCATGGCAGGCCAGCCCTGGGGGTGCAGCTTTGGAGACTCACTTGTGCTCCACTTGCATTTTCTTGTGAGTCTCGCTAGAATGCTTTGCACTTGCACCCTCAGAGTCTGGAGGCCACCCAAAAGAAACCAGCATTGAACCTAAACTCAATTTCTGGAGCTGATGCTGCATTTTGGGAGCTAGCTTATGCCATAGGCAATGAATGGTGATTTTATGGCCCAGAGCAGATTTACTGCAAAATCCCTTTCTCAGGGTGAGAAACAGCCTTGGCTTTAAACAAGGGGACACAGCTTTTCAGCATCTGGATGCTTCTAACATCAAGTATGGTAAGGGCTCTCTAGAGACAGTTTTCACTGGCCATTAACTTTTGCAGTGTGTCAGCTTTCCAGTGTAGTTGGAGAAGTCACTGTGGAGCTCAGGGTGTTAGGACAAAACACACCAATAAGACAATACAATTCTCTGGACTAGCGAGTGTGAGCCAGAAATCTTGGTTGACTCTTGTCTAGTAAAGTAATGCTGCATTTTTACAGCTCACAACAACTTATAACCAGCTCCCACAGCCTGAAAGAAAAAAAAAGTGCATTTTGCCCAGAGACAAGTTGGAGCTCCCTGTCACTGGACCGCAGCAGAGGCAGCAGCTGGGACAGATGGAAAGTCATGCCATGAGTGTAATGCTGATCCATGAGAAATGATTTTGCACATTCTGCAGCATAGTCAAGTGGTTTTGCAACTTTTTAGGAGACTAGAGAAAAGATCATGAACAAAACGAGTTGAGGTTTGAGGCTGCCTGTGACTGGTACAGTGAGTTGATCTTTTACTTTAAATTTCTTAGCCTTTGAAGAAGCAAGAAGAACCAGTGTAGCACCAGGCTATAGACTTGGAGCCTTGTCATAGACCTCTAGCAGATAAAGTGGGGTATTGCCTAAACATTGTCTTGGTTTAAGACAATTTAAGTGGGCAGACACTCCAAAATTAATTACTTCACCTTTTAGTTTTAACCCTTCCTTTTGTATCTACAAAGAAAGACAACTGCAAGTAGAGAAGAAGTGAAAAAGTAGCTGGTTACTAAAAAAAAAAAAAAAAAAAAAAAGGAGAAAAAAAAAGAGCAACAAGAAAAATAACATTAAATAATAAGTGGATACAGGGTTGCTGCATGTCACAGGCAACTCCTCCTCCATCTCTCCAGAGGCGGCTGAAAGATTCCGGTGGCAGGGAAGCTCCGGGGCCAGAGAGCTCAGCAAACCTGCAGAGTCACTTTCTCTGCCTCCTGCCGGCTGGCTGCACCTGGCAGGTGTCAGCACTGCAGTTTCTGAGCCATCCATTGGTGTGTAGCCACAAGTGGTGTTCCCAAGCACTGGAACCAGCACCTCCCAGCCCCGTGGCTCTGGCTGCGCACCCCGCTGTAGACAGGTGTTGTGAAATTTGCCTTGGAGCACTTTAGCACTGCAAAATGCAGTTTCTTGCAAGCTGGCAAGGAGCTCAGAGAGAACAAAAGCAGCCTTCTGCCTTGCTCTGTCCCAGCTTCCCCTCAAGAAAGAAAGGGAAAGGGGAAGAGAATTCTCCCTGAGAGACCCTGACCTCAAAAGGACCTGGCACGCTGACCTTTGTGGTTCTGTGTCCAGCTGCCACGTCTTAGAGAGACAGCAATATTTTTGGGCACAGGTAGATATGGAATACAATAACACTTTGGGTTGTCCAGGACAGTGTTGTACGATCTGGTGCTCTAACAGAAAGATGAAAAGGAGTTATTGCCAGATTACTGTTCAGTAAGACCTCATTCCTCATACGTGCTCTTAGACAACTTTTCAATTCACTGAGAATTGCTGCAGTTGGATGAGCCCTCAAAAATTGTCTCTTTTTTCACTGTCTAGAAATGTGAACAATTTTAAAACAAGTGGAACTCAGGAAGTATTTAAAGTAGAACACTACTCTCCAAAACTGCACATGCATCACTATGCACTATTGAGTGACCACTTCCCACTCTTATGCACAGAATTCAACACTCATTTATGTTTAGGTCTTGTACTTAAACTACATTTACATTGTCATTGAAGAGAAATTATTTTGTAAGGGCACTAAAATCTCTGCACCTGCTTTTTCTTCCTTCCTTGTACAAGCCAGAATGGTATAAGGAACACCAGTGTACACTAAGTTTAATCTGTGCTAAGATGTCCATCTTTCTCAGGGGAGAAGATAGATTGCTCTAATATGCAAGGTTTTGTAATAACAAAATGTCTCGCCTAAAATTGTAGCTTAGTTGGTACATGAGGTAGAAAGAATTATTCCCATGTAGATTCTAACGTTGTATTTTAATAAATGTTTTAAATAAAGGGAAGGCTACTTCCCATGCAGTTTTGCTTTGTTCTAATGAAATATTTACCATGCTGTAATTGCAGTCCATCCCTCAGGCAGAAGAATACTGCCAGCCATGTAATAAATATTCTACTATGCCTAAGCTAGGCTTTTGAAAAAGAAATTTCTCTTAATAGGTAAGAGTTGTTTGATAATGGTTTGTTCTGAGATGACCACTAAGGAATTTGTTCATTAAATGGATTCCAGAAACAGTAGGAATGCAAGATTCTTCACACACCATCACATTTAGCTAATTATTTATACATTCAAAAAACTTTACTAACTATGCGTCACAGAGGAGAAACAAACCACATGAGTCAAATCACCAAGTTACTTCTCAATTGCAAAGGCACTTCATAAAATCACCTCTAAAAATAAAGGAAGCTCTTTTGGAAACAGAAAAAATGGAAATGCCAGAAAGGGCAGTGTGCAGATTCAGCTAGTTCCCCACTACCATAATTCTGCTGCTGTTTAAATCAGCTGAGACCCTAGATCTCCCTTCAGTCAATGCCAGAGTACTTTTTTCGACTCTGCTGCTCAGATTAAATCAGCTGAGACCCTAGATCTCCCTTCAGTCAATGCCAGAGTACTTTTTTCCCTTCCAAAACTATTCTAAAGGCAAAAAAAAATAAATCTAATTTAATCATAACAAGGATATCAAAACAGGCCTGGATTTATTTCCACACTCCACAAAGTCTGTGGTCAATGTCCAAGGACAAGGATCATGTACTCACTGTTGAGTCACATCCATGGGTGTTTCTCATCTCTCTGGCCATAGCTGTCCTTTTCCACTGGTGCTGATATGGTCTCAGCATCTTCAGACTCATGCCAATATTTAATTTCAGTTCACAAAAAATGACTACAAGCACTCCTGTGAAACCAAATTACTTGGAATAGTGGAAGCTCATGTGGTGCTGTAAAAAGGCAGAAAACGTCACAGGAACTCCCATACTGCTTCCTATCTCTATTAGTGTTCACAGTTTCTCTGTCAGGAAAAAAAACAGGGTGAGGACAGGCAGGGAGAGAGAATGCAGCAGGAGAAAGAGTGAAGCTGCTCATTTCTCTCAGTTCTCTCTCTCCCTCTTTGCCTTTCTTTTCTGGGCTTTGATCTAATACTTCGATCTGGCAAATGGAAAAGAGCAGAGGATCGCCAGGAGGTAGCAATAAATATGCAGCAGTACTTTCCTGCCTTTAGTTTTCACCTTCATTCATAGCAGAAAAATTGCCTCAACATATTCTTCCCTACAGAATGGGGAGGAGGACACTTTATGCCAAACAGAGACGTATTTGTTTCCTCTTAAAAGAAAAGATCAGCCTCTTACTTCTGTATTCAGAAGCGTGTATTTACAGAGTTGTTACATCGCCTACAACCAGACTTTAAATATTTATTGCCTGTGTGGTTGAAAAATAATACAATCAGATGACAAGCAATCCTCCACGGATTCTCCCTCTGACAATATTTCAAGCCATGGGGGATCACAAACTACAGCTAGCTGGCAACTTACTGCATGAGCAGCTCTGCAGGGACAGACCCTGCCTGAATGCTGGGTTCCTCCACAACTGGGAGGGGAACACAAGCCTAAGGAGACCAGGGTTCCGTATCTCACAGAAAAGATCCAGACTCCCAAACCAAAACAGAGGGAAAGGATCATCACAATAGTAATGTTCAGTTTTGAATACTCGTGATGCACCACACAGAGCATCCCTGGTTTTTGGACTGCAGAATCTGTGCCAGCCCTAGGACAGCTCCCCATATATCCACAGAGGAGGCATCTTGACCAGCAATGAAGACAGGAGTCACAACGAATGGAAAACTCTCCTTTGGACAGACTAAACCTACAATTTGACAAATATTCTCCTGTTCAGGAGGAGCCACCAGTGTCACTGCAATAGGGAGCAATATCCCAGGAACTGCAGCATGTCTCAAAGGATCATCCAAGATTTTCAAACACATTATGTGTCACCAGTGCTCAGCATTCCCCTCCAGAACACCACTGATGTGTTCATCTGTATTAGAAGAACCACTACTAAATCAGGCTAAGTCTTAAGGACCAATCAAACCTTTTCTCAAAGATACACTCACTGTACAGTGTGGGCTTCCTCCGCTGTCAGGTATGATCTGGGAAATGTGAAATACTTTCTGCCCACTGTGTTAACTTCATGGAAGATGGAGCCAAATGCAAAATGCTCTTCAAAAGTTTCAATTAAAAATATTCTTTAGATCATGGCTTCTGGCTTCTAGCTTTTAGTCATCTTTGTAGGAAATTGCAAAGATTTAGCTTTTCCTTGTTCATGCTGTTTCAGCTATACCTCAAACTTAGCTCTATAAGAGGGTCCAGTCTCTACTGAATTGTCCACAGTGCATTGTACAATTGTATAATTGCTGCATTGTACAATTTCTTTCTGAAGTGGAAACTCTGAACCACACTGTGACAGACAGAAAATGTTTCCTTCTTTTGTACAAAGATTTTTTGTACCTGCTGAAAAGCACAGATGCATAAGCAACATCTTAACATATATGACAAGTTAGGAAGATTTCCTGCTACTAAACTGATAATTTCTCTTGTGAATATAGACAAAATAAACAAGATATAGTTTTGCCATTTCCATTTTTCATGTCTAGGCCCTGCAGTTATGAAACTCCTGATTAACTTTCATGTAGAGTGAGAGTAGGGATCTTTTCATGCAGCACTTGGGTTGCCAAAGGCTTGTTGGCTTATTCCAGGAAAGGTGAAGTCATTACCTGTGATACTCTGTAAATTCAGAGATGAGACAAAAGTACCCCATAACTTCTCACACATGGGTGCAGATGGACCAGCTGAAGTTACTGTGAAGAGTATGGACATATCTGTCAGCACTGATGCAGCACCCACAACTCACATCCCTAGCTGTAAGTATGGGGATACTGAAGTAAATGACAGAATGGTTCCTTGCCTCTCCTGACTAATACAGGACAGAATAAATACATTTTCCAATGCATTTTCACTCTTAGAAAATATGCAAGAATGCAGAAGTGTTATTTATGGCTTCCAAAAGGCTAGAAAAAGCAAAAATGTTGGCAAGGATTTTGCACAGAAAGGGTCAAACCCATGTTATGAGGATAACATGGATATATGGGGAGACAGAGCTGTCCAAGGGCTGGCACAGATTCAGCAGTCCAAAAACCAGGGTAATGCTCTGTGTGGTGCATCACGAGTATTCAAAACTGAACATTACTATTGTGATGATCCCCATAAAGAATGGAAATAAAAGCATCATGCCTTTCTTTAAAGGCACAATATCAAAATTTAATTTCCAAATAGTGCAAAAGAAGAAAATATATATGAAAAAATTCATGTTTCAAAGCACATAGGCTAAACACACTCCAAAATTAAAAACACTCAAGAGGATGGCAAAATTTCACATAAAATTATATATAAATGAAAGGCTAAACTAGCCAGCAGAAAAGTGTTGAAAAAGGCAATGCAAATCTTAAAATAATACCAATGAGATGGTAGAGAGAGAGGACAAGGGGAGATGGCCAGCAGTGAGCATCCTGTGCTCAGAAGACATGCTGGGAAAATGCCAGAAACAAGTGGCAGACAGGATTTTCATTCTGCTTAAAATAGCTTCATTCCTTGAGAGACTCTGCTGTGCTGAACAGGGTTATTTCAGTTTTACTCCTGAGAGCAGGAGCATTCTCAAAAACTTTTTATGCCTCTGACAGAAGGCGCTCCTTAATTTGCCCAGTTTTGTCAGATGTTATCTGGGTTTTACAGCACTGGATTGAGCTATATTATCTAGGTGAGATAAGGGGGTTCACAGCCTTGGCCAGAGATACCCTCGTGCCTTTGCTTCAGTGGCATCCCAGCCTGGCAGAGCAGACTCCCTCCCATTTGCCACCCACCACATGCCCAGAGGCAGCTGGCACAGGGCACTCCCATGCCATGTGGTTGTATAAATAGGGAAAAGCTAAAGATTTTCATGAGTTAAACCCATATGTTACAGCAATAATTATATTAATGGGTAAAAGTAGCACTGCTGTTTGCAGGAAGATTTCCTCTCCCCTTCGTGTCCTCGGCTCTATGACACAGGAGAGCCATGGGCTGCTTTCACCTTGCATGAACAAATCAAACCTTCAGGGAACAGTTTTAACAATTTACTTCCCCAGAAAAGTCAAAGCCCTTTTTCTCATGGGTAAAGGGATAAGAAAAACCCCATAAAATCAACAAATGTCCAGTGCCCTAAGATACAGCCTTTCTCCTCATGGCAAGCGTAAATCTACTGTCTTTTCTTTTTGGATAACACTTTTCTTTGCCTAAACCTTTGCCTCAGGTTTATCCCTGTGGACAGAAGGAACAGGGAGGAGCAGAGAACTTGCCATTGCTCCTTCTTCAGCTGGCACATCACACTCCCAGCTCTCCTCCTCTGAGATCACTTCCCTGTGCTTGCACTTGGCAGAAGCTGGTTCTATCCGTCTTGTTTTCTTTTCCCAAGCACTCCTTGCTACCTCAGCACAAGGGCTTCATCAGTGTCTCAGCTCTGCCCCAAATGTGGCTGCCCTTCCTTCCCCAGGCTGCCCTGCTGGGCAGGGTGCTCTTGTGACAGGTTTCTGTCTCTCTGCAGCCAGGGCCAGCAGAGCCAGTCCCAAAGCTGAAACATCTCTGCCTCTGCCCTGACCATGAGCTTTGGCCTCAGACACAGGTGTAGGACAGAGCTGTGCAACAGAACATGTAATTTTCATCACTGACTGTTGTCTCCAGCTCAGACTGGTTTTGGGGGCAGCCAGGCTCACTTCAAGGGTTTCCCACTGCCAGAGCAGTCATTGACAGTGAAGAGTGTGTCGATATACCCAGCAAGGAGAATGACAACAAATACCAGAGGAAACATGAAGAAAAATTAATTAAACATGTGTATAAAAATAATTACATGCTGCAGAAGGACACATGCAAAGTGACATTCCACGGATGATTCATGCTTCCCTGCTTTGTTTCCCATGTTTCCTTGAGGCTTGCTCTTAGTCATCTTGGGGAGGGTGTGTTTGCTCTCAGAACCACGCTGCCTTCACGGAGAGCCTGATCTTCACCACCAGCACAGCCACATCTGCTGGAACAGAGCGCATGAGATCTCAACCACAGATCTGCCTGTGTCTTCGAGGCTTTTCCAATCCCCTGGAACAAAAAAAGCTCAAAAACCATACAGAATCACAAACAGGCAGATTTTTAGGACCTCAGCTTTGTTACAGACTACTGCAAAGGTTCAGTTAGATTAGCTGTGACCTTGTGAGCATGAAATCATCTTGATCACCATCACTAGTTCTGTAAGACTAGCACTGCAGGAAGAATGGGATTGTACCAGACAATAAACTGAAGTGATTTTTTTTTTCTAAGCAGCTTTATCAAAAACCTCAGAGACCTCATTACAAGAGACTCTGACATTTCCACCCCTCAGCTCTTTCTCTATTAACCTAAGTGTATAAGCAAGGAATTTTAGATGCCTTTGCAATGCAGCACTGACTGCAGCATTCAGTGACAGATTCCTGTATAGTGATCTTTTATGGCTCAAAGTGCTTCACCACAGGCTCTGATGGTTGCACTTCAGTCCAAGAAGTTCTGGTAGCTTATACCCTCCTGCAGAGCCCTCTCTGCAGCTGCCCTGGTACTGGGTCTCACTCACCAGCCTTTTTTGCTCCCAGCCAGAAAAGCTCTGCTGAGGGGTAGCTGTATTATCACAGTGTGGTGGTGGTGCATTTCTGGCAAGCTTTAAATGAGGGAAGGAGCAGAGCTGGTAGAAAAGGCAAAGCATGGCAGGTACACAATGGGAAGAGCCCACAGCTGTTCTGGCTGTGGGACATGATGGTGCTCAGCACAGCTGGTGACATTGGTGGTTGAAATGGGATCAGAAGATAAAATAGAGCCTTGGGCAGGGAAGAGGTTTCAATTTAAATCTGAAACACATAAAGCAGAGAGAGCTAGCCATTTAAGCAAAACTGTTTCGCTATGATGTTTTGTAAGGAATGGAGAAGGCTGATGTTATGAGCCAGGAAACAAGAAGGGAGTTGCAGAAAGGAGAACAGGGACTGAGAGCGAAATTAATGAGTGCTCTGGGACATTTGTTCCCTTCTATTTCAGAGAAATACCTCTTTCAAGCAGCAATAACCTCCCTGAAAAGCAAAATGGACTGAGTGTTTCAGTGTGGCTGCAGGACACTGCCCTGCTCCAGTGAAGCACTTCAGCACATCCTTACTTTCAAGCTTATGGGCAGCCCAGAAAGCCAACAGGACCATGCACTTTCTTGGACAGAATTATGAATATAAATGCTCTGCTGGATTCAGACCTGGAGCTAGATTCTGCCTTCAGCTCCAGTCATGTAACTTCAACAAAGGCTGGGCTGACAGCTGGGAAACACCACCCTGTGTGTATGTGAATGTAATGAAAATGATCTTACCAAAGAAAAGACACTGAATTAAACTAAAATATTTAACTTTTACATTGTAGAGTATACAAGTTATAATTTTCAAGGTAGTTTTCAAAGAGCCTTTGGATATATGCTGTATCCAAAGAAAAAACACTGAATTGAACTAAAATATTTAAATTTACATAATAAAGTTATAATTTTCAAGATAGTTTTCAAAGAGCCTTTGGATATATGCTGTATATCCTTCCACTCTTCTGGAAATTATGGCTTCTAAAAAGTACTTATTTTTAATAGGATTCTATACGTTTTGGTCTGTGGAGCTTGAATTGATTGATACAAATGAATATGTTTCATTTTTACAATTGAGCTATTTAATTTGTTAAAACTACTTCTCAGCAATGACATGTCAGCAATGTTATCACCCAGGACTTGATGAGTAAAAAGACACACAGAAGGAGGAAAACATCTGGTTGATAGAAGAGTATCCGTGCTCTGCACAGGGGACAAGACTGTAAATAAAAACTTACTGATCTGAAAGGATATTGGAAAGTACCAGTCAGATTCTGTTTTACTGTTAAGCCACACTTCAGTACATCCTTCTGGAAACCAAGCATGGACTAATGGAGGAACACTCTGCATGCCTATTGATTTCTTTATTTAGTTTGCAGGCAGTGGAATTGGAGCACAAGGATCACTGTTTTCAGACCTTTTGCTTTATTCTGCAAAATGACAAAAACTTGTACAAAATTTTTGAGCTCATTTGTCAATTGTAGAGATGTCTCAGAACTAAAAGTGGGTTTCAGCTGGTATTAACTGTGTATTTTAATAACATGAGATCTTTATCTTCCTCAGGTTTCATGGCATCATTCTACTTTTGCCACTAATTTTGTAAGGACCCTTTGTTTTCAGACAAGCAACAATGTTTGAATAAATTAAAATTATTAACCTCTACTAATGAAAGCCAAATAAGGTGTCATCCCCCTGGAAAATCTGGTAACAGATGAGGAGAAGGCTGAGGTACTTAACAACTCTCTCCCCCCAATCTTCAATGGCAACCTCTCTTCCCACACCTCTGGAGTGGATGGGCAGCAGGGTGGGGACTGGGGAGCTAAGTGCCTCCACTGAAAACTGAAAAGGGGCAAGTTTTAGATCAGATAGGAAGGAATTCTTTACTGTGAGAGTGGTGAAAACTGGAACAGGTTACCCAGAGAAGTTGTGGATGATTCATCCCTGTAAGAGCTCAAGGCCAGTTTGGATGGGGCTCTGAGCAACCTGGTCTAGTTAAAAGTTGGAATGAAATTACCTTACAACCCAAACCATTCTATGATTCTGTTATGATTTTTAGTTTTGTATCTCATTTTGTATCTCATTTGTATCTCATTTAGTTTCTGAGATGATGGGAATTTCCCAGCAATTCCATGAAGACTTTGTGAGCACTCCAGGCACTGTGGATGAAATTGTGGATGCCATTACTGCAATTCTTACACCACCATGTCATGTGAGTGCTCACAACTCAAGTAAGAATCATATAAGTGACTCTTAGAAGCTGAGCTACACTTAAAAATTATCCTTAAACAATCTGAGAATTTTAAGCCAAACAGAGTCAAATTTTAGAGAAGAAGATTCTCAGCTGGATACACAGCCTTCATTTGTGGTCCTCCCACTCACCCTGTCACATGGAGATGGCAGGAGTCTGAGGAATACAGATGCAGAAAACTGCTCCCTTTTCAAACTCTACCAAGAAGTGAGGCAGCTCCTATTAGGACTGGATAAGGACTTTGTGATTGTCTAGTTTCTAGAAAAGGAAGCTGAGGGAGGATCTAATTGTTCTCTACAGCTTCCTGAGGAGGGAAATTAGAGAGGAAGGTACTAAGCATTTCTCCCTGGGATATATGGTCTGGGAATAGTGTCCAAAATTGCATCAGGGGAGATCCAGAGATGGCATTAGGAAACATTTCTTTACCAAGAGTGTGGTCTGGAATAGGACTGCAATAGGCTTCACAGGGAGGTGGTTGATGTCCCAAACCTGTCAGTATTTAAGAGGCATTTGAACAGTGCCCTTAGTAATGTGCTGTAGCCTTTGGACAGTCCAGATGGTTGTTGTAGGTCCCTTCCAACTAAAGTACTCTATTCTATTCTATTCTATTCTATTGGAAAGTGCGCATACAGGAAAATATGGAGAGTAAGGGTTTGCAGCATCACACATCCTCTGGGGAAATGGCACGGTCCCATTTTGGAAGATGTCTTTCCAGGCCACTTGAGTCCAAGCATGGGTGAATTCTGGGGATGAGGATGGCACCAGATGCTGCCAAGCTCCTGAGAGCCACTTCTCCAAAAAGATGTATTTTGAGGAGAGACATTCAGGAGCACCTTAAGAAATCACTGGCTGCTTTTCTGTTTTATGTTAGGCTACTGCTTGGTGGTTTTGTTTGTTTGTTTGTTTTTGTTGTTGTTGTTGTTTTGTTGTTTTTGTTTTTGTTTGTTTGTTTTTGGTGGGTTTTTTGTTGTGTTTTTTTTTGTTTGTTTGTTTTTTTGTTTTTTTTTTTTTTTTCCTCTAGACCAATGAAACCAGACAGAAAATGGTGACATTTCATAATCTGGGATGTTAATGACTTGGCTATTGTTGCCTTTCATCAAGTGTGGAGGGCACTGAACACTTGGTCTCTCAGGATACACCAAGGGCTGCTGCCCCATGGGAGAAGGTCAGCCAGGAGCTGAGCACTGTCTGTGCTCATCAGATTTTTTGCCTTGCTCTGTAAATTGCAAATGCACTGGTTCAAGAAGTTTCACAGCTGGACTCTTTTTTTTTCTAAAACCAAAAGAATCTAATACTGTATGAAGCACCATACCAGGGTCTCTTGGGCCATATGAACAGTCTCAAGAAATAACACCCCTGTAAATGGTCATATACTTTCAATCTAAGCTTGTAGTGAGGTTTGCATAATTGAATAGTACTTTTGGATGTGATATATTTCTCCTCGTGATCTTTAAAACAGAGGATGGGTATGTACTGGAAAGAGGCTTATAAAACTTAAAAAGCAACAAAGGATGCAAAATCCATTTGCTGGTGTTTGCACAGCTCAGTGAAACTCTACATAAATATTATTATACAATCAAATAGAAATAGTGTGTTGGCTGACGGTGAAACAGAAAGGAAAGTGTAAAACATTCAGCACTGAGATTTTTTTAAAGCCATTTAGGGAAATACTTAGTTTCTGATGGAAAATGTAGATTTCATATTCCTCTATGGTGTTTATTCTTTCATTGGTTAGGCTGGCTTTAGTATCATTCTCATCAATCACACAGTCTGAAAAATATCAGCTAAAAATAAGTCAATGAGACAAAGAGAAATAGCTCATTGTACAGGAAATTTCTTATTTTTCCCTGTCTGATTAGCTGTATCTTTGCTGCAGCTGAATTGTCAGCTAAATATCAACTAATGCCCCAAACCTGCAAATACATATTCATATGCATATTAAATGTAAAGGAATTTAGCCCCTTAATCTGAGTTATGTACATTAATAGTCTCAGCAGAGTGAGCTTCTAAATTATGTCCTGGTGTGTCTTATACAATGTCAGCAGGGGTATAAGAATGATAGTTATGTGGTTTCACTTTGAATTTGAATCTGCTCAAAATGTGTACGTCTGACATGGTTTTCTTTTAGCTAATGCAAACATTTCAAATGCTCCTCAGTTTGCTGACATTTGTTTGAATATGCACTGCTCTAAATGATGGAACTTCGTCTCACAGAATTCCAGAAATAATGGTATCAAGTTATAAAAATACTGCTAACTATGTGCACTGGATGCAAAGAAAACCACTGACTAGCTTTTTCTCCTCAGCAGAATGGAATAATATAACACTGACAATATAATCTTCATTCCTTTCTTTTGCATCCAGTACCAATGCTTTTGCATTAGCCATCATTATTACAGAAACAAGAATAGCATCTGCAAAACTAAAATTGAATTCTTTGGTAGGGGGGGAAAAAGAAGCAGCACATTAAAATTTGAAAACATATATAGTAAATTTTAATCCATATTTTAAATTGACAAAGCCAGAATTATTTATAAAGACTTTCCCATCAAGTTTTCAGGAAATAATGGTGAGAAATCACGCCCTGCCGCACAAACATTTTATTACATTTAGCCACCAGTATCAATCCACCATAATACCACTGCTCCTCAAGAAGGGAGGTGTTGGGGAAAACAGCCACAGTGCTTTACCTGTGGCTGCCAATGGCTCCCACATGGTGCTCCTTGCTAATGTTTGTCCCTTAACACCTTGATGGCAGAGACTGACAACACCCAAGGCTTGTTATGGTGACAGCTTCATGATATCAAGGCCAAATGAAAGCATCATCACATTTAATATGTTCCTGAAGGCTTGGCTTCAGCAGCCATCTGAGTTTAACAAAGTCTCAGCATCATAAAAGAAGTCTGCCTCAGTTTGAATGGTGACTGAGTCTGTGGAGAAGCACCCGGAGTTCAGGAAATTAACTTGCATTTGTCAGGGTGGGAAAAGGGCTCCCACCAGTGCCGTAGGCTGGTGGCCTTGTCATTGTCAGCCAGAAATGGATGCTCCTGCTGCTGTTTCTGCCCTGCAAGAGTGACATGGTTCCCTATCCTAGGAGATTAGAAAAGTGCAGAGCTGTTTATTTCCCTCAGGGGGAAGTTCTGCAGCTGCCACAAGAGGCTCAGGGTGGTGCATGGGTCATCTTCAGCTGAGCTGGGACTGGTTGCAGAAGGGGTCCCAGTGGGCATAGCAAAGTGTCTTTCTATCAACAAGGCAGGATAG
Source organism: Passer montanus (assembly GCF_014805655.1). NCBI lineage: Eukaryota > Metazoa > Chordata > Aves > Passeriformes > Passeridae > Passer > Passer montanus. The sequence goes on from NW_024367372.1 coordinate 8,243,730, forward strand.
CCTTTCACTCTACAGAGACTGAGTTGAGATCCTGGCTTTTGCACAGAACACTTTTTCTTGCACACTTTTTTAACCCCTGGGTGGCACAGAGGCTGTGTCTGTGTGAGAGCACACAAGGAGGATGGTGTGTGGTGTGCCAGGCACTGAACAGGCACTCTCCAGGTGACAGCTCCTTTATGTAGGGCTGGATCATTGGAAACAGTTGGGTGCTTTCAGCTCTACAATTTGCCTTTCACAGTCTGGGCCCCCAGGTGAAATGCAGATACGCAAACCTAATGCCTGAGACAAGGAAAGTCTTATTGGACACCAGATGGTTCATATGCAGATAAATGCATAGGGAAGCACGTGGGATTTCAGTCTGGTGTGGAGGTTTCCACACTGAATAGGTTTTGTTTCTCTTGGATCAGTGGTGAGGAAAGAAAGCTACACTGAGGTTCTAAGATCTTCTGGGATGAGCCTCCAAAGCACACAGACAGGCACGGAAGCAGTGCAGGTTCTGCAGGGTCTGGAAATAAAGGCAAAGAGGTTTTTGTTGTTGATGTTGCATTATGCGCTATTTCATAAATTAGTAAATCTTTGTAAATATGTGCATTCTGTTCAACAGAAGACAAAGCCTCTCAGTAAATATGAGGTGCTTACATTTATGTGTACTGTGTTCTTGGGCTGCCAAACAGCTCTCTTGGGAGGCAAGTCACTCAGAGTCCTGGTCAGTGTTTTCTTTGGAGGACTGCTGCTGAAATATTTTCAATGAAGTTCTTTTTTTCAATTAGACATATTTCTTCCAGAAACTTTCCAAGGAACAATAATATTTTTTCTCCACAATATTGACTATCCAGAAACAAAGTACTCCAGCTAGACCTCAAACTAATTAGTAAATTCTGCAGTGCTGCCTCCCTGGAGTTCTAATTCAGTTAATTTTTATCCTTTCCGTCGATGGGCCAAGTTCTCTGTATATGCCATAATTCACGCACAAATGGTAATTCTGACTCAGAAGATATGAGACCTCTTGACACAGATGAGATCTTGGGGCATTTGGGGTGAGCTCCAGTGTACAGATAAAGAGAAGTACAAGACACATGGACTCAAGCAATGCTTGAAGTTTGGTTGTGATGTAATTGAAGCTTTCTTTTGTATTTTGATGCCTACTGAATAAAAATTTTACCTGTAGGCCAGGGATGGGATTTGTCTGGGAATTCACAGAGTGAAGTATGCCCTAGATTATCAGAGAGTAATATGATGATGATGATTGACTGTCCTTAAAATAATAAAACTTAGACCCATAGTAGATTGCTACACCACAGTAAAACAAAACAACTGCTTCCAGAATCTGCCAGGCTGGGTTTGTGCTCAAACTCTCCTCAGGCACAATGAGCCACACACTGCTGCAGAGTGCAGGTGGAAGGAGCAGAAGGTACATAACTGGAAGGACTGTCCTGAGAGCCAACAGACAGGATGATACATTCCTGTATAAAGATGTGGTTCCCGAGATGCTGAGTTTTCAATGCAGCTGTAGGAACCAGACTGGACGGCAGTAAACTGTCTGTTTTCTTTCTCCCAATCCTTTGTGTGCATAAAAAATAGTTTTATCTTCTCCCTTCTTGAAACTCTTCTGTATCCACCAGCCAACACGGACAATAATGGAGACAGTGTCATCTTTCTGTCACCTCATGAAAAAATATTTCATTCCCATGACACAGACCATCAACTACATAGGATATGTAATCATATTCTTAGTTGCCTGAAGCAAAAGGTGATGCTTTAATATCTTATTATGATCTTGGATATTAATTTTTTTCTACTCAAATGCAAAGATGAAAGTTCCTATCACTAATGGACTAATACTTCATTTTTTAAAATTTATTTTGGAAACTGTTTGCATTACATACAAGTCAAGCCAAAAATGAGACTGTTGGATTTTTTCCTTGCCAAAGCAGATTTACCATTCAACACTTGTAATGAGAAGTTTTATTCAACTGTTTATAGAGCAGTTACTGACTATAAGGTATCCATGACATATATATTACCTAGTCGAATATTTCTTATAGGTGCATGCTGAAAACTGCTCACATAAAAAAAGCATGAGGGTAATTTGGCTCAACTGTCACTGAGCCAAGAACAGGCCTACCCACAGCTGCCTGGGTGGGCACACCTTCAGATCCTTGTATAAAATATTCCTCTTCCACTGTCATTCCTGAAAACATACTTTTCCCCTCTCAGTGTTCATGAATACCAAATAAAAGGTAAAGAAATTGTCCTCAAAAGAAACTCTTCATTTTTATTTAAATGAATACTTAATGAATCTACTTAAGAAGAAATTGCCCTGGGATATTTCTAGAACTATCTGTGAACAGAAACCTGTAAAATTAAAATATTAAATGTTAAACTTTTTATGGAATGGGATAAACCTTTCTTCCTCTTTCAGAGGAATAGAAGTCCTGTGGCAGAGCACACTGCATGCAGCTGCTGCTGGTGTGGGGTGACAGTGCAGCTGGGCACACTGCCTCCATCAGGACTAACAGGCAAAGCACAGCTGAGAAAACAGAATCCTTTGGCCCTTGATCCACCATTTCAGCCTGTTTGGGCTATTTGCCATACCTGACTAGCTGAAGGTGCTGGCCCATGTCTGAGTGAGTGCAACTGGGCTGGGCAGCAAAAGCTCCTGCTTTGCTTCAGTGGGTGTGGTGTCCTATGCTGTTTTCCAATGAAGAGTTTTAATCTGTACAATAGTAGAACCCCTCATGAAATTTCATTCATTAAGCATCTTCATGCCTTCAAGAAGAGATATTACTTTTTGAGCCAGAGGGAGGCAAGGAACTATCTGGCATGAGACTTTTGACTCTAGGATGTCCCTCTAGAAGACAAGCATGAGCCTTGGGCAGATTGCTGTGGTGTTTGCTGGAAAAGGAGAAGTCCAAGAGAATATATCTGCAGAGAAGATCCTGGCAGGCAAGGGGCTGGCTGAAGTCAGGCTGGTGCCTGGAGCATGTGCAGGTGCTCAAAGCCACAGGCTGTGAGCAGCAGTAGTTTAAATATAAGAAAATATGCCTAGTGGAGTAAAATATATTTTAGCCATCAGGATGATAAAAAAGTAGAGTTTGCTGATTGATTCCTTAGAATTACCAATAAATAGCTATAAATTAAAAAACAAGATTATCTTCATTGAACTACACTGTCCTGCACCATTATTGTTCCTTGTCCTCTCTGAGATCTGCAGCTCTACCAGCACTGTGCAAACACAAATGTTCCCTCAGCCATGCTGGCATACATGGCACTGACTTTCTGTGCTGTTTTCTACTTCAAATCTCTGCTCATTTTCTCACCTCTCTCACCCTATCATGTTTGTATTAACATGAGATTATTTTTGCTTTGTTTTCCTTCAGTCTTCATATTGGATTTCATTGTAATTTATTTACTGACCTTTTTTCTACTCTTAATGGTTTTGTTATTGACTGGATGATACCATAAGAGACTAAGAGGTACCCCTTGGGATTTTCCAGCCTTTCTTTTATATCCTGCACTGAAATTCTGTATTTTTGAGATCATTCCTAGACCCTGGAAAATGGTGAAAAACTCATTATTGATTCCAGAGGGACAGGTCTGATCACTAAAATTAATAAGATTCTAAGGTCAAAATTTTCACAGCTCTAGCTTACTTCAATACCAATCCTCCTTGTGCATCTGATGATGCAATCCAAGCCACAAATCAGTAAACAATTAATTGACCTGTTTTCTAAGAGGATATATCAGAGTTAGTAGGCAATGTACTTAGGCAGCTTGAGGCAGAATTGAAGTCTCATATTTTTAATGCTTTGTATATTTATAGGTACTGAACTCTGAAGAAAAATGGTGATCATCATCATTGTACATTCCTGTCAAAAACACAAGTCAGAGAATTTCACTGCACCAACTCAGTTAAAGCACATGTCAGAGAAGCGTAAAGAGTTAATGATCCTCACATTTAAAATACACTTTGTATTTACAATCTGGATTTCACTTCAGCCCCCCACTATAGGCTCTATAAATTTCTCTTTTCAACTGTATAAACCTCTGCTCACTTCTCTCAGCACAAGTACTTAGAGAGCGTGACCAGATAGTGAAAGCCATAAATTCTATGAATTTTGCAATATTTTGTGAGATGCCTCAGTGTTCCTTTCATTGGCTTTTTCTTGTTTTAACTATAAATAGAGCCTTCTTTCTGCAACCAGTCTCCAAAGGTCACCTTACAATGTTTTGCTATTTCCCATATTAAGCAGCAATGCTTTTCAGCTGACATTCCAACTTCAAGTCATGCATGTGAGCATGATGTGAGCTTGCTTCAGACCTCAGTGAGAGGGCTGCAAACAAGACTGCTGTATAATTGCCGAGGAAAATAACATCCATTGTCAAAAGGGGCACTTAATCAAACAAAATTTAGCTGCATGAATACAAGTGTCTCCAAATATTTGGTTCATGCTAAAAATATAGCACATTTATTAAAAATATATATTTATAAACATTGGTATGAACAGACACAGATGTTAAGCAAATGAGAAAGGAAAAATAACCATGTATTATATTTCTCCCAACATTTTATCAGGTTTAGGCAGACCTTGCTCAACAGAATTGTTTTTTTCATGATTGCACCATATGTTCATTCTAAATAAAAAGATTGTCAGATTCAATGTAAGTAAAAGCAAAAACCAAGAGAAAAAACCATTTGACCTAACAGACACGTGATCTGTGCTATGAAGCTATCTTTGAGTTCAATCTTTGCGGGTATACAGCATACATTTCTAATTATATATAGTTTACAGTTTCTTTCTTTTCTTTTTTTTCCTTTCTTTTATTTTCTTTTCCTTTTTTTTTTTTTTTTTTAAATTGTGTTAAAACAACATATCCCTGGTGGATTTCTTCAAAGCTACAACTTACATAACTGCAGTCATTCTCCCCCAAACTGAAAACCAAACCAAAAGGGAGAGGGCAGGAGAGAAGAGTTAAGCTTATTACTGTGAAAAAGTCTTGTTAAATTAATTGTGCTTCAGTCTTCGCTGCCTTCAGGCAGTGCTTTTATGATGTGTTAATATAATACAGAGTCAATTCTGATTAAAGAACTTGTCAATAGTCAGCAATGTTTGTTGTCACTCTTAATGGCCGTTTTATCTGGTCTATTTGCATGCCTTCTAGTTTACAACGTTGTATAAATATACACAAAAATGATCACAATGAGGTTCAGAATTGTCCCAATAATTCCAAGCATGGCCAAGATGGTTTCTTCTTTGCTTTCCTTTTCTTGACTGCCTTTATCTTCTTCATTTCCACTTGTGATTACCATCTTGGTGGCCAGTTTCTTTATCCTCCCCTTCAGAATAACCTAGATTTAGGAACAAAAACATCAAAATGGATTATTAATCAGAGTATAGAAACTCATAATAAAAGTAGACCCAATGGCAGAATTTTTGCCCCATAACACATTTTATTAAGAATTCACTTGAAAAGAATTTGTATTTCTACTACCCGTTCAGTAAATAATTAAAATTATAGTTCAGTTATTCTGTGGTTTACCTATAACCCTCTGCTTATGTGCCAGCAATCACTCCTAGCACACATAGCAGCTGCTATAACATTACGAGACTGATCAGGAATGTACCATGAGGTGTGACTCCTCCAGCATCAGTGGGGACTTTGCCTGCACTGAGACCACAGGAGATCATCTTGCCATGCAGTGGAGACCCCATATTTACACTTCAGTTCCAAGAAGTAAGTGAGGGAAATAAAACTGGGAAGACCTTGCTTTTTTTACTAGGAAAAAATTAGAGAAAGGCATTTTGTCTCCTGATGAGAAGGAAGACAGCAGTGACTTCTTAATAAATAATTCAAAATAAAAGCAAAACCAAAATAACATCCATCTTGGCTTTTATTTTCCTCGTTCTTAATGTATGATGAAAAGTTACTTGCAGTGCAGTGAGCTGAAATGTATCGATCTGCCTGCAGGGAGAATACAGCCATTTCCCAAGCAAAAGCCCCAGCCTAAAAAAAGAAGTTTCCTCAAATGTGGGATGAGCCCTGACTCCCAGCACAGCTGAAGCCACAAACAAAGAAGCTTCCTTAGTCTTCCCACTATCTGATTGTTCAAATTAGAAATGGATAAATTCTTATCTGTGTTTATCTAACACTGCAAATTTTAATCACATGGGCAAACCAGAGTGTCCCAGAAAACTGAAAAAGGTTGGCTGGTCTCCCAGTGCCAACTGATCTGCCAAGATCTGGGTTCAGGCAAAGCCCTGCTGCTGTCTTCCAAGCTACAAACCATATCCCATCGTATTTCTGCAGCAGGAAACAGTGGTAGGATGTAGAAAAAAAAATTATTCACCAACAGCTCTTGCCTAAAAGAGGGATTTGATGTGGTCCTTTAGTGGACTCTCATTCCTTCCTCCACTAACTCACAGAGCAAAACCTGGCAGTGCATACATTCAGGGGGGTGAGGACTCCACAAAAACTGCCCACCACTCTGTGGGCACCTGCCCTCCAGCAGGAATCATCAGAGGGGAGTCCTGACCTGCAGCACCTCTGAGCTGCTCCTGCACTGCACAGCCCCAGAGCAGCATCCAGAGCACTGACAGGATGGAAAGGACTGGGAGAGGTAAGGAAATCCTGCAATGGAGAGACTGAGAGGAAGAACTGAGGATCCAGACAAAACAACCTGTATTTTTGTCACATCTGCAAGTTGTTTGTATATAGGACAGAGAGTAACTGCTGGCAGCTTCCTAGAAGTGATTGATTCCCAGCAGGTACAAGGGATTATTGGCAAGTAGGGCAGAAGTCAGGCTCTGCAGAGACCTTTGTACTTACACTTGCATTAGTATTTACGTGTTTTGTCTTGTTGTAGCCAGTGAATCAGAGGAAAAAATAAGAAGGGCATCAGAAACCTGAAAGTTTCCCCACAGCAGACAGCAGCTGGGGGCACCAAGGAGAAGGGCATCAACCATCAGAGCATCAAACATCAGAGCATGATCACCCAGAAGGTCTTTGGATAACCTGCCCCAGGAAAGCAAAACTTCACAGGCACCAGGATCCTCACAGTGATATGGCTTCAGCCCTCAGAAACTGTGTTCCCAGAGTTCCTTCAGCCACAGCCATCTCCAACTCTTCCTTCAGGATCTACCTCTTCCAGCTTCCAGCGGCAGAAGGGTTTTGTCATATTCACCCCAGCTGGTGTCCAGAGGAGGGTTTGGCTGCACCTGGTGTATGTCCTTCCTATCTTGCTAATTGCCACTGAGCAGTCTTTGGTATCTTAACAAGCAACTTGTCTCTGGTAAGTCACAGGAGAGCTCCTACCAAAGCCATTTACACTAACGTCACAACCTAAGCGCATCCGCTCCATGTGGCATCAGACCACAAACCCACATCCCAGGCTGTGACATGCAGCCACTACTTCACCCACAGAGCCATGAGTCATTTGGATATTCTGTTCTTTTTTCCCTTTCAGTAACTGGAAGGTTTTCCCTCTGGCCAACTGTTTGCATTTCACTGTTTATTTGAGAAATCAAGTGGGATTACAAATAAAGTCTGATAAAATCTCAGGCCTAGAATGGAAGGAGTTGAGAGGAGAGTGAAGTTCTTTCTGGCTGGTTCCCACAATAGCTGAACACTCTTGATTCAGCATACTGGTTCTCACACAAATATGATCATACCCAAGCATCTTGTGGGTCAAGCCTTTCTGGCTTGAAAAAAGCCAGAGAAGGTACAATTTGACTCTGCATCCCGTGCTTTGGGCAGTTTCCCATTCACACCAAAAAACCCACAGAGAGTGGAGCAGAGCCCCAGCTCAAGGGGCAGCTTGGCTCTGCAGCCTCTGGCACTCTTAACTTTGGAACAGTGACCCTGCACCACATGCGCTAGGAAATCCTGACTCCAGGATTAATGTGAACAGAGGCAGCATGGGGGCTCAGACAGCATCTGATCTCCTCTTATTAGCATTCTCATTCTTTTGGTAATAAACTGTGCAGCACGAAGTCAATATCAAATTCTCTCCTGCAGAACGCTAGATCCTAAAATTAACATTAATCTAAAAAGTAGCTAAATAATTCACAAACGAAGGAGACATATCAAAGGCTATTAGATATAATGACAAAGCCTCTGGCTTAGCAAATCCTTGAGTTGTGAATTTTTTGTAAGCTAAGAAATTATTTTGGGGATGTAACACCACATCTTTGCCTTATTATTAAAGTCTCTCCCAGGCACCATTAATGGCTAATGAGAAATGTAGAGGTCCTTGGGCTGCACAATCTCTCATCTGAGGCTGTACAATCACATTTTTCCTCTTTGCAAGTTGTACTTATTAGCAAGGAGATAGTGGGTGGTTTCAGTTCAGGTGACATGAGTCAGACTGCCAGGTTATTTCTGTCCAACTAAGAGGCCTTAACAGAGGGAGAAGTCCTCAGTGTGATGCAATGAAATGTGCACAGAGAAGCTGGTGGCTGGAACATGATGAATGTTCCATCAGGGGGGATCAAGGGGGCATCAGCAGCTGAGAGTTTACAGAGGGGCAGATGCACAGTGTGATTTGTCTCTATGTGCCTATGTGCTGTATTTGGATCACACTATGGTGCAGCCTGGGACTGCATTAACTGCATCTTTTTTGGATGAAACTACACCCAAAAAGAGTGCTTTCAGCCCATGGCAGTAGAGGTCCAGACAAAAGCTGGTGTGAAGTAAAACACCCAGAAAACACATAGTGTGGACACTGGCAGCACAGGTTTCCCTGGAGGGATTGCCCCAGAGGGTCTGCACTGCTCTCCATTTTATACATTGTCTAAGCTACAAGAGGCACCACACAATGGCTTGGTCTTAAGAGGAGTTTAACATTCAAACAGGACATGACTGGGACCAAACACAATTATATTAGTACTTTGCCAAATATAGCACTGTTGAAATCAAGGTAAGCGTTGACTTTGTACAATGAGGAGACCAGAATGAAAATTACTTCTCCATATGTAAGGAATGACCTTGGGAGAAGAGCAGCACTCTCCTAATGGCAGACTCAAGCCTTTAACCTTCACTCAGGTTTCATTCTCAGAGCAGCATTTTTGCTGGCTGAGGTTTGTGGGTGTTTTTTGCTACTGGAGAAATACTTGTTCTCAGTTTTAGTATAATTACCCAAATTAAGAAAATAGAAAAGTCATCTAGCTTTCTGGGTACCTTTTCTCAGTCTTGATTATTCTCTTCTAGAAATGGATTTAATTTATTTGACATTATTTAATATTTTTATGATTCTTATGACACATTTTTCCTTTTATATTTTTCTGGTGGTACTTCAGGCTTGACAGAAATATTCTTTTTTCTTACCAAGAACCATGGCTAGAACTGCTCAGATAGGAGGGCTAGAGAACACTAAATTTGCCATTTCTTTTAATAACTATCCTTCTTATTTAATTACTACCTCATTAGGAAAGTACTTTCCTGCCATATCAAAATTAATGTCTTTCCTGCTTCGTTTTGTAAGATTCATCATTAACCCAACATCAGCCTTTGTACAGATACGTATTCCAAAAAGCTATCCATTAAAAGATAAATATTCTGTGTATTCTGTAGTGCACATGGGAGACAAGGACAGTTCAGTGGTTAGAACACTCCTTGCACTATTCATCTCCTTGCACTTTTTCTGAATTTATTCCTTACATCTATAGGAAATCCACTCATTCTCTCTCTGCCTCAGTTTTTCATCTGTGGGATTCTTTGAAGAATGGGTTATTCAGCCTGCAGCAGAAAATGGTCCATAACAAAAGCGGGGCCTCACAAATATTTCGTTTCCTCTCTTTTGGAATGAAATAGTCGTTCCAAAAGAGGAACACACTGATGTGAAAAGTTTTATGTCCAGCTGTGCTATGAAATACAGGCACTGCCATCTCCCCAAATCTGGGGAACATTCTGCACATCACTGCCATTGAAAACAATCCAATGAACCAGGAAAAACATTTCTAGCAAAAGATCTTTTTGCATCTCTTCACTGAGCATGACTGATCTAAAGGTGACGGCTTGATGGCAGGGCTTTGGAAAAGGCAGTAGCAAGTGCATGTTTGAGAATTTACTGCAGTATGTTTGTCACATCAAAGGTACAAAGCACATCCCTCACAAAGCACCTACCCTGACATATCTGACAGTTTTTGAATATGCTGGCACCTTGACTTGATCTTGAAAAAGTTTTGTAATATTAAATCATTTCTCCTCTGAGTCATTATTTATGAGCTCCCCCAAAAGAGGCTGCAAGTGGAGGGCTCAGCCAGCAGAATCTGAGCTCCTGGGAACTCAGAGAAGGGGAGGATCATCCAGGCTCTCCCGGAGGCCTTCAGTGCTCCTCCTGATCAGCCCTGTGCTGTCATGTATTATCTGGCACCCTGAAAAACAAGAATGGAAACTTCTGAAAACCTCCCAGGGTCAGATGCTCAGCTGGTACAAAGCAGTCTTCCTCCCCCAGCTCAGCTCAGCCACCTCCATTTACATCAGCTGAGAATGTGGCTCCTTGTTTTCAATCCACCTTGAATATCAGTGAGCACAAATTTTGTATTCTTAATCCATAATCACAGACAATCACCAGCCAAATTGTTTTGATATTTAAACTTGTTTACAGTCCCCAGGCTATTAGTTGTGATGACACATTAAGAGATAAGAGAGCTTTAATTTTCTGAGGATAGTTCCACCCTCTGGGGATAAGAAACACGCAGCGGAAACTTGTTTTGATTAGCAAACTGAAGAGGGCACAGAAATCATACACAGCAGAGTGTGAGTGCAGATGCTGCTGGAGCTGACACCTTCCCTTATCTCACAAACAAGTGCTCGAATTACCAAGCAGGGAGGAGAGGCTACTCGAGGATTTAACCTCACTTGAACATCACAGCCAAATGCAGTTTTGTTCCTTTCCTCCTAGTAAGAACTTAAAACCTCGTTTTCCTCCAAGGGCAAACTTGGGAACTTGGGTGCTCGGCTTAAATCCTGGACAGCCCCCAAGCGAGATGCTGAGCAGGGCATTAAGTGTTGCTGCTTGTGATGTACGGGAGGAAGGCACGCTTGGCACACACATTTGTGCTTGTTTGCTGTTCTTTTTGTAGGGATTACATTGTCACATTCTCACTTCTGTGACGACTTTGTATCTGCACTTGATCCTTGTGCTGTTTTTGCTGGACAGTCCTCTCCTAAACTCCAGTAACAAAGGGTGCTGTTAGCTATCAGTCAAGATCCTGCTCAGAGAAGCACTGGTAGGTGCAGGGAACCACATTTGCTTTTCTTTATAGACTTGGATTTCAGGGAACTGAAAGATACCATGTAAATGCTAGATGAGGCCAAGAGAAGCTCTGGGGTTATAAGGAGCTTGACTAAAAGCTCATCCAGGCACAGCAGTGTGCACAGGTACTGCAGAGTATATATGAATAACAGAGGAATCAAAATGGAATGAGCAGAAATTAATAAACAGTAGAAGTCAGTATACTCAAGAGAAGCAAAGACCTGCCATAAGAGAAGGGAGAGGGAAAATGAGGAAAGGTGCCCATGGGGAGGTCTTTCATTAGAGAAAAAAAGATCAGAAGGAACAGGAATGTGAGCCAGGTTCAATAACACTCCCCAGCAGTGAGCAGAGAGAGCAGTGCCTAAAGCGAAGGGATGTCTCAGAGGAGAGGACACAAGCACTTATGTAGTCCTCAAGCAGGAAAATAAACCCACATCAGACTGCTGCTATGCTGCAGGTTTTACTCAGTGGGAAATACTTGCTATTTATAGCACTACAGGATATTTCCAAAGGTCTCAGCAATGTGAGACCCCCTCTAGAATAAAGGGAAGCACTCAGCAGCAAAGAGGTTACTCTGAGAGGGCAGAATTTAAATAAGTAATGTATTACAGGGCTCATCCTGCTCTTCACCTTGGGTCTGATCCAGTTTGTTCTGGCAGCAGTTTTTGTCCCCCAGGCAGCTTAGAACTCAGAGGAGCAAAAGGACTTGCAGCCAGTTTTACAGTTCTTCCTTCTCCTTGTTTATGTCTCTGGGACTACTCACAGCCGTGATATACTCAGGATACCTAAGATCTATTGTAAAGAAATCAAATATTTTCAATACAAATATCCTTATCTTAGAAACAAAGCTGTAATCCACAGCAGAATAATGATCCTCAAGCACCAGGCTGTTAGTACTGAGCAGGCAGTGCCATCCCCAGACCCACTGACAGCCTTTGGTTCCTCCACCTACAGCAAGGCTTCCCACGTCAGGATTCCTAAGGCTCCACAAGTCCCCGTTTCCTGGATTGTGGAAGAAACAAACCTGACCAAAGGGAGAGCAAATTACCCTTTAACCCACAGTCCTTTTCCTTTTGGTATGAGATTCACTATGAAGAATGAATTGTTACAGATCAAAATTAACAGTCTATATAAAACACAACTGGAGGAAGCATTTATGATTAAAAGTCCAAATTTAACAAGTCCAGAGGTTACCAATTTTCCGGTACAACCTGAAGAGTGGTGAAAATTCAGTGTGCTTCTGTTTGGTTTAGACTGGCCTATTTTGTGTTCACCACCCATCTTCCTGATACACAGCACTTTGCTTGGTGCTCAGTGCTAATGCTCAGGAGCAGAAGCATTTAACTCTCAGTAGCACTGTAGCACACTCTTGCCATTTTCCTCCTTTTAAATACTCATTATTTCTTTTCAGACCTTTAGATTTCCACAGTAATACTTGTGCAAGTATTGCTCAGTTTTATTAGAAAAAGTCAGATGGTCCAAATTTTGCTTCTGTTTGTTGCTCACATAGAGGAAAATTAAATCCTGGCTTGTTGGAAGTTAGTGACAACACTCTCTCACATTTGCTGAAATCAGAGTTCATGGGCTGCCTTTCACATTAAAAGGCAACAAGAAAGCCTTTAAGCTGAATAAATGGAAAAATTGGTTGAATAAATTAAAAGCAAGGAACAACTTTATTCCAGGAGTAGTCAGTAGTTAAATTAGTGCATGGATGCAGCTATTTTTAGTAGCATCTTATTCTTTGACTTTGGTACCCAATATTGTTTTCTTCCTGTTTTGATATTTTGCAACCTTCAGTGAACTTGTCACTACAGTGTCCTCTAGCAATGATGTCAAAAGATAATTAAGGGACTTCTAAAAAATTTTCCACTTATTATTTGAATTTGTTTTTCACTCCTCATTAGGCAATTTGGGACAAAATGAGTAATTGGCTTTTATTCTTTAGGCCACCTAGAATGTTGTAAGTCTATTACCGTATCTCTGTAGCCATCTTTTTTCAAGACTGACAAATCCCAGTCTGTCTGGTGGTATCCTTGTACAGAGGCTATTCCATGCTTTTGGTTATTTTTCTTGCCTTTCTCTCTGTTTTTTTCTGTTAATATGAAGGAGTTTTAAGCAGCAGATGGCAAAACCTTTCTGGGCTTCAGGTATTAATGTCCAGCCTGCGAGCTGAAGCTGTACTGTGCTTACTCCAAAGATTTTGTCATTTACACATATCAAGGTTGGCAGAAAGGACACTTTTCATTCAAAGATGAAAACAAAAAGAAAGAAAAAAGAAAAAAGAAAAAAAGAAAAAAAGAAAACAAAGAAAAAAAGAAACTAACACTTCTCCCTACCACACACCAGAAATTATGATAAAGATTTGAAGTTTGAAGCCAGAGCTCTCTCTTCCAGTCTTTTGCCCATCTTTCCTGAGGTTAAAAAAGCAGAGCAATAAAAGTCTATCATGAGCACATTTCAATGCTGAAAAATTCAGATATAAAAAATAAATAAACAAACCAACAAATAAATCTGTAGAACTCCTCAAATTTGCAAATTTTTTCCCCAGATAAATGTGTAGTATTAGCTGAGAAAGCTTTGTGAAAGAATGAGATGCTAAAGTATCACTATAATTTCACTATTTTTCTATTTCAAGGGCATCTCCAGGCTTGTCTTTTAGGAGTAAAAATACATTGGAGCCCTGTACAAGGAAAAAATGCAATATCCAAGTCTCAGAGAAAGACAGGTCTCCGTTATCTGCCAGAAGGCACATAACCTCTGTCATAAGCAATTTGAAGATCTGCCCTCACCACTGCATGTTGGAATGGAAACTGAGCTGCTTCAAAGGCATTTAAGAAATATTAAGAGAAGGAAAAGTGACATAAATTTATATTAATTTGTTGCTATATAATATCTCCAAGTTCAGCCAAGGCCAGAAGATAATTTGGCCTGTAATGGATCAAACTACCTTTAACTCAGATGTGACCCCCTCCTTACAAAACAAATGTGCACCAGAAGAGCATTCAGGAGCCTGAGGGATATAGAAGCAGAGTTTCTCTAGGAAAGATCTTTTAGTGTGTAGGTAAAACACTGTTACTTCCATCTATATCTTTTTTTCCAAAATTAATTATTAATTATGGGTACTTTGAGGGACACTGCAAATAAATCTAACCAACTACACTTTCTGATTTAGGAGAATTATGTTCAGGGTTGGTTTTTTTTGTTTTGTTTTGGTTTGGTTTTTTACTGTTTGTTTTTGGGTGGGTTTTTTTTTGTTTGTTTTGGGGTTTTTTTTTGGTTTTTTTTTTTAAATATAATTTTAAAATTATAACTGTTTGGTTTGAAATCATACTTACCAGCCATTTGCCTCAGGAAAAATATATATTTTTAAAAAGTCACCTAATTTTGCTGTTTATAGGAATGATACTTGTAAACTAATTTTTTAATCTATATAAAAACCTGACAACTGTTTCTGTGAAATACTCAAATATCTTCACTTTGAAGCAAGGACTGTATTTTCAATTTTACTGTAACTGAGATGGTATGATATAAGTGCTGAAGAAGGTTTTGTGTGTCTGAAAAGATGTTTATTTTTAAGTGATGTGTTTTGTAAAGGAAATTACTTATCTTGTAATTTCTTTTCCTGTTTAATTACTCTCCTAGCCCAGTGCATCCTTGCAGCACTCCAGTAGGTTGAAATGACATTGACAGTTTTCCATAAGAAAATCTGAACAGCAGAAGGTTTTCATTTTGCTTTTAAAAATAAATTCTTTGGGGTTTTTGTCATTAATTTACAAAGTCCACCCAAAAATGCCACAATTAAAGGTGATCCAGAAAGAGTTCAGTCTCCATCTGTTCATGAATTATCAGGTAGGCTTTAGAAAGCACTGAATTACAGCTTCAGTCAGAGCACCACACATTTGCCAAAGAAGAGGAGAAAAATAAAGCTTTTTCTTGTAGAATGTTTCAATTTTTTTTTTTTTGTGTCAGAATTCAGAGGTGTCAGGAGAATCTGAGAAGAGGAACAGCAATCTTTTGTCTGTAAGTCTGAGACGCTGCTCTGAGGAATGGGACAAGCTGCTCACACAGTGCTTTTCAAACCTGTTCCCCTGGTCTGTGTTTCTGGGGGTTGGACTACCTGAAAGTGGCAACTACTGGCCAGCAGTGTAGGGTGAGGTAATAGGAGCTGCAGGATGTGATGCCAGGTCCTCTGAAAAATTCACATTAGACACCCAGTTATGGATACTTGTAATCTTGCTCTTTTTTAGCCCTAGGTTATCAGCTGTACCAAGGAGCAATGATACTCAGAATTGCTATTAAGATGCTATAAATGGAAATTAGTCAGTGTTTGCACGTGGCAAGAACCCGCACGGTGGAACACCCTGGAATGCCCCAGTGGGAAATAATTTAGCCTTCACAGCAGAGTCTGAACTGTGCCTGGAAAAGAAAATCAAGTATTGAACTCACAAACTGAGTCATTTATTATGGGCACCAAGTGAGACTCAAATCCTGTGCAAAAATAGTCTGTGACTGATGCACCTGTGCAAGGTGGCAAATTAATGGAGTAGAGACAATTGCGCTTACAGCATTTCTTAGCTTCAAGTGCTGAGCTGTGCAACCTTGATAATGTTCTTTTCACATACTGTTTTGTATGTAATTATTACCTGTATCAGTCCAAATTTAAAAACAGAGCACTTCCCTATTGAATGCCTCTTTTAGGATGCATTTGCAGCTGAGTTTTAAAGGTTTCAATACCCTGCAACTCATACTGAAGGTTATTGGCACTGTCATAGCCACACCATCCAAACTCTGAAAATGTTAAAGCCTCTTTCAAAGCCTTGGGATGACCACTCCAAAATGGAGGCAGCCAAAAATCCCTTGCCACTTGTAAATTATTAGATGTAATAAGATAAAATAGCAGATAATTTGAGGAAGAAGCTGGTTTCTAAACCAAAGTTGTCAAAGTAGGGTAACACTCCAGGCAACCAACTCCCACACCTTTTATCATCATCATTAGTCATTTATATTGCAGCAGCATGCAGCAACCCCTGCTGACGTCTGGGCTCGAAACCAGACACAGATAGTGAGAATGATACCTAGCCCAAGCAGCTTGCAAAATTACAACAGTATGAAGTATAAGAAAGGGAGGGAGGAAGAACAGAAGGTTGAAGTGGGTTGCTGAAGGTCGATTTGCACAAACCTGGCACAGCTGGGAGAGTCAGGGCCTTGATCCATGGGAGCAGCTGCCCCTCTGGCTCATGCTCTGAGTGAGCATGGCATGGAAAAGAGATGGTGGCTTGAGTTGTGCAGTCCCCTGCTCCCGGGAAAACAAGCTGGTTGTGCCAGGAGTAACACATTTGGGAAAATACAAGGGCAAGGTGACACATCTCTCCTTCAGATCTTGCGGTAGAGCTCTGTGGCAGAGCAGAGAACTGGGATTTGGGAGGGAAAAGGTCACAATTAACCCAAAAATGCTCTGGCAAGGCCATTGGGACAGGCAGTGAATAAAATAGCATGGGAAGAGCTGGTTTTCCTAATCCCTGAGCACTGGTGCATTGCTATAGCAGCTGTTGGGTGTTGTGGGTATCACAGGCTGAGGCTGGAAGGGACCTCTGCAGGTCACCTGGTCCAACCCCCTGGTCAGGCAGGATCACCTACAGCCAGTTGGCCAGGACCATGTTCAGAGAGTTTTTCAGTATCAAAGATGGACACTCCACAACCTCTCTGCGCAACCTGTTCCCCTGCTTGGTCACCCTCATGGTTATGTGCTTCCTGAGGTGCCATGGGGTAGCAAAAGATTTCACCTTGCCTACTGCGCAACCTGTTCCCCTTCTTGGTCACCCTCATGGTTGTGTGCTTCCTGAGGTGCCGAGGTTTCCATGGGGTAGCAAAAGATTTCACCTTGCCTACGGAGCACAGTCTCTTGGATTCAGTTCTTTTTTTCTTATCGCTTGCTCTTATTCTCTTTAAAAAGATACAATTTATGCGGCCACAGATCTGGAGAGATTATTTGCATATGTCTCCCAACTGTACAGAATGCCTAACAACCCAAATCTCTGTCTGCAGTGGGCACTGTACTATATAAGGGACATACTTTGATAGCTAATGTAATGCAACGTACACATCATGTTGCCTCAAGGTCATGGTAAATTGTATCTGTTTATATGATGCATCTTGACATACTCTAATGTAGTGCTAGTAATTCAAAACAGTGACCATATAAAATGTGAGTAAGACCAAGAACATAGCCACAAATTTCACTGACTTTTTGTATTAGAGAATTCACTAGCGTATTGGTGATTCTTCACAAAGATTTCAAGAAAAGAATGTATATTTTGCCACATTTTTCTTCAATGGACACCAAGTCATACTCCGTTCACAAATCCTTGAGTAAAATTACTGCCAAAAAGAAATCTAATCGGGATTTAAGACCCCAGAACAGAGAGCCAAGTTTAATCCTGTATTTTTTTTAAACATGTAATGGATTCATAAAAAATATTGCTTGCAATAAAGAGGCTGCTAACAATAAATAAAATATTCATAGTATCTGAATTATGCAAAACTGGTCATTGGAAATGATTGTGTGTAGGTCCCAGAAGCCTTATAACACATAGGGAGAGCACTGAGTCCCACTGAACTGGTGTGATAAGTAAATAAATAGCAACTTTCCTGGAAACAGTAGATTGGATAATGTTTCTTTAAACTTTGTTTTCAAAACATAGTGTTTATGTGTTATGCATTGTTGTCCCCCATGTTCTGCATGTTCACACAGATGTGGGTTTTATTCTAGCTTCTGTCATACCATGCATATAGGATTGATGTTTTCTCCATTAAGACACTTTGCTTACATTTGTGAAGTATCCATTTGGCTTTACCTGTATTTTTAAAGTCAGATGATCCTCTAGGGAGATTTTGATCCATTTCTTTCCCTTTCATGCTCTAAGGTGGCGTGATCCTCTAGGGAGATTTCTTTCCCTTTCATGCTCTAAGGTGGCATCAAGGAGTGCTGGGATGAGCTGATTTGGAGAACTGACCATAATAGTGGAATAAAAATCTTATGGTCACAGACCATCTAAAACCCATGGGAAATGGCAGCCCTGTTCTTCAGCTCTGGTGAGAAAAAGGACTTTCCTCAGGAAACAAAGCTGGGAAGTGAACACTAATAATAGCAGAGATATTCAGATGTTTTCAGTTCATGACATTTGAAGAAATTCTAACAAATAGAAAAAAATCTAAGATTTAAAAACCCAACCACTTCGGCCAAACTTCTTCAAAGGCTGTTTGAAGGCTGAACTGAATATTAATTCAGGTTAACCTGAAAATGCTGATCAAAATAATTCATAGTCTAAGAGAATGGTTGGATTTTCTTCACCATGTAGGAAAGAAATGGAAGGCTTCTTGATGGACAAAAGTCAGTGCTGCTCCAAAGCTGGACAGAGAAATGGCACCTTCTAAGGAATACTCACATACATGGGTAAACATAATTAACCTATTCCAGGGTACCACAGCATTTCCAGATATTATGATTTTAAGACCTATCTGTAATGTTGATTAATCAGGCAGCCATACTGATGAATGTTAGACGTGAAAGAAAAAAGACTACATGACTGAAAAATTGAATGTGCAAAGTGCTTTAAAAATACAGTGTCACTCTACCACCCATTCAGAAAACCTGAGCCAGAGGAAGATGAAAAATTCTATTTAAATTCATGAAGCTGCCCACTGTTCCAGAGAACCAAACCCTTTTTCTTGGTTTCCAGATCAGCACCCTGTTTTTTGGACCACATTCTGTCTCTGCACCCTGTGGTTTAAACTGATGCAGCTCATCTTCAGTTTATGCTGGTTGAAGAATTGCAGCATAAGCTTTTTAAGAAGTCACTTTGCAGCACCAACAATTTAATTCAGCTTAACAGAAACATAGAAATAGAAACAGTAAAATGTCTTTTGACCTTTGCTGTTGGCTACAATCAAACCCATGCAACAAAAAGAGCAGAGAGTAAATGTTAGACATACACTCAAGATGAAAAAAAAAATGTTTGGGCATGTAACACAGTACACTGCAGAAAACATTCAAGAACAATCCATTGTGCTGAGAATATTTTTTCTATAAGGCTGAAAGGTTCAGTGTCATCTTAGATTATGCACTGTACAAGTGTCAGCCATAGAAAAAGGCCCACCCATAGGCCCTACACTCTTGGGCAGAAGGTCACTAAACACTAGCAATTGATCTGTGACTCTAGAGACTCCAAGGAGGGGCACAAAAAACCACCAAATTAAATATGCAGGTTTCTTTTTGTTAATATACTAACTACTTTACTAAAGATTATTAATAAAGCCTTAATAATGGCATTGTCTTGTCAATCCAGTGTTAATTAATACCAATGATGAATGAAAATAAATTAACACAACTCATAAAAACAAACAAAATTCCTCTCTATTTCCTCCTGACACAAAAACAACCTACCAAAGATTTATCTCTTTGAAGTAATTTTTCTCCAAAGAATTCCCAACTGGTTAATTGCTTTCACACAAACCTGTCTAGCTTAAGAACTTAAGCTAAGTCCTACTTTGCTTGTCCTGTCAGTCCAGCCAAACTTCACTGACACAGCTGGCATATCCAACCCTTGTGCTCCTCACCAGGATTTTGTATCACTCTCTAAACCACTCTCTTTTAAGCTGACACCAGAAGGCATGTTGTGCATGCCATGGGTCCAAAGGGAGACAGTTCTTTTCACCCAGTGACTTTTCTGTTGAGTTTGGCATGGGCATTGCCTCAGCCAGACCACAGACCTGGCTCTGCATCTCTGTTAGCCTTTCTGAGATTTGAACTCTCCTTCTCATTTCCTTAGAACTCCAGATGTCAAGCACACAGAAATCACACAGAAACTCAGCATAGTGACTGCTGACTGAAGTGCCGCCAGCCCTGGAGTGAAGCACAGGCAGTTACAAACCACACAGCCATGCCAAATGGTCCAGAGGAGAGGAAGGCGTGAAGATTTTTTTCTGAAGAGAAAGAATATGGCAAATTTATACTGGGAAATATCTTATTCCATGAATCAAGAGACACAACTCTTCTTTGCCAAAAACTGGGAAGCCTAAAAGCTCATAACTTTACATTAATGCAGCAATTATATTAGCTTTCCTGTACTTTAAAGACCTGATACAAAAGTTTAATGTTTCTGGCTTTGCTTTTTAAATAGAGCATGAGAGTTACACTAGACAAACTCCAATTTAAAATCTCAGCGGGGCTGACAGCAGTATTGAAGAAGAAAGCCTTTCATAGTACCAGCTTGTGGACTGATTTTAATAATGGACATTTCCTTTCCATAGATCCAATATTTATACTCTTGTTGTTATTTTAAAACCTGCCTGGGGACACATAAATCTGCCTGTATCATAATTACACTTACCTACATTTCATGCCTGTAATCAAACTAGGACCTATGGCAGAAGCCATAGGAATATTGGGTAATCTATTCTGCATGGATAAGACAGACTCCAGGTAATTTTCCAAAAGGATAATCTATTTTATGGATAATAAATTAACTTTGTCAATTTTTTTGGAAGCTAATGTTTTGTCAGGAGAATTTTTTTTTTCTTATTTCTGAAAGTAAACATTCAAAGGACTCCTGAGTCTTTTTCCTTGAGTTCATGTGTCTCTTTCTTTCAGTTGCTCCCCAATTCTGGTTCCTTTCTCCAGCCCTTGCTTCTCTGGAGCTTGCAGCACTGTTTGGCAGGGGTGCAAAGGAAGACAGATGCAGGCTGGTTGAGTCCTTCCAAGAGAAAGCTTAGGGTCATACAGCTCGTAGCTACACTGAAACCCCCAAAAATAATTCAAGAATCAGGCTTTTAATGGAAACTACTGGCAGTGTTTTACTTTTAGTACTGCTGCTTCTTGAACTACAAATGTCAGAAGCATATCTGTAGTGATGCACTGCTGCAGGCTGGCTTTGGGAAACCCTTCATAAAAATCTGTCAGTGAGGCTGGGTAAGTTCCCTCCTCTATGAAGTCATCCATTCTGGTCACAGCTACACTCTGCAGTGTCCCTGGGGCTAAAGTAAACATTACTGAGGAGAAAATGTGCATGACTTACAACTCCACAGCACTTCACCACATGCAGATATTTGCTAATATTTAAGAACAGAAGAGCTTTCTCATGGGAATTCTGTACTGCACGTACACCATGCTTAGCCAACACGTGCCACCTTCTGTACACTGCACAACCAGTTAAGAACAAACTCTTCTACATTGCACTTGCAATTACAGTTTTGGTGGATGCTGTTGCCTGTTGCAGGAAGGATGTTTGAGTGGCCAGAGCACCAAGTGGGGACTGAGGAGTCAGGGCCTCTGGGGTTCTAAGGGTGCCTTCATGAACACAGGGACACCCTTTGCAGTTGGGAAGCTGGTCAGCATGAACAATTCTGGCTCTGAGAAACTGTGTCTTTGCCCTCCCTTCATATTAGCACTCTCTCCCCAGTCATATGCTGCTGAGACAATGCTGTGCAGAGCTGCTAAACATTTTATTAAAGAACATGATTGCCATCTTGTCAAAGCAGTGTATGGGCTGCCTCTTCCTCACTGTTGCCAGGTGGTAATTGCCAAGAAGGAAAACAGAGATTTACAAAAATGACTGTGCTATATAGATGGCACATTGCTCTTTCTTGAATGCCATAATCCCTCTGTTAGCACAAATCTCTGCTGTCTTCCTTCTGTTTTCTCATTCCTGACTTATTGTAAATGCTAAATTTGATTATTTTTTCTTGTGTCATTTTGCTGTCAAAACTGTAAACACTAGAATATCACTAGGCATCACATCAAAGGAAGATGATTGGTCTTCATTGTTTTTTTAACATTTTACCTTTTTTTTTAACAGCACAGTAAACAAGATATTTGAAATTTCCCAAACAAGGCTCATAAATTCATTCTGTTCCAACTTTTCCAGCTTGCAGTCATTTATAATTGACATCAGCTAATTCTCTGCTACAGTGACAGGACTGCTGCACACACAACTGTGCCCGAGGTAGCTGCCACCTAGCCAGGTGAGAACAGAAGTCTCCTAGAAAATAAAAGGTCTGGACCCCCTTGAGGAATAGCTACGTGAAACCACAGCTACAGTCCTGCTACCCCCTTGAGGTGCACTCTGAAGCCCAAGCCTTACCACCTCTCCCCTGCCTACTGCTTAATCCAGCTAGATCAATGCCAGCTGGGTATATTTATGCACATTGCTTAGTGCAAGTGTAAACAAAGACCTAAAATGGAGTTGTGCTATCATTTTACAAGGAGAAAGAAGAAATCAGTTCCTTTCATTATCAATTATTCTCATGGAGTTTTGCAGCTGACAAACAGGCTGCTTGAGAGAAACAAAACAAGAGGTGTGTTAAATCATGGAGATACCCAGCTGTGGAGCAGCAATTCACATACCAGTGGAGATGTGTGTGCAAAGGCATTGTGCAGAGACACAGAGATATGCCCTGAACATTTGCTGAAGCCCCAAGTATGTGGCAGATAAATATCTGAAAGAGGAAAGGAATGGAAAGTTCCAGATAAAGAAACAAAGTGCAAAGCCAAGGTAGATTTGTATTGTCTACCACAGCAACTTGCACCAGTGGTGAAGATGAAACAAGTTAGTGATTTGATCCAGCTGTGGAAGAAACCAGTGGCACAATTCTCACTGACCATCAGGTACTGGATTAGGCTTTGAAATCAAAAGTTGCCCAGATGAGCAACAGTGGGAGAAAAAAAAAATACTTTTTAGTAACCTGGTCACCCAAATTGCTAGAGTATGTATAGACTCTACAGCCCTGTGTTAGTCCCTGAAAATGAGCCAACTAGTAAGTTATCACTTCCAGTAACCTGAAAGAAGACCATGCAACCATGAAGATTCACAGAAACTCCCATTCTTTTGTCAATCCTAATCTTGTTTAGTAACAGTTTATAATGAGAATAGCCCCTGCATCATGCTGCAGCACGGCTTTCTAGCTTTGGTAGTCAAGGAAAAGTACAGCTAGACCCAGAGACATCTGTAAAGATCATCTTCTGCAAGTGATCCTCTCCGCAAAAGGCTTTAAAGAAAATGAAAGTATTAATCATTAATACCAAAAATCAACATAAAGTTCCACATGTAATTCTAATAACTGGGACCAAGTATGTAGTCAAGCAGACAGTGAAATTAGGTACTATCTTTTTGGCATTCTGTGTGCTTGCAGCATTAGTTATGGGAATTGCATTCACTTAGAATTTAATTCTCTAGAAGAGGCTGTTTCGCTTATCATTTCTTTAATATCTACCCCTGTCAGACCCTGATCTCAATAACTGATATTAGCTGCAATCTATGTGATAAGCACAAAACAAAAAGGTTCCCAAATTTCAAGCACACCTTCTTCTTGGTAGGATCCACATTCTCAGGTGAGCTTTTGCTGAGCCTTGCGGCTGTTCTGAGCTTCTGCAGCTCCTGCAGGTAGGTGCAGGAGGGCTAAATCCTGCCAGTGGCTCACAAAAGCAGCTTCTGCTGCTGCCTCCTGCCCACAGCCAAGGACAGCTCTGAGCTCTGCTTGGCTCACTGCTTTCCACTGTCCTTCAGGACCTGGACTGCACATGTACTGTAACAGATCCAGGAGGTGTTCTTTGAGCCCATGGTCCTGTGCGAGCATGAATCAATGTCTGTATTGAATTCTAGGCTATGTGAAAAGCACCAGCTTTGCATACTTGTGCTTTATCACCCAATCAGTAGGCTAGCAGCAGTAAGTCCAAATCCTGAGAGGGTTAAGCCAGTCAAACTACATCAGCGAACACAGTCTGAAAGAGTAGGCTTTGTTTGGCATGTATCTTAAGCTGTCAGGAAGAGCAGCCAGTGAGCAATGCAGTACTTGACCTGTCAGCATGATACAGATCATTTACATAGCTTTTTACAAACATTAACAGATTAATCCTCACCTTGGGACACACAAGCAAGGTTCAGTAGTCCTGACAAACAGATCTGGAAGCTGTCTCCCACAGTGATGGTAACCTGATTTCCAGGAGGATCAGCATCTTTACATCTTGTAAAATCAAAGAGGATGGGACTTTATACCTCCAGACCAAGAGAAAAAGAAGTGTGAAGCAGATAGCAGCTTTGGCCCAACCTCTTGTGTTTGTGGGAACTGGGGCTGTGGGACTTTCTTAAGTGCTCTATCCTGGCTCCTGTTCAATTCACAGCAGCTGTGACAATCACAAGTAGGATGGCAGCTCTCACCCCAGCACTGAGGACACGGACGTGTTCATGTGCAAAGTACTGTGTTTCACACCCAAAGCCTAAAGCAAAGCAAGCAGCTGAAGTGGAAGAGTCCTACCTGGTTGTGATTTCCCTACCCAAACAGCTACCCAAAGCATCTCAGCTCATCTCAATGGGATCGTTTTATAACAGAGTAGTAGTCATCATATGAGTGAAAACTGAATTCTGAGCACAGAGCTTGGGTTTTGCATTGAGGAGCAGGGAGGGTCTGTGATGGATATGGCCCACAAGATCATACTGACAGAGTACACAGAGACAAAGTAGCACATAGCCATGGCCCATGAGGCCATGCTGGCTGGCTTTTTAATTGCATGAGAGATGTGATTTGTGCACACATCATTTATGCAGCTGAGGAATCTGGTCTTAGCAGTATTACTGAGGGCTGGGGGCTGTCTGTAAGCCACAGGGGACTGGGAGATCAGGTCCCTGGTGAGATCCCACAGGTGTGACCCCTCACAGGAGAGACATGTGGAAGGGATGAGACTGAAGGGATGAGAATCCTGGTTTATATCCACGTGCAATGGATGGATGTAGCCAGATGCACTGTCATGGGGTTTAACTATGTATGTCCACACGGACTGGAATAAACACAAAAAACAACAAGGCAAGATGAATCTGTACAAACATCTGCTAGAGACATGTGGGCAAGGAGGAGAGGATGCCAGATTCTTTAGATATACAGTAATTCATGTGCTGTAACTTGGCAAAAATTTTTAACTGATTTTAACTGAAGGTCTCTGTTTTATGAAGGAAATTGCTTATTGATCCTGTCTGTTTGCATCGTATTCACACTGTGCTATTCACATGCTTGACCTGGAGGGATTCAGAAAGGCTGTTTCTCTCTTCACACGCAACTTGACTTCTGCAGGGAGATGCTGCACCTCCATGTGAGGTGCTGTATGTTGGAAGAGTTTGTGAGGTAAGGAACATGAGTGTTCCTGACAGTAAAGCCAGATGAGAGGTCAGAAATGGATTTGGAGATAGATTCAGCAAAACCATTGTAGGATTCTCTCTGTACCATTACACATTGCTTATGGTCATTTTGGGGTTTTTTTTAGTGATGCTTTTGATCTATCTCCCCTTTTGAAACATTAGATGTGATTTGTGGTTTTTTACTAGCTTACTAAAATTCAGTGAGGAATGGAGCAGATACTCAGGACCCTTCAGCACTAAACATCCATTGCATGGTTTTCAGGGTGGGGCCATCAACTAACCTGAAAGACAACAGTGATCCCTTAAAATTCCTTTTGAAAGCACATGAAGAGAGGCAGAATTTGTGGCATAATAATTAGGAACAGAAGTAATAGACCAGCCCTTCCTCAATCCCCTCTGAAGTGCTCATGTACTAAAACCATGCAATGAGGTACATCACGTTATTCAGTCAGGGTGGTCCCAGTGAAATGAGACATTAAAACATGCTGGCATTAGGTAATGTCAAAGATGCAAAGGTTACCACCTTTATGCTGAGCCAACAACACCTCAGAATGGCACCAGAGGAGCAGGTACAGTGTAGATTGCCATACATTTCCACAGCAGTGTTTTCAGAACTCATCCAGCTGTGCCAGGCTTCAGAGCATTTTGGTGCAACTTTCCATTTGCTATGGAATGAGGTCACAGGACCCCAAACCAAATGGGTATGACATGACTGAAAATCTTCCTTATAGAAAGGTTTGTTCTCTAGATTTCATTAATACATACAGAGGACAAGTACTGTGTTCAGCAGCACAGAAACAATACTATCCTAAGGCCCATTGTGGTCATCATTAAGAGCCACTTTCAAGAATTCTTTAAAAGCCTTTCTGAAATCCTACTTCCTCTGCAAAGTATTTTGTAGTGCTTCTGTATTCAGTGAAAAGTTACATTTACTGTGAACACCTGAACACAAAACCTTTTACCCAATGTTTTTTTTAAATCCAAAGTAAAGAAAGGAATTTCAACACACAGGTCTTAGAGAGCCTTTTCATGAGATTTACCATTCAAAAAAGTTACATGGTTTTGTTTTCAAATATTAGGATTGTCTTAAAGGAAAGTTTCTGGTATTCTTAACACAGTTCAGTAAAAATGCACTTTGCAGACAGTATTGAGAAGTTTTGGGATGTGTCCCAATAAAGTCCTAATTTTTCTCATCAAATCTATCACTGTTTCACATGGAGGAGAAAGTGTTGCTTTTCAGTATCTGAAGACATATGCATAAAATGCAAAATCACAAATTTTCAGAATTCAGAAGTTAAAAATATGGATTGCATTAATATCCTCTGAGGCTCTTACAATGAATTAAATTAATTATTTATTTTCCATTATTTATGTTGATGGACTTCAGTTGCTCTCCAATATTTCTCAGCCAAATAAAAACCACTTTGCCTGTCAAGTGTCAGTAATTACCCAACTACAATAATTAGATTTACTTTCCTGACTCCTAATGATGTGGAAAATAAACAAATATTATAAACCCCATGGTCAGATCCTCAAAAGTATTTCAATACCTTACTGCCTCTGGCTTAAAAAATAAATGTGATATGTTAAGTTCTTAAGCACCTGCATGTGCTTGAACTTAAATACCTTTATGTACTCTAATATCCTAGGTTCCATGGCAAAATTTGCCAGCTTAGCTAGAAAAGACTTTCAGAACTTCTTTTATGATATTTACAGGTAACATTAAGTCTAGTTTAGTATGGAAGGCTGAGGTAGGCTGAAGATGACCCTCTGCACCATCACTGTGGATGAAATTAGAGTGCAGGTGATCCTCCTGGCTGCTGAGCTGTGTGCACTGGAGAACATTATTTTGAAGCAAGTTATGTAATTCCTTACTACTGTGGAGTATGTATTGACAAAAGCATTCCTTTCCAACATTTTTCCATTATAAACCTGTAAAAAGTTTATGTCAGAAAAAAATAAAAGATTATACTTGGTGCAGTAAGGTCCATTTTACATTCTCTTCTTAAGACTTTGCAGGAATAAAACCAAAGTGAGATGAGATTTCCAGTAAAGTACTGTTTTTAATCAGACTTTCATATTCTTCTACATTAATATGTCACTTGGTAATTGGGCAAGTCTTGTACTTGTCAGCATCCAGAGGCATTTAACACCTGGAGCTGCACAAATAGACTGATGTGAAGCAGATTTCTGGGATATTCTTCTGCGGAACTCATTCCAAAACTCTGGCATATTTGCAAAAAGCTATTTTTCCTTCTTGACATGTAGAAAATTTTTCTGAGTTTGTATTAAGATGACAAGTCAGATTATTTCTCCCCCAACTTTAGATATAATTTTAGCAACTGAGTTCTTTCCATGCAAACCATCTTTTCATTTCTCATAAAGAGGATACAAAACTGAAAGATTACCTTGGACAGAGGAGGCATACCAGGGTTAATAATAATAATCACTCTTAGGTATCATATTCTCTCTTTCACGTCTTTTTCCCACAAGTGCAGGATTAATAATGACCTGTGTGGATTCTAGACATCCACAGTCTTTTTAACTGGATTTTTTTTCTGTGTTGAAATTTGATTAATTTATCAAAAACCTTCAAAACCATTGCATAGCCCCACAGCTGTCCCTGTCCCTAAACCTGACAGCATAAACAGGTACACATGTCCATCCCCCAGAACCTGTATGGCAGGTTTAGGATATCTATATTTAGTAACTTTCTGTTTGATATAGGATCTACTTCCCCTGTGTAGCAAAGCAATTACATAATTAATGGTTACATTCAAACAGAATGGCTCAGGAGAGAAAAAAGAATTTTTAGGAACAACTGTGTCAGACTGGAAAGGAAGTATGCATCAGTAATTCCCTTTCACATTTGATACTTCAGCTAATATTAACTTAAAAGTCCAAATATAAGCCATTAAGCAAAGAAATGAACAAAATGAAGACCAACCTTGCAGGGACAGTGATGAACTGAGAATAAGGACATTTGGGTTCAATTCCGAACTCTTCCCTTGCCAGTATAGCTTTGGGCAGTTTCTTTGTTGCTCCCTTCCTTATCTATTTAATAAGGATATTAATACTAGATTAATTCTACTTTTCCTGCATGCCTTTTGAAGGCCTCTTGAAGGCTTTTGTAGTAAAAAGCACTACTTCTGATATCTGTAAAACAGGGAAAAATAGAGGCCTGCTTTTTTTGAAGACACAAGAATTAAAGGAGGGAATTGCCACCAGAGATTATGTTCTACCATAGGCCTCGTGAGAACTGCTGCTCATGTCAGTAATATGGGGCTAGGCAATATGAGTGCTAAAGATGACCCTTCAGAAAGCTTCTAGTTAAAGGAATGACTTGTGAGAGACAATAAATACTGGGACAGGTATAAAAGATCTAGTGAAAAAAATCACAACAATAACACTTTCCTGTTAAAAGAAAAAACAAACCGATGTTGCAAAACTTCACTGGGAAAAACAGATAAATAAATATCAGCACAATTTCTTGTAGCAAATGATAGTCTGATTAAAAATGTCAAAATGAAATATTGTGTCATGTTGACATCAGTATTTCCCAACATATTGATTTTTAGAACTTCTCATTTTTAAAAAAATTCAATTTTTGATCCTGGTTTATATAAAACACAGATGTTGATCTATAGAAATTACTTGACCAAAAAATATTCTTTCTATGGACATTTACATTTAAACTACAAAACTTTACGTTTCATTTGGAATTTGTTTTGGGTTTTTTGCAGGCCTTTCAAAAATCAGGTTTCTGCTGGATCTTAAACCAAGACAGCTCAAGGCATTCAGGAATAGAGGTACTGCTTATGTGCCATATTTTTCTTGACTGGAAATAGTTGCTGCAGGTGTGGAAAATATTTCCACTGCTCAGTATAACTTCCCTGACAATGCAGATGGTTCAAGGTTTAATTCATACTATTTTTCTAAAGAAATAGTTCAACAGACTGAAATGAAATACAGGTGTTCTCAGCATCGAACCTTTATTCTAAACATCTTAAAAGAAAAGGAAATTACTAATTGTACTTGCTTTAGAATTGACAGAGAAAGCCAAATGCAGCTGTTGTGCAAGTTTTAAAATCATTTAAAATGCCACTGAAGTGTCTTAAGTCACAGCAAATCATGGGCAGTAATGTATGCTAAAGAAAATGAACACCCGGTATCATGTAAACCCTTCTCTCTCAAAATACACACTCTTTAGAAAAGAGCCCACTATTTTCACAATGTATATTACAGGGATAATATAAACAAATGAATCCATTACTGCATTAGTGTACTGAATACATATTAAGCTGCTATGCTTGTTTTTAAAATATTTTTCTTCCTACCATAATGCATAACCTTGTGGAAAAAAATCCTATGTAAAACAGAACTGTTCTTTACAAATTATAATTAATTAAATATTGCTTGTTATGCAATATATATCCTAATAATATAGACATTTATAAGCACGCAAAATTGCACAGAGAAATGAAACCCAGATGATTTTATCCTCCCTATTTCAATATATATCTATATTCTTTAGGAAGTTTACTATAATTATGATTTCATATTATGTTTCTACACTGTAAAGATAAATGTTCCTGGATCAACTAAAGAGCTGAACATCATGCATTAACTAAAAAATGAACATATTTAATGTAGTAAAAAGCTGGGTAAGTATCCTTGAACCTAATAATAGAGAGTATTTTGTAATATCAGTGATGTTTCAAATGAACCCAGGATGGGTTCCTGGAAGAACTGACAATACCCAGTAGCAATGTTAATATTGTCAGAAAAATAATAAGGCAATGAATGTTTCCAATCAGAATACACTTTACTTCATTTTGGAGACCACTAATAAAGGTAAATTTTTGCATACTCTGATAGTTTTTCTCTAACAATGTATCTATACAGTTGCATGATCTTTAAAAATGTAATTAACCTATTTTTCTTGCTCTAATTACAAGGCAAAAGATTTGCATAGGTAAAAAGAAAAATCATTTTGTTTAGAGGGAAAATCCAAATTATGCCTGAAACCTAATAAATCTGCTGCCATGACAACCAAAGAGGCTGGTCTTACAAAACCTTTTAGAATTTATCCACATGAGTAGTTCTTACTCACTGTGCTAGTTTTGACCTCTCCCATTCTGAGTGACCACAGTAAGAGATGGAGCCCAAAGTCATGGACTAAATGAACTCAACAGAGATTTTTGTGGACATTTCTGGATATTTTACAAGGGTGGTCCATAGACTAAGGCAGTGATATCTGCGTGTTATATATAAAGATGGGAAGGGGGGTTGATTAATGAGGATGTATTGGATAGTGTGATAGCTGAGCACGATGTAAGTGGTGTAGAATAAGGAATAATGTGCTGGGTTGAGCTGGAAGAGAGATAGTTTTCTTTCTAGTAATTAGTAAGAGGCTATGTTTGGTGCTAGAAGCATACTCACAATATAGAGATGTTTTATCTCTTGCTGAGCAGAGCTTCCACAGTGCCAAGGCCTTTGGTGCCCCTCATCTCACCCCACCAGAGATTGGGCTGGGGCTGCACAAGGAACTGGGAGGGAACACAGCTGGTAAAGATGGCCCCAACGGACCCAAGGGATATTCTGTACTATATGGTGTCATAAAACACGTAAAACAGCATATAAAACAGGGGAAAGGCAAAGGAAAAGGGGAGAAGGAATGTTCAAAATTATGGCATTTGTCTTCCCAAGTAGCCATTACACACAATGGAGCCTGGGTCTCCCAGAGATGACTGAACCATGGGAAGTGGCGCATGAATTCCTTGTTTTGTTTTGCTTGAATGTGTGTGGACTTTGCTTTACCTACTAAACAGTCTTTGTCTCACCCAGGAGTTTTCTCACTTGTACTTTTCTGGTTCTCTCTCCTGTCCCACCAGGGGGGAGTGAGCAAGCAGTCCTGCAGTGTTTAGCTTCCAGCTGGGGTTAACAAAAACATTCATGCAAGTTGTTCCCCTGGTTGAAATAGAGCTGCTGATGTAAGGAGAGGTTTGCAATGGTCAACTTGAATTTAGGATGCAGTCCTTGTTCA
Organism: Passer montanus; assembly: GCF_014805655.1. Classification (NCBI taxonomy): domain Eukaryota; kingdom Metazoa; phylum Chordata; class Aves; order Passeriformes; family Passeridae; genus Passer; species Passer montanus. The sequence continues at coordinate 8,275,216 of NW_024367372.1, forward strand.
CACAGAGAGTTGAGGGGATGAGTTCTGCAAGTAAGAGATTCTTTCTGACAGGGAAGATGACATTTGTGGGTTGTGTTCTTCCTTAGTTTTGCTTATTGGTTCTTACACTAGTCACACATTTTAGATAGCAAAATACACAAAATTTCTGCTTCAATGCACAAGTATATGTGATTTGAACCTTTACTCCTAAAGTCAAGGCTGATTCCTCTGAACCCTGTTGAAATATTGTCACACTACAATGTGTTTTTTCATCTGTGCGTCCTCCTGCTGCAATGATTTGAAGAAGTTGCATTACCATTCTTTCTTTAAAAACTGTCTTATGGAGTCCTCCATCATACAAGGAGGAGATTTATTGGAAACTATGACAAAATTACATCTTTTGAATTGTATTTAAGCTCTGATTCTTGTTCATGAGTCCTGCTGTGGCCTGGCTTTTGTGATTTGGCTTTATTTATCCTTCCCATCCTGAAAACCTGCTGCCAGGAACCTGTCCTCTCCATACCCGGCTGCACAGTCCACGACAGCTGCCACACAAACCTGCTCCTGATCTTTTTGCAGCCCTATCAAAAGCAGTCAGATTTCCAAGGGGTTGTCCTCAGAGTGGAGGCAGGGCCTTACCACAGTTTACTCAAGAACCACTCAACTTTCCAAACTCGGTGATCAACCAGAATGCATAAGAAAATATATGTTTCACATCACCGCTATATCACCTTTTAGTTCTACCCTGATTTCTAAAACAAAGACCCAAATAAACCAGTCTTCCTGGAAAATAAAACTGCTCTTCCATCCCAGTTTATTAATTGTGCAATACCTGATTGCCAGGCAATTTCTTGACAACGACCCTAAGTATTTGTAAGTCAGGTAGTTACATCTCCTTGCACTCCCCTAGCACCCTTCACCCAGGAAGACAAAACCACATTACAGCTATTAACAAAAAATATCTGGCAATGCCCACTGAAGGTATTTCTAGTAATTCTCAGCACTCCTCTAATACACAGCAAAAGTTATTTGATGTGAGAACATCCCATACGGGATTTGTTTCTTTTATGACCTGGATAATAATTCACATTTTCAGCTTTCTGACATGTGTAAGAGGATCTGTCTCCCACTGTTTCTAAAACACAGCATCCAAGTCTGCACTTGGTGGTTGTTTCCCATGGAAACAAAACAGAATAAATCCTTTGTACCTGCCAGTACTGCAGACATTCAAAACCTTTCTGTTACTTTCATTTACTAAAATAATATTACTCATTCTTGCATTGATATAGGATTTCTTTTACCTCCCATTTTTGCCTTCTAGTGGTCAGTGCATGACTGAGGTGCGGGGAAGGTATAGAACCATCACCCCAGAGAAACAGACAGAGCAAGAGAAGGAGGAGGCAGGAGGAGGGGAATGGAGGGAGGGAAAAAGAGAGAGAAATGTCAAAGCGAATTCCTAAACATCCTCTTTAGCATGGAAATATGTACAGTGCAGCTGCAGATGTTCCAGTCCAAGTGCAAATGACAGCACAGGTGTGCAGAAACACACACACACACACACACACTGTCACAAAGCAAGGGAGAAAGACAGAAATGATCTTACAAAGCTGCTGCAGTAATCAGGACACTTGCTCCTGAAAACAACCATGCAAGCAAACATTCTTTTGTTACGTTTCTACATTTTTTTCAATTTTCATTTCACTATTGCTATTTTTTATACCTCTCACCACATCAGATATTTATTATTAAAATAAAGGAAAAAGGCCTTACCATGCAGTGCATCAGGAAGAGATGAGAAGCACAGAGCATGCTGCAGAGATTAAGCTCAGCATGGCATTCAGATATCCTTTGGAACTGAAGAAAATTGTCCAACCCATTCTTCCTAACAAAGCGGACAAGTTTTCTCTAGGCTTGAATTTTTCACCAGAAGACAGATCCTTACAGTGCATTATATTTTCTTCTTCAGGAGATGTATTTCCTCCAGTTAAGTTTCAGCTCCGCAATGCCATTTCCAATCAGCTCTAAGAAGTTCTTCATTCCCAGATTCACGGTGTCATCAGAGGGACTCCAAAGAAAATCAAAAAGAAAGAAAGAAAAGAAGAAAATAATACCTTACCAAAGCCCTGAAATTACTACACTGAAAAGGACAAGATATAAAAATCCCGCAACACCCCCTCATTTACTCTATTATCTAGGTGTTTCACAACAATCAGTACTATCTCTTTGGTCTCATATATGCAGTGCTGATCATTTGTAACAAAGGAAGAGGCAAAAACTTTCCCAATTTACACATGATGCATTTTCATTTCTGCTGCTCAACTGTATACTACCAAAAACCCCTTTTCATCCTCAGGTATCTTTAAAACCATCTGACAAAAACCAGCTATCCCTTCCCCTTCCCAAAGAACATGAATATTAGAATTTCTAGAAAAGTGTTGAAGAAAATCTGAAAATAATAAAAAAATACAAATCAGACTCTAAAAGCAAAAGCCTTGAAGCAGGAGGCTTCTTGAGCAACGAGGTACTTTGCCTGAAGAATTTGGGGACGCACACATTAAATACCCTAGGGAAGGAGAAAGGGGAAAAGAACAGTGGCTAACAGAGTGTTTGGAGAAGATGGGGTGGGACCAAATGGGTGTCAGGCAGGAGTGGGATCCTGAGTCACCCTCAGCCTCCTGCCTGCTCGCTGACAGCAGCTCGGGCTTTCCCTGCACTTTCTGCAAAGCATATTAATTGATTCTGGTTGCCGAGCAACTAACTCTGGGGAGCCACATCGACGGCTCCGGTTCCAGCACAGCTCCAGCAGCAGCAGCATCAGCAGAGAGAGGGGATGGTCTCCCCCACCTCCCCTCTCCTCCTCCTGGAATCTGTCACCCTACCCGGACGTCCTTATCTGCCCTGCAGGGAAGCTTTGCAAGGAAGAAGCCCTCAGCAGGGCAGCAGGGAGGAGCTGGGATGCTCCCCCAGCCTGTGCTGCACTGGCAGGACTCAGGAGAGCAGCCTGACCTCACACTGACAGCAATGCCCCTCTGCCACCCTGCTCGGGGTGCCTGGGCCAGTGGGGCTGGTAGCCACGAGGAACCCAACCAGGTGGGTGAATCAGGGTGGTGCAGCCGCCTTCTGAAAAGCAGAAATCATCTGCGATATGTTAAAATGACAACAAAGTCCCACGGTTATCACAGAAACAGAATATCCTGAATAGGAAGGGACCACAGGGATCATCAAAGTCCAACTCCTGGCCCTGAACAGAATCCCACCACGTCCCTGAGAAACTTGTCCAAATGCTTCTTGAACTCTGTCAGGCTGGTGCTATGACCACTCTTCTGGGGATCCTGCTCCGGAGCCCAATCACCCTCTGGGTGAAGAACTTCTTCCTAATATCCAATCTAAACCTCCTCTGACACAGCTTCATGTCATTTGCTCTGATCTTATGTGAGTTTCTAGTTGAACACATAGCCACTTAAGCTGTGTCCCTGCAGTAACAGTAACTATTGCTTATTCCTGACCTCTTTATCATGTTGAGATTCAGAGCAGACACTTGTCTGGCTGAAAGGGTGGACTCTAAACCAGACACACCATGCAGAGGAATTGCCTAGGTGTCTTTGACATGTTTTTGATACAAACGGGATATCTCTGACAAAACTTTATAATTGCTTTAACTGATACATTTAAGTTCCATGGAAGAGCGAAGCGGCAAAGAGGCCATTTAGTTTTGGTCTATGAAAGAGATGGGATAACTGAGTAACTGGAGCTGGCTCAAAGGGGTTTCTCCTAGAGTGCCTTTACTGATGGCCCAGTAGGAGCAACACAGAGGATTTCTTCAAGGTTGATACCAAGGGGATGGACCCTGCAATTTGTGGCAGGGCTTCCACTGACTTCTGTGGCTCTAGAGTCTAAAAGAACTGCCCAGAAAATCACAGTGTCTGAAAGAGGACATTTCCCTTGTGGTGTATAAATCCTTAGTCAGATCATGGCATTTGTTCAGCACTGACTAAGCTGTCTTGCTGTTGCACAGGTAAGATGTAAGAAATGAAAAGACCTCAAGGTTTCTCTCCCTGTGACCTGGCAGAAAGTACAACACTAGATCTTGGCCAAACTGCTCACGCACGATTACTGTCAAAGATCTGAGCTAGGTCAGCTCTTTATTCAGTTATAGTGATAGGATAAGTTAAAGGGCAAGGCCCTGAGAACTACCTTAGCTTGCAGTCACAGAGCAGAATTATCTAATTCTCCCCTTGAAAAACTCCGCCCTGTATCTAGTAAGCCCTATCTAAGTGGCAAACACCAGGTCTTTGTGAAAAGGGACAGGTTATCTTAAGGAAGAGAGTTACTTAACTGCACCACACTGCTTTCATGCTTTAAAGAGAGTTACTTTTCTGACAGTAGCTTAACTGCACCACACTGCTTTCATGCTTTATAAAGAAAGATCTACAGTTTAGCCTCATTTTCTTAGCAAAGCCAGATGCTTCATGTATCTTCAGAGCTCAGGAAACCACGAGATCCTGCTAGCAGAGCTGCTGTATGAAGCAGATTACAGAATATATTCAGTTCATCCAATATGTTTATTGATATGAGCGTATACTGGGAATTCTTTATCCCCCAAGTACCACATCCAGAGAAATACAGGAACATTTAGACTAAGGGAACAAAGAGAGGTGGAGAGATTTCACAAATTCTTGCAAAGGAATTATTAAGTCTATATTAATGGATTTCACCAAACACATAGTAAAGAAAGATTTCCTTTAGCATGATAAGTTGTTGTTGTTTTATGTTTCCACTATTACTCCTTTACATTCATGCCGGTGCCTGTTTTTATCCCCAATACACTTCAAAAAGTGTGACAACAAAGTATTAATATTTTTATGTGCTTTGCTTTGTACTTTATTTTTACAAGGCAGAATACCAAACAGTGTTGAAATTCTTTGTAGTGGCGAAAATATCTAGAAGTTTTAGGGTAGGGCAGTTTGAAGGGCAAAACAATAAAACAAAACAACCATAGAAAGAAAGCAAGTTAACAACAGGTGATTTCAAAATGAAAGCAAACTAGTGTGTAAGAAGGAGCTATCAGATTATTAAAAAAATTTAGGAGAGGTAGGTTTGGAGATGTCAACATTTGTGCAACTTTTTAGTGTTTTCTTTTACAGAATGCAAGGCTGCTTAGATAAAATTCAGTATCTTACAGAAAGCAAGTACAGTATCCCTCTTTCACTTACACAAGACTTGAATTTAATCTCATAAAAATGCTTTTTATTATTCATTGAAAAGGCTGACTAATGCATATGTTCTATTCCTATTCCATTTTTTTATGTGTCTTTTCTCTTCTCACCTTTATCTTTTCAATAGTAGCATTATCCTCTGAGAAAATAGGTGTCCTGTGAGCCTAAGCACCAGAGCAAGCTAGGACTGAGTCAGCCCTCATTCCCTGAGGGAATGGTACGACTGGTGTCCCATCAACACCTGGCAGCACTCTCCATGGTAAAGCCCTTGATCCAGACAGGATCCCTACTGCAGCACCTTGGGCACCAAGTAACAGGAGGTGAAACAAGCATGGCACCGGGTTGGGCAGAGCCCATTTCTGATCTTAGGCTCTATTGCCAGGACCTGTAGTGAGAGAAAGTCCCCAGGGAGACAAACGGGAAGAAAAAAGACACTTCTGTCAATATGTTCTAGTCCAGAGTGTAGGTAAGGGCCAAGTGGAAAGGTGGTATTTGAAAAATGCAAATGAGTGCTGCAGCAAGCACGACGTCGTTGCTGAGGCCAAGGAACCAGTCCCTTGTTCTGGAGTGGATACCTGTGTGGAGGGACAGAGGCCACTCAGGGTGGATGGGCTCCTTATTGTGCTGGGCAATTACCCTCCTTTGCCCTGAATCACAGCAGAGGCCCTGGAGGCTTGGGAGATGGGGCCACAGACTGTCAGACATTTGAGAATTTGAAGCAGAAAAATCTCTGGGGAATTCTCCCTGCAAGCCAGGAGCAGGGAAGACCAGACAGCTGGAAGCAGAGGTGCACCAGCCTTGCTCTTTGTGTGCTCAGGCTGCTTCTGCAGTGTCTGTCAGCAGCAGGTGCCTTCCACAGCACAGTGCAGAGGCCACCAAGTGACACGGGAAACCTCCTCCCCTGCTGACCCAGCTGCTGCCACAGCATGGTCCAGCCACTGAAAGCAGATGAAACAGCTTGTCATCCTCTCAACCACAGCTTAATGCTATGAAGACCATCATTTTATTCCTTGCATGCCACACCTTTCCAGAATCTGTGATTTGAGAAGTGAATTAGATTTTTAAATGCAGTGTTGCATGTAAAAGATACAGTAATTTTAACAGAAATACAAAGATGTGCCCAGATAATGAAAATTATTTAACATATGAAATAAAAGGTATAATTCAATTATTAACCAAGTTTTGATTAAAATAAAAACTGGTGAAAATTATTTACAAATAAGTGTTCTGGGCATGTTTCTCATTTTGACCTTTCAAGATCCTGTGTCACATTTGCTATTCAGTCAATTACAGCACAAACAATTGAATTGATTTCTTGCCTTTTTAGTTTAAATGCCATAATACATGCAAGAGAGCCTGAGCTTCAGTGAGTGTATTTCCAGGTCATCAGCAATTAATTGAAAAATCTAACCATAAGAAATAGACCTTTATTTAATAAAAATATCCAAAGCATCACAGAGGATGTACACATAGTTCCATCTACCTGCAGAGTATTTAGCATTCCTAAATGATATTTTTAACATGTTGTAATTATATTATTAGCATAATAATTATTTTCCATATTCTATATGGCAACTGGTCTCTTTCTTTTCTATTTTCCATCAATGTAAATCAGACTAAGATACCATAGTTGTCAAAAACTTATGACACTAACAAAATGGTATGTGGTAAATAAATGATAAGTAAAGTCAGTAAAATGAAAAACATTTATGATTTGTTATTCTCTTTCTTTTTAAATAAATGCTGCTTTACTACAACTTAACTGCCAACTGAGTAAAGAATGATAAAAGGTTACAGCTGGTGTTTGATAATTGTTTGGTTTGTTCATACTTTCATAAGCTAGTCTGAAATAAATATTAGTAGATCTCACTTGTATTTCATTTAAGGAAAAGTAAACCTCTTACATTCACTGATTTCAATGAAATCACCCTTAATTTCCATCAGTGTAGCAAGTATAATCGATTGCAGTACTAACTTTTGTTCATGCAGAGTTAGCTTCAGTTTAAATTTGTTATGTACCAGTAATATAGCACTGCTTCCTTACATCACCCTAGCTCTAAAAATAACATTTCAATACTGCTGTATCAAAAATGTATGCACAAAAAATGTGACTACCTGGCTAGTAGCACAACCATTTTAATTGCAGAAAATATATACACTAAGCATCTTTATTTCTTCAGAAAATGAAAATCTGCTTTGAAATTAACTTCTTAATTAACTTCTTAATTTCATACAAATGAAATACAAATGAGTGATTTCAACCCATTAAAATTGATATCTTGAGCTAGACTTCTATTTCATACATGCAATATGCAGTGGCAGTTGTATTTTTGGGGGGAAATCGTTGATATTGAACACAAGCTAGATGTCAAAATAGAGAGTTTTATCCTTATCCTCTGAAACAGGTAGAAAGATGCTCCCTGATTTCTATGGGAAGATGACTGAGCTGTGTTCTTAGGAGACTACTCCAGCCTCATGCAGAAACTGCTTAGCCTGTTGCACCAAACAGAAGCAGCCTTGCCCCTCTTTAGCTGCTGAAATGGACTAGTTCTGTGCTTACACTGAAGCACTCCAGAAGACAAGCACTGTGTTCTGAGAGGTGATGATGTGTTTGCAGTGTCTGTGCTCGAAGTGGAATCTCATCAGAAAAACAGAAATCTTGCCGTGGAGCGGTGTAGTAAGATAGGACATGCAACGCATGAATTCATTGAATCCCAAGGGTGATCATTGCCTGAAATTCTTCTCTAGATAAGCATGTTCACACGTGGCAAAAAAAGCTCTCAAGCAGCAACAGTTATTACTGCTTAATAAATATTCACATTATTTCTCAACAGGCAATATACCCACTGGGCAAAAAAAATAATAGTATGCTAATGAAGGATTAGATAGACATGGGCTAAATTAGTCTTACTACAGTTCTGTTAAGCTTTTGGGTGTGTATTACATGACATTACTATTTAATGCCATAGAACAAGAATTTCTCTCTCTCTCACCTCTAATTTTTGTTTCTGTTTCTTTTTTTTTTCTTTATTGTTTGTTTGGTTTTGGTTTTTTTCCCCTTTAGCAAAAGAGGTAGAGGTTTCCTTTCCTGGGTTAACTTCCAAGCATTAAAAAAAGTAACATAACCTGAATATTTATATGATTCACACCTAAACCTCTTAATTGCTACAGAGGATGCTGCTAGAATTAATGTTGCATAGCAGCCAAAGTAGTCCTGAACGTTATTCAATACTCCAAAGTATACAGTATGGGTGTTGTCATGATACAACACAGTATTTGAATAAAGGTACCTTGAGGAATGTGACAGAAGCCAGATTTAAGCAGCTGCTGACATTTATATTCTGAATAGAGCTGATCTCCAGAATACCATCATTCTGTCTGGTAAAACCTCTCAAATGCCTGTTCATTCTTTGCTTCATAGAAGACTCAGCAGCCGGTTTGGTTTTCTTTTCAGCATTACCAGAAGTGTCTTTGTACGCATCCTTCTGGTGAAAATCACTTGGAACAGCTCAGAAAGTCTCTCAGGTTTAACAGAGAATGCCCTTTAGCTGGTGTGGAAAAAATCTCCATCAACAATCCTCTCTTTTAAGTCTTTTCTAAATAGTCACTCCATTGATTTGTATTTTAAAGGCTTTAGTGATGAATAAGGTCCCAGTATTCAGAAGGAATCCACAGAGTTAAATGATACCAGCAAAATACACAAATACAGATCCACAATGTGCTCTGAACTACCTCTTCTGAAAAAAAAAAAAAAAGGCAACCAAAAAACCACCAAAACAAGACAAGTTGAAACCAACCTGAACATGTTAACTCTTTATGATATATCTGTTTCTTAAATATCCCAAGTGCTTTCAGGCTTTTCCTCAGAGCTGGTCTCTGTTTAATTAATTAATCACAATATTTGCACATCCTGAATGCTTTGTTTTAATGTCTCATTCCCTTCTGTGGATTTCTCAGCTGTGAGATTTTAATGAGAGCCATTTCTCATGTTTTTATGCAGAATTATTATACGGAGGAGAAAGTGATAATAACTCAGTCTTCTCTTAATTACACTTCTAATTATTCTTAGAAGTTTATTTATAATTGTGTCTGCCAGCAGGATTTGTTTCAATTATCATAGCCAGATTGGAAATGGAGCTTAAATGAATTCTTTCTGTAAACAACCATATTTTAATACAAGCAAACAAGAAGTATAAATATTTATTTTTTAACTCAAAATTCGTCCTTCTCTGATAGTCATTCTTATAAACAAAAATCTTAGAGAATAGTGTAAAATTTTTGCCCTTCAATACTAATAATACATAAGGTAGCAAATGCTCTCAGAGGACAAAAAAAAAAACTTAATTAAGACAAAACTTATTTATGGTCAAAAAGTCTTTTTTCTTTCCGTAAATGGTAATAAGGGCTTTTATGTTAAAAGTCTTCAGATAGGAAGCCTCACCTCTAGAGGCACAGCAATGCCATTACTCAAAGAGAATAAGTGTTCTTTCAAGGGTGAATGGGAAAGAAATATCTATTTTTGATGCTGTTAGATTCCCACTTGCAAGACAGGAAACCCCTTGTTTACCACAGTATTTCTACAATAATGCAGAAAAGTACGCTGCCCAAAGACCTCAGATTAGGAAATCCTGTTTTCAGGGAGAAACTGTTCAACAAAAATCATCTTTAGAAATTACAATCCTATGCATATTATTTCATTTTTTATATGAAATAACCTTATTTTAACCACAGTAATAAATCTAGAAGTGATTACAGGACAACTGAAAGAGATTTAGAAATGGACATTTCAGTATGCACAGATGGTTGATATACACATTCTCTTTCAATACTATTAAATGTATAAAAGTTAGGGATTAATTTGGAGTGAGATCCATATCTTGGCTATGGAAAGGAATAATAGCTATTGTTAGGTAACGGGTTTGTAACCCGACAGACAGAAAATGACAATGTGCTATACTGCTTGTTTAAAATCCAGAGACAAACAGCTTGCCATCATATTAAACACGTTTCCCTTCAACTCCGGTCCCCTGCAAGCCCCTGCTCCCTCACCAAAACCAGCACGGGAAGAGAAGCCTGTGAGACTTACCTGTTTGCCTTCAGAAGATGAAGAAGTTTAAAGCATCAAAGTTCTCGTGACAATCAGCCACTAGCACTTAGCTTATGGGGAAATAATTACATTCTTCCATCTTTTAGCTTTCTCAGTAAGTGAAAGCTGGTGATGGATGCCAGCAGCCTTGTTAAAATATCACTGTAATCCGTTCAAGCTCTGGAGATTGCTTAGAAAACCAAGTCATAAACATGCAGTGTCTCTAGCTTCACAAGCAGCTCAGCATTTTCCAAGCGTGTGCACGTCTTCCTTTTCCAGTAATGTACTTCACAGAGCACTCGACCTATCTTCATTTGGGTAGAGAGAACACAGTTGTTGAAAGTAAATCCTCTGTGAACAGAAGTGTTCTGTGGGTTTGTTTTCTCACATCAAATAGTTATTATTTTAGGAAAGGAGACACCCTTTATGGTTTTTTTGGTTGCTGCTGTTCCCTTATCAAGAAAAAAAAGAATAAAAAAAGCTTCAAATAGAAAAGCAAGAAGCAAAGAGGATACAGCAGTTCAAGAAGCAGCAGGCAAGGATGGGTGTCTTGTGATTGCTTTGAGTTAATACTCCTCAGGGGGAGTTGAAAAAAGCACAAATACAGCAAAATCTGTCTTACAGAGTAAAAATCTGTTGTATAAGCCAGTCTCTGGCAAAGTAAAACAGCATGTGCATTTATTCCATTAATTTCTAGCATGCCAGAGTGCAAAGGAAAATGGTAGTTTTCTGTTTACTAACAAAACAACTGGGAAGGAGGAAAGAAAATTCAGTATGCATAACTTTTCTAATTGTTTCTGCTCTCCTGAGAAATGTATCAGACCTATTGTGAAAGCGGTATTTTTCAGTACCACAGAATATTTTATCATTATCAATATTTTGTGGAGCATATGTGGAGGATGAACAATTAAGTGCTGCATCCCCTAGATGCAAACAGCACATTTGCAACTGGTCTTCCAGTAGCTTAAATGTAACAGGTCTTTGGGCTCTCTGGAAAATATGAATATGAAGAACAAGAATCATAAGTACTGAACACTTTGGAGTAACTGACCCAATTACTGGCACCAAGTGATGGGAACTTCAGCCTAAAAACCTTAATTCAAATCTCCCTGAAGCCCATTAAAACAGATTTTGAGAGGCTGTGGATGAGGACCTCTGCCAGCTGGCTCCTTTGTCCCTGGGCATCAAAACACAGCTAGATCACAAAATCACCAAAAACAACTTGGAAGGAGCTGGTTGAAACCCTGCTCTGACCTGAAGTTGTCCTGGATGTGACAGTGTGATGCTGGGTCTGAATCTGCTCAGATAATATATGCAGCACAAACACATGCCTGTTCCCTTCAGGGCCAAAAAGAAAACAGTCCATTTATTTGTAGGATGAGCCCAGTCACAGACCAAAATGCCACTGAGCCAAATGCTATTCAAGCAGAAAACAAAGAAACTCCTCAGCTGCATGAATTTACTGTCCAGCTGTCACCTTTCATACTTTCCACACATACTACCCACCTGCAGTGCCACCAAATCTTGCAGAACACGGTGTTCTTGACTTTAAAGCTTTCTAGTTATTAACCCAGCTATACTTTGGGTCATTTTTTCCCCTTAGCAGAGCTTGATCTAGCCCTGTCCAATCAGTGAAAACATCATATTTTGAAAAAAAACCAATTATCTCCTGTTTCCATTGCACCTTGTTGCTAGAGAGGTTGGAGTCAAAGTGCATCTGTGTTATACACTGAAAATATGGGGGAAAAGAAACAGAGCCATGTTTCATATTTAAGCTCTGAGGAACTGCACATGCCAACTACAGCAAATACCACATCCTTGGCACAGAACAAATCACTGATAGCTCAGGGCTTCGCCTTAAAATGCTGTAGCACTTATTTTGTGTATTTCTTATTTTCCCATAGTCACAATTCTACATTTTGCTGCAATCTGAGTATTCTAGGCTTACATATTAATGAAAAACTGTCTTCCATTTGAGGGAGCTTCAGGGCTGATCCTGTAGGGGAAGCATTTGCTCTTATGTCCCTGAGCATTAGGCATGCTGTCTTTCTGTATCTGATGCCCACGTGGAAGGCAAATACTCTTTTGAGATGCACTGCAACCCCTCTGACTCTGGAATAGCAACAGATAGGAAGGGGAGAACAGAGTTTTTTGAGCATTGAAGAGAAAATCCCAGCCCAGCAACTTTCAGTGGCATCTTGAGTTGCATCAACTCCATTCAGACCCTGCTGTGTCCCTAAGAAAATTTCCCTCCTCTTGTCAGCTTTGCAATTTGGCTGGGTGTCTGAGCCTTCCCACTGGCACAGGGTTGCTTTCCAGAGCACCACATGCAGCATCCCTGAGGTGAAAAAGCAGTAAAGCAGGAATTGCATCATCTAAAACAGCACATGCAAGCAAACTGCACTTCTACCCACAGAGAAGCTGCCACAGGTGCAGCAGGCAGTGCTTTGTGCACACCAACACACACTGAACTGCAGATGAGGGGCTACTCCAGCACTGCCACTGCAATCAAGTCCCTGCTGTTATATGGCAGAAATCTCAATGCACCTCCTCTTTTCAACTCACATTTGACTTCTAAATATGCTTGCAATGCATTGTGTATTTTTAGCACACCCGGGGTTCCTATTTTGGGTTACCAGCCTGAGAAATCATTGAAGAGGTCTGATGTTGAATGAACCTTTGTAAGACTGGTGCATTTTAACATTGGGCAATAGGAGAGGAAAAAAATTAGAAAGACAGATATAAGATATCAGTAGCTTCTTCCAGAAACAGAGGTCAGTGGCCATGAAGTTTGTCACTATCTTGTTAAGCATCAAGAACTTCAATGTTTTGACACTACAAAGTGCACCTGCCTCTGGAAATTATTTTGAATGTCTGCATTATCCCTCTTCCATCAGATACAATAATCTTTGTGCAAAAATATTTGCTTTATATTCTATACAAAATACTTCCAGCACTCAAAGATACATTTTGGGAATAGAGGTCAACGTGTGTATGTCCCAAAGGTAGGATATTAATAACACTGGAAGATCTATAGTTTTCCATGAGACATGGCATTTCAGCTACTGACTGTAAAAAATTGAATTTGTTCCAAGGGCTGTTTTTGCATAGGAAGGTGACACTACCCTTGCAGAGGACTTATGGGTATTCCCCTCTCATCCTGGGAGAGCCTGACTGTCCCAGGAAGGACTCTGAGCATCTTTAGTGTTTTATGAAGGTCGGAAGGAACTGAGTACAGGTATACAAGTTCCTCAAGGAGCCAGGATCCTAACAAGCATAATATAATGCTGTATTGTGTCATCTAGATTTTCTTACATATTATTCCAGACTTGGAAAGACTGGGATCAATTAATTTTATAAAATACCTGTATCTCCCCAAGCACCAAAGACCTCCAAATATTATTTTTCTTTATATCCTGCTCAGAGAATCCTCATCAAAACAATTCTTTCTCTGTATCTTAGCAAGTTGTTTTCATTAAATAGTATATCCTTGGTTTAGCATGATTTCCTTGGTGAAATATAATCAAATGGTGAAACAGTCCCAAGACCAAAAAGAAAATACTAAAAAACATAACTACTAAAAGTTAGCACTGTCCAGGGTGCAAAGCCTTGTGAGAACAATAAACAAGAAACACAAAGATAAACAGAGGTGGAAATTGGTGTCTTTAACAATAACATTGCTTTTATTTCTAGCCAGAAACATAAATCCTGATGCTCTCTGTGCATATCCATATTCATACCTGGAATAAATTTATTTGTGTTTAAAGAACAAGTCCCAGTACATGAGATTGAGGAAGCTGAGTCTACAGCTCAAGATTGTGCCTTAAGTTCAGCCATATTTAAAAATAAAAATCTGTGATCACTTCTACTTGTAGCTGCAGCAGCAAGAAATTGGAGAACTGTGCTTAATTTTGATTAAGCTAAAACAGTTCTTTTATGTCAGACATGAAATCAGTTCTGACACTGCAGAGCTGGATAGGCTGCCACTGGGCTATCTGGTGTTCCCTGTAAGAGTAGAACCTGAATTTAAATATATCCATATCATGCCAACACACGTGTCAACATGAATCTAAACTGACAAACTTTTTAGCCTTTTATTTATTGTCCTGTGTTCACTGTAAGTGCTCAAATATGAGAAAGTAAGTGCCAAGCTTGAGAAAGAGGCAGAATTTTCTTCATGGCTCAGAAACAGAAACCCTTTATCAAAGGAAATTTATTCTGGCCTTTCAGGTGCTTTAAGAGAAGGTTACAACACATTCCTTTCCGATACCATGCATGTGATGAATGGGGGAATACTGTAATAAGCTGCCAGGATATATCGATAAAATGCCATTTTTTCCTCAGACTTTCATGAACTCTATAGGGTCCACTCTGAAGTAAGCCAGGTCCATTAGCTCTTGAAAAAAAATAGGTTTAAACTGCTTGATCAGCGCTCAGAACCCTAAAAACAAAAGATAAATTACAAAATGGAGGTGAAACAGAAAGAGGATAATTGAAGGCCAAATCAAGGATAAAAGTAGTGGTGGAAAGGCTAAGGCAGGGCTAAACATGTCAGGGAAAAAACAATCTGTGGGAAGATAGTTAGAGGTATAGGTTGAGGAGGCAAATGTATGACAGCATTGAAACTCATGTTAAAAGGAGAAAGGTGTGAAGCAAACAGCCTGGCATCCTGAATTCAGGTAAGAAGGCAGAAGACCCCCTCAAACTACAACTTGATCATGTCATTGAATTAACTGCCTTGGTCAAATTCTCTTCTGATTTAATCCCTGGCAAAAATTGAGGTGGGGGGGGGAAGGACAGACTGAGAATTATTTTAATTTGAATGCTCATCTTTTTAAACAGTTTTAGCCTGTCTTTCTGCACTAAGATTTTATTCAAATTTCTTACTGAGGGCAATTCTTTCATTTCTGTGTTTGCTACATGCCATAGAGTTGTCTGGGATCTGGATTCCTAGAACCAAATTACTTTCTTACCAAGGACTGGGTCAAGTTCTTGAAATCTGAGCTGAAGCAATTTC
The DNA here is from genome assembly GCF_014805655.1 of Passer montanus. Lineage (NCBI taxonomy): Eukaryota > Metazoa > Chordata > Aves > Passeriformes > Passeridae > Passer > Passer montanus. The sequence continues at coordinate 8,290,514 of NW_024367372.1, forward strand.
AGAAAATACTGCTTCACCCTTTCAATGTCATTTTCAAATTAAAAATCACCACCAACAAGCTGCCAGAGGAGCTGTTTAAGCTATGTAGTTCTGCACTGCACTGATATGTATTAGCTATGATCTTACGGAGGGTTATGCTGTCTCATCTGACCAGAATGGCAATTTCCAGCCCAAAAGTAAGCAAAAGTTGAGAGTGGTAGCTTTTAAGTTCTTTTGACTCACCAAACCACACCAGTTTATATTTTTTCCTTGCTTCATTTTTAATAACATGTATTGTTTTTCCACCAGGTGCTACTCATTCAGTGAGCGTAAGAGTTATCCAACTAGAATCCCAAAGGGATCACCACCATGGATGTAATGGCAACAAGTGTGGGACTGTTATATTTTACAAATATAAGCTTATAGGGAAGGAACCTCAGGAGGTCATCTAGCAAACAGTTTTAGCCTGTCTTTCTGCACTTGCTTATTAGGAGTACCCAACTTGCTCCCAAGCTTTGCTGTTTTGCACCTCTTGAACAGATGGGAAAGACTTTTTTATTTCTTCTCAATTTTTTCTTTGACTGCATTCCTTCAGGAAAAGACAGTGCTTATTATGAATGTATTACAATCATTCTCACTGCATGCTAGACTGTAAAGTTCATAAAACAAAAAAAATACATGAACCACAGATATCTTATATCAGTTTCTGTCTTGATTCATGCATTGCATGAGGAAGATTTTTGAGGTGGTAAAGAAAAGATCACATATGGAAGATTCAGCCCAGTCATCCATTCATGCAACATTTGCATTATAGAGCACCTGTGACCAGTTCTTTCTCCAGAGCACTTCAAAGAGTGTGTGCAGTGATATTTTTTAACTTTGAACAAAAAGAATGTTTGCATCCCATGTGACTCATTAACTCGACAGAGCCATAAAATGCCAATCGAGCTACATGTAAAGAGGACTATAATAGCACAATGAGTCTGTAGTTCTATTTCTAATTAACATGGCTTAACTAGACACAATGAGCAACCTCATAGTGTAAGCACACTCCTGTGACAGTCCTATGAAAAATAATCTGGAAAGGTTCAAAGGATTTCAGTCCAAAAACCTGGTTATTTTTTCTATCATCACAACTCCATTTCAACGTGCAGCTTTTGAAGGGAGCAGTCAAGAGCAGTACTGGAAGATGAGGGCCAGTATCATCATTACCCATATGCAAAACAGACACAACACTTACTTCCCACAAAAAGACTGTGATGTTTTCATTATCATTAATAAAATGCCTTACAATTCACAGATGGAAAACACTGTCTAAAGTCAAATAGTTCTATCCATAAGAAAGGTTTTGCTTTTCAGTCCACAGACAGCCACTGATTTGCTTTGGTCTTTCTTTTTCCTAGAGAATATTCTGTTGTTTGGTCTTCGGTTTGTACTTTTATCCTCATCTTTGGAATCAGATAACACTGGGTTCTGGCACAATACTTTGCACATTTGCCATACTGAATTTTAAAGAGCCCCACCATTTTATGAAGTCAGGAAGCAAATTTTCAGTTATAGAAATGCTAGTACCATATACATTACAAAATAGGAGGTTTTAGGACTGTAAACTCACAATCTTCACCAAAAAGTACCACTACTTTTCTCCAGTGATCAGATTTTTTTATAGTTATTATCTTTTTTAAGATCTCTTATATTTATCCAAGAACAACAAAATCAGGGACTCAAGCAAGGAATAAATAGTACTGTTACCCATATCTGTACTGTACCAGCACTTTGTCAGGAGCAGCTATTCTGAATCTGATGTCCTGAGGCACTAAAGCAAAGGTCATGGTTACTTGTGCTCATGAAAGATCGTGTGGTCTTTCCCATAAGCTTTGGGTGACAAATGCAGAACCTTGGACAAAATCCAACTCAGGAAATTGCCTCCTAACTACATACAATAATTTCTACAATTTCAATTGAGTAATGTATTTTTTCCACACTCCATCTTAAGCTCCTGTTCTTGGGCAGCCTTCAGTAACATGCGCATTTTACACAAGAGTTGTTTTGAATTCTAAATACTCCTAAATAGTTAAATTCCACGAAATATTTTAGCAACTGGTTTCAAAGGAACCATAAAAGCTCAAGCTTTTCTATTGCCATTTTATGCTGAAGAATTTTCTTGTGCTAACACAGCATTTTCCTAAACTCTGTATCTAACTTCATAAATTGGTAATTTCTGATTATTTTTATTCATTTTTCTCCTACATATATTGGAAAGAAAACCTCCCTTTATAAGCTATCTTGTTAGAATCTGATTGGGAATTCTTAGCATATGGAAAGAAGACTTGTTTCTTTGATTTTACAATAGCAGATCTAATGGACAATATGTTTTTAGTTGTTTACCATAAAGCTGAACTAGTTAGAGAAGGACAATGGTCAAAGGCTAGATACTTTCTTCTGCTTCAAAATGTAAGCAGAATCCCTGAATTAGCTTGTAATGCCATTATGAGCCTGAAATTTGCAGAAAACATTAGGAGTAAGATTCTGTGAATATTATGTTTGAAGGTTTTGGAAAAACTTAACTCAGTAAAGACACCAAAGAGCATAATCCAGGCTGGCCGTCCCACAGTAATTTCCCAGCTGAACATTATCTGCTTCTCTCCAAGAGCAGCCCCTGGGCAGTGACCCTTCTGAGGAGGTCCTGGATCTCAGCTGGCTCTGTTCCAGGAGCTTGAGCAGGATCAGGTTTATACCCAGTGAAGGGGGGTTGGCTGTCTTGGAGCACAAGGAGTGTCACACTAAATCACTTTTAACAGATTTTGTTTTGTAGACACGTGTTGTTTCCACAGGTTTTCACACCTGTTGGAAACCTCAAACAGTTCCATAAATGTTGAATGACTTTGTTCTAGATGTATATTCAAGGGCTACACCTTTTGTAAAAACATAATTCGCACAGTTCACTTTGTGAGTTTTTCTCTGTATTACAACACCCAATACTGGATGAAAAATATATTTATACCCTGTGAAGAAAAATTATCTCCTATGAAGAGATAGCCTGTAAGGTTCTTCTTGTCTACTTAGGCTTATTTCCTTCTAACTGCATATATTTTTTCTGCAGTCAGTTTTAGATAATCATATTATTCTCAGCTAAGTTTTTCAAATGATATATGAAGTACTTATTTTATCAAACAGCTGCCACCAAATAGTCTTAAAATGGAAGATTAAAATCCTCAAAGTCAGTCAGTGACAGCGTTATACTTGCATATACAATCTTAATACAGCCACGGGTGTAGCAGTTTTGAATGTCATTTGCATATACTCCTTCCTCAACATAGGATCTTCTTAGGATCTTAAAAAATATATGTGAAACTCAGCAGAAAATTAAGACCACATAGCATTTTCACAGATAAACTACAGGAAATAGAAAAATGTTTGTCCATAGCTTTTGAAATCCCATACATTTAATACATTACAGTTTCTAATATGTGCAAGTGAAGCTGGGGTGTGGGGAGGAAGGAAGAACTGGAGGGGTCATGGAATAATAATCCTATTTTAGAGGATCGGTAATCTATGAGGAAGGTGCCATTTAATAGAAAACATCAGCCTGTAATTGCAGCCCTAATATGATACACAATGAGTTGCATGCTCAACAGTGCTCTTTGAGGTTATCAGGAAGTGGAATACTCTGGATGTTTACACATTCTTTCAATAATCTTCTGTATCCAAGTTTGGGGTTCTTTTATTTCTTCACAGCTTTAATGGTCTTCTAATACTGTTTTCTCTTGTTTTCTTTTGTAATTTAATGTATTATACACCTACTCATGAGGATAAAGGGAACCAGCTAGGAATATTTTCACAAAAACTATTTTGTTTAATAGAGTGAGGAATAATTTAACAGGTATGAACACATACTATGAACAAATACTTAGTCCTGTAATTTATTTCATCTCTGACAATGCATTTCTCTTTCTAAACATCTACTGTACAAACTTTTCCCAACCAGTTCTCATAAAGTACAAAAACATGGGTGATCATTGTTAAGAGTTAAAGTTCTGATTTAAACTGTTTCAAGCTGATCAAAATGAAGCAAAGTGTTTTCTCCTTTGTACTGTTATGCAAAATTTCCTTATTAAATTATTGTTTAGTGGAATTTCAAATATTTTGTGATGAAATCCAGAAACAAGGAGAGAATCCTCGCTCATATCAAATATACAGAAATATTTCCTCCAATATGCCCATTTCTTAGAATGCTCTTCATCTCACAGACCTTACAGTTTCAAGTGCATAAATATCAGAAAGAAGAGTGGTATTCATAACCAAACCAAAGAAAATAGATATTTTTCTGCTTTTTATTTAGTTGTCTTTTTTTTTTATTTAATTTCAGCTTTGTCCATCAGCTAGTTATTTAAAACTTCAAATTTTCTTCCCAAAGAACTTATTTATTCTTGTCTCTCCCTGGTGAAGATATAGGACTAATTTATATTCAGCAAACACATAAAAATTCCACAAGATTCTGCATAAATATTTCTCTGTCCTTTCATACAATATTTCATTGCTACAGAACTTGATTCCTCTACACTTTTAACTGAATGCATGTTCTATACCTTTTAATAAATCATAAGAGAATACCTAGTAGAGAAGAAGAAAGAAAAGTTAAAAATGCTGATATGGATTTCCTATATCAAAAAATTTGCTATTTTTCCTGTAGCAAAAAAAAAAAAAAAAAAAAGTCCTAAAAAAAATCCCCTCTATCAATCTGACAATTTTAGAGCCCATTTTATGCATAGCCTAATTCAACACACAGCAGAGATGCCTTGCCCAGTGTCCTGGGGTGAATGTATGCTCCAGTATCCCCATTATCTGTTTTTTTTCTGCTCAGAAATGGACTCTGTAGCTTTAAAAACTGTATGTAAAGCTGTATGGATTGATGGTTTGCCACCAAAAGGGCATGTTACAAGGATTAAGGCAACAAAAAATTTCATCCTAGCAGTTTTGTTGGCCTGGAGAAAAATTATAGACAATAAATATTTTTTCCTCTAGTCTGGTATTTCCCATGCTCTCAAAAATGATTATAAAGGTCTTTTTAGGTTTAGGTTAGGAAAAAAAATAAAATTATAATTTCTCAATTTAGGGAAATATATCAATTTCTAAATTATTGCAAAGTAGGGCAGATGCACCAAAAGCACTTTTAGAATGGTAATTTTTAGTTTTCATGTTTCAGCATTAAAATTTAGAGATTAAATTCTCTTCTATTTCCCTCTAGTGACTACTTTCATTGAAATAGGATTTCATTCAGATTTATTGTGAAGTAGCAGAATGGAAGATGACCCCTTAAGGCAGTCACTCATTACTCTTGTAGCAAATTATGTAATTTCTGAATTGGATTTCCTGAGCACATGAGGCATAAGAGGTGTTGTAGTTAAAAAGAACAGTGATGAGGATCTAACATAGAGAAGGGCTTTATTCAAGTTCTCTAAAATGGACTTTGAAGGTTTTTAGTTTTGGTATCTGCTGCTCTGTGAACATGTGTTTTGAGATCAACTTCCATGAGTTCAGGTGAGACCATTTTTCTCATGTTAGGACAGGTTTTAAATAGTATGAATCAATTACTTCCACATAACGTGTTTTGAGATCAACTTCCATGAGTTCAAGTGAGACTTACCATTTTTCTCATGTTAGGACAGGTTTTAAATAGTATGAATCAATTACTTCCACATAAAAACCTGAATGCCTATTTGACATATATTTCTGTCTATCTGGGAAGGCATTAGAAATTTGCAGGCATTGGAAATTTTGCTCCAGGTTTATGACCTTTGAGAAATTTTACCTATTATCCTTTCTTTGGTGTTGGGAACTTATATCTCAGAGCAGAAGAGTAAAAAAACCCAATTCTAAGAAAAGCATTGCCAGAATTCTTTGCCCATCCCTTTTCCTTCCTTTTATAGCCCCAAATTTTATTAAAATACAAAAAATAAAATTAAAAAAAAAAAGTGGCAGCAGGGAAAGCTTTTACAACAAAACAAAGGGTTTTTTTCTTTTCTTTTCTAACAGCAAGAAGAAACATTTAGCAATTGCCACACGGACGAAAACAAGGCAACATGAGCAATTGTGTGTTCAGGCCTATTGCCACCACTAAAGATAATCTCTTGTATTCCTTGAGAAACATTTTTGACATCAGCTCATTAAACTTTAAAAACGAATCTTCATCTATAATTTGCACAGATTCCTGGTGCTGTGCAAACCCACAAGCCTGGCCACAGGCAATGAGTGTGAAAGTCTCTTTCAAAGCCATGGTTAGATGTGGCTGATTCCTAAACCATCCTTTCCATGCGTTTCCCAGTCAACAGATCACCTTAAGCCATGAAACCCTCTGCCTGGCACCATGCTTTCTTTTCCAGAAAATTTTTTTGAAACAGTGTAAAGGTAATATAGACCTAAGTACAACTTTGCACAACTTAGTAGACCTTTCCTGATGACATTTGAGACCCAGAAGACAAAACAGATTGATCTTTGTAGGTATTATGCCTCAATCACTCTGGCTGATAATATTTCCCCTTTACCTAAACGAGTTAAATCAGAACTAAAGCATTCTAAGTCAGTTCTGGAGGTTTCTCTTGGTTTCTTTTGGTTCTGTACTAACCAGGAAACAGCACTCCAGGTTGGACAAGGAATTTTCCATCCTTCCAACCCTCACTGCATTTGCTTTGCCTACAGCCCGAATACATCTTCGGCTACCAGTGAACAAAACCATGATATATCCACATGCATTTTTGCCTGTCTCTTGTCAGGTACTCCACTGAAAACAGAATTATAGGAAGTACTTAACAGAAGACCCTTTTGTAGTGAACCCATTATCTTCTGAAATGTCTTTATTTCAGTGCAACTGCCTTTCCATTCACTTGATTTGTATTTCCTGTCACAGTCTAAGGAATTTCTATATTATTTTCATTTCATAAATCCATCATATGAGATAGGTTTAAGAAAGTCAATAATATTACATCTTTTTCTCCATTCATCTTGAGAAAGAACATTTTTTTAACTTCTACATTAACAATGAAAAATTGACTGCAGTTTTGCAGAAGAATTTACTTATTAAAATCTGAATTAATCACATAAAAGGGAAATCCTCATTGCCTTACAATGTAGTATTCACAAGATCTGAAAAGTGAGTCTGTCTTTGAATTTTCTCAAAGTGAGAGTTTTTTGTCTTTGCTCTCATAAACTTGTTTATTTTTCTTTGCAATAATACTACTTCTGATCTAAGAACTGTCCTGGATATAATATTGAAAGTAATAATTATATGGTTCAAAAAATTTGTTCAAATGTTTTGTGATTTCCTAAATTAAAATCAAAACTGAACTTTAGATTTTTAAGAACATACATGTAATTTTTGTTCATTTTCAAGGGGAAAATAGAGGTAATTTTCTTATTAATTTTTTTTTAAAATTTTCTTATTAAGAAACCATATTGAATCATGGGATTTATACCAACAGATAATCTGACTGAGAAGATACCAGATTTTGAATGCTTCCATATTGCCTAATTTAATTATTTAGCAGACATAAGTCTATATATCTTGTCAGGCTCTCACTGAAAAATAAAACAAAGGATATATTCTCTGTATATCAAGGATAACTGATATTATTCTGAATCCCAGGTGATGTAGGAATAAAAACCTGCTAAAATTTTGAAGGTGAAAGCAAATTGTCATGTTTTGGTAACAAAGATAAGGTAGATGATGCATTTTCTGGGCAGCCAGCAAAAATATGAAGAGCACAGGGCAGGTTTGGGGTGGACTCTTTGATCATCCAGACCACTGGGAAAACAGGGAAGCAGGAACATATTGGTAACAAATTCTTTGGTTATATAACAGTCTTATCTGTTTCTACAAAAGCTAAAGAAATCAAGTAAAGGAAAAGGCCCCTGGCTGTGTTTCTGGCCAGCCTGGAAGAACAGGTTGAGATTGTGCAGATGCAAAGTAACCTGTCAGAGTGACCATGAAATAGATGACAGAATTAACAAGCCTCAGATGGTTAGAAGGGAGAACACAAACATCATAAATCATGGAGCTCAGGACAGCAGACTGCAATAAACACTTGGAGGTGGAAATGTTAGATTTTTACATAATGTCAGTAAAAAGGGAAGTAGGAACTGGAGAGTGCTGGTAGTACTGTTAAAACAAAAAGGAATGAAAAAGGACAATTGATAGTACATTGCACAAAGTATTCTGAACTAGAGTGTCAAGAGTCTAGGAATAAAAACAAAGGCAAAAGATAACTTATGACAAAGTAAAACACAGGGGAAAATTTATTAGTATTAGAATATTCAGAAAAATGCTGGTCTGTTCTTCAACAGGAATCTTGAGGTCACAGTGTTAATGTCATCTTTGTTTCTATCTTCAGTAAAAATGTCAATTCTGATCTTACAGCTAAAAAAATGAGCTGCAGAGATAGAGATGAGTAATAAAACCAGAACAACAGATTTGAAAATAGTTAAATGAGAGGTTCCAAGATAGGCTCAGTGGAAATTCTCCATAGGTATTTTCCTTAAGTCTGACTTTTGTCCCATGGATGATAAATCATTATGTTTTGAAAACCAGCCTAAAATAAATTAAGCTCCACAAAATTCAGAAAAACCACTCTACATCTAATTAAAAAAAAAAAGAAAAAGAAAAAAAAAAAAGACAGGCTAGAGGACAGAAAACGACTCAGCCTACTTTCACTTTTAGAAAAATCTTGAAAATTAAGAGTCAAACCTCAAATACACCATTCACAAACACCTAAAAGACAGAAAAGTCATGACTGCCTGCATAGACCTTTCAATATCAAATCACAGTAAATTCATCTAATTCTTTGTATGAGATCAGATTTGCTAAGGTGCAACAATGAAAAATAAATAAGACAAAAATAACCGGTCACAAGAGAAGTTGTTGGTCACAAGATAACATGAAGTTGGGTGGGAGTGCTGTTCTGCTGAAAGGTGGGAAGGTTCTAGAGAGGGATCTGGACAGGCCGGATCCATGGGTCAAGGCCAGTGGTGTGAGATTCAACAAGACCAAGTGCCAGTTCTGCACTTGGGTCACAACAGCCCCAGGCAGTGCCACAGGCTGGGGCAGAGTGGCTGGAAAGCTGCCTGGTGGAAAAGGACCTGGGGGATCTGACAGCAGCTGAACATGAGCCAGCAGTGCCCAGGTGGCCAAGAAGGCCAATGCCATCCTGGCCTGTGTCAGCAATACCAGGGCCTGCAGGACCAGGGCAGGGATTGCCCCCTGTACTCAGCACTGGTGAGGCCACACCTCAAATCCTGTGTTCAGTTCTGGGCCACTCATGACAAGAGAGACATTGAGGGGCTGGGGCATGTCCAGAGAAGGGCAACAGAGCTGGGGAAGGGCCTGGAGCACAAGACTTGTCAGGAGCAGCTGAAGCTGTTTAGTCTGAAGAACAGGAGGCTCAGCAGGGATCTTGTCTCTCTCTACAACAACCTGAAAGGAGGCTGTAGCCAGGTGGGGACTGGTCTCTTCTCCCAAGCAACAGGACAAGAGGAAATGTCCTGAAGCTGCAGCAGGGGAGGTTTAGACTGGGTATTAGGAAAAGCTTCTTCACTGAAATGGTGGTAAAGCACTGGACAGGCTGCCAAGGGACTGTGGTGCAATCACCATTCCGGGAAGCATTTAAAAGACAAAGACTGGCACTTATGGAGATGGTTTAGGGGAGGGCTTAGCAGTGCTAGGCTGATGACTGGACTTAATAATCTCAGGAGTCTTTACCATTGTAAATGATGCTCTGATTGTATAAATTAAAATTAAATGTCACTGACTTGAGTATTCTTTCTCTGACAGAAGCCACTAGCGATTGTCAAGGAAGAACATGAATAAAGTATGGTAAGAATGTGGTAGACTGGTTTCAACAAATATGCAATCAGAACTGGAAGTCGCATCAACACCTATTTTGAGATATTCCATTCAAAATTAAAATATATTTTAAATAAAATATTTCAGAATATGATATATTTTCAAAAATCACTTCTATAACATTATTAATATAATATAATTGTCGTATACAGAGATCCTACCAAAATTGCAGAAGTTTCAAGTACTGAAAGATTTAGGAATAAAACTCCAAGTAATCTTAAAAGGTTTAAGAACATTCCTGAAAAAACAGGATTCATATTACAGGGAAAAGAAAAAAAGTTATGGATTTAGATTACACTATACAGATAGAGGATAGAGAATGACAGATCTGCTCTTCTGTAAAAGGTCTGAGGATTAAAATGGATCAGAGCACGTGCCAATAACATTGCAAAAGCAAACATACTGCCTAAATGAAAGGCTGGTTGTAAGAGCTGGTGCAGCATCCACTGGAGTAGGTTTGCAGTTACAAGCACTGCTCCTCGAGAATAGTCTAGGTCATCTGAAAGGAGTTAAGAGAGAGGAATGAATGATAGAATTCAATAAAATATTTTGCAAGAAGGTTTGAATGGGTCATATGATCTAAATGAGAGACATTTTTAACAGTTTTCAGATGTGAAAAAAGTAGCTGTAAGGAAGAGACTAAGCAAGTCTCCATGAACTCTACATATAAACAAGAAGTTTCTCATGTATATACCAACAAGGAAAATTCAAAGCCAGGTCTTGGAAAAACTTTTGGACAATCAAAGTTATTCACAAAGCAGCTCAGTCTCCATCACTGGAGTTTACCTAGGAAAAGATAGACAAATACCTATCAAAAAAGGCTTAGGCATAAATGACAGCTTCATGTTAATGGAGTTGCCATCCTGGGTCTTTTTTTTTTTTTTTTTTTTTTTTGATGTCCTTTTAGTTGCTTTTCTATCTGTTTTTGCAAAGGCAAAGAACTACTTGAACAAATCACCAAATCACCAATGAATGTTGTAGAGTCTCAATTACTTCTAGTTGCATTTGAAAATACAAGTCCTTCCTATGAAATACACTGTCTTGCAACAGTTAGTATATGTGGTCTTATGCATAAATAACTGACAAGGTCTTTCCTTATTTTTTTCCCTGAAGAAGATTAAATTACATGCTTCTAATGCTTTCTTCTGGCCTTACTATCTAGATGCTATGAATAGATTAACTGAATACTGTTGAGTACTGCAACACATTGCCCAGAGATGTTATAGAATCTTCAGCCCTGGGCAATATGCTGTAATTGACCCTGGTTTGAGCACTGGTTTGGACTGCACAGTCTCCAGAGGCCCCTTCCAGCTTCAGCTCTTGTAATTCCATGAGATCCTGTGATTTCTAGATTGCAACTACATTAAGTGCATCTTATCACCATGAATCAAGTGAAAACTCTGAAGCATTCAAGAATGAAAAGAAGAAAAATCTATGTGAAGAGCATTTTCTCTCTGTCATGGTCTACATGGCTTTTTTTTTTTTTTCTGATGTATCCTAATTATTTTTGTTCCAACTGAATTGCTTTTCTAATGAAAATTAGGCTGTTTTCTGCTGTTATGAGTGTGTGAAATGAATCTGGTGAAAGTTACAGACTTTGTGAGATGCCACCCTCTATGTATGTGATAAGCAGTGATACAAAAACATAGAAGGTGATTTGGTAAAATGGAGAACATGATTAGATGCTCCATATGAATTGGGAATTATAAAGACCAATTTAGGACAATAGTTTAGAATGGATAATAAGAAATTTTAAATGAGAAAAAGGTAAGTTTTCAATGGAATATGCTTAAAAGAAAAATAAACAAAATACTGGAATATGTTCAGTGTGCAAAGAAGGACAGGGAATGCAGGCAAAACCAGGAGGAGTCAGCTAGCACAGTTCAGTGAGGGCTGCTGTCTGATTCTAGGCCCTCTCCACTGAAATCTGGAGTTGTGTCATATGCAAAGCCACATCTTTGACTGATATAAACCCAGCCCCTCTGTGAATGAGGGTTTTTCAGTAATGGTTCTTTTTAAAGGCTCACAAAGAAGGTTTACCTTTATCCCCAGGACAGCAAAAGCAGAAGCTAACCAACCCACTTCTCTGTTAAGCCCATGTTTTCAAAGTTTCACCTCCTTTGATTTATCTGATCGCTCAGCAGAAACCACAGACATGGATAGTGGAAAAAATCCTTCTCATGATGCAAAGAAGAGATAGATGCTTCTAAATGGGAGTGAGAATCACAAGTAAACACAGTGAGCACTATGCTAACCAGAGGCAGTAGTATGGCATGGTGTCCCCTCATTGAAACTCTGAGCTAAAAGCTGACAATTAGAGACTCAAACCATGTCCTGGATGTTGGCACTTACACCAAGTACTTTGGAAACAGAACACTCTGTAATTCACTTAAATGGCTGAAAAATGGAAGTGGTGATTATAATTTATGTTATAGATTAGAAGTTAAGTGCTCTTATGCAGGAAATAGAAACTCTAAATATGAGACCTCCCCAGCCTGGTGGTTCAAACTCAAAATTTCCATCTTCCATCAGCTCAGCTTATCAATTTTAGAAGGAAGCTTTGGATGAGAACTGCTTTCCTGCAGAAACTCTGTCATCATGCAATAAAGAGTTCACTGTTCCCATATACTAAGAAATTTACTACTCAAATTTACTAACAAATTGAGAATGTAATTTCATTTTAAAATGAAAAATAAAGGCAAAGTCAGTGTTAAAGAGAATTCATCTGTGAATGGCAAATTGCCTCCTGAAGCAAATGCACTCATTATGCTCAAAGAAAGGATGAGATCTCCCACAGTTAAATAAAACTAGTAGGAAAAATAATTGCTTGATAAATCAGAGTAATTAAATTTTGCACATGTGAATGCTACTGCACTTTGGTCTTCAGTACAACAAGGCCAGCCCTGTAGCAGAGAAACAGCACATAAAGCTCAGACTTTACTCCCTGAAAATTGTACTACTGAAAGAAATAACCCACCTTTTCCCTTTTAGCTCTTCACCAACGAGGAATGGGAAATCTTGCCCCCAAAACTATTGGGATCAAAACAGCCAATAACTGTGATGATGCTATCTAGCTCCAGTTCACCTCCTGCAATCATTCCACCAATCGTTAATGTGTCTTCTAACATTTAAAAAAGCAATAGACTGCTTTTCTTTGGGAACCTGTCTGACAGGTTGTTAGTTGGTCTGACAGTTGTTAGTTGGTCTGTCTTACGTGTTAATTTTTGTGTACCAGATAAACAACTGTTTCCCCTGATAAACTTCAATAGGAAAAATAAACTTCTGCCACTATCCTTTCCACTTTCCTAAATTTCAAAAGTTTATTCTTGACTATTTAAACAATTTTTGTGTTTAGGCTATTCAAACACAGTTATCTACATCTAGGCATGCACACATTCATCAGTTGTTCATCTGCCTGCTGCAGTCAGCAGAAATCCAGCCAATCCAACCTAGAGCACAATTGAGTTCACCCCAAACAAGGGAACCAGAAACTGCTGAGCTGAATCACTCACTCAGCTCCAGTGACTCCAGCCTTGATCTTTACTGACTCTAACAATGGCTTTGGTACTGAGGGCTCAATCCATTGCCCACACAGAAGGAGCCAGTGCCATTTGAGATGGACGGGATAACCATGCTGCCTGTCCTGTTGGCAATGCATCTTGCAGAGCTGTCAAGGTGCCTTGCATACTTCAGGGCATCTGAAATGTCAGCAGCTCCTGTGTGACGGTGACTGAAACAAGCCTCTAGGCCACAAAGATTCCTGCATGTAGGCATAACAAATTTAGGTATTTTGGCTGTCAGCTGAATCTCTGGAATTTAGCAATCTGAACAGCTTTATCTGCAAAGGCCATAGCACATCCACAGGATACGTAGCACTCACAAGAAGTGGTTTATTATGGCATCCCTCCTATTCAACAGGCTAACAGGAGGAAAGCACAGCACAAGCTCATTCATATCTGTTCCTCAGGAGTACAAGGATGCCTTGCATACTCTGTCTTCAGAACCAGTCAAGCAGAAATCACCAGCAATTACTTTCACAAGAGTTACAGAAGAGTGAATTTGGGCTTAAGGGTCATTTTAAGGCATGGTTATATGATCAGATTTAGATGGTCATAAGTTAACTCCACATTTTATGTCACCTCAGGTTCACAATGCATTTAGACACACTATTACAGGATAACATATGAACTAAAAATTCACACCTCTCAGTTTATTCATGCAGGCTCAGTAGATGGCAAACTGGGTTATGATCCAAGCTGGAACTGATCTGTGCTGCAGAATCTTGGGCAGAGAGGGCATCAGATACCAACCTTTGTGTATTTAGGTGTTCTCAGACACTGTGGTGCTGACCCCCTCACTGCAAGATCACCACAAATTTGGTACAGTGGAACATCAGGCAACAAAAGACTCATGAAGCACTGAGAGAGCATATCTATACAGAAATACGTATTCACCTTTTGACAGTCCATTTTTGACAAAAGAGAAGTTGCCTTTTATTAAGAGAATCGAAACAAAAATTAGTAGTTTTTCCAACAGCTTAATGTTCTGTAAATATCAGTTCCCTGAGCAATTTCCTTAAAAAAACTTCAGATAATCTTATTACTCATGGGATCTGTGCATTTAGTCTCCTTTTAACTTCTCCACTGCAGCATTTTTGTAGGAATTGACCATAATAAATGTGATTATGGATGCAGTTTACACAAGTATAGCTCCTGATATAAGTTATCCATTTGGTGGTTAGCTATTCTTTTAGACTAGATATTGCCAGATGACTGAGCAAGTTCTTTGAGCTTCTTCCCAACGTGCCTCTTGTGTGTATGTGTCATGTCTGGCAAAAACTGTAGCGTCCACTGAGAGAAAGAAGACATGTAGCAGATGCTTGACTGCATTTCTTTCCCTGCTTGACTGCAGTGACTGCTCAGAGAAGTAAACAATCCACTCAGTAAAACAAACTGCTGCAAATGCTCACTATGTGTTTTATCATTTGATTATTGCCTTGCTTATTCTCTTTTCCTTAATAGGTTTACTCAAATTCTCCTACCAAACTATACACTCCTGAATTTTTATCAGCTATATCTCTTCCCTCCAGGCAAAGCCCACACGTCCTTTTTGCTACAAGACTGTTTTATCTACACGTAGGATTGGATTTTTTGTTTGGTTTTGTAAGGTACTTATTCTTGGAATTAGTTCCTGCTTTTTATATTAAGGGATGGCATTTCTATAAAGTATTCCATCTCTAAATCAGACAGTGAGAAGAAAAAAAATGTGATGTCTCCCATTTTCAGATTTGAAAGAGCAGCTGATGTGAGAAAGCAAGATAAAAAAGTTGACCTTAAAACAATCTGGTTCACGATGATGCTGCCTTTTAGTCTCAATGTCCAATTTATCTCAGAGCACATGCAGGGTGAAGACTGCAAAGTAAGACTAATGGGTATGGCAGAAACATGTGCAGTAATTCATCATCATAACAAAGCATAGCACAATTATCAGGAATTTCCTGTAGACTTGCCATGATTACATGGAAACAAATTGTTTCATCTGCTCAGTTAGAAGTGCAAGAATACTGAGCCAAAAACCAGAAAGGGATTGTTGTCCCCTATATACACAAATTATCCTTTTAGGAAATGACAAATATACAATTTGGCTTTCTTTTTGGGTTTGTACACTGAAATAGTACTTATTCAGTGCCTGGCCAAATGGGTCTCCATGTTCTGCAACAGGACACATCACAAAAACACAAAGGAAGAAGAGACAGTTGGCTGCAGGGTTTGAGGAGTTAATGGATGTAATCACAATATCTTTTTCATGCTTGCCAAAGACTATTGCAGAAAAAATTTCAAGTAAGAATAGAAAGAAGGGAAACCTTTAATTAGTTGGAATTTACTTAAAAAAAAAAAACCCCAACAAAACAGCTTGTCTCTGCTTGGTGTATCTTCCTGAGAAAAGACTAACATCAGCATCACTTTGTGAGTAATTTGGTTTGGTCCTGTTCCTGGTGTTCAGCTACCTGGAGTACAGTTTAGGCTGCTGTTTATTTGACTCTTCTCCCTGAGGACCACTCTTCTGTAGGAAAATTAAAGCTATGCAATGCTTACACGACATTTCTTGCACTTCTGCTGGAGAACAAGACCCATTCTGAGTAAGCACTAATAATAGACAGCACTGCAAGTAGCTGCTTGGGGCTCACATGCCTGAGAGACATAATATTAAAGGAGAAGTCACTGCTGAAAGGAGCAAATAGATTGCATTTCCTATCACAGATCTCTACTGTTTTTCAGTGATCATGCCACTTAGGTAAAGTGGGACTTTGAGAGCTAAAGTCTAATTAAAATAAGTGGGCGTTATATAACTATGCTCAGAAGGCAAATTTTCTGCAATATTCCTTAGTGACTAGAAGCTGCTTTTCTTTAAAGCATTTACACAACTCAGCTCTAGCAATTTAATGGTTGGAAGATGATAAGGAAATAAATTAGATTTTGGTACACAGCAGTCAAATTAATTTCAGGGGTATATGTAAGGTTTATCACTTAAGTCCCATAACCACATCATGACCCATATCAACTGGAAGGTCCCAGTTTTTCAGGGAAGGCTGGATAGCATACATCATGCAATTGCTTTTTAGAAGATGTCATCATGCATCATGACAAAAGTCATGTTTCAGGGAATGCCTTAACTCCACCAGGATATCCATTATGGTCAGGGCTGCATTGCTGAGGTTCCAGGGATGCATCTGGCCAGGGAGTGAATTTAACTTTCCTGTCCTTTCTTTTGTTTTGTTTTAATTGGTTTGCTCTGTTGCTTTCATGATTTTCTTCCCCAAATAATTTCCATTACTGATCTTGTCTTTCTCATTTTTTTCTCTCTTTCCTGGTTACTTCCAGATTAGCACCAGGATGGAAGTGCCATGGGGAGTCCCACTTGGTCCCTTTCTGCTAAGGGCAACAGCCAGCCTTGGCAAAGTGAAGGCATTCTTATCAGAAGCAATGGGGAACATTGGTGGGGGGTCTATTTTGGGTGTCACAGGTTGGTGATGACCTGTCACACTGCTGCAGTCCAGGTAACAGTGCAGCCACTGTGCTCTGCCAGCCCTTCTCAGAATCCCAGCCATGAAGGAACCATGGAAGGTGCAAAGACACCTAAGTTCACTCACTCTGTCTCAGCCTGGTTTGCCAGCATTGCTTTGTTAAGGAATGCTGCACAGAACTCAGTCTCCAGGGAGGGGAAGCCTGCTGCAATCAGCCTTATGAAGGAAAATATATCAGCCTCAGAATAATTTCATTGTATGGATGAATTCTGCCAAGTTTCTGGATTTTTCACAAACCAGTTTCATCCACCCTTAATTTACTGATCTACTTTTTAAAATGTAAACAACTTTCAAATAAGATTTTATTGCATTTGGATATAATTCTTGTCATGTTCTGTACTTTTCTGCTTCGTTTCCAAAGAATGTTGTGATGATTAACTCATGCATTATGTGATGCCATGTGTAATGCTCCCTTGTGACAATAACTCAAATTGCTATTTTCATGCTATCTTCCTGTCTCTCACTCTTGTTTTATTTTTACTCTAGCCTTTTACTCATTTGAATAGAAATATTTTCAACAATATATTTCTGTCTCCTTTTGCCAACTGACTGCCAGCTCACAGAGTCTAGAAAAATGGGTCAGTGGAAACATCCAGCTCTCACATGTTTGCTTCCAGTTGCTACAGAGTTTGCTTTCCCAGGAATTCTCCTGGACCTTCATCTGCAGAGCTCAGTCACTCATGAAAACATCAACAAGTTGTATGGGAACTCTCTGAATGGCTGGTTAGCCAATGAGGCAAACAGCAAGGGTTCAGCTCAAACAAGCAAGGAGCAAGCTCATAGCTTTACAACTTTGTTATATTAAATAAAGGATTCAGTACTTTTAAACCTTCATTCTGGATATCAATAGAGAAAGAGAGATTCTAGATGTTAACTGGTCATGGAGGAAATGGAAATTTTTTTTAATATTAATTGATCTTAACCTGAATAAAGATGCACATAAATCAATTTCATTTTACCATTTGAATAGAAGAAATAGGGCTAAAATTTTAAAGTCACACAATTCTGACAGAGATGTAGGAACTTGTATAATATGCATGGAGAACCTACAGCAATGGAAAATCCTGAAAAATCTAGGAGAAAAGGAAGTGACAGCAGAAGACATGTAATCAAGAAAAATTTGAGATTTCTCTTGAATGCTAGTTATCCTTGATCATATCAGTAATAACCTGTTACTGTTCACAAACTCCATATCCCAAATCTATCTATAAAATGGTAAGAATATTAAGGATAGGAAAAATTCACCTTTCAGCAGCTGAAGAAGTACAGTCTAAAAAGATTGATTTAGAGTTTTAAGTCCACCTCCTTGTGAGAGCAGGACTGTTCTCAAAATACTCGAAGCAGTAGTTTCTAGTTTGGTTTTAAATACACAAAGCAATGGCTTTGCTCTTCCTTGTCTTGAAGTCTATCCAAGTTTGGAATTCAGTATCCACACCTCAGTGGCTTTTGCTGTTCTCCACTTTCAGATGCTATATATACAACAGAAGCATGCAATTTCCTCTAGGTACCATGTATGAGTGTGCTCAATGAGTAAAAATGTTTCCTGCATATAGGGGCTATATGGGTGCAGCCTCAATAGCTGCCAGACATTAGGATCAAAAGGATGTGCGTGTGTCTTTCACAACACAACCTGATCACCTGTTCTTTTATCCTGTCACTCCCACAGAGGGAGCACCCCAAGGAACATCTCCAGCCAGACTGTTCCTCCTTGCTGTCAAGGTCACTTACAGACATTAGTAGATATTCATCTATCCTTAGCCAGTAAACTGAAAGACATTTCACTTTCTTTGTACATCCTCATCTAATAATGTTTCTCTTTGAATTGCCTCCAGTTCACTGCACTGTTAATTAACTTTTATGCACTACCAGAGATGAATGCATCTCAGCAGTGACTTAAGTGATTCTCTACAGCCTGTGTTTCAGTTTCCATTCATAAAACACTTCATCCTATATTAGTCAAAATTGTCTCCCCTTGTAATACTTTAGCATTTCCATAGTGTCTCTCATTGTAAAAAAAAAAAAGGATAGAGCAACAGAGGAGGTAAAAATTCAAATACCAATACTTGTCTTTGCCTGAAATACTCAACTTGGTTAAGGGGAAAAAACCCTTCTCTGAGTGTCAGTTCTGTACTTTCTACATGTCATTTTCATTATTAAACAACAGCATATGAGCCTTGCCTTAAATATCAATATAATAGGACCTTAGTTGTTTAGTAATATTGCTTTAAGCTGAAGTTAAGCTGAACTCAACCCAAACCATGTAAGCACTTCAAAATGTAGCAAAGATTTATTTAACAGCCTACAAACAGCACACAGCTTTCCCTGCACATTTTAAGGACATATCTAGGGTTCACAAGCACTTTCAATTTTATCACCTAATTATTAGAGAGACAATTTACAAGAGTAAACAGTTCATACACTGTCTGAAGCTCTTAGCATTACAATGAACATGGATATAAAATTATTTCATTATATAATAGCAGAACGTGTCTGACTTACACAAATGTTGAATCATTTAGAGTTTAAAGCTGAGGTTTCCCACACTGGTGTATATAGATTTCTGTCAGTGGTCAGCAGCTGAAGGTTTGTTGCTGTCTGGGTGCAGAGAATTCATTCCCTATGGACAGTGAGGAGAGAAGAGATTAAAAAAAAAACAAACTGACCACGAAAAAATACTTCAGTTTATCAACAGCAGTAAAATATTTTTTGCTAAAGACTGTAGCCCGACAATTTCTGTTAAGAATTTTTGCATTTTATTATGATTTTGTCAAACGTATTGTTTATACTGAAATTTTCTTTTTCAGACTGTTTCCTCTTTCCCAATCTATCAATTTATGAGAAAAAAATACTACACAATATGTTATTTATAGGATATTTTCAGCAGACAAAACACCATGAACTCAAAAACAAGTAAAAAGAAAAGTGTTTGCTGGCTTAGGAAGCCTGATGTCACTGATAATGCCTAGAATTCAAAATGTGTATGCACAAGGAATTTAAGAAAGAAAAGGAAGCAAAAAAATTACAAATTAATATTTTGTGACAAAGTCAGGAAAGGCAAAACCATCTGATGCTCAAAGATTTCACAAAGAGGGATTTTAAAGTCCATGAGCCTGTAAAAGGATGACCAGTGAAAAAATAGGTGTGCTGAAGGGAAGAGAAGAACTAGCAGTGAAAAGGTTAAATGCCTTTTTTGCCTTTGTCTTCACAGGCAAAAACTGTTCCTGGACCTTTGTGTTTCTGCAAAGAAGAGGGGCAAACATCAGCAGGGGAGCAGTAGTTCAGAACTGCCTGCAGAATGGACACACTCAGTGTCAGGGGCTCCTTTGGCTGCCCACTGAGGTGTCCAACACGACTCTGAGGTTCCTGCCTATCACTTGTGAGAAACTGCAGCAGTCAGAGCGGGGCCCGAATGGGTAGAAACAAGGCTAACATATGTTCATTTTAGGGGAACGGTGGCTACAACAGATACCAAGCCACAACCCAATACATAGGGACCTTAATAAACTCAGGAAGTAGGACAGCAGAAACCTCATGAAATTCATCAAAGTATCATCTTGGAGTTCTAAGCAAAATAAATGCTTATCTTTTGGACCCATTTTGGGAAAAAAATGTGATTTGTTTTAGGATAGGCCAAAGTATGTTTTTTAAATAAATAATGTGTTCAACATTTTTGTGTTGTCCCACTCCAGGTAAACCATGTCATATTTCAGTATACATCATTTCCATAAACAGTTGCTGAATTTGGCACAGTATTATATATATAGAAAATATTTGGCCATGGTTTTGTTAGAACTGCTTCTGTGACTGTTACAGTTCCCCTTTATTCTCCTGTCATTGTCTGCTCATCTTATTTAATATCACTCATTCTAATTTCCATGCTAATAAACTCAAAAGTCACAGATAAAAAGAGAAACCAACATGTACTACTACACAGAAAATACACCTTCAAATTGCTATCTCAAAAACATATTTCAAATTACTTTTTTAAAAATTATTTTTAACCAGTGATGGCTAAAATCAAGTTCAGGAATACATTCAAGAATATTTGTTTATTAAAATATAAAACACTGCCACAAAATGGGGATTCAATTGCTTAACAATCACAACCAATTCCAAACTTTCTCAGGTCTAATGAAACCACTGCTTTAACTGTATTAGTTATCCAAGTAGTACAGCCTGCACTGCAGGATATAAAAGATTCATGTCAGTAGAGATTTAAGCTCAGAAAAGTAGAACAATACTTAATGGTTAGTGAACTGCATTGGAATATTCCTTAAAGCAATTTCTCTTTTTCTATGTCTGTGTTACACTGGGTTTTATTTCATCCAAGCCAAGTGAAAACTTCAAATACTTAAACAAATTAGGGGTTTACTGCTACCCCATAATTCAAGAAAAATGTGGTCATCCACATTTGTTTCATAGAGAAACTGCTTTCAGAAAAGCAAGAAAATGTGAGACTTCCTGGTTACCCCTAAGCTTATAAGCAGTAATGAAAAAGAATAACTCTAATAAAAGCAGCAGATTAAGTAGGAAGAACCTTTCCAGAAGTGTCATTTTGGATGCTGAAATACACTGTAGTGAGAAGAAACCTGTATGAAAGGTACACTGCAGTTCTTTCCAAAGCCTCTGTTTTGGTTTTCACCTAGTGAGGCAACAATGAACAATGGAACAATGGAAACAATAATTATACTGGCATCCTGTATTTCTGCTTTTGTAATAGTATTTCCTCTCAAATATTTAATTCCATAGCTGCATTCTCTGAATATTTTAAGCTTGATTATACAGTTTCTGCAACCTGTTTTATACTGTTTTTGCCAGACAATAACCCAAAAGAACAAAAACAAGCTAATACTTGGAGAAGTGCTGTGAGCATACTCACATGCAACATAGCCTAGCCACATGTACCTAACAGAATTCACAGTGCTGTCTATGAAATCTAATGCTTGGGATAGAGCAAAAAAAAAAATTTATTTAGCCATCACTCTTTTGTCTGAGTTCACCACAAATTTTCAATTTCCTCCAGTTACCTTAATGTCCACAGGAAAAAAAGCTTGCATTCAATTGACACCTTTCATTTTTTTAGCCTCAGATTGTTGTGTAGCTCTTGATTTACATGCAGTGGGGTCAGGTAGCTCAAACCTGGCAAAAATGGCGGTTTCTGCCAGATGTGATGGACAACTTAATTCCTTTCAGAGCAAACAATTCTGTCTTCTCTAGCCTGTGGATTTCCTTTTACTGTCTATCATTTTGCTTTTCACATATACCACACTTACTCATGTATGTTTTCACCTAAGCATACATGTATGGGCTACAAGCACATCCTGCTTCAACCTCACTCTACTTTTATCCCTATTCCATCTTGTCGGCAGCTGCCTATTGGAACTACTGCTCCCACAGTAACTCCAAACCTGTTTTGGTGCACACAGCTCCCTGTCTCTGCCACCTTCAAAAATCCAGCACGTTCCTGTGCTACTTTATGCTGCCACAGGGATTTATGCAACCCCACACCAAACCCTGTCAGGGAACCAGTGTAGATGAAACTTTAACAAGCAGAAAAGCAGTGATCCTCTTTCTTCAACAGTGCTAGATTATGTCATCTTCAGGTACTTACATTACTATAGGACCAGCATTAAGAACTCCAGCTTCAGGAATTCTGACCAGCCCTGAAGTATGAACAATTAATGCCCTAAATATCCCTTAACATAGCAATCTTGTAAGAGATCACAGTGTCTGGAACAGGAAAGCTCAATCCCCCCCGAGCTCCAG
This sequence comes from Passer montanus, assembly GCF_014805655.1. Classification (NCBI taxonomy): domain Eukaryota; kingdom Metazoa; phylum Chordata; class Aves; order Passeriformes; family Passeridae; genus Passer; species Passer montanus. Next base: position 8,313,238 of record NW_024367372.1, read on the forward strand.
TTTACCTTCAGGTACTTACATCACTATAGGATCAGCATTATGAAATCCAGCTTCAGGAATTCTAACCAGCCCTGAAGTATGAACAATTAATGCCCTAAATATCCCTTAACATAGCAATCTTGTAAGAGATCACAGTGTCTGGAACAGGAAAGCTCAATCCCCCCGAGCTCCAGTTTATCTGCATGCAGTCCAATTTTTTATTCTCAGGACATGTCCTGGAAGTATCACAGCATGTTAGCTCAGAGATAGCAACATCTCTGTCAGTGCCTTCTCCAATGGGGAGTGTGATGTATCCAAGACTTGGGATCCCTGGTTCAACCTAACCTGACACACCTCAGGAGCTTCTCCCATGGGTTCTATCCTTTCTTATGCATCCCTTATGCTCTCTGTTTTACTTCTGTGAGCTGCAAATTTTAAACATTGCTGAGACAGACAAGAATCACAGGCCATTTTATTTTTGGTACTGGTGTGGATGGACAGAAGAGAGACATATTTTGATCTTTCTCTAGATTTCACTTTTGTTCTTTAACAGTTTAGTCTCCTAGTTTAAATAGATAGACAGGCAATTTGAACTTGAAGGATATGTTGTCTCAGGAAAAACATGATCATCACCCCTCTAAATATTCTGCTCATGTGTAGTGATTCATACCAGGCCTTATACTTTGGAAGGTTTGCAGTTTGAAATGTTAATTAACAGATATAGTCCATTTCCATATGTCTTACTCTAAAGGTTACTGCAACAACATTTCCTGAATATACTTTAACAATTTAATGGCAGCCTGGCAGTAGTATCATGACAAATAAATTTAAGTGACATACAGGTTGCAGTGGAGAATACAAAGTATAATAAAGCAATGTACTTTTTATAGAGATGTGACATGAAAAACATTGACCTGTGGTCCCAAGTAATTTTCATAAGACAAAAGCTTTCATGGTAATAAAAACAAATCAGTCAATGTTCTGAAAGCTTAATATAATAAACCATCAGGGAAGCTATTCAGCTCTGTTAACTCCATTTAACAAAAGAGGAGTCATTATTATTCAAACTTTGTACTTAAAGTTTGGTGATAACTTTAGCTGCACTATGACAAAGTGATTCTTGATTAATGAGAGATACCTCCAGAACTGGCAGTGGGACTCAACATGGAAACACATGCTACCTTGCTGGTCATATTGAACAACACTAGTTTGACATTAGGAACACAGGACTGGATTTAAATGACAGGACAGAATTGCAGAGAAGCTGAAGATAGTGCATGAAATATTGCCATACCCAAGAATTTATATACTGACAAGTAACTAGAACATGAGGAAGATGAAATAGGGGTCAGGAGTGCCAATATTTTGTTATGGGAAGGAGAAAAAGAAAGGAAGAGGAAAAAAAGTACTTTCAGTCTAAACTGATTCTTAAAAAATGGATGCTACATTGTTTTTCAGGAGAAACAAAATTGAGCTTTATAATTTTATTTTCAAGGTTGTATTGCTATAGCCACTGAGAAAGGGAGAAATTAAGTGAATTACAAGCAATTTGGGGTACAGATAGAAAATAATCACAGGTAACGATTACAAACTGTGCTTTCTAACTGTGAGTTCATCCTTACACACACACTCAGCAGACATAATTTCTTGAGGAGCTGAAATGTCATAATGATTCTTTTCTTTATGAGCCTCACTCATTTGCAAGCATCTTTGCAGTTCTGGTTTATAAATTAGACAGTATTTGGAAATATCAAGGCACCAAATAACTAGCTGGAAGTTTCAAAATACCAAGAAGATTTCCTTTTAATCCACTCCTTTCCTTACTCTGCACTGAATTTTGGAGACATTACACACTTAACAAACCAGTTTGGTCTTTATCTATACCACAAGCAACTCCACCTAAACCCAGCTGGGACTTTTTCCAGCTGCACAAGGTCCACTCATTTATGCCAAACACAAACTGTCAGCTGGGACTCTGTGGAATATACCACAAAAAGTTGTGAACTATTTATTTGAGAAGGGATAAATAGATATGCAGAGCACAATAGAAAGGCAAAAAAAAAAAAAAGGAATGAGTTGTACAGGCAGACCTGAAAAAGGCATTACAGATAAAGATCTGCAACATCTCTAACTGATTAACAAAACATAAGGCAGTCGGTCTATGACTGAAATGGCTGCAAGAAACAGGAGTGTTTGAAAGTTGTTCAGAAGACTTGTTCCTGCTGATGCAACATGAATGGATAATTTTGATGAATATAATACTGAGGGATTCTACTTGAATTCAGGTCTACCAGGTACCACACAAACAAACTGGTAGACAATGTAATGCCCTGTCATCTTAAGATATGAAATGATAGGAATAAACAATGAAACAGATCTGAGAGAAAAAAAATAGACAACACCCCTGTTATTTGATCTGTGTTTAAAGCTAGATTGTGAGTAAGTCTTCCAAGATTTCCAAGAACAGCAGCAGGTGCCACATTAAAATATATCACAGTAAGAAATAAAGGACTTCATCCTCACAGAAGACAAAGCACTCAAGTATTCTGGATCTCAGGGAAAAATCCAATCTCAGCAAAGTTGAAAAACTACTATCCATCTTTAACCAAGAGTAATATTTAATAGTGACTGCTCTTTAAAATCTGAATGGCTTTTCAAGGGGAAATTTTAAATACTCTGGTATTTTTTCATATCAGATGCCTTCAAAAATAAAATTAAACCTTCATTGCAAAACTGAATTTACACAATGTACATAAATTCAATTCCCTAGCAAGAATGAATATAAAAAAGCACTGTCTGATTGCAAAAGAAGTTTTAAGAATTAGTTACTCATGTTATTTATTAAAGCATTTTATATACATATATCAGTTACTATCACTTGGATACAATTAGGAGATCCTCTACCTGTTTATGGCCATTATTCAACTTTTCATGAAGAAGGCATGTCATTTACAAGCTTATAAGTTAACTTTATTATAAATTAACTTTCAAAGGAATTCATTAGACTTACAAAAATAGCATATCGTCCTTATTTTCAAGCCTCAACTTTTGCAGTTGATATGAAATTAAAACAAAACACAAAAAAATCCCCAAACCCAAACATTCCAATATGATATTTTGTCATAGGCTAGTTTAATGTTTGTTTTTTTTCTCTTACCATCACCTTGTATCATCTCCTTGTTACAGATTTGAACACAGTGAACAGAGAACAGCAGGGCAGCATCTGCCACTCCTCTGCCTACATCCCATGCTGTGCTTTTCGTGTAAGTGCAGCAGAGAAGCTCCCATTAAGAAAGAGGGAATGCAATGATATTGTTGTGTTTCTTTGAGGCCAGTTGGCTGAGTTGCTCAGAATTATGGTGTCTGTATAAACCCCTGAGGGCTGTTTCTTGTGCCTTCTCTTGCTAAAGAAAAGAGGTGGTGTGCCTCCTTCCCAAAGGTCGGCCCTGCATCCTGTTCCTCCTGCAGAAGCAAAACCAGCAAGCCTGGCTCTCCAAAGCTCATTATCTCACTGTGCAACATCTTCTCCCATATCCTTTCTGCTCTCTCTTTCTTCTCCAGAACATAAGCCAGCCCAAGCTCAATCTTTTGGGCAGCAAAATCAGTTTTTTAACAGCACTAATAAATCTTGAATCAGCTTAATTTAGAAATATTATTCTGCACCTTTCTCTAAAGGGAACAAAGGAAATGTGTGATCAGACACACTCTACTTTCCAGACTGAAAAACAAATATATTGAAGGATGAAACAGATCTCTTTATCAGTACTGCCATAGCAATTTAGGGAAACTGTATAGACAAACAGAATGTAGACTAACAGTGAATCACTTTGCTCTAGAAGGAGGAAATTATTCTCTCTTGATACCACCTTAATTTGCCTTGAATGGAAGGAGAGGCAAAAAGGTTTCACAAAGTCAGATAATCAAAAATAAACCTAATGGGAAAGAGTAGATGGATATTTGTCTTGCCATTTTATTTATTTATCTTTTAATTTCTGCACAAAACCTCTGCAAAACCTCAGAAATTTCAACCAAGGATGGGGGGTTTGACCCCATTAAAGGAGTAAAAGGATTGCAATATATTGAAGAATTTCAAATCCCCAGTCTCCTACATGATTTGCAGCTAGGGAGAGCAGCAGTGGAACATCCTCTCTCCAGGCAGTAGCTCCTAGAAGGAGGATCACAGTACCATGACCACAGTCACAGTTATTCTGCAGAGATGACTTCCACTGCTTTTTCAAAAACACTTCTCCAAAAAACCATTCTTCTTTGCCATAACACAAGCCTTTGTAAGAACACATATGTGACTTAATCAAAACTACCCCCAGTTACAGCATAGACCCTCTGCACCTTTGTGAAGTGTAACAGGAAAGAAGTAGCCACTGCTGTAATTAATATATTTGTCTAATGTAATATGTCCCAAAAGCATCATCCCGACTTTACTTTTTCCACCACAATATTCTCCATGACCAGGACAAAGCAACAGCCTCCTTGTGCCATATAACTTCTTCAGCCCAGCCTACTTCATGCCCAAATTCAAAATATACTATTTTATTTTTTCCAGTTCAAACACTATGAAAACTTAAAACAAACAAGCAAACAAACAAATGAACAAACCTTTTCCAAATCAATTGTAGCTATTCTGAATAATTGGCTGTAGCTATACTGAATAATTTGACCTAATACCACCAGCCTGATTGATTCCTATACCAGAGTGCCTGGGATATTGAGATGTTTTGAATTATCCTTATTATAGAGGGGATAACTGTTTACAGGATATTATGTATATAAGCAGTTTTTCTCTTTTCTCTTTTTCTCTATTATGTATATAAGCTCTGTGAACAGGGCTAGCCCTAAGGCAAAGCCTAAGGCAGAAAGTGAAATACATTTTTTAAAGGCTGTTTGTTAATTGAGCCCTAAACTGCTTTCCTGTTCCTTGCCAGTTTTATCCTAACATAAGAACAAATCAATGTTAAGGCATTCTGCCAGATGCTGGCCAGCTCAGACTACTTTGAGCGTCCTCTCTCTTCCTTGGCAGCTGAAATCTCTCAGCACTATTCACATTTTGCTCAGCATCTAGCAGCATTCAGCCCTAAAAAGGCTGCAATCTGCATATGAATATTTTAATTACATGCTGCTATGCAGAAAGAAAACAACCAGCTATGCATAGGCAAGTCAACTAAGAACTTGTAAGCTCTGTGACAGGAATGGATTTATAATTTCTGCCTGTTTATTATGCTTTGGGCATCTTTCTCTAAAAGGTTGTGTTTAAGGCACTGCCAGCTAGGTGTCTTGTTTGAAAAAGAAGTGCAGTTGTTTTGTTGCCCTCCTGCAGTCAGTGCAGAAAGTGAAGAGAAAATGAAGGAGTTTCTCAGACCACATGCTTGAAATTCACTGTTTTCCTGAAGGCCATTGGACTGAAGGAGGATGATCAGTAGCTTTCAAGAAAGAAAAACACTGCATTTGGCAGCAAGAGGAGGAGGAGGACAGAGAAGAGGTTGAGTGCCAGCCAGGTTCTGGTCTCAGACCTGGATCAGATGTACTGGACTGACATGAACCACCCAACTCTCCATGCACAAAAACAGTCTCTGATGGGGCTGGAGCCATTCCCAAAAGCATCAACTAACCACCCTAGTTTTACATTTCCCTTCCCCTTTAGGACTCTGTGATTCACTGTCTAGAGATTTGGACAACTAGAAGATAAAAGAGGAAAAGTCAGGAGTGAAATAGCAGGGAGGAGCTTGGTTGAACAGACCAAATCTGAAGGCATAAAGGTGAGAGACAGGCAGTTATGGGGAGTCTACATGGAGATTCGAGCTGCAGTAGGATGCAGGGGGATGGTGAAGGATGAATGTGAGAATGGAGTTAGGTGATCTTGGCAGAGACATCCCTAAACTGTTGTCAAATGGCCTCTAAGAAAGAGCTGTCCAAATACCTGTACTGAAAAGAAAGAAGTTCAGTAATCCAAGAGGCCTAAATAGCCTAAAAGAAATTTTCAGTGTTTTCTCCTTAAATCTCACTGTGCAGAAGTCATTTTTTAAACATCCTTCATCTCTTTACCAGCCTACCAAACAGCCAGGTAAAGCTGGAAAATAAGCCTGTTTGGAACAACATCAAGGTGATTTAGGAGCAGAGAGAATTGCTTGGCAAGTTTTTCTGTCTTTATTTTTAAATTAGCAGTGAAAGGGGGGGAAAGTTTCTTGATAACAAAAATAAAAACACTAATGCCTTTCACAGCCATCACCATCTCATGTAAAGGGCTAGGCCAGACTGTAGGCAAAAGCTGTGAGACATCTCAGAAGAGAACAAATTTGACACTTGCATGACATTTCCAGTTTAATGCTGGACTTCTACTTCCCCACTAGAATGAAAGGTTCATCAGCTACCAGATGCTTTTAAGAGCTTGGGGGAATAAAAAGAAATATTCTTTTTCTTGTCTAGATGCTCTACTTTAAACTGTCTACAATCACACTTTTCTTTTTCCTTTTCCTTTTTTTTTTTGTGTTAAAAGCCACTGTAACTTTGCTTTAAAAAAACCTTCAGAATTGCAAAAAAAAAAAATAAATCAAAATTCAGTGTCATCCTGCAGTCCTAATCTGCTTTTCATCAAAAAGCTTCTGTATCTCCTGAAAGCTTTGATGAACCTGACAAGAGACAAAGGTTGAGACAGAGACCAAGTGAATCTCAAGCACTTAGTAAAGTTTTGCTCTCACACTGAATAAACTGTGAGAGAATTGCACCAAAGTTTGTTGTAAGTTTGATGTTTGTTCATGTCCCTAAATCAAAGAAAATTTCAGAATGTTTGGTCACAGACTTTATGGGGCCATTAGTTTTACTAGACTTTATTGCATGCACTCTATAAAAATAGCTAATAAGACTGAAAGAACTACCACATTCAACATAAATGTAGTCAAATATAGGAAAACAAAATAGACCTGAATATTAGGATTTCTAATCCAATGGACAATTCATGAGCTTGGACTGTGTTCCCACAGCCTCAGTAGACCTGTTAATCTTGTCTGATAATCTTTACAATAAACATCATCATCAATTCAATTCTTCCCGTCTTTGGATAATATATTCCTGCTAGCAGTGTCTTGGATGTCTTTATATAAATATGAACAACGGTGTTTCCATAGAACCTCTATGCTGTTTAAGAAAAAAACTTATTAAAATATTTGGTAACAATAACCCCCTGCTGCTCTACAGTGGGAAGAATGGCTGGAAAGCTGCCTGGTGGAAAAGGACCTGGGACTGCAGGTTGACAGTGGCTGAACATGAGCCAGCTGTGCCCAGGTGGCCAAGAAGGCCAATGCATCCTGGCCTGTGTCAGCAGTAGTGTGAGCAGCAGGACCAGGGCAGGGATTGCCCCCTGTACTCAGCACTGGTGAGGCCACACCTCAAATCCTGTGTTCAGTTCTGGAGCATTGAGGGCAACAGAGCTGGAGAAGGGTCCAGAACACAAATCCTATGAGGAGCAGCTGAGGGAGATGGGGGTGTTTAGCCTGGAGAAGAGGAGGCTCAGGGGGGACTTCATAGTCTCTCTACAGCCACCTGAAAAGACATTGTAGCAAGGTGGGGGTCAGTCTCTTCTGACACATATCAAGTGAAGGGACAAGAAGAAGTAGACTTAAATTGTGCTTAGGGGAGGTTCACATTAGATACTAGATTTTATTTTTTTTTTCCACTGAGAGAGCTCAGGCATTGAAATTGGTTGCCCAGGGAGGTGGTGGAGTCACTGTCTCTGGTAGTTCTCAAAGAGGCATCTGGATGTGGCACTTGGGGACAGTTCAAGGGTCGTTACAGTGGTGCTGGGTCAACAGTTGGGCAAGATAGTTTTGAAGGTTTCTTTCAACACTGATGATTCTGTGATTTAAAGAGGTAGGATTTTGAAATTATAGTAAATAGCAATAGATGGCCCTAGCATGAGTATATGGCTGAATTAATTCCAAGGATTCTCTTTTCAAGATGTCAGTGTTAAGCCCCTGGAGCAAATTATCACCTTTATCCTCACTCTATGGCTATTAGTTAAGCCCTTATATTTATCAGCTCTAGTAATCAAAAATCATTAAGTACAGTCAGAGACAAGCAGACTTAATCTCTGGATTCAGAAGTGTTTGAAGTTCTTGCCAAGAAAGGCCTCTCCCTCTTGATTTAGCATTAAGTTGCAAAATAAACAATCTCACTAAATTGCATTTCTCAGCTTGAGCACCACAAACAAAACCCAAGTAAATGAGTGTTTATTAGAATAAGCTCGACAAATAATGACTTCCCACCAACAGGCTATCCATGATATCTATAGATTGCTATCTATGACATCTCCATAATAATGTATTTTGTTACATGGAGATGGTTGACAGGTGATGACATGGGTTTTCATTGGAAAGGACTTGAAAATGAAAACTGTGATGTACATATTCATTTTCCAAAAAGTATAAATTGTAAAGATTGAATTAGGCACAAGAGTTATTTTGATTTTGTTTGAGGGGTTTTGGCAGAACTACCTGGATATGGAATCGTTTCTGTTTCTTGAAAATTGGCCTAGACCTGAAGAAAAGCAGCCTAAAGCTCTGTAGCAATAGGCATGCAGGGCTGAAATCCCTCTACCAGCGCACACATTCATAACTTTTGGATGACACAGTCAGCATCTTCCAGCATTTGAAGTGAAGCTTGATCAGCTCAAAGCTTCCTCTTTGACACAACTTGTCAACTAGTTTATTTCTTTATATTTTATGTTTATTTTGTAAATGTTATGGGTTTCCAAGGCATCCAGCATCCTTGCAACGTATCATTGCATTTTTCCATTAAGAATGCTGAAAAATAAAACTGCCAGCTCAAATATGCTTTAGAGTCAAATTAACTGGTCACATCTCACTGATCAACGTCAAGGTCAATTAACTGTGAGTTCAGTAGGTCCAAGGAACAAGTCCCAAAACCCAGAACATTCAGAATGCAGATGAACAGTGGATGTGGAGAGGAAAAAAAGAAAGAATTAAGGGAATATCAGTTTCTCTGTGATTATACTACACTCAGAATTTACAAGGGGAGTATCTGTTTCAAACACAAACAATATGAGAATGAACTTCAGAAAAGGGACTAGGAAAAATACATTAAAATCTTCCCAAAAAGCTGATCTAACTCCAACTGACTTAGAATGATTTATTCTCTTCATTGGGCCCTTTTAGAAAAGCAAAATAGAAGACATGCAGGCTTCCAGACTGATCCTTTACAAAAAGGTCAGTAACAAAACATAACTCATTTTCTGGTTATCTCCATAGGACAACTGATAATAGTCGAGTATAATTTCTGTAAATTTTAAAGAAGCCTGACACAGAGAAGTAGAAGGAGACAGGAAGCAGTGTCTATTTCTCACCCTCTATTACCTCCTTCAATGACTTTTAGATGTGGGAGACCTTGAAATCTAGAGAGGGATTTATCTTATATGGATGTCACTGATATGTCTGCTTCTCTCTAGAAGTGTATCTTCAGCTAGTTACCTGAAGCTCTCTAGAGGAAAGAAATATGTATTTTTAGGCAGGACTCATCCAACCTATTTTGCACATCTGCTTTACAACACAATAAGACTTTGTTCAGATAGTCCTGTTCTGTACTGTCTATAAAGGAAATCTCAATGATTCACTCAGAGGCTGAAGTGTACACTAGAGATATCTAAGATTAGATATGCCAAGGCTTACCCCTAGGGTCTATAGAAAAGCATACAAACTTGTCTGGTGTAGAGGAAAGTAAAATCTTTGCCAGAGGAGATGACAGGAGTGTGTCAGAAAAAGAACTATGAAGTTTTCTTTTTGATGCCTGCAATCAAGGTGACATCTGGCTCACATTGTGCAATTTGCCTGTTTGACCTGAAGAACAGAGATCTACCTCTTGCAAAGCCCAGGTATTTGGCCTGTAAGGCATAAATCTGAAAAATAAATTTTTTGAAGGCTAAGAAGTGCAAATCTCACTTTCCAAACCAGACACAACCTCTAAATAATCCATTACGATGGTCATGACTGGGACAGCACTCATGGTCATGTAAATGGAAAGAATCAAGATTTTTTGAAAGACCAAAGCAATGCCCTGGCTCATGAGTGTATGAAACATACTAGGATGGTGCCATCACCACTGAAAGGATAGTTTTCAGAATGTTCCTGCACTTACTATTACTACTGGGAGCTCCTCTTTCTGTATTTCATTTTGGAATGTCATGCCTCCCCAGGAAAGCCACAATCTGCAAGCCATTCACTTCATCAGGTATGTCCTGTGAGACCCAAAACCTTTTGTGGATGTAGCCCAAACACCCATTTGTGGCTTGGACCATCCCTCCAATGAGTTTTGGAAATAAGATGTCTATAGATTTTTCAAAATTGCATCTTTATACACATTGTGAAGTTTGGAATTTTTATCAGTAGGTAAACAAAGAAATTATTACAATCAAATTTTTATTCCATGCTCTTTACTCCCACACAGTATGTTTAAATATTCCCTCAAGTACATAATCAAATACACAATAAAACCCTAGCCAATCACAATGATGAGTGATGAAAGAAAAGTGTCCTGGCAGGTGTCTAACAGAATAGAGTCACTCAACAGGAAGTGTCTGGTACCTTTTAGTATCAATAACTCTCAAGCTCATTAATTTTTTTTCAGATTTCAATATCCAGAAGTCATCAATTCAATTTTTTTCCAGTTAATAAAATTTTTCTTCCTTTTGTCCACAATTATTGACAAGACTATTATCTAAATGAGTATTAGCTCTTTCTTAATTAGCAGGCAATTCAGCTGTGACTTGCACACAAAACCTTGTCTATTTTAATAAATGGTTACATTGTTTTACCAGTACTGAGCAATTAATTAACTCAGAAACTGCTCTTGGTTTTTTATGTATTTTCCTGGCATTTGTTTTGTGTACTAACCCATGCCACTGTCACACTGACTAAGAGTTTTATTCCCAATTTAGATTGCTTATGAAATATCAAAAAAAAAAAAAGGAGTCAATTATTAATTATTGTCTTGGAACAGGAATTCTTCTCTGACACCTATTTTTCGTACCCTTCAAGAGCAGCCAGCTGACATCTAGCTGCCTAAGTGGAGTCCAGTCACCTGCTCACATGTCTAGAAACTTGTAAAACTCAAAATAATATTTTGCTTTCAGATCATTCCCCCCTGATTTCCTATGCTTATTTAGTATGTATAACCAAGGCCTGGGACCTCAGACCTGATTCCTTACAGTCATTCACAGCAGTGAAAATAATGCAGGTCTAAGCCTTCACAGAAGCTGCCCATGATATTTGTCAACTTCAACAGGGCTGTACCAACTTACACCAGCTTCAAACCTTGCTTAGGGTATTTTACATTCACTTTGCCATAGCATGCATGATTACACAAGCTGCAGGGCAGAAAAGTGAATAATTCAGCCCTCTTTCCTCCTCCGCCCACTTCTTTTATTTGTATGTAAAGCACCTACTCTATTCCCAGAGATATATAGCTAGGTAACATAAGCAAACTAATGAGGTATAGCCTTGGGGCGTGTCAGCTCTATGTGCCTTAAAAGTGCCTACCTTTCCAAACACAGAATTGCTATTCAAATATTGTTCCTGGCTTTGTTAACCAATAATAAAACCACATGAAAATATAGCACCATGTCACCCACTGTTTATAAGCTCCATGCAAGATGAATAGGTAGCTCGAGCAGGCAGCCTGCACACTCTGTCCTGCCTATTAAGGTTTTTAAGATCAGTTTTTTATTATGCATCTCAGGAAATGTTTGTCTTATCAATGAGCACTGTGCATAGGCTGTCGGAGCATATTGCAGTCCCTTCTCCTGTGGGGTTGTTTTGACTTGTCAACTCAAGTAGAAGAATGCAAGTAATTTATATGAGCATTTTGCATTACCGTATTGAATGCATTCTGGTTTTAATTAGGAGGAACAAGATTTGGTTGCAACAAGATCTAAATGCCTGTTGCAGCTCAAAGAATATCAAGAGTTCTCACATTAAAAGTGGCACATTGCAGCTGATTCTGATTCATGGCTGTCTACTCTTCAGTGGATGCTTCAGATATTTCATCTGTGAACTTCTCTTTTATCACTGTGGGCCCATCTTTCTCTTCTCTACATCCATACACATTCTGTTGGCCTTGAAGCTTGTTGTGAATCATTCTGCTCCGTGATTCTAAGGAAATTCACACAGCTCTTCAAAAGACACAAAGTGCTTACCTCTATTCCAAACTCTGAGCATCAAATAGACAGATTTAACATGGGTTGTACCCATGTCAATGGCAGCATCGTCCCAGCAGTAAGGGCTGTCTGTCTTGTAATGGCAGCTGCTCTGTCTATATCAATGTCACACAACAAACCAGTAACAAGCCTTCAAAGAGTGTCTTTCCACTAGGCATTTAAGGGGGCTTCATAAATGGCAGCTTATTCACAGATGCAAAGACATGCCGGTGATAGTTATCAATGTTCAGATAACAATTCCATGAGTAAAGAGGTTGAGATATTTAAAGTTACATAGCAAGAGAGATGAAAATATAATGCATACATTCAACTCCTGGCATGGTGTTTACTACTTAACCATCTTGTCTTACACCCAGAACTTGACTGGAACAGCAGCAGGATGCAATTTCAGTGCATAGACCCAGTTTAGCTATATTCCATGTTCCCTTTTTCTTATAAGTAAATTGCTGAGAAATCTAGCACAAAAAAGAAGCCAAAAAAACCAAAAAGGATGGGGCTAGATCCTCAGCAGATATAAACCACCTGAGCTCTATTACAAACAGTAGCTTGCTGGGTCTTCAGCAAAAATAAAAGATTATTATTAAATTTTTCTATCAAGCACATAAATATCATTTAGATCCTTTGTAGAATGCTCTCTTTTTAGGATGTCATCTAGTAGGATGACAAGCACTTTATGTAGATGAAGTCTCTTTCACTAAACTCTCAGTGTATTAGTTAACAGGCATTCTTAACTGACTGTTAAAAAAATGGTTTTTTTTTCACATAACCATGCTATTTTTATTCATATGTTAAATACTGTTTCAATGATCATTTATTTTCAGAATCACAGAATATTTTGGGTTGGAAGGGACTGACATGGATCATCCAAGTCCAACTCCTGGTCCTGGTTCTATTTTACACACAGAGAGACCACCATATAGTGTCAGAACAAGTTTTTCTAGAACATTGATCTACCATACTTCCTGAACTGGTAGGTTCAATGGCTGGTAAAGTGAATAACTTTAGAAATTTGATGGCATTCCCCACCAAGCCTCACTAAAGTTCTAATATTATTATGCAGGCACATGTGCACCTTAACCCCACAGCTGCCACTCAAAGACAATCCTGCTGAAATAAGGATAGCTGCGGTGTTTCATCAAAATGTAAATTCCACGGCAAAAGACTGCTGTGACAAATGACAGAGCCAAAGAGGAAAGTCCGCGTGGGATCAGGCTAAGGAGCCCTGACTGTCACCTGCAGCTGTTATCAGTGCCCAAGGAGCAGCGCCGGGTTCCTTGGCTCGGTTCCTGGCATGGACTAGCAGAGACCAAGGAGTCACTTGTGCCACCCAAGCTAGAGAGGCACCGTGGGTTTACATCAGCGCCTTCAGCTCCTGGGCCTGCACTGAAACAAACACTGCTCTAAATTCGGACACGTCGCCACAGTGCCAGCCGCTATTTCCAGCCCTGGTTTCGGCTGCTGTTGTGAAGGTGGCCAAGAGAGGGCACCCGGCCCTCGGCTACTCCGCTGCCCGGCCGGGCCCCGCGGGCCGGGCTGCCGTGGGCCGCGATCCGCGACGCTCCGCGGGCACCGCGGCCCTGGTGCCACCGCTTCTGGCCTGGCTGCACAGGTGTCCCTCATGAACTGGGTCCCATGCGCACGGCTGAACGGGCACACGAATTACTTTCTCCAGGAATACCTGTTTTTATTTAAAAGCGAGATGTGTCAGAAATAGCCCTGGTGGATTTCACGCCTGAGGTGAAGCAAGCGTGTGTGCTGGTGCTGAGGCTGACAGGACAGGACAGGTTTATTTGCTTGCCCTTCTTGATATAGTAAGTGGCATTTGATAAATCGTTGTCAGACCACTGAAATCTAATAACATGGATCACTACAAGATGATTACAGCCCCTGAACATTACTGGCACTATATGAGTGAATAATAACCTTGCTGTTTTTGACAAGGGGATATGTAATCCTCAGGGTATTCAGGGACAAGGTGTGATTTCCAAAACTTGATCAGGAAAGGCATTAAAAATTATAACATCGTTGGTTGAGAAGCCTTCCCTGTGGATTTTAAAGATTTGTGACTATGATAAATAAAATCGCTCTCTTAATCAACCCTTTCCATTATAATTTATGAATGCCCTGTTCAAAACAGCATATCATAACAACATGGAAAAAGGTTGGTGTAGACACATTGATGCATACATACATACTAAAATACAGATATTGCCAGTACAAGGATAAGATAAAAGCAAACTGACATAAATAAAATCCTCGTAAGGACATTTAAAAAATACGGTTTCTTAACAAAATGTACCTGCCAAAGTATTCAACTGATTTTACATCATGTCAGGTAATAGCTACCAACACTTTCAGTTGCCCAGGAAAGCTAGTAATCAATGGGTAGAAACACAATTCACCATGCTTGATAGGTGAGCTAGCAAGGCAGTAATACCTCTGAGAAAATGTCAGGAGTGATATGTGCACACTCTTTCTGTCTTTAGTGCTGAAGCCAGGCCTGCTTTCAAAGGCAAACTGACACTATAATTACAAGCTCTTTCTATTGACATCCAGCAGAAATTATCAAGCATAGTCCAGTAGAAGGCAGGTAAGATATTGACCAATAAATATACATTTCCTCATATTTTGCACTGAAAAAAAGGATCTTAAAGTTAGACTGGTTTTCAAACCTCAAAAAGCTTTTCATCAATTGCAAAGAGAAGACATACACACATACAGATATCTCCTTCCAAAGAAGCATGCTGAAAGTTGCTACTAGATCCAATTTAAAATCCTGTTATTTTAAAATAATATTCATAGCAGAAGTATGTAACCACAACAATTTAAGACCTGGAATAATCACTAGTCTGTAAAAGTTCAAGTGCAGAAATTCGTGGTTCAAAAACTCAACTGTGAGGGTTAAGTTTTGCCTGAAGCAATTCCTGCCAGTAGTCCCACTGAGAGCAGAGCATACTCTCAGTGAAATGCTATTACGGGGAATGACAGGGGGAGAAGAAAAGCTTAAAGCATCCAGTTTAAAATTCTCATAATGCCTTTCACAGATAGCCCTGACTGCTGCCCCAAGTTCCTACCTCATGTGCCAGCATCTTGTGGCCTTGTTAGCAATGCCACTTCTCTTCCCCGGGATCGAAGACCTGCCCAAGTTTTTGCTCCCATCCAATAGCAGCACCCGCCCTGAATCCTCACACCCTGGAACCAGCCCCAGCACCAGCTGCACAAGCTGAGTTCTAATCAGGCTCGGCAGAACGCAGCATCAGACAGCATCAGTGCTCTGCCTAGGACACAGGATAGGCTCTCCTATCATGCCCATGCAGGCTGTCCAAATTGGGAGCTCTGCTGTTGTTCCATTGCACTGTTAACACAAAAAAGCCCATGACTGCAGCAAGGGAAACATCATTTTGACCCGTTCTTGTGTGTCTCAGTACCACCACAGAGCAGCTCAGTGTGACTCTAGGGAGAGGTCTCACCATAGTGCAGAGCCTTCAGCCTGCTGGCTGAGAAACTGAGACACTCCTCAAGACATAAAGTCCTCCATAATGCCTGAGAAAGAGAATATAAAATTGCATTTGTCAGCACCAAGCTGTGAGGACACAACTATAACTGTCCTCCAGGTATGTCCTTACCAAACCCTATCCCCTCCATGTGGAGACTAGACCTACCAGATGTCCCTGTAGCAAAGTTTGGCCACCAGATGCCTGCAGCTGGCCAGTACGTGTCCTTATCCAAACCCTATCCCCTCCATGTAGAGACCTACCAGATGTCCCTGTAGCAAAATTTGGCCACCAGATGCCTGCAGCTGGCCAGTACAATATGGTGGCCATTCACACAGAGAAAGGAGGGAGGCAGGTGCAGGGGCAAGGAGAGGGAAGGCAGACCAGAAGGGAGGGCTGGACCAGACAGTGGCCTCCCCCACAGGTATGGTCCCAGCACCTCTCCTGAGAAGAAGGAGCCAGGATGAAGGCATTCATGAGGTTCCTGTCCAGATTCAAACTGGACCTGAGGACAAATGTCCTGCAGTCTGGTGGAGAGGCAGCAGATCCTTCCTGGCAGTGTTTTCAGGCACTGGAAGGAGGCAGGTGCAACCCTGAGCAGTCACTGAAGCTCCAGTGGTGCTTCCTGTCAAGGAGGATGCCCTGATGGCTTGTTTGGCATTGGCCTGCTCACTGAGGCTGAAAAAGGTCCCTGTCTGTTCAAAGCAGGTGCTCCCATACTTCTGTCACTCTACTGTGGATGTATCTGAACCCCTTCATATAAAAATACCTTGGGTGCTGAAAAAACCTCACCAGGAGACAGGAGCACAGAGTGACAGTCAGCTGCTCAGTCAGACCTTTGTGACAGGAGGGCAGAAAGACACTGTTCTCATAACAAAGTCAAAAATCTCAAAATAAAAAGGCAGCCACATACTGCACTTTTGCGAAGTGATATTTGAAATGAACCAAATTTCTCTATAACTGTTAACATGGGGCAGTTGCAAAGGAGTTTATCCAGAGATGCCAAGACTGTGCTAAAATCAGTAATTAAGACTGTACGAGCAAGTAAATGGTGAGATCCCTAAGGAAAGGAGTAGAGGTGGTTGGGAATATCATGGAAAAAGGTCAGAAGCTACAGCTGCAAGAACAGGATAAACATAGCAATCTACATTTTGCTCTTATGTTTTCCTAGATAAACATATCTGTAGGTATGTGTCAAAAATCATCTGCTAACTCATGGCAGGTACGTCCTTGTTGTACCCACATGACACAAACAGGTTTGTAAGGTTTGCCTTTCATTTTCACTGTCATCGAGACAAAAGCTGCAACCTGCCTTATTGTGGAGTTAATCACAGCCAGGCCTAGAGAGACACCTTCTGCATTGCCAGTGACTGACAGGTGTCTAATACATCAGGAGAGGGAAGGAATGCTGGCTGAAGAGCTCAATGTGACCCAACAACCTTCCCCTTCACCCCAGAAAAATCAATCATATTCTGCGCTGCATCAAAAGAAGACCCCACCTGGAGTGCTACATCCAGGTCTGGGAGCCTGATAGAGACGTGGTCCTGTCAGAGCAAGTCTAATGGCTTCCAGAAAAGGGGCAGGTTTGGCTCAGATAGGAGGAAACTAATTTCTGTGAGGGTGGTGAGACAGTGGCACAGGCTGACCAGAGCAGCTGGGGCTGCGCCATTCCTGGAAGTGTTCAAGGCCAGTTTGGATGAGGCTTGGAGCAACCTGGTGTAGTGGAAAGTGTTCATGTCCATGGCAGGGGAGTCAAACTAGATGATCTCAATGCTAAGATTAGTGTTGGTGTAGCCAGGGGAAGTGAAGAGTGCTGCTGTATTGGCTACATCCAGCTGGTGATTTACAATGCTAATTCTGAGTACTTTAAAGGAGAAAGAAGATGAGAAGAAAGGAAAAATAAATATTCCAACAGGACTTTTGGTTATCTGCAGCACCAGAACAAGTCATTTGAGTAGAAGCAATAAAAGAACAAAATCATTAATGGGAAAGAGGCAACATGCATAACCATCTCAGAACTCTGTCTCTGGCCCTCAAAACTGCTTCCCCCACATGCAGCTGCTTTCCTTCAGCACCTATATGAAATACATGATGTGGCTAACTCTGCACTGCAGTTTAATGCCTAATAAAAGCAGTGTAAAATTTCCACACAGAGTTGAACAGATTCTTGCAGACCACAGTGGATGGGGGTCTGTCCACTGGGGCCACTCTAGCTGAGTTACTGAGGAACCTTTAGATTTGTTGCAACTGCTGCTCATCCTAGAGACAGCAGAATAGCATCCTCAAGAGAAAATTATTTTGGTTTTCTTTCAGAGGATTTTACCTTAAAGACCTGCTGCTGTATATTCTAGGTGTGAAATGAGAGAACCCATAGTGTTCTCTGAAGTTTAATTTGAAGAGTATAAGGGGAAAAGAGAACAGCTTTATGTCTGACTTGAAAAACATTCCTCCACAGTGTAGCCCAGTTCAGCACAGCTGGAACATTTTATTCAGGGACTAAACTAAAGAAGCTGATTTCTTGCCTGGGGAAAAACACCAGAAGAGTTTCTGAAGATAAGCAAGGAACAACAACAACAACAACAACAACAACTTTAAAGTCCTTTTGGTTTGAGTCATAGATGAAATATTTTTGATCATAAAGACAGATGTGTGGGGTGTGTGTCCTGATCCCTTATCACACCCAGTCTTGGCTGGTAGCTGATGGGAGCCCCACTCCTGCAGCTGGTGTGTGTCAGCCTGAGGCTGTGCCAGGGTGGGTTCACCATGTACAGATAGCTGTGCCACAGCAAGTCAGAGCTGTACAGATCAGAGCAAGATAAAACCCTTCAACAGTGCTCTGAATTTCAAAGAAAAATCTCTCTTCCATTCAACAGACACTGGGAAACAGCAGGGGAAGTGTGAGTTTCATGTTTTTAGTCTAGCTACATCCACTTTTATAAAAAAAGGCAAGGAGCTGATTTGTGAACAGACTACCTAATTTCACTCATGTAATAATACAGTAACTTCATCTTTGTTTGACCCAGACAGTTACTTCAGCTTAAAAAAGAGACAGAGAGAGTTCTCAGAGTCATTAAATTTTATATCCATGTCAAGCAAGCTGTAGTTTCTGGTTTTCCTTATATCTTTTACTAGTTCTTGAAAGCACTTAAAAAAAAATAGGGTCATACATGTGGAAGGAGGCAATATGCCATGAACAGGATGGAGTAGTGCTTATATACACTAGTGCTGTTTACAATGGTTTTTGTTTTCATTGAACAATGCACAAGGACCTCTTATATCTCAGTGAGTCAGAGCACATAAGTGTTGCCTGCCTGTTCTATCACTTCACTTTTCCTTTGTTTCCCATCAAGTGTCATGCTTCTGGATGTTAAAGCCATAGCACAGAAATCCAACCAAGGTTCAGCCCACCCCAACAATACAGCTGGGGTTGCACATGTCTTCAGCTGTAGTCATGGGTCCACATTCTTCACATTTGACCAGAAAAAAAGTACTTTTCCCTTAAAAGATATTAATCTTACAGGACCAGTTATTTCTTTAAGCTTGCCTGTAGTTTAAGCATCAGCATCTAGGCTATGTGAAGTATGACATTTGTTTCCTCAGAGAATGGGGGTCCATATATTACACTGATCTCAACACCTCTTTTAAGATCCCTTTAACCAGCTTTCTGTATCCTTTTGCACAGTTGCATAATCAGGTCTGACAAGCTATATGAGGAGGTTTCCATTCACAAATCTGACTTTGGCACAGAAATTATGTGGTCAGGCAGGCTGTTCCATTTGTCCACAGCTTTTTTTCAGAAGCTTTTGCTCAGAATAATTCATTAAATGTGATGCTAAGAAGCAAAAGTAAAAAAAAAAAAACAAACTAAAAAA
The DNA here is from genome assembly GCF_014805655.1 of Passer montanus. Classification (NCBI taxonomy): domain Eukaryota; kingdom Metazoa; phylum Chordata; class Aves; order Passeriformes; family Passeridae; genus Passer; species Passer montanus. Next base: position 8,332,818 of record NW_024367372.1, read on the forward strand.
AATTAAAACATGATGGACATATTAGTTCTCAACACAACGCTTTAGCTTGTGCTATGAAATCTAAATTCTACCATGGAGATGTGGTGGTACCAGCCACAGACATAGCAAGCATGTTCTCTAAGTCTATTAAAATATTATGAAAGCCAGATATATTTAAAGAAGCTTTTAACACACTAGCTGCTATACATTGCAGGCAACATTTGTAAAATATTAACTGCTTTATTGCTAATTTTGTTTTGAGTCATATATTGTTTAATTAGGATTTTACTCAGGAGCAGATGGTTTTCTTCATTAAATCATAACATATTCTACCCAAATGGAAGCAGCTGTTTTTTTGAATGTGCTATAATTTATTTCCTACATGCCAGAAACCACTCTGAAGGGAATCCAGACTATAATCATTCAGTTTGTTTTCATTGGAGCTTATTTACAATAAACTTGGAAAGTTTTTAGAAAACAGAAGTCAAGTGTAGGGGACATTTGTCAGCAATAGCAATTTTCTATTATTGAACTTGGTACTGAATCTATATTCATGGAAGTACTTCCAGATGTGCATAAATGATAGTCATAGCATGCTATGTGTTGTATACAGATATTGGTACAAGAAAATTGTACCAATATTGGTACAGCATGCAAAGAGTTTCCAAAATATATAACAAAACAGGCAAAGGACAAGAAAAATGCTGAGTTTTGTTTTCCCATTTGATGATGAAAAATGGAAAAAGAAACTTGGACGATAAGAAACATCATCAGAGTCCCAAAGACTCTCTCTGGCAGCCAGGATGAATCTCTTGCAATTTCTGTGAACTGAGCTGCAAATGCCACATGCACTAAAATGCTTTGTAATTCTTTTCAGTGCATTTAACAAAAAGTTTTTCTTAGGAAGGCTTTTTCTTAAATTACTGGGCTCCAGTCTTTTCTTTACAAAGCAGAGCAGAGTTGAAGATCCCAGATTACATTATTCCTTCACTCACCATGCACTGACATGCACAATCATCAGAGAGCTCGATTGTACAGGTAAGGATCAAAAGCTCCTGCTCTCCTATGCTTACAGATTTCTGATAGGTTCAGTCATAGAACCTGTGATCTCTCTATGCATCTAAAATGTTAGATGTTCCTCAAAGCCTCTGGAATTACTGAGGGAGAGCAGGACTCCAGATGATAAGTTCCAAAAATATACGGCTTAAATGTGGGTTGACACTTAGGCAGTTATCTTACATTCTTTGTAAAGTATTACACCTTTTGGATCATTGTTCATCCTTTTTTCTTTCCCCTACCTCCACTGCTCAGCTTTTTTGCACCCTATTTCACATCTCTTGATTCTTCCCCCACTTCTTTATTGACTGAGACTTCTTAGATCTTTTTGTCTGAGTTCAAATAAATTCTTCTACATACCATTTCACATTAAGTTATATATTATAAACACAGACACTACTCGGTAAACATCTAAGCAGGCATCGTGCATGTATATGTGTGTGCATTACATTTAAAAATTAGAAAGTTACAGCATTTATAAATATCCTATACAACCTTTGTCAAGAGAGAGATAGAAGGTCTAGTTTTACTAATGACAAATTACATTTAGCTTCCACATTCCTGCTTTGGATTTTAAAAGAAAGTAACAATAGATAAGCCTTATCATAATTTGTGTAATTTTCCAGAAATATAACTACCTCAATATAAAAGTCCAGTTTTATTTAGATGAAACCAGGGTATCTATACAAAAGAGCATGTCAGAACAATGTATTACTGTGATTCAATTCAGAGATAACCTCTGAAACTAGGAGAGGCAGATCAAGATATATTTATCCATCAAAAGTTTTCCCCACAGAATCCACTACTGCGTTGCCTTAGTGTGCTTGTATTTTCTATTTTCTACTCAAATTCAGTTTCGAGAGAAAATATTGTTTCAGCTCATGTTCTTGTTCACAAATTGCCTAATCCAAGAGCTAGAAATTCAGTGACTGACATCTAAGTCAACATTCAGAAAAGGGCTTTCAAAAGAATTAGATTTTCTTTTGGAAAGAAATTTGATTTAGAAAAAGTTATAGGACAGGGAAGCCTATTAATATAAATTAAAGGACAGTAATTATTTTGAGGGAGAAAAAGTGTAGTTCTCAAAACACTGTATGACCATGCTAGAAGTTCACTGAGTATTTCATCATTTTGTCACTGATTCTATTAATGTGTACATTTTACCATTCCTTTTCTACCAAAATCTGAGAACAACATTTTTCAGACTTGTGTACAAAGCAGGTTTCTATACCATCCCTTGGATGGAAGGGAGCAACACAGATAGACCATGGCACCTCATTTTGGAATGGATGGGGATAACAGAAAGCAAGAGTGAGCCCAGAGGATTATGACTGAGAAATACTTTTGCGAAAAGGAAATACACTGAGTATTCAGCAAATGAGCAAGCATCCTATTACACCCTCCTGGTGGTCAGCACCAGGGCTCTGCACAAGCCTTCTCATCTAGTAAGAAAATCATACTTTCCTCCATTTCTGTCTAAACTGCAGAATTGTCTTTCTCTACCTTGCTTTTAAAACAGTCCTTAAAGGAAAGTATTACCTCAAGAAAGATACAAAGCTCTGGAAATTTCTGTTCCCAAGATGACAGTTTTATATATTTACAAACAACTTAAAAGCAGAGGGCTGTTCTTTGCAACTGTAACCATAGGAACAGAGACCAGCACCTGCATTAATAGAGGACTGGGATTCCACTCTGCATAAATTACCTCAGCCAAAAAATGCTTACCTACTGAGGCTGTGCAATTAAATAAACATTATTCTAGTATCTCTTTACATCAGTGATGTGGAGCAATCTCTTGCTGTGAGGGGCAGAACTACAGCCTCACAAACTTGTGGCTGTTAAAGCCCCCAGATTTGTTTATCTTAACAGAGAAGCCACCTCCCAGATCTTCTTCCCATTTTGTTTTCACGTGTCTTTCACTTTTTGATGCTCTTCATCTTTTACAGCCATATTCTTCACACTCCCCTTTCCTGTACTTCTCCTGCTTCTCTGCAAGTAATGCCAAGGAGAAATCAACTTTAAGGTCACTGATTGTGGGGAGGGCTCTTTTAGGGTGCCTTCCCTACTCAGAATTGCTGCTGTTCATGTGCACTATTCTCTGCTAGAAAACAAAGGATGATATAGTATGCTATGTCCTGACATGTATCCCCCTTACTTTAGGGTTTTCCATCTCCACTGCTGGCTGAGACACCAGACTGCCAGTTTTCATCCCTAACAGTGAAATGGCACCACATGCCCTAAAACTAAGGGCTCTATTCACAAAAAATATGCACTATGTGGTATCTGCAGAACACAGAACAACATTTTGCTCACTACAAAAAGTGTTTATTTTGGATTACTCTTTTTAATGGAGGATGGTTGTGAAAATAAATAAGCCCTACTGACTTCTTTCAGAGATAAATTTTCTTGTACTTCATAGTAATAAAGATGTAACTGCATTTTTGAATGCATCTGGCAAACACAGATAGAGTGATAGTAAAACTGACATGCTGAAGTAGCAGTGACATGCTAAATTTGACATCTTACTCTTCCTAATGCATCTGGACACCAGAACAAATCATTCATAAAGTCTCCTTTGAGATTTGTGGAGATCAGGTTGAAGCAAGAGTCAATGGTTTTTGTTTTACATCTCGGAATGTAAAGCCAAAAAAAAAATCTAAGTATGCAAGTACAAAGAATCTACTAAGCAAATTGTGTTGCAATGTTAGGCCAACAAAAGTAAAAAACAATTTAAAATGTCATTCATACAGTCCTATGTCCAAATAATCAGAACATTCACAAAACATTCATCTTTTGAGCTATTTGTCATGCAGCCTAATACAATTTCTAGTTATTGGTCATGAAAATATTAGCTGAGGTAACTCCTTGTATTTTACATTTTATCTTAGTTCTTAGTGCTGGAAAGTTAGATAGGGGTAGGTAAATGCTGCTGAAAAGCATCTACTTTCTCAAATTAAAAAAAGGTCAGCCTTCAGTCCCAAGTCTCTGCCTGATCATCTTGCTGCAGTTATATTAATTTACTCCAGGACTTTCTTTTGATATGAACCAACTACTTCAATCCACAATAAAACTGGAGCATAATTTAGAGACTGTTTCACTCCAGGGACTGATTGCTTCAGGCAGGAGGAGCAAAACTGTGCCCAGCTGGGGTCCCTGCATCCTAAAGAGTCATTCAGTCATTTCCCACCAGGCTTTGAATCCCCTGTACTTTCCTGCCACCTCCAAGGGAAGGCAACATACACTTTGGTCTTAAAACTACAGGAACATGCCGCTGGCACACTGTGACACTCCTCAGAGTATTTGAGAAACTGAAGAAAAATTACCTCCAACACACTTCTTTCCATCTTCCCTCAAAAAAAGAAGACATTTTCGAACAACAAGGAACATAAAGAAAACTGCTGAGGAAGGAACTGCAGCTATTCATAGTGAACAAACAACATCAGGTGCCATTCACGCCCAACACCTCCTCTCTAGCTGTCAAATACACTTGTGAAAAGATATTTTGAAGTGTGTGTGTATATTACTGGGAACAGCAGGGGGATGCAGACTGTGCATTATGCTTGCACAGTGCTCAGAAAAAACAGAGGCTCAGTTCTCCCATGATTTCTGAAAGCTGTCTTCATTAACTCATTCTTCAAGTCTCACAACAGCAACCACAGATCCACTGCACAGCAGATGCCTATTCCTCTCTGTATCACAGGAAAATTCTTCTCCCCACACTGAACACATGGCACACTTATAAAAGCTGTTCTTCCACACAGACACTTCAGACCTGTGCTTTTGTAGTGGCTCTTAATAGGTCTTCATGAGAAGGTGGTTTTTTAGGACTTTTTTTTTCTGAGAAATGGTAATTTTCTAGTTACCATTGGTTACTTCTATTCTTGCAGTATGACAATTCTTGGAAAGGGATGGTTATGATTAGTGTCTAATCATAGTGTCTCCCACAAACTCTTGATCCAGATTTAATATAGATTCATAGAACATTATGAGTTAGAAAGGACCTTAAAGATCATCTAGACCCAACCTCCCCTGCCATGGGCAGGTAGACCTCCCACTAGACCAGGTTGTTCAAGAATTTATCTAACCTGGCCTTGAATACCATCAGGATTGGGGCATCCAAAACCTCCCAGTGCAAGCTGTCCCAGCATCTCACCACCCTCTTGGTAAAGAATTTCTTCCTAATACCTAATCTAAACATCCCCTCTTTCAGTTTGTGCAACCACTTGCATAGCTAGAGGAAAATTACCAGAAAAAGACTAGAGCAAAAAGATCTCCAGAGCTGACACCATTTTGTTCTTTGGACAAATACTGATCTAACTCATATTAAGCAAACTAAAGTAATAGGGAATGACCCCAGTGGGACAGTGTGATCAGATCAGTAGCAAGAATTTGGTGGATTTTTAAAAATTATGATATTTATTATGTTGGTTGTCTGATCTCTCTCCAAGCTAATGATGCAAATGCATTGCAGTTCAATGCAACACAGGGACTATCCCAATTGGAAAGGCCTCATTTAAAATACGCTGGCTAAGTTCTTGTGGCCTTTGGTTGCATTGGGAATGCACAGCTTCAAATTAGCTCCAAAAATGCTGTACAAGAAAACCAGAGTCATCATGTTTACTACACTTTGCTGAGGCTTGGAGTGACTTTGTGCTTGCTGTTGCATTTCAAAGCATACCTTGTGGTTTTAAGTCCTGTTTCCTGAACTGACTTTCAGGTATTTTCCATGCTGTTGCCAAGCTCAAGTATATGAGTATTAAGAGATATTTATTATCTTGTGAAGCACCTAACATACCTCATGCTTTTAGAGAAAGAAGATGAGAGCTGAGTTCCTACATAACATTTCCAAAGGCTGCCGACAATTTGTTTCATGTTTCTGATTGACTTTTAAAAGGCAGTCCTTGAAAGTAATCTTCTGTTTTCCTTGAAATCACAGCAAAAGTGATAACAAATAATAACAAAAGAAATGACTGAGCAGGATACTGCTTGATATCTTAACTCTCTGCATCACAACCAAATTTTTAATAAGTGCAAGTTTATTTTGGTATAGAAAGAAACCACTGCCCTCGCTGATCAGGGTTGCAGGATCAATGGTGATATATTTTACTGTTTGAAATTAAGGGCAGTGGCCACAAGTAATCACCTTACCACTTCCTAACCACTTAATGCATCTGCTAACCTTGGTAACAGCACATCTGAGTGTTCCTCATCTGCCTCAGATGCAAATAAAATGCATTGTGAAGGATTAATTGCATACTGCTTATCACAAGAGCTGGTATCTGACTATGCATGTGATCTTATGTGCACATTAATTGTGAATCAAATCATCACATCACCTTAACCCACCACATATCTTTTGACTGCATCAGGCCAAGGTGAGGACCGTGGTGGATTCTGTAGCTCAGCTGATGTGGGGTAAATCATCAAGTAATGGCAACACAAAGTCATTTCTGTCAATACTTTTAGAGTCTATGAAGGCCCTGTCAGAATAATTTATTCCACATGGACCATTGCATATAATATTAAAGCTGTGTTTCAGCTCAAATTCTGCAAATAAAAATAGTTGTGTAAGAGGCATTACCAATACAATCCACTCAAATTTCATGGACCAGGCTCAAAATAAATTAAAATATTGCCAAAAAGTTCTGAGTTTTCTTACTTGCCTCCTGGATTTGTTTAGCTTTTGGATTTTTTCTAAATCCCCCTAAAATATTTTCTTTTTTTTCCCCTCAAACTCTACGTACTGAAGTCATGGTATTTTAGGTAAGAACATTGAGATGCTTGAATTTGCATTCAAGAACAGTGATTAGCAAAGAGCTATTCATTATCGTGAGGCTTTTGGTGAAAGTGTAGAAACTATAAATGTAACAAACAAGGCAACGTTTTAGTAGCATGTAATTCACCAAAGTCATATGTGAATGGGCAATAGAAATAGTAGCACTTTAGAACAACAGCAGAGGACTGAAATCCACAATTAAGCATACATTTTCTTGCCTGCATTTAAGGGATTAAGAAAGTAAAAGCAAGGCTGGTTTTTAAAAGCTGAGATTCTAGTTCACAGAAAATCTCTGAAAAAAACTTGAGTTAGCATTATTAATTTGTATTTTCACAGAAATAGATGGCAAATCAGTGATAAAAGACAAACTGCAGTTACCCAAGGAGAAAAGATAGTCTCAGACTCTGGGACAGAGCCTGAATTTACATCCATGGACATTCACGAAAGCCAGGTTTAGCATCACGAACTTGACTTTCCAGGCAAGAAGACACAAAGGCAGGCTTCACCAGCATGATCTACCTTAGCAACTCTTTCCAGGCCCTTGGAAATCTTTTTCTTTCAGGAAGGAAGTCTTAAATTACACTTACAAGACAATTAATGACCATCAACTTCTGAGTGGCCTGAGATAACCCTGTTAAAAAACACCAGCTATTTAACATTGTTGCTTTAATGGTGTCACTGGTTATATGTCAGCATAATCGATGCTCTTTCACTTTAACTTAATAAATGGTGTAATTGATGCATTATTACTTTAATTCTTCTTCATTATGAAGGTTATTAAGGTGCACTGTAAGTTAGAGTAATTGGACATTTCAATTGAATGGCTAAGGACTTTGGAAATAAATAGCTCTAGGATCTAACACTGATGCTTACCTTTGAAATGTGCACCACATTTATATGCATAAAAATTGATTGGCTTTGTCAGGGGTGGAGAGGTGTGGAGAGATGAAAAAATATGAAAACAAGATGGTGTTTAACTTTTTGGATTCTATTTCATTTAAGTTTGCAATCCATCTCATTTGTTCTTTTGTAAATCAGCAGGAGTTTCTAGGCACTTTAAAGATCCTGCACGTCTGAAAGACTGTGACATAGGGATGTACCTTTCCATTTTTCACAGATGGCTCTGCACTGCAAGAGCTAAGTACTGCAGAGATAAGGGTCTGCCTCCCTTTGCACTGCAAGTAAAGATGACTTTGTCCTGTCCATACCCTGCCTGGCCAAAAGAAGAGTGACTATGGGTGCCACACCCAAGGCACCTCACTAATGCACTCAAAACTAATTGTGTCCAGAGCTGATCATTTGTAGCTGCAAAACTTACCTACACTCCACTATGGTCTCAAATATTTACCATCCTCTGCAACCTGTGGGAGACCAGATCGGTCGTGCATATGAAATTACATCCTAAAAAAAGCAGCAGTCTCTGGTGAGAGCAGAATGAGAGTGCTGCACAAACCTGACTGAGTGCCATGCATCGGTCCAGCCATAAGGACATAAGGACACCAGCTGCATATCGATGGCACCAGGTTTCCAAGACTAATTGTAACAACTTCTATGGCAAACCAGAATGAAGCAGCAGTTGTAGCATGAGAGACTGTCAGTAACAGTATTTTTACTGAAAACTTTCATGCTTGATCCCATTTCATTTGGAAAAGGAGATTTTACAGGTTGATTCTTATTTGAAGAGACAACCCTGCCATGGGGGATTTCAGTGGCAGCATTGAAGAAATGAAAGACAGGAAACAATGAAAGAATCTTCTTGATTGAGAGATGAAAGACTTTCGAATTAATCATCTTCTGTTGCTAACATTGAACTAGAAGGACTTTCCTGGCATCTATGGGGAAGAAAAGCAGTGTCTTTTCACTGCTTTTCACTGCCCTCTGGTTTTTTAATGCCCCACTAGTCTTCCTAGACTTTTAGAAAGAACACAGAAGACAGCTTATGCAGCTCATTGTATTGAGAGAAGGCTGCCTCTCAAGATGATCTCAAAAATGATTTGGAACAAATAACTAATAGGCTTTGATCCCACAGGTAAGACTCTTTGTAAGTTACTTTACAATACTAAATGATCTATCTCCATCTATTGCTCTGTGGCAACACAATGAGGAAGTGGCACAACCATATTATCAGAGGATTCAGTGAGACTGGATGGGATAAATTAATCTATACCATAATGCTAATGAAGTCACTGATGAGTCAGGAATTAAGCTGAACAAATGGTAATTTTTTATTCTTCATGCTAAAGTCATTGGCATGTTAAATCACATATACAGAGAAAATATTGCAGACAATGTTCACAGTCATAAATGTGGTTCTTGGTAACTAAACTATCATAAATGTTACTTTTGTACATGACTGGACTCACAGTTTTACAAAATTTGAGTCAGGCCATCAAAAAATCTTAGAACCATCATATAGTAAATAAGAAGAGTATATGTTGTACAGTATTTCTGTACACTGCAAGATTAATATTCTTGGTGAAGCAAAAATTCATAGGAAGGTACAACAGAATGGGGACAGCAGACCATAAGTGCAGAAGATGGGCTACATGTAGGATAACCGGAACTTCCCCCAAAGCTTGCTCATCATTGCTACAAAAGGTTCCATTATTCTTTTATGTGCTTTTTACTATGATTGTTAATTCTTTACAGACTATAAATATAACTTTTCATCTGCATAGTTTACAGGAACACATCTACCTCTTTAAAATAAACTCTTTGCAAGGTCTTTCATCAACATGCACTTCATCTTTTGCAATTGTGAATTTGCATTAACACACTCTAGCAAATACATTTGAAGACTGATTGACACCAGTTTTTAAGCCATTTTTTAGATGTGTCCCCTATACCTATTTTTCTGACAGCCAAAAGAGCTTTCTCTATTCCTACCCTCTCAGAAACTCATTCCCAAACACCCTTGATGCAAGTAGGGAGGTTGAGGAGTACTCCAGTTCAGTTACAAATAACTTGAACCACATCCTTGTATCGCAGGTCCCTGAGCTTGCCAGAAGACTATTTAGTCTAATTGATAAATGGCAGAGATAACTAGCTCTCTGTGGCAATGGCTTACTTTCATGGACAGATTTATTTGAAGTGCCTGAAACAGCCTAACTCAATCTGTGCTGGATGGCCAAGCAGAGTGCAATAGCTTTCAATTCCCCAATAGACATGGCTGAATCTGAAAACTGCTTCAACAGAAAGATCCTTTTTCAAGTTTCTTGGCTTAATATTCAGCTTGCATGGTCTAGGTCTCTACAGCCATCATAGCTGGGGATACAAAGGAACATTCCTGTTGCTGAGATTAAGAGATCCCCTTTTCCATCTTGGTTCTCTTGCCAAGGTTATCTCAGTACATCTCATTTTGTGACTTTATGCGGGCAATGGACAATGGTGACATATTTTTTCCAGTGATGACTGTGTAAGACTATATTTCAGGAAAACTTTAGGGTGCGGCTTAAAAGGGATATCTGCAGTACTACCACCAATTCACCTTCAGATGATCAAACAGACCTGAAACTATATGTGACTTTCTAAATATTTTGGTGCTTAATTTCTGCAGAAGTAGAAAGTAACTATTGGCCATACCCTGTCAATCTGCTAAGGAATTCAGAGAGGTTGAAAGGCCTCTTCCAGCAATGCATGGAGCAATCACAGGTTATAATCATACTAGTATCAGATTGCATAAAAACAAGAATATGTTAACATTGTGAGAGTCTAAGTCAGCTCAAAAATTTACTCATTCTATTCTAGTCCGACTTGTTCCAAGGGCTTTGTAAAACAAGGAGAGGATGCTACTTTTTGTTTCCCCAAGACAAAGCACACCAAGGGGCTATATAAGGAATTAATTTCATTCTAGAATTAACATCTTTCACTAAGCATTTTGTGAAGAATCCTACCACAAAAACTAGCACAACAGTAACAAGAACTGGTGGTTGACTTTAGCTTTTTGTACTCTCATTGCTCCACTTACTGGTCATCTTACATCTTCTGTATGCTACAGGAATATTGAGTGAGTGAAAAAAAAATTCAACTTTCCAGGAACAGTGATTTACTATGTGCATATATTGTAGGACCTGAACCACTGAATTTACACCATGGGATAATATTAACCCTAGAGTTACATAAAGCTGGGGTTAGGGAGCTGCCCACTTGCAACAAGAAGGATGAAGCTGAAGGTATACTCCCCAGTAAACGCCTCTTGAGTTGTTTGGATCATCCCGGAAAAGTTCTTCAAAATGCTGTTTCTTACATTACTCTGCAGGTAGTTGTACAAGGAAAGAGGGACATAAAAGCTGTTAACTGTTTATGTCTAAACCAGACTAATACACCATAAATATTGGAGGGGGAAAAAATCAGATGGTGGTCAAGAGAGTACATAACAGGACAGTAAATTATAGAGGTACAAAAACTTTAACTTTAGTGTGGTGGCATTTTCCTCCAATATTTCTATAGCAAGTTTCAGATTTTCCCTGAAACTACATTTGTAAGTTAAACATAATTTTGGTTTATAGTTAATTTTCCTGCAGTTTGTCTTACTTCATGCCTCAGAGGGGCTTTGGGAACAGTGGAATCTAAGCACAGACCCAAGCCCTCAGCAAGGATCAGACCGGTGTAGGAGGGAGTAGGGAGCACTGGGAGAAGCATTCTCAGACACACACTTTGCCTTACTTTTACAGAGTTTTAAATTTTCTGTCGATGAGGATTTGAAACCACTCTAGTTTTCCAACACACATATAAGCATAACCCTGTGGTTCAAGACAAAATGCTTCAAACAGGACTTCATGTCATTTCCCGCTGAAGGGTAAAGGACCAGCAAAACCTTCCAGCATGAGTCAAGTCTGGTTTTATAAATGCAGCTAACAAAGGAGTGAATCCCCTCTGACAAGTGCGTGAGGTGTTTGTGCTAGACAAATTAGAAGTACAAAGCCGTGTGTTTAATTCTGACTGAAAGCAATTGAGAGGTACAAATTGTACCAGAGGAACTTCCTAAATTGAAGGGAACGCAAGAAAGAGAATCAAAAAAACAACACTAAAATGACCTCCACACAATGACAGTTGAGAGATGACAAAAACTTAGCAATTTGGAAGGACGAAAAGGAACAAGGCAGGCAGGAGGACAAGCAGAGAAGTAGTCTGGAAGTTTCTAATGGATAACTTGGTTTTGAGAACACAAAGCCCTGCTGCCATGCCTTCTTGGATTATTTCCAGTGTTACAGATGAACCCACAGCTTTGTAAAAACAAAAGCCAGGACTTTTTTTTTTTTTTTGGTCCCCCTCTTCTTTTTAGTACAAAGAAAGACAGCAATCATGTCAGGAAAGATTTGGTGGCTTTAATTGAGCTGCGGTTTTATCCTTTTCTGTGTTTTCTATCATGTCAATTTTCCAAGTGGCCATCAAGTTTTTGTCAGCTGAAACAACCCAAGTATACAAGGGTGACATTTAGAATAGCTCCAGGATTTGCCTCCCTCCTGGCAGCACTATCAAGAAAGGGCTTTAAGCATGCTTAAGTTGACTTTAAATCAAGATGTCAGTTTTGAAACCAGGCTGTCTTTGGTGCTCTTGTCAATAATGGTGAGTCTGACTTAAGCCCCATACACCTTCATGCATTAACCAACCAGTATGTGAAGCTATGTTTCTCTAATATATAACACAATCTTTTGTCCTTTATTCAGGATGTGGGACATTTACAGTTTGATAAAGTGAAATTTTTTTCCCCTTCTCTTGTAATGGGAAAGCCAAATGCTTGGCCTTGCAAGGGCAAGCGGTGGTAGGACAATGGGGAATAGCTTTATGATGAAAGAGTTTAGATTTAGATTTAGACTGGCTATTAGAAAGAATTATTTAGAGTGAGGGTGCTGAACAGCCTGTCTGGAACAGGTTGCCCTGAGAAGTTGTGGATGTCCCATCCCTGCAATATTTCAAGGCCAGGCTGCATGAGGCTCTGAGTAACCTGGTCTAGTGGAATGTGTCCCTGTGCATAGCAGGAGATCTGAATGAAATTATTTTTACAGTCCCTTCCAACCCAAACCATTCTATGATTCTATGAAACATTTTTGAGCTTGAATTTCAGGGGCAAGGAGGGAGCACAGAGAGAGGGGGAAGATGTTGCATCAGAATGAAGTCATAACAAAAAGTGAAGGTATATGAGTCTTTGCATAACTGTGTTATGTATCTTTGTGTCTATTTTGTGTCAGAGTTGAATGCAAAATGGCTTCCCATGACCAAACACCTTTGGACATTTTATGTGTCTATTGTGAGATACTCACAATGCATAAAGGCCAAAAAAAATGAGTCCAGGGGTTCTCTGTAGCAAGTAGTTGACAGCTGGACACAAAGGTACAGCATTATTCCTCTTTCCTCTTTCATTAGTTCAGGGTTATTGCATTACAGAATCACCAAAGTAGTTTGTTCTCACAGGAGTTTTGGGAGAAAGTCCAAAACACATTAAGATTTAGCTTTCTAGGTCATAGCAAAAGCCAAGAGAGAACTCCCTTTGGGGGTTCTGCTTCAACCCATAAGGAGTGTAGCAGCACCTGTGAAACGTGGATTCTGAGTTACATTGCAGTAGTCAGACATGTGAAGACCTTAGCTATCCTACTGAGGATTTTGGCTTACATTAAAGACTATGAAGAAATATTTCAGAGTTTCTCAGTTGTCATAAGCTGGCACTGAAGTCAATGAAACTAGGACAATTCAGCCTGAATACACAAACTTCATTTTTGACTCATGTATAAGAGACAGTTAAGGGAGAATAAAGGGGAACAACGAGCAGCTATTGCAGAATCTCTCCCACATGGAGACAGGAAGAGCCTTTACAGGGGAGCTGCTCTAGAACAGCCATCACTCAATACATTTACACTGCAACAACTTCTACAGTTAATTGCATGGTACAGACAAACTTCTAAAGCAAGAAATTAACAATCATTGTGAACAGAACTTGAACATTGTTTCTGTTCTTTATTAAAAACAATGAACTAAGAATATTTGCTTTTCTACACACCTGTCTCATTCCAGAATACCCAGGAATATATCAGAATATATTGAACCTTAGATAAAGACATGCACTCTGAAACAACTTCCTTAGAAAGCAAAGAACACCCCACAAAAGCATCAAGAGGTAAATTTCATAGAACTAAAATCCTATTCTTGGTTAGATTTAGTCAAATCTATAAAAACACTATTTTAACCTCATTTGTAAGGAAGAGCTTTAGACTTTCCCTAGCATAAAGCAGGATATGAATAGGAAGAATCTGTAGTCAAATGGAAGCAATTGGGTAATAATATATAAGATGATACTTTTAAATAGCAAACAGCATAGCTGTGATGAAAAAAAATTCATCACAGCTTCATGGAAATATTAGATGATGTCTCCAGTCACTTTACTTAGCAAATTCACATTAATGTCAGTTTTCTCATCACAATTATTTATGGCAGCTTCTTCCAAAATGACCTCTCAGTATTCTGCAGGAATTCTTATCTAAATATAATGACAAATGAGTCCTGAAATAAGTCATGAGACCCAAAGTGACATTATTATTAGGAAAATGCATTTTAAAAAATATTAGTTTTCCAACATCCTAAGAGGACAAAAGCTGAGGCAAGGAATGAAAGATGAAACCATCAATTAACACCATGCAGCACAAGTCAGCACATCAGCCTGAAGTGAGCCCTCCAACAAACTCATGTGTATAATAAGCAGAGGGTTAAATTATCCCAGTTCTGTTCCTTGCTGCAGTGAGACCACAATAAAAACAAAATAAAGATTTGTTGAACAACTCTCAAAATTGGTGCTTGGAGATAGGCAGATTCAGAGTAATGATTATAATGTGGTGCTTTATGTGCAGAAACAGTCTTAGGATGGAAATTTGTACCCAGGGCAGAGTCAAAGAGAAGGATTTATTTTCTTGTTGCTTTACCGTGTTCTTGTCATTTACTTAAAAACAAACTTCATGTTTTCTCTAATGAAGTTCAGTGGAGATGGCAGATGGGTGAAATGGTGAATGGTTGAATCTCTGGGGAGGCAGGAATGCAGCTGATGCAAGCAATGTTTTTACTTGCCAACAGGTGTAAAGGAAATTCTTCTGTGTCTGTTGTTGCACAGAAAATTCTCATTTGTAATAGAACAAGGTTTGACAGTAAAGAGTAGCTTGTGCCAGGGTAGAGTTTGTGTTCTCTTTACATCTATCACTCACGTGGCAAATACACCACACACAAGGATTTTTATTTTTTTTTTGGTGGTATAAAACCATGAAACTTCACTAAACCAGCCCTATGTTCTGTATTTAAAGCAAAATATCCTTAATTTTACTGAAATGAGGGGGGTTTTTTTGTGGTCAGATACTGCGTTTAACACTCCACTAAGTAAACTAAAATTTTAGTAAGTATACAAATCTGAAAGTTGTCTCTGGCAGTGTGAGACAGCACAAAGTCTTCACTGAATCAGAGGCAATTATAGCCCAAAGAAGGATGCACAAAGTGGGCATTCACATTTCATAAAATCATAGAAAAGTGGCAGGCAAAGACCTCCAGACATAGCTAAGCACGCACTAGGATGGGATATAAACTATCAATTATATTAAAACAAACAGAAGTTTGTTTACCTTGTAGCTAAAGTTCTCTAGAGATGGAGATTCTGCTGTACTCAGCCACCTACTTCAGTGCCCTACATTAGAAGGTGGTCAAGCTTAGTAAGAACTTAAATATCTCATTGTATCTCATCATCAAAACCCATTCCATTTTTTAGCCGTCATATATAAAGCCTTCTGAAATCTTTAAAGCTCATTCCTGTTGTGAGGCAGTTCTGTGCCCATCTTCCAAAGAGAAGCCATCTCTCCTCACTATGAACTGATGTCCCATCTCACATTCTCTCAAGGGCAGGAGTTTGTCTTTTTTTGCTAATTGCAAGGCATCATGTGAGCTGGTGGCCCTTTTCCAAGTAATAATAATGAGTTCTCTTGCCATTCTCTTTAGCCATTTAGCCACACAAGTGTGTGGTGTCCTTCTGAGCCATGTCAGCTACAGCAGAGTGAAAACTTTCCTGGCAGAATATAAAGCTTTGTGCTTTTCTGTTATAAAGTACTGATCCTGCAAATGCCTCCACATTCTGCCTCACTATTGGGAATAGTATATATATTGCTAATGTGTTTCATTTGGACCATGTGAGCAGCACTTTTGTAATCTCTTGCATGCATATGAGTCCTTTTAAGTGCATTTATTTGATTTATAATAAGCAATAACATAATAGGGATATGAGATTCTGAAGTTAAATCAAGGTTTCTTAATAAAGTAAATATTAACTCTGATCATAGATGGGGAGAACTGAAGCACAAGATACCTCATCTGAAATGACATAATCAATGCAAGCACTAGAAAAATGTGTAATTCTGCAGACTCCTGTTTGCACATTTCCCTGGTGTGGCGTCTGCCCTTTAAATTAAGAAAATAAGTCTTTAAAAAATATTGGATTAAGGATTCCTAGCATGCATTTTCATGAGGTAATAGAAAAATTTGGACTTTAAATTTCAAATGCACTTAAAAAACAGTTGAAGTGCTTTCATAGTTATGCAAAAAAAAAAGTTTTAAAACATCCATTTTCATTAATTGAGATTCATTTGGAAACTAAATACAGCACTACTACTTTTTTCTTAAGATTTTAAATATGAATAAAAATTTTAAACCAAGCCTTATATTCTTTAACATCCATGTGGCCCTGTCAAACTATTTTGTTTCTGCTCTTCTAGGATACCCATACTGCCTTTAAAAGCTCAAGAAAGACACTGGCTGAGGGTAGATTTTAAGAAAAAATATATATAAGATGGTAAATTACTTACAAAAGAAAATTGGTGTTAGAATGAACAAGGATGTTAGAATGTTCCAACTTCATGTTGGAATTATCACTTGATGCTACTGTATTTTCTGCAGACCCACATGGTCATTATTAATGAGAAAGCACCAGCAGATGGAACTCTGATGCTCTCAGTGTCTGGCTGCTGCACTGGGGCCCAAAAGCCACACACTGCGAGGGCACAGCAAACCTTCCTCCACTTCCTCCACAACACTGTGTGCTGGTTCCAAGCACACAGGAAGCCACATGGGAGCTACTTGCTAATTCCTGGCTGAGGTTTTCATTCACTTTTAATTCTCTAGACAAAACCTTGAAACAAAGAAGGCAGCTTTGTGAGGGCATTAGAAGACTTTCCCTAGGATAAACCATTTATCCTCCATATCCTCCATATCCTTGTACATTACTCATATTTGCCCTACAAACAGATATGTTGGCCCTTCTACCCTTGAGGGTCTGATTTGCAATTTTCAGTTAATTGTAATCCTTTACATCAGTACAAAGTGGGCAAAAAGAAAGGAATAGAATAACTGTTTCCCTTGGCCTGAATTTTCCAGTATTAGCAGTTAGCCCACACCTGACACTACTGTTTTTTACTCAGGCTGCCTGGTCTTAATTTTTCCTCTTCTTATATCTGTATCATGTACCAGAACGACATTTGTTTGTAATGACAGTCTTTTGTCATGCCGATATTTTCCCTTCATTTTACATTTCCAAACAGAACTGGATTATATTTTTCATGTCTGTATTTTCCCCACCAAAAGCACAAATTTAGTAACATCCATAAAACCTTTAAATTCAAGTTGTCTCCTTAAACTCCATAAAAATAAATTACAGAAATTTCAAAACTCAGCACAGTTTATTTTGACATTTTCAAACTCCCTTGCTACAGCTACTGCTCATTTCAGCATGTCCTTCCATTTTGAACACGCTAAAACACTTTTTCCAATGTTTCCTTTCAAATTAAAATGTTCCATTCACCTCATACACACACACACAAACACACACACACACACACACACACACACACACATACACACACATACACACAGTTTCACACAACTCCCAGTGAATTGAAAAATGAGTTAGTCTTGTGCAGGACTTGGCACCATCACACTAACACAGGAGGGGTCTAAGGAAGAGGGTCTGCTGGAGCAGGCAGGGTGACAGCAGTGCCAGGGGAGCTGCAGCAGAGGTTCCTGAGCCAGCAGAGATTTGATCAGCACAGCCTCATGGTGCCCTGCTGAGCTACCCAGCCCTGGGTTTGGGCACAGCTTATCAGCACAGGCAGACCCTGGTGCAGCTGTGGCTGTGCCAGTTCCCACCCCTGCATGCCAAGTGCTCTGTGATGACTGGAAATCACAGCTTATTAAGGCAAAACCTTGGAGCATGGTGTAGAGGTCTGCTGGCTCTGATGAAGTGAGTGCTGACCGAGCTTTGCTCACCGGGCAGGGCTTGCCACTCTGCATGTACCACCCTTATCTGCCTCAAGCCTTTTCATACAAAGTCTTTTTTCAGGTGGAAATCCCAGAAGGCCAGACATTGATGTTCTGAATTATACAACCAGTTTCTGCCTTCCACAGTGAGGGGTCAGCTCCCTGCCAGCAAACTCATTTGTAACGCTGCACTTGTAAACTCCTGATAAAAAGCTCTGATGGAACCACGCTTCGCTGCATAGTGGCAATAAAACTGCACAGCCTCCTTTACATCATAAAAAGCTTTCAAAACCCTACCATTTTAGACTGAAGCTCCAGTGAGGCAATGGATATAAACCCATAGAGGGGAGATTTACTATAAAACCTGAACTATTTTTAGGTGTTATCAACCTAAACATAAATGTCTTCAGAAGTTAATCTATAAGAGAACCTCAGTGAGAGAATGAAATGTTAAGTTCAAGTTTCTTTCCATGTTTTTCATGGGATTTCAATGCATTGATTCTACCACAGGGGTCAGAATACAAGAATATCAAAAGAACAGTATGAGGGGAATGAAAAAAATTTGTCTTATTCCAGGGGCTTGCCTTAAATACATGACAGAAGTTATCACAAATAATTAGGCTGATATTTGCTTCGAGTTACAATTGCCTTTTTAAAATTTCTAGTCTTGTTGTAGACTGTTTAATGGGGTGACATATACCACAAAACTGCCTCTGGGACATGTGAGATTGTTTACATTCAGGTGCCAATGCCACCCTGGTAACAATCAAATAGATGGTAGATAAAGACTGATTTTTTAAAGAAAAGAAAAAAAAATATAAAAACCAAAACTGAATCAATAAAATAATTCTGACAAAATTTGAAAGGAATCACTGAGTGGGTGAAAAAAAACAATTATTTTGGAGCACTTCTCTCAAAATCAGTAAGCACTGGCCACACCAAGTCTCTATGCTGTGTGCCAAGGGAGACCCTTGATACATTGAGATTGGACACCCCAGATCTGGGATCAGCACAGGTTTGGGTACTGCAGGAGCAGGGCTCCTGGACACAGCCAGCACCACCAGAAATGCCCAGAGTTTCTAAGTCAGCTCACAGCAGCTGCCAGCCAGCAGGGCCAGCCCATGCCCAAGAGTGAACATAGTGCTTGGATTTGCACTTAGTGATCGTGAAGGCAGATCATGGCTTAAGCTTTTACTTCCTGTTTCTCCTAAAAAATAGATTTGGTAATTGTATAGATAGAAAAACATACCCTTCCTTCTAGACACTGTCATCATTTCCCCACCAGACAGTCTGACTGTCTCTCTTGAGCAGTCAAATAATTTTCAGGCAGATCATTGTCCCCTGAGTGCAGGAAACTGGTACAACTGTACACAAAGAAGAAAAAGATAAAAAAAGCATAGCAACACAGCCAGAAGACATTTATAATGCATATATTTTGCTTCAAGAAATGTGTTTTATGGAAGAGAAGGGGTAAGAGACAAGCCCTAGAGACAATGTCTCCCTACTCCTTATTTGTAAGCACACGCTCTTAAACCTCAGGGTTTGACTACATGGAATTCTGCACTGCGTGATCAGACCAAGTGTTTATCTTGTCCTCGAAGCAATATCCCAATGGGAAGACTGCTGCTCCAGCCTAACAAAAGGGTTTCCTCCTATTTCCAGAATCCTGTTAGGAGCACTCAGATGCTCACACGCTGGCCCAGCTGTCTGCAGGGGAACCCTGGACCCAAAGTCACATTCCCATACGTGCACAAAGAGAAAGCAGCTCAGCAGCACACTCAGGTTTATCCTCTGGCTGCCCTGCCCTGCAAGCCCAGGGCAGCTCCTTGCTGAGCCCTGCACACCCGTGGGTGCAATCCAGACTGCCAGCATGGCATGGGGATGCCCATCTGTCTCACCCAGGATGGCAACAAAACTGCATCACATGAGCAGCTGTCCCATTCAGCTCCAGGTGGCACACAAAGGTCTAGTCTGTGTCAGTGCACTGAGATACATAAAACATTTATAAACACCAGCTGCCTCAAGATCTGCTAAAGATCATTCTTTTAGGGGTGTTCCTGTGTTGCCTGCATTTACAACTTGTACATTTTTAAAAGATCAGCTCTGGTTTGGAAGATGCCAGCAGGAGAGCCTTGTATTTACACAGCGCATAGTGGCACACAATGATGGCTGTGTATACATCAGAAAGTCCTCCTGTTTCCTGGAGGTGAACCTGCATCTTGCAGAATGAAACTCAAGCATGGCTGTCATGGTTCTCTAGGAAAACTTAGTAGTAGATGATCCATGCATCTCCAGAGACAACATCACTATAGTACAAACAGTGCTTGTTGTGCTGCCTATATCCCTAATGTCCTTCTGGGGAACCTGCCTTGTGAGTCTATTTGGGCCATGGAAATTTCCTGCTGGACATCTGCCTCAGGGTGAATTTTGTAAAATTCCCAACAAATGTGTATGACTGTTTTATTGACCATAAAAAGCCCCAACAAAACAAAACACCAAAAATCAACAAAATAAAAACTAACAACCAACCAAACAAAACCTCAAACTTTTTCATGGTGACACAGTCAGAACTTTTGCTCTCTAAAAAAAAAATTAAAATAAAGCTGCCCACTTTTAAGAAGGAGCTTGGTTTGGTTTTGGAAGGGTATTGCATTTTCCTGTTTCCAGGAAAATATGCCAAAGTTTACACAATCTCAGAACAGAGAAAAATCCTGTTTTACACATGATCACTAAAGGCTTATTTGAGTTTGGCAGCTGAATGGTTTGCAGATTCCATCTGGACTGAGCATCCCCAGCCCAGAGCTGCAAAGGTTGAGCAAAGCTTCTGCTGAAATCTCTTTCACCAGCTGCTCAGGGTCACTTCTAACACTGGCAAAGATCCTGTAGGCATTCAATATGCAGCCTTTTGCCTAAAAAGTGAAGGTATTTGATCTGAAAAACTGGCAATATGACACACCACTCTTTGTCATGCCTCCAACTGTGACTTTAAAGCTGAGCAGAAAAAACAAGCTTATGCCTGGCTATTAGAGCTATTTATTAACACCCCACAAGGTCTTTATGATATCTGGATAGCAAAAATAGGAATCTATACCTAGATTAGACATGGAAATGAAGAGGAATTAAAGGAAATGTGGCATAGCTTTAGTCTATTACATTGTTTTAATACAGAGATAAATACCTTCTTAAAAAGATTACTTTAACTGGGCCAAATTACTAAGCTGAATCCAAATAAAAGACTGTCCAAATAAAGGCTGAAAATCTGAGTGGGACAGGGATGACAGACATGTGGACTCCCTCAACAGCCAAGGATGGGAAACAAGTAGTGCTAGAACACAGCACATCCCTCCTGAGGGCAGGCATGGGAAGCAGAACAGGTAAGGGTCTGTTTCCATGAACTCTGCAGAAAGATTTGGGTGAGCAGTTAAGTAACAGCTTGAAATACACACATCTGAATATAGTGAAAAATTCACCAAAGACAAAAGAAATGGGGTAAAATCAGCAGAAATTTTTAGGATAACTGAGGCAGGAATATTTACTCACCTACAATCAAAAGAAAAATATTGCATTGAATTCCTCAAGCACTCAAGACTTTCCCACTTCTGTCCTCTACCCTTTAGGCTTCTCAATTCAAGTCTCCCTGGAAACTTCTCCATCTGTGCTGTTCAGCAAGTGCTGAGGAGTTTTGACTCAGGAAAAATACTTATGTTGATTTTTTTTTTTTGGGTGGGGGTGGGTGTTGTGTGTTTGTACATAATCATCTAGATGAAGGAACTTGCTCAGGATCCTGTAAACATCCAGTTCCCTCAGGGTATGCTTGGAAACTCAGCAAGGTATCAACATCATCATTCTTCATACTAGCAATTTGATATGTTTCCCCTTCCCAATTTCTTTAATTCCCTTCAAAAGCATTTGCAGATTTACAACTTAAACTGTAATCAATCAAATTATTATTTTAAAACTTTTCAGTTTTTTTTTTTCATGTTTGTGTACACGTCTGGCTTTCACCATGATTCACTACTCCATGCCTGACCATCACCAGGTTTCAACTGATGGATTAACAGATACACCATTGTGCTGCCTGGCAGGGAGAACTCCAGCACTCGGGTTTGGCAAATGGTCATGATGGAATCCAGAGAAAGTACCAAATCATAAGGAAAGTATCTCTGAAATTCCGCTTCCAGCTTCAGCATTTTCCAAGTTCCCTGAGGCCAATATCACCACTCTCTCACATAAAAGCTGAACCTGTTACCACACCATATATGTAAATTAAACTCCTCTTAGTACCCTGGGCAAATTCACATTAGGCATCACATTTGGAAAACTGGCCTATTCCAATTTCATCAACTGACATTCTCACCATAGAAACACACCTTCAGCAATCCAGCTAAGAGCAGCATAAAGATTTCCTTAAAAAAAAAAAGTCAGTGTAAGCACTAAGCATTCTGCCTCTTGAACTTATCCTAGTCTATAAGAGCAAACTTACTGGAGTATACTGTCAATACAGCACATTCAATGCATCTCAAAATGCGTGAATTTGTCACCAATTTTTTTTATTTTTAATACTCCTTCCTTCACACATAAATGTTCTTAATGTAGGAGAACATTACATAGCTTATCACAGATATTTTCTAGACTTTTTTAAAGTTTCAATCAGGATAAACTAAAAGAACGATATCTGCACAAGATTTCTCACTGAAGCCAGATAAGTATTTCAGAGATGTCTTAGATTCATAGGTCAGGAAGAATACAGATACATGTGAAGACTGTGAACCCATTTTCTAATGACCTCTCCATCAAAATCTGATCAGAGAGGTAAACAGGCAAGAGCTGGAAGTCCCATTTAACTGATGTGAGTTCTGACTTGTTAGTGTGGAAGAAAGCGTAGGACATGAAAGCAAGGACAATATCAGAGACAGTATCTTATCTATACCCTATTAGCAGGAAAGAATGATACACTGAGAACAAATTCCCCTTATCTATGAGAAAAAAAAATTACCAGGAGATAAGAAAGAGGGGCTTGGATAAGGTTCTGAAAGAAAAAATAACCAAATGCAAAGCTTGTTTGATGTTGATCTCTTCATACTGTGAAAAGAGAAATGAAAAATTAGATCTTCAAGTTCTTGGGGCTGCTTCATCTATGACCCTGAGCAAGAGTTACAATATCTGTGCTTTCCCTTTACAATTTATAAAATACAACAGTAATCAAAAAAATTCCTTCCTGGACAAGGACAGTATAAAATCTTAAATTTAAAGGTTTATAAGTCACATGCATTACTTGATAGGACTAAACATGAATAATTATACAATCTCTAAATCTCTCAGGATTCATGTATTGGTAGCCACTAAAATGCTTGGGAAAAAACTATTAATCTACAACATTTCCAGGTAGAAGAAAATTTATGGCATTTTTTTCCAAATAATTTTATTCTTGGAAGGACACTGAAACACAGATTTAAGTTAGAACCCACCCCCACACTGGATATATTCAAACATGATACTCCACTTCTACTAGAAACCAACATATAGTGTCATAACTGGCATAATAGCTGAGATACTTGCATATCCCCTGGACCTGATGAGATTAGACATGCATAAAAACCCTCGAGTAATATTCTTTAGAAGAAAAGCAATTTCAGACATACCATATCAATCTACCCCTGTATATTTGTGCTATGACAAGCTCAGCACCAGCAAGGTAGTCATATCAAGAGCTGGTTGTATTCAACACGTGACTCGATTTATTTGACTCACTGGATCTCTTCTTACAAAAATGACTTGGATGTTAAATTTGCACTTCATGAAAAATTCAGGAGTGTAAGACAAGATATAACAACATGCTTACTAACAACAGGCCTCTGAGTAACCATAGATCCTTATGTAAAGTGGAGTATAAAACAAAAATCTATAATATTATCTAGAAATTAATCTAAAATATTTCCACATTTCCCCTACAAAAGCCCTCAGAGAACATCACCAAATTGAAAGAATTATGAAAAAAATTTGGATGTGAGACTTGATTGCTAAGCAAATCTCAGAGGGATATGAAGACAAAAGTTAGAAGCAGAGATCTGCTGGAGATGAGAAAACTGTTACAAGGATAAAGAGTCACCTTGTTCTTGTCAGATCCCAGATCCCAGACCAAGCTCAGTACACTGATTAGCGTACAGAAAGGTATAATAACACAGAACGATTCAATGAGGATTTAGTATCTGTCAGGGTCTTGCTTGTTCACCATAGATAGGAATACTCCATGTAATGGGAAGTTACCAACCACACACAGGTAAAGCATCCTGGACAATCTACATCCACTGATATACCCTGAACTAGTGAATATAGCCTGTTATTAATCTGACTAGAAGAAGTTATGATCAAAACTTATTATTTATCTTTGTAATTCAAGGTTAACTCACTAAATAAAAAGAAAAAAAATTTCTATGAATATGCCTACCTATTTAGCTGGTACATCTTCAAAATGAAGGTATAGATCTTATTACAGGACACAACAGATGAGCAAGAACAGGGCCAACACACACCTTAGAACTTAGTAGTTTAGTAAGAACAGGGAGAAGACAAAAAGGCTCTCAAGCTCAATTTGTAAGTCCCTATATCTACTTTGCAGGTGAGAGTTTCCCAGCTAAAAACTGGCAGCTTCTATCCTTCCTTACTTGAGTCAGCTGGATACTGGCTGCTTGGTTTTACCTGGAAAGTTTCTACAAGAACACTTGATGGATCAAAGAAAGTATTTTGCAGTCAGGAAAGCGCAAGCATGGGATTCAAGGGTTTGGGGAGTGGGAGATTCTGTGGACACACCAGCAATTTTTTTTCCCAATTATATTGCATAGTGCCTTAGAGCCTGGCCAGAATATCATTTAATAATTCCACTGAACACTAGAAGAACCTTTCTTAGATTAAATTTTCGCAGAATTTCCTAGACTTCAAATGCCACATGCTTCACTGGACTCCATGTCACAAGTTAACTCAATGGGCTCTAATGGGCACCAAAAATATTCTGCCCACGCCTGAACAAGAAGCACACAGCTTACCAATATAGCTCAGTTATTATTAACACACATCCCATCAGAACAGATCCATCAAACTCTCTGCTATACTGACTGTACTTGCATTTATTCAAAAGTGAGCTCAATTTCCACCCACCTCATATTAAGTATTGGTGGATTGGAATCTGCCTACTTTGTACAGCTGAAGCTGGAATTCTTCCCCAGTTGCATTCAAAACAAGCTGCATCAGTGTTAATGGACCTTTTCTACTACAAGCTCCTTCAGAAGGTTCTTTTATACAACTATAAACTTCATATTTGCATTGAGATTGCAAACACTTCTCTTCAGCCCCTGAAATTCAGTTAGACTCATCACTGTCTTTGCAGAGGCAGCATGTATATTAAAGTGAAAAAAATTAATAGACCAACTGGATTCTGCCTTGCCAGATTAATTCCATTAACGTCCACATGTGCTGCTGGCCTATTGTGGCAAATTAAGTCAATAATTGGTTTTGTAATCATTTGTCCCAATGTATCCAGCCTTTTGTGTCATTGCCTTTTCTACTGCAGTCAGTGTTGTATCTCCCTTCAAAGAGCAGAGCAAACTTAGGACCTCTGAACACCACTTGTTGAGCATAGATATTCTAGGATATTTTTAAAAGAAGTTCAGTCTCTAGCTACTATTTCTAAGTGGGAATGCAAGACAGCATTTAACTACACTTAACATACACTTAAGCGTATGAAGTGGTTTAGGTATGGAAAAGATCCCTGCCATTTTCACTTGAGTTATAGCTAGAAGAAAACCCCTGGCTGTTGCACATATGAAGGTTATTCCCTTTGTGATTATTGAACAAGGAAATAAATACTTGAGAACACTTTATTCTTTTCCTGGCACAAGCTATGCTTCAAACAGAAATCCATTTGTACCATTTTCCTATTTGGTGTCTGTTTTTATTAGTCTGTGTTGGCTTTTCAGAGAATAAACTCAGTAGAGATCATTGTCTGTTCTGTATTTCTGCATTGCCTAATGTAACATCAGCCTTGAGAGAAGCCCTTAGCTACATAATAACTTTAAATTATTAACTGCCATGACAAACATTTCAGGAGAACAATATTTACTGAGAACAGAAAAGATGACCACAAAAACTGCAAATCATTATCTTGCACTTACATTTATGGGCTTATGTGTCTTTATTTTTTAAGGATTACATCTGTCAACACCACGTAGCTAGAAGTAGAGAAGCAGAAGGCTTCCTTAATAGACTAACTTGTTCTTAATAAAGCTATTTTAACAACTTTATCTCTTGCTTCACCTACCTACCCCCATCCTTGAAGTTAATTTTTCATTTTTCTTCTGCTGAGATTGTCAAGATGGGTTCATCTAGAGTTTAAGAACATAAATGAAATGGTGTACTTCTTCTCTACTGTTTTTAACCACTCCTTGGTCTCTTGTGAGTGAAGCCTGGAAACTTGTTTGTGTTTGGAGTCATACTCATGCACAATAGATGAAGAACTGTGTCCTGGGATGCCTCAGGCACAGCATCACGAGCCAGGCAAGGGAGGGGATTGTCCAGTTCTGCTCTGCACTGGGGCAGCCTCACCTCAAATCCTGGGGGCGGTTTTGGATGCCACAATATGAGAAGGACATTCAGCTGTTAGAGGGTGTCCAAAGGAGGGCAATGAGCACGGTGAAGGGCCTGGAGGGGAATCCGTGTGAGGAGGGACTGAGGTCACTTGGTCTGTTCAGCCTGGGGGAGACTCAGGGAGACCCCACTGCAGTTACAGCCTCCCGTGAGGGGAAGAGGAGGAACAGACACTGATCTCCTTCTGTGGTGCCCAGTGACAGCCAGGACTGAGGGAATGGCCTGAAGTTGTGTCAGCAGCAGTTTAGGTTGGATATCAGAGGAAGGGTCTTCACCCAGAGGGTGGCTGGGCACTGAACAGGCTCCCCAGGGCAGTGGTCACAGCCCCAGCCTGACAGAGCTCAATAAGAGTTTGAACAATGCTCTCAGGCACATGGTGGGATTCCTTGTGGGTCTCTTGAAGGGCCAGGGGGTTGGACTTCCATGATTCTTGTGGGTACCTCCCAATGCCAGATATTCTGATTTTTTGTTAAGAAATCCTTTGAGCTTCTACTGTCCTTGGGTTTGTAATTCCACACAGTGGAAGGGCATTAACTGCTCTATTCAAAGCCAGCACCTGTGCAGACCAAAACAAAGGCCTTATACATCTTAGGGGCTCAGGCATACAAAAGAAACTTTGCATTTAGCCCAATGTTAATTTGATCTCTTTTTGAACAAAACATGTATGGAAGCAGAGATCTGTGTTCACTCTTCCATACCTAAAAGCAGCAAAGGAGTTGAGGAGACCACGGTGACCAAAGTTCCAACACTACTGCTAATGAGCACAAGAATTGGTCCATTTAAAAAACAGAAGCAGGCATTATCATCCAGAGGATCAGCCTCCTTCCTCCAGTACCACAACATCCCAGAATAACCAGCTCTAAGGGCAATTTCCAGACACAGGAGAACTTATTCAAAAATGGAAAGCATGGAAGATTAAAGATATTTCATCCAAAATTGGTGTTAGGACTTTAACAAACAAACCTAAAACCCCAAAGCTGAACAAAACCACAATAAAACCAACCCAAAGCCTAAGAAAATAAGTAGGCAGCTCATGTTCTGACTGAGAAGGACTGCAGGAAGTCAAGACCCTCACAGCAGAATGATGAATGACCAGAAAACACATTCTGATAAGTTTGACCCCATATCACTGTAACACAGGATAGTTTCCATATCAAAATTGAACTCTTAGGTAGAAAACAGGGGGGAAAAGTAATTGGCTTTTGTGAAAGTGGCAATTTTAGCAGACAGCAATTGTTTCTGGTATGTAAATCTGTTTCTCTCTCCAGATAACAAGGAAAACAATTACTCACAGCGAGAATGCTTTTAAACATGTATCTTTGGCAGGATAGCTTTCAAGAATAGCTTATTGCATTGAGTCTTGGCGGTGAGAGAAGCTAATTATTTCCATCAGGAATCTGTAGGATAATAAAGCAACTTCTCATCTAGCAACAACCTTTAGAAATTCAATTGAGTATTAAAAATAGAAAGCAATTTATGTTTTATTCAATTGCACACAATAATCTTGAGATAATTCTGACTTTAAGGTTATTTTGCACATAGCTTCTCTGGCTACAGAAGCTGTGCAAAGATACTTGGAGACTGACTTCCACAAGGGAAAAGCTTGGCAAGTACAGAACAGGTTGGAGCAGAGGCAGATTCCCCTTCAGTTCATCTTGCTGCTTACAGACAGAAAAATGCATAAGCTCATATCTCAGCTTATCCAATATTCAAGGTATATTTGGGCAAAGGAAAGTCTACTGGGCACTTAGTTCAGCTGCTCTGGGAGACTGTTAAGCTCAAAGACAACTGTGAAAGAGTTGCACACAAACTCCAGAGTGCAACTCTCAAGAAGCTTTATGAGGAATAAATTTCATTGCACAAGTGCAATGTGCTCTGTGTTATAATGGAAATGGAAAACCTTTTGTTTCACCACTTACTTTAAGGATACTGGCCACATTTGATGCAGTGAGGTGTGCTACGTGTCCTTAGCTTTCACTGCATGATCACGTAAGGATTTTTTCCCCCTTTGCTTTCTTTTTTAAAGCTTTAAAAATAAAGAAAGAAAGAAGCCACAGCTGAAGACTACAAAGTCAAACAAGTACAGACACAGGCAGGCAGGCAGGATTTCAATCTCAGTGTCACTGAAACGTGGTTATACTGAGTCCCTGCAACACTCACCACTATTGTTGTGACTATGTTGACCAAAGCACAAAGTATTTCTTGCCTTGTGGTCTAGTACCCCACATTCCATAATGCATTTAGTTGCAGATCAGGACTTTTCACTATCACAGCAGTTCAGAGGCAAAGCTGTAAAATAGCTGCTACATATCAGTGTTCTCAAGTTTCCTTGTTGACTTTTCTTGACTATGTAGTTGTTTTTCCTGCAGGAAAAATGCATTGAAGAGTCTGAAAACACAGCCACACTATTTGGTTTTGAGTTAATTTCTTCCCTATATTCATCCACAGTTCTTCAGCACTTTAGAAAAGGGTTACTGGGATACTTCACTGCAGGAAAGGAGGGGTCATACTGCAGCCAGACATTGTTCAATGCTGGCTAATGTAGCACAAGGAACAGCTTGCTCTATACCAGAAAAAAATCTTGTGTTGTTAAGTTCCTAATCTTAGGTTTTCAGTAAAAGAGAATCCCTCGTGGGTATCGTGGAAGAACAAATCTATGAATGCACTAGCAAAGTTTGTGTGGTGGGTTTTGGTTTTTATTTTGTGTTGTTGTTTAATTGTTTTGTTTTTAAAGGTTCAAAAGCTGTTCCATTACAATTTGTTTTAAACAGTATTTCACTAGATAGTTGGCTGACAAAAAAACATTGCACCAGAAATGCTTCTTCTTTTCCTTCCAGTACCAATTTCTTGTGCAGTTAAGAGCAAGTGGTGGTGGAGTGAATGTCACCATGATATTTTTATGAAAATCCTTTGCTAGGATTTTTCTCCTATTCTAGCTGATAAGCCTCAGAAAAGAAATGTAAACAATAACTATCTGATGACTGTGGAATGTGGTCTGGACATTGTTTACCAACAGGTGCATCTGTAATTGGTCCACGTGAGCTGTTCTACTTAATGATCAATCATGGTCCAGCTGTGTGGACTCTCTGAGAGTTGTGAGCTTTTGTTATTCATTCCATTCCATTCTATTCCTTTCTCGCCTTCTGAAGGATCCCTTCTCTCTAGTCTTTTAGTATAGTTTTAGTATAGCATTTTAATATAATATCATAAGATAATAAATCAGCCTTCTGAAACATGGAGTCAAGATTCTCATCTCTTCCCTTGTTCCGGGACCCTCAAACACAACCATAGAGTGAAGAACATACACGAACCGGGAGACAATTTAAGACATTTTAGACACCTGCCAGCAGATTCTGTCCAAGGAGAGAAGAGGATTTAAGGGGCCACTACCTTTTCCTCTCCTTTCTATTAAGAGTTTCTGCTGATCTGTATGCCCTGTTACGAGGCATTTAACAAAAATAAGCCTTGAGTAATTTCACAAAACTTATTCAAATTACTTGAGAAAGTATCCCTTAAGACCAGGAGGTTATTAAAGCAATGCCTGATTTCAGATTCTGTCACATTGTTGAATCCCAGCTTCAGTACAGTTACACACATAAAATGCAATTTAAATAAACATTGAGGACTCAAAAATCCCACAGCATCCAGTTAGCTCATTTAGCCCACCCTTCATGCTTATCCATCATCAATTAAAGACAAGATACCACGCTGACTAAAAGAGATTTCACATGTTTTATAAGCAATTGCATTTTCTTTCATTACTTCTGTTTTTTATCATGTATTTTCATTTCAAATGAGGGAAATTTGAGACCAAATGTGTTTCAAATCCATTCTACTGTACTGGAGCATTTTGTTCTGATCCTTAAGCAGTATCAAAGGACCCTGCAGTTATCTCAATTCCTGTCTATCAATTAAAAAAATGCAAAAGTCCAGAATTTGCTATACATGCTTTGGATTGCAGCCAACACAAGATCCATTTGTTTCTGATGAGCAGTGCACATTTAGATCTAGAAGAAAAATATTCTGTGATGAAAAGGGAAGCAACATTTTCTTGCATTGCTTAGTCTGATTTCTTTTTTGTACTGCAGATAGAAATAAATCTTTGGAGCTGTAGGAGAATAAATTTGGATGCAAAGGACAGCCCTCAAAGTAACTAGAAAGCAAAAAACACTCCAGATGCAATTGGGGAGGTAAGATGCACAAAACTAGAGGCTGGGTGATACCACCCAAGATAAAGTTTAAGAAAGGATGTTTCAGCATAGCTGGACAGATTAAGTGGAAAGAGAAAGAGAAAAGGAGGAGAGGAGAGGAGAGGAGAAGAGAAGAGAAAAGAAGAGAAGAGAAGCGAAGAGAAGAGAAGAGAAAAGAAGAGAAGAGAAGCGAAGAGAAGAGAAGAGAAAAGAAGAGAAGAGAAGCGAAGAGAAGAGAAGAGAAAAGAAGAGAAGAGAAGCGAAGAGAAGAGAAGAGAAAAGAAGAGAAGAGAAGCGAAGAGAAGAGAAGAGAAAAGAAGAGAAGAGAAGCGAAGAGAAGAGAAGAGAAAAGAAGAGAAGAGAAGCGAAGAGAAGAGAAGAGAAAAGAAGAGAAGAGAAGCGAAGAGAAGAGAAGAGAAAAGAAGAGAAGAGAAGCGAAGAGAAGAGAAGAGAAAAGAAGAGAAGAGAAGAGAAGAGAGAAATCCTTTACTAAAAAACCATCTCCTGATAATGCCTCCAATCATGCATATAAAGATGCTTTTAATTTGTAACACTATAGCATTTCAAACATTTCATGAGTTGTGAAATTTAACAAGAGCTATCATGCTTTAGGCTGATTCTGTTTTGTTTTTGCCTAGATTACTGAGCCAAAAACAATGAGTTTCAACTCAATGCAGCATTCATGTGCTGGTTTATGTTTTCTTATGTATGGACAGATAATCAATGGGAAGTGATTAAAAAACCAATTATTTATCTGCTACATTTGGCTGCTTCTCCTCACCCCTCAGGAAATACACCAAGTCTGATGCAACATCTCCCTTGTGAAGTATCTCAGTCATTTCTGCATGCACGCTTCTCCCATGTGGCTCAGACAAAGGAGAGTGAATGCCCCAAACTGCTGTCTTCATGTACAGACTTGACAACTGGTGTCTCAAAACCATTTAAGACTTCAGGAGGTGGTATCACAATATCTTTGGATTTTACTCAACAGAAGCAACAAGCTTTGCAACAGGAAACCACACCATGTCAAAGTATTTATATATGTGAATATAAATCAATAGCATTGGAAAAGACCCTTAAGGTCACCAAGTCCAACTGCCAACTCAGTGTCACCACCGTGATCACAGTTAAACCACGGCTCAAGTGCCAAATCCACACTTTTGAACACTTCCAGGAAGGGTGACTCCACCACTTCCATGGGCTGCCTGTTCCATGCTTAACAATCCTTTCTGTGAAGAAAAAAATGGTAATATCTAATGTTTCTATCAAAAGAGTTTCAGAAATGTTATTACATCTATACAAAAAGTGAAGACAAAATACCTAAAAAATACTAGTAAAAAATATATTTAAATCCCTTTCTGTGTATTTTGTCACACACTGGAACACAAAACATATAAGAACAGGGTGTCCTGATAAGTTCAGTTTTACAGCTGAGGCTTTAGACTAATGACCATTATCAGGCAACTGATATGACCTTCAGCTCTTACACAAGATGCTGCTAAAACAAACTGTTCTTGCTTAGGCAGTCAGAGGAGAAGCCTGCCTGGAAACCCAAACAATTCTAGAAATAAATGCTGGTAAAGCAATATTCTTAACAGATTGGTGTAAATATAGTAACACATCACTCTTCCAGAGAGCAAGCTGGGGACCATAAAATTGCAGACCAGCATCCCTGCCAGAAAGATCAGGGAATTGCTCCCGTGTTGTCCTGTTGGTAACTCTCACTCCCTGGCCTATTTTAAATCATGTCTGAATATTATTCTAGCATTAGTGTTACTACTAAAGCCACAGAGATTTAATTTACTGGCAGCAGGGAGGAAAAAAAAAAGCTAAAAATATTAAGACAACATAAGGCCAGATTCTGATTGGAGCTATACTGAACACATGCATTAACCCCAGCGACTTCAGAGTAATCACACAAGGTTGCTAAAATTAGCATCTTGCCCATAGCACCGAGCAAATTAGAAATGCATACACACAGATGAGAAGAGAGACAGCAAATGAGAGCAGCAAGACACTGCCCCCATGAAGTCTTTGCTGTGTTGCTGAGAAGCAAAAGGAATTTGGGAGAAAAACTCATTCCATCCCAACTTCTCCCCAGGAACCCGAGCAGGAGGGTGCTGGGCTGGAAGGTACTTAACAAGAGAGGGAGGCGTAGTGGAGAGCTCAGGAAGCCTTTCAAAAGGAAAGATAGGGAGCTTGCCTGCCAGGCAGGTTTTTGCAAGATCTCATCATTCTATTTATAACACCACATGCCATGTTACATTACATCACACCACGGCAGATGCACACCACATGCAACAAAACGCATTAGAAACACTGTGGGTTCTCTCCAGAATAAATGCCCACAGCTCACGGCAGCAGCTTAAAGGCAAGTTTCCCAGGAAGGATTTGAAATTCCTTGGCAAAAATTTGTAACCTAGGGAGTTAACTTTCACATTCTGCCAGCTCAGCACTTGAGAACTCAGAGCATCTATCAACACCCCCCTTGTTTTGCATCCTCACGATTTTAATTTCTTCAGCATTTATGCTTGCCTTTTTTGCCAAGAACAAACTGCTGTGTAGTTTTTCTTACATTTAACTGAGTTTTATTCCTCTATCTATTCAGAAGCTCATCCAGGCATCCTGTTTCACGCCATTAAAGCAAACAGTCACTGGTAACACTGCAGCAAATCTGGGATGCCCCAGATGTTCTGAGGCAATCTCTAGGCTTCACTGCACTCAGGATGGTGATTGGACATAACTCTGGACAGCCTTATCTAGTCAGACCTCTTTTGAAGTGAGGGTTGTATTGGAGTGGATGACCTCTGGAGGTCCCTTCCAGACTGAATTAAGGTTTTATGGTTCTCAATATATTTTTTAGTGATGTAGGTACTATTTGCTGCTAATATAAAAACCATATGTATCACCTAAATTATTTACAGTATTTGCTTTGATTTATGGGGTTCAGAGTTCTCTTAAAGTAGAACAGGCAACACTAGCTGATTGACTTGAACAGGTGCACATTGATAAAAATGAGTCCAGTGGCTCATTTCAATTTCTGAAACCTGAAAATATCAATTATAAAACAGCAAGACGCGAAATTTTATGAAGGCAGGGAACAATTGCAAAAAAATGCATCTCATTGGTACAGAAGTGAGATGAGATCAGAAGCAACAACTGAGGAAGAGAGATGCCATCTCCTTCTAGGGCCTTCCAGATATAGACAGCTTTGCACTGGTACCAGTTATATCCTTAGACAAAATGGAAGATAAAAATGCAGTTTAAAAAATTATCACTTTGAAATCCCTATGAGATGATGCATGAAAATCCTTATTAAATGCATATTACCATGTTTTGAGAAAAGGACTATGTGAACACAAAATTAATTGAAGACTGCATCACAGCAAATGTGCACAGTGGCACTGAGGAAAGATTGCAAAGGACACACTCAGTTGTTATTCCTCACATTCTGTGAGCTTGATGTTGTAAATGTGTTGGTGTTTGTTTACTACAGTATTTTTTTACAGCAATATTATTTTCTGTAGCATGTCAGAGCTCATCCCTAAGCAGGTCCTCCATTTCAGTTAAGAGATGAAAAACATGAAAGAAGTAGTTTTGGCATGAATTTAGCAAGTGACATAAGGTTGCTAATACCGCAATATTGTCCTGGTTTGGGAAAAATTTGGGAGGGAACTTCCAAAGGGACTCCCTAAAGTGCAAAATTCAGCGGCCCTTTCCTCCACCTGTCCAGGAGAAAAATCTCCTTTGAGAGAAGTGGAGAAAACTGTTTATTTAACATGCAAAGTACTCCCAAACATGAAAAAATTAGTAATATTAAACAATGAAACCTCCCATTGCTCTGAAGAGATGGCAGATTCTGGGGACTGGAGAGAGAGAGCGTCCTGTCCGTGGGTCTGTCCTCCTCAGAGCAGCTCAGAGAGCCCCCAGACAATAGTCCTGATGTTCTCAAACCGAATAACAGCTGAACAACTCCAAAAAACTTCTGGCCTCAGCTAACTAAAAACTAACTAAAAGCAGAGGAGAGCTCTCTTCCACTCTCTGTGCTGCAGACAACACAGCCTGGGAGCAGAAATGTGCAGGAGAGCTGCTTCTGCAAAAAAACTGCGCGCTTCTTCTGCCCCCTTCACTCTTGGAACCAGCCTTAAAGGTGCACAACTTAATACCCAGCATAAACAGAACAGAGGATTGGGAATACAAGCATCATTTAGAAAATTTAATGAGAATTAAGTAAAAGCAAACAAGCCAGTAGTTATGCAAGGAAAAACAAACAAACAGGTTTTAGAGATATTTTGGAAAAAGCAGCCAGCATGATTTCATTCTGGTATTTTCAGAATATGTGGTATTATCTGTATTTGCTCTGGTGAGTCAGGGAGCCAACCATCAGCCTCAGTTCTTGGTGCCTATTTAGTGTCTGAGATAAGCAGTGTTTAGTGTGCAGTGTTTGTTGATTCTAAGCATAAAAGGATCTCATCCCTCCACTCCAGTTAATAGGATTATATATGCCAGGCAATTTGTGGTGTGTCAAATGCCACATTGAAATCTTTACTGAAGTAATTGTTTAGTCTCCAAATTTTGAGTCACAATCATACATAGTTTTTGCCCAGAGCTTGTCTTATGGAAAAAATAAGTAATATCTTAGGCTACAAGCAGAACAAGTGAAAGTAGGTTTTCAATCAGTTTCAAACTTAAGCCTTCTAAAGCTATACCTGCTTACATTTCATCTTGCCCAAAAGTGTATCCAAAGAAAGTAAGTGGTGTCCCATGACAGCAGACAGGATCATGACAGCTTTTGTGAGGAACTGCCCTGGCTCAGTGCCAATTGCCTGGACCTTTCCATCATATCAGGCCTAATACTACAAGTTCACTGGAGTGGAAGAGCCTCAAGGAAGCAATGATTCATTTCTGGGAAAGCATTCGACAATAGTGGAACTTCAGAAAAGGGTACTGGGTCAAGACTGATGCTTTCCCTTTCTCCAGTTCTTTACACCTTACAAGTGTTTTGGAAGAAGACATGGAGCATTCTGGACTAAAGGCTGATTTATTTGAATCTCCTGTTATTTGTGCAGTAAATGTTACAGCAATTTTCTGCCATTTAAATACAGTATTCAAAATCCTAAATTACTGCCTGTGTTTGCATTCACAACAGTACTTAAACTTGACAGACTCTTCCAAAAAAATAAATCTGTAATCTTCAAGCAGGGATGAAGGAGATTGCATATGTGTGTGCTGCATTTTCAGAGCTCCACTCTTACTTCACTGGTAGGTGGATGAATGAAGATGCCTCCTGCTTCTCCCGATACATTTCACCCAAAGCACACACTTCACCCTGCAAGCATGGACCAGTGACAGAATGGTCCCCAGCAAGACTTCTTGCTTTCTGTGCACTTCTCTCTGAAACAGGGTCCTGCAGACAGAGCACTGAACATCCCTGACCTGTTTCCTGCAGGCTGACCCACTGCCACACTAACTCCCTGCTGAAATTTGTAACCAGCTAAAGAGACCACAAGCAACACTAGAGCACTTCTTCTTGGCTCACAAAGCTGGGTTTCCTGAAGGACAGTGAAATTCACCTGTAAATGGTTAGGGGGTTCTTGGTTTCAATGTTCAAGGGAAAGAGAAATGTCCAGCAAAACACAATACAGTTCCCTACTGCCTATACTTTTTCTTTAAAAAATTAAGTAGGATTGCTTCTTTTTAATCACATCACCATCAACAAAAACTTGCTTGCAGCAAAATGCCCTACAAATTCATATGTGTTTCTCTGTTTACATTCCTCTTATTCAGCCACATCTAGTCCTTCCACTGAGATCTGTCTGGAGGTAAACCAGAAGTTTGTTTGATTCTAAAACACCATCTGAAGCTTCTGTCTAGAGACCCCACTTTAAAAAGACAAATAATTAACTATCCAATCACTGTTTTTTAAAAAAGTACCACTAGCAGTGTAGATAAGCAGAATGACATACAATATTTCCTTCTCAAACTATCATATTAATTTAACAACCCTTTCATCCTAATAGTTAAGAGATCCACCAGCTTAATTCAATTTTTCATTTCATAACACCTCTTAAAATAACACTGGACTCATCTTAGGTTGCTAAGATGCTTAGTCTTGCAGTGTGGAGATGCTTGAAGTGGATGGCCACCAGTCTTGTGAGAGGAGACTCTTCAGCCCCAGGAGCCATTCCTGGTTCACCAGCAGCCTCTGTTCTGGCACAGGCAGTACAGCCCTAAGGTATGGAGGAAATTCCTGAAGGGCCTTCACAACACAAGATCTCTGCAGAAAACCTTCTATCTCCAACTTCCTTCAGGTTCTAACTATTTTGTCCTGATAAAGACCACTACTGCTGTATGTTTGAATAACAACTGACCTCACACACGTGAGCTCAGCTAGTCTGGACTTCACATGTTCACAGCCCCTCACTCTGTAGCTCACTGCTTTCAGTCAGGCAGAGCTTCTTCTCAAGCACAATAAAACAGCATACTTAAAATGCACATTTCCACTCCCTGTCTCTTCCCTTGCCCCTTCTCCATCACATCCTTTAGACCATCTCCCACACAGGGTCCTGTTCCATGGGGGGACCTGATAGAGGGAATATTGCACTTGCTTTTAGCCTGAATCACCAGGTTTGAACAGGGCTCTGAGACCTTGTACTGGTTGCTTTCATACCCTTCCTCTAGACATGTGAAAAGAAGACAGCATACAGCATGCTGTCCAAATGGAGGGCAGGAGTGACAAGTCTCTGCTCTGAAGATCACCAGCAGAACTCTCACATCACAGTAAGGAGCTGGAAGGTGTCTCATGTACGAGCTCTCAAAAAGCATCCTCCTACTAGGCAAGCCTAAAGCAACCTGCTACTTCACTCTCATATATAATATGACAAGAGCCTAATAAATCTGTTGTTGCTGAGGTCAGTAACTTTGCCTGAGCCCTCTCCCTCTCATGGGATGCTTGTACAACTGGTGGAAGCCTTCTTACCGTTGCCATGTCTGTCTCAGCAGAGGTTATCAGAAGTCATTAGAGTGTTTATTTTGATGGAAATCCAGTTTGCTACTGCTTATGTTTAACAGGTACCGAGATTTGCATTTCTGTCAGACAGCTTGAAGTGACAATGAGTCAGAAATACACAAAAGAAGTCAAAGAATCAACACAGCCTTTATCTACATCCACAAGGTCCTGAAGTGGAAATTAAAAACTTCTGTACATATTATTATTCTTGCACAACAGAATCTGCTGAGCTGATTCTCACTGTACACAAATTAATTCATAATATATTTAAGTGAGCACCTATGTTATTTTTAGTTATTGCAAATGCCATGGAAATTTTAATGGCAATAACTCTTTGGGGAAAATGCTGAGACAAATAGGATTTCAAATCTTTTTTAGGTATCATGCACAGCTGGAGAAAGAATATACCACGTGTTTTAACACATCTTTACTAGTCAATGAATGAGCTGTGACAAGTTAAGAGAACAGGCCATTTGAATTGTTGGGATGCTTTTTCCTGTGATCAAACCCAGCTACATCTCTTGTCAGTGGCAATATTTTTCCCCAGCAGCACCTGCAGGCACACCTGAAATTTAATCCTGAGTCTCCCCTTCACAGTAATTCCTCTTCAATAACTTTCTAACAACTGTCTCATGTGCAGCAGAACCAGCAGAGAGCCAGGGCTGGGCGTTCAGTGGAGCACCCTGCAAAGGCAGAGCAGAGGGGGAGCTCTGCCTGCCGCCACGGCGTGCTTTGCCTCCGGCCAGGGAGCCTTGGCCACAGGCACAAACCCAGTGAACAGCACGGAGCAGTGACTAATGGCACTCTGAACTCAAGTAGAAAATATCTCGCATGACTAAGTACCACTTCAGTAGGAAAATAAACCTTTATCCAGAACCACCCAACAACACTTGTCTCCGGTGTAATGTGGCTACTATCTTCAGTACAAAGAGAGAAAGGAATATTATCCTCATTTTGGGACCCAGTCAAGCTGTCAGTGCTCGACAAAGTCCTGTTTGCCAGTGAAGCTGGGTGCACTTGTCACACATGCAAAATAAAAAATACATAATGTCTGATCTTTTTTAATTGAAGCCGATACTATTAACCTAGTGCAAGCGTGAAATAAAAAGCCTGCACACACTTGGTTGACAGATGGCAACCTCAGGAAGCAGCAGTTCAGCTGGAACTCTGAGCCAGCATTCACAGAGACAGACCATTGGTCACATGGAAAATCCACAGGCAAGGAGAGGAACCAGCATAAATTTCTCACAGCTTCAGTCATTATTCTAACTATATGGTCACAGCTTCAGGTTTGAACGCACCTTTTAAACAATTATGGCACTGGCAGTTTTTATTACATTGTTTATTACTCTGAGGGGTTTATGTTGCACATTTTACTGAATCGGTGTTTCCAATATTGTTCTTCTGGACAGCAACTGATGTTTTCATAATCAACAATAGCTCTCAAGGTCTTCTAAAAGCATAAGTATTTATTGATACATAAAGTTATAGTTACCTAGTATTTTTTACTCTTTCATGATCCAAATATTCCACAAGCTTTTCCTCATTTGCTAAAATACATAACCACAATATAAACATCAGA
This sequence comes from Passer montanus, assembly GCF_014805655.1. Lineage (NCBI taxonomy): Eukaryota > Metazoa > Chordata > Aves > Passeriformes > Passeridae > Passer > Passer montanus. Next base: position 8,372,324 of record NW_024367372.1, read on the forward strand.
TATATTTGTAGAATTTTGGGAATGAAGACCTTTTCATTACTTTTATGTTATCTAATTTCAGTGCATTTGTTTTAGATTTAATCCTACTGTAAATACACATGATGTGTACTTGTTCCCTGTAACAAATTGTGTCTGGGACTTAGAGCAGTCTAGCCCTGCAATCTCTGGCAAAACATTTGCCATTTTTTCACAAGTTCTACTCAAATTTCCTTTTATAAATTATAAACACCTGAAGGCAAAAAGGCGCATAAACTAGGGAAAAAGTATCCTGGATGATCTTCTGCCCTGAAACATTGAAGTGAACGTAGATAGCACAGAAAATATTCCCTGTCACAAAATAAACCTCCTGGAGTAGGGTTAGAGATGTGGGTTCCAAATACTAAACCCATGGGCATTTATGTATGTGGACCAAAACCACATATTGATAAGCATTTGAGATGGACCATCTACTACTGGCAGTGTAAAACCCCACAACCCGTACATGTAGAGATAACAACTTTCCACACAGCAAACCTACTTTGGCATTTTCATTGTTTGATGTCTTTCCTGTTTAAGCTTTAACCCAGGCCCCTGGGTATTCAGCCCAATGATCTACCACAGGAGAAATTCCAACTTGCAAAAGGGTAAATAGGCATTTAAGATGGTACATGTCAGGCATTTTCAGAAATGCTCAAAATCACCCTGGATATATTTTTAACATTAAAGTCACTATGTAATCCCACACTGACATTCTCCTCTCTGATATTTTTAGATCTGGAGCTTTTCAGGTGAAAACAGAGGTTGCATAAGGGCTGGCAAAAGGGGATTCTTGGCTCAGATCTCTGTGCAAGTGCCAAGATTACCTCTAACCTCTCACACTCTACAGTTCTCAGAAGTCATAATCCTTGCTTCAATTTCTGCAGGTAACAGTACATCAGAGGAGTAGTCAAAAGCCACGTGCTGGTGTGTCCCAGACATACACATTGTCCCAAGTCTTTGTTAAAGCAAATAGCACAAGTTAGACAAAAAAAGGTGACTAAAGACATGAAAGGGAGATCTGAGAACACTGCAGCCTTTTGCTGAGGTGCCAAACACATGGGTGGTGCCAAGCAGAAAGATGTGGAGGGAGCAATGTTGGGGCAGTGCCATTTTCCCCTTGGTGTGCCTTTTGTAGTTGCAGTGTCCCTCGAGCTCTGGGCTTTGTGGCGTTTTCAAGCCAAACCCTAAGTGGAGCAGTAAAAGCAGCTTTTTGCTGAGGTGCACATGGGTGGTGCTGAGCAGAAAAGTGTGGAGGGAGCAATCTTTGGGCAGTGGAGTGTTCTTTTTTTGCAGTGAAATGGACCAAACCTTGCCAAATCAATACTCATTGAAATCGCAAGATTTCCTTTCCTTGCATGAAATGAAGAATTTCATGTAAGGAAATAAAATCTCAAAGTCAGAGAACAAAGTGAAACAAATTGTGGGGTTTCCACAATTAGGCACCCGTGTAATCCAAATACCAATGTATTTGCATGTTCTATTCTAACAAAAGGCATTAAGCACATGGAAAATATTGATTACTGAACTTAAGCGAGAGCTTCAGCATGAGATGGGTTTATCCTACTGTCCTGGTCTGCAGGTTCATGCCATCTCCATGCCCCACCCTTAAGTGAGGAAATATTGTCACCTCTCCTTGCAATCATTGCATCTCCTCCCAAGAGGAGACTCAGGCACGTGGGGAGGGACGGAGCTCCCCCAGTGCTGGGGCAGAAGAGACTGTGGGGATCAGGGAGGAGAGCTGCCCCAGCCAGAAACCAACCCATCATGATTGCAACCCCCTTTGGCTTTATGTGGGCTGATCAAACAAGGGACAGCCTGGTCCACCATGGCACTGAAGGAAGTCCTTTTCAGAGTGACACCTTGGGCACCCATTAAGGAAGTGAACACAGGGGTGTTCAACACAAACTGTCTCCAGTTTGAGCTTATATTTAACTAGGCTACAAAGATTTCAGTACTGCAGTGGTTATGACTGCTAATGTTTTGTACCACAATCAGATCTTAACAAAGTTGTGAAACAAGGTTCCCTGAAAAAGAAAGAAATTTTAAAAAATTTTAAAGATTAGAAAAATGCTTTGAAGAATTCCTTAAGGAAGGCTCAAAAAAGACTCAGACAACGTAAAAAAAAAGTCCTGCATCAGAGAACAAACTGCAAGGTGAATAATAACTATACTGTGTTCAGAAATTAAAGGTTGGATATCACTCTAGGGCTGTATTTGGAAGTTCAGGCAGAAAGCAAGTGCTGACAGCAAGGAGCTATAACTCGGATGAGATGGTTTCAAATGGGCCATCTGGCCAGCAAAGGAACAGAAGTGGCAATTGGAAAACCTGAAAACACCTCATTATAGCACATCACAACTGAGACTATGACTCTGTTTCCATCTCTCCTTGAGAAAGCTTGCCCAGACACACAGAACCCAGGAAACAGCTTCCCTTGGCAGTCTGGGGAAAGAAAGAAGGAGGGAAAAGGGAAGGAATGAAGGCTTTCTGCTGTGGAGTCACATAATAAACCATAATGGACTATACTTAATCACACAACATCTAAAGGAGCCTACACAAGTGATATCATACTGTTCCCAAACCTTAAAGAAGATGGATATAAACTCCTTTTTGTTCAGCACTAAGAACCAGTTTGTAGCACCTGCAGGAGGGTGTTTCTAACACCTTTTATTTCCCTTGTTTGATGAATACATCAGATCCCTGCTCCCACCCTCACTGTAGTATAAATAAGCATTTTGAAAAAGGTGGATCAGCATGCATTTTAATAATTGCCACTCCTATGTCCTCTCACCCTGAGAATGAGAAAAGTGGGAAATCTGTTTCAGCTGGGCTGTGGGGCAGACTTTAGCCCAGCCCTCCAGCAGGTTCTTCCCTGCCACAGCAGGCAGTCTGGCACAGAGGACAGCAGCACTCACAGTCCTCTTTGGGAGCCACAACATGTACCTTGCTGTTTATCAGTAGCAGTGGGGACTGGAATTACCCAGACATTGGCCCTGTTTCTGGTTTCCTGCAAGTAGATGATTTAGCTTTTACTTTGTGGATTGACTTTATCCAGTGGGAAAATTGTATCCTAAACATCTTTGAGCCATCTTGTGATGAAATTCCCAGTTGTTCTTTTTTGTAAAGTTTGCATTGTCTCCACTGTTCTTTCCTTACATGATTTAATCTCCTTGAATGCTCTTCATAATTTATTTTTAAATTCCAGGCATTTTTATGCTTCCATCAATTTTTATTATATGTAGGATTTACACTTTTTTCTGCCCAATTCAGATACATAATGCATTACTTTGGTTGAAAACTTCTGCAAGTTCTCCAAGACTGCACAATGTTTAAAATAAAATTATTTCCCACACTAGCAGTCACACCAGCAAATTTAATGCCTCAAGCACTTTAATAACATGGTTTTAAATAGACTGCTGAAATATTAATCTTAGTGTTCATTTTTCTTTCATTCTGCCTTTATTGTTTGACTTTTCTTCTTCCTGTCTATGTTTCAATATCCTCTAGACATCATCACATCCACAGGATGATTCAGATGTTGGGAGAGCTGTATGTTTCTAGCCACACTGTATTCCAAAGGAAAACATTCCTTATGCTTCACATGGAGCCAGTTTTCTTTGAAACATCTCACCTGTGTTTCAAACATTGCTTCTTCAAGTTTATAGTTCTATTTGTATTAAACTTGTAATACTGTAGGTACCTTAGGTGACCAAACTGTAGAATTACCTATTTTTTTTAGGCTTGTTATTTCTCTAGCTGTTCTGCAAAGTCACCAAAACAAGTAAAAAAGTCCCCTAGCAATCCCCTAGGTGCAGGAAAGGCATCAGACTGAAGTGATGTTGTGAAATTGGATAGAAAGAACAAGCAGCAATTTTGAACCTGTAGCATTAGAAATCAAGAAAGACGGTATTTAAAGAAAGACTCAGTTGAGGCAATCTTCTGGAAAAGTTTTATATTATATCTCAAGATGGACTGGCATTCAGACTGAGCTTAAATTGGTATTTACTTTCAACACACATTTATTCAATGCATAGGTTTTTTTATGTTAAAGCATAAAGCATTTTTGTAGCTATGATTTTGTGTCATCTACCTGATTTAGTCAAACTGTCTTAAGGCTAGAAATGGGAAGTCTTCAAATCACCCAAGGACACAGGTTCGGGAAGAAACGCACAATTGCAGAAGTTTCCTCCCAGGAATGGGAGGAAACAATTTCAATAATTAACTTCCAAGCAAAGACACTTTGGCAAGAGGAATGCGAGTTGCCTCCAGCAGCAGGATCACAGGCCTGGTGAGCAGTAAAGCCTTCCTGTGCCTGTTTGTAGAATCTGCTTAGTCTGGCAGAGAGAGAAGATGGAAGACTGTGTCCCTTTGGATGTGCTATGTACCTGTCAGGGTTGTGGGAACTCAGTACATCACTCTGGATGTCCAGAGCTACCGAGACAACCCTTGGGGGGCTCGGAGGCCCTGGAATGTTGCCAAAAGTACCTGGTGGCTTGACTTTGATCCTTTTAAAGAAATGACACCTGAAGGTGAGGAGATGAGAGAATTTCAGGTCTGAATGGTGAGGAGATGTTATTCACTTGTTAGAACTTAAGTTAGAATGCACTGTACAGGGGGGTTTTATGTGTTGTACAGGGGGGTCTAGAATTCTGTGCATGGATCAGGAGTCCCAAGATGGAGGAATTTAGGCGTGCCCTGTCCTTCTTCTTTCTTCTCCTTGGCATCCATGTTCAGGATGATGTTGGCATGTGTGGATTGATTCATAGGAAGAGTACACTTGCCAACAAGGGCAGAAAGTATTGGGAAGTAAAGGTAAATATCTAATACGTAATTTTCATTATAAAAGAGACAACCGCCTCGTGGGCGGGAGAGAGTGCCTTTGGCTGTCTTGCTGATCAGACCTCGGCTGGACAGACAGAAAATCTTTGTAGATAAGAAATAATAAACTCGACTGAAGACCTAAAAGCAAGAGTCCAGACTCCTTCTTCGAGAGCGCGGCCTACCCAGAACCACCTTTTCCCGTGCTGGGGCAGAGACAAGTAACAGCCGACCCCGGCAAGGGTCACATTACTATTAGCAGAGACAAAGACTTCACTCCTGAGGGCTGCTGGCAAGTGTCCTTTGGCTCACTGGTTGAGCCTCCACCAATCCATCCAGCACAAGCCCTGTGCCCTGCTCCAGACACATTTCCTGGGTGTAAGAACACAGTGGTCATCCCAGACTTCTACGAAAACCTGGATTTTATCCAAACTAAGTGTGCAAGGCCTGACCTTGTAAATTTGGTCCCCAGAACAAAGGAGACATTTAGTGCTGTTTGCTTGGCTGTCACTCCAGCTGTTTCTCCCTTGCAATCTCCTTGATGATTGCCAATTGAAAAAAGCACTTTTGTCTACTAAAAGGGATTCTTAAGATTATACCATGCCTTGGTGAGACACATGAAAATATTTCCTTCTTTCCTTGGGATTTTATGCCCTGCTCAGGAGAGAAAAGATTAACACAGAGATTAATGTAGTAGAATATCACTTTTTACTTAGTTACTGCACACTGCAGTCAGATGCCTGGGAACAGAAAACAAATATATTAACCCAGAGCCAAAAGTATCTTCTAAAATGAGCCACCCAACCTCAGGCATGGCCAGAAGAAGTAGGGACAGAGATGGACTCAGCCAGAGATATTTTCTTTTACTTTTTCTTAGAGAAAAAGGAATAATGTGACTGCACCATATTTTTTTTTTGTTCAAAGGGATTCACATTCATATTCTCCTCAAAGCAATTTTATTACCTCTGCATACAGGTTTCATAATAACCAGCAGAGGAGAAAGGAAAAGCACTAGAATAGTTCCAGTTCCAAAGTAGTCACAACTGGATAACATAAGGGCTCTTTATGTCATTTCACAGATTCTGCTAATGAGTGGAAGGGAAAAAAAAAAAAAGTAAAAGACTTTTTTTAAAAAAAATGTTTTAAAATTTGAGGTAGAAGGGTACACTTAAAATTTCCAGCCACGAGCAGTCCAGTTCGGTTTTCCTTTCAGCCTGTGTTATCTGAGACCTTATCTCATTTATATGGTAATACCTGGTCTCCCGCGGGCCGGAGCAGCGAGAGCGCAGCTCCGCGCCCGGAGCGCCCCGGCCCCGCCGGGCTGGCAGCGCCCGCCGCGACCCGCGCCCAGCGCCGCCGCTGCTCGGCCGCCGGCAAAGCGGGGCATTCCTCCTCGCTGCGCTCTCCACGCGGCTCTCTCCTGGCTGCGGCTCACACTCGGCGTGAAAACATTCCGAGAGATAATTGCCCAAGGAAGAGGAGGCGTACTGCGGCAGTACTCCTCAATGAGGAGCAGCAAAATTCACAGCGAGGTTCGGAAATTATTCCTGGGTGATTGTTGCAGCCATAAAGCTGCGTTTTCTTTAAAATTCTAATTAAATCTAGACAAAGTGAGAAAAATAAGTCAAAACAGATCTGGACATTAATGAGAGGTAAAGGCTTTGGTATGTTGCAATTTCAATGATAATTACTGAGGGATGTCTTATCCCCTCTCCACAGCAGAGGAGGAGCACAGAGACCTCTGGATTCCAACTAACCTTATTGTTCTCAGATAAAATAACTTAATATTAGACAGGTAGCAGACTAGCAAACATCAAGATAGAACAAGGAGATGGAATAAAAGTAGTCCATATAGATAACAAACTCCACTGTCATACTGACAGTTCAGATACTCTAACAAGGTCTTTCTCAAAGAAATTTTCTATAGGTTTGCCAGTAACCCATCATTCATTTTGGGGCACAACAGAACATTTCCTTTCAGCAAGTAATTTGTCATCACAAACTAGACAGTGGGTTGTGGTGGTTGTATGTGCTAGAACTCTGATCATGTCACAGTGGGCTGTGTTTTACCGACTGTAATCATCAAGTACAGGCTTCCAGCCCACCCAGGACACAAAAAGTTTGGTTTAAGGTGAGGGGTTTCATCAGAGTGTATCTTTAATGAAAACCAGGCAGCATATGGTTTGCTGGCATTGCTTTCTAAAAGGGTTCTGTGCCTCTCACTAGAAGAAAGCGTATTTTGAAGGCAATTTGGGGACAAGACAACTAATGTTATTTGTGGGAAAAGAAATCAGAAGGGAAGAGCAGGCTTTGGCTTATACCCCTGTAATATTACACATTATGCTGGTTTTTTGTCATCTAGCTGAGACAGGTGGATTTGAGAAAGATCGGATCTCTGCCCACTCTCTCATTCTCTGCAGGTCATAGGAAGGTGAAGCCTGCTCAGATCACACTGCTGATGGAGCACTGGGAGTTGCTGTTTTAGAAACACTGACTTAAAATGCTTTGCATTTAGAACACTAAGTTTTATGTGGGATTTACTTACTGTATTTAAAGGCAACAAGCAATTTGTACTGAAATGCAATTATATACTTAGGATTGCCAATGTAAAACAAAGGATTTAACATCAATGTGTCTGAGGATTGTTATCCTTTTATACAGAGAATGTTTCACACAAATGCCTTAATCCCTACCACATCATGGTGAGCCTTAAGCCCCACAGTCTGGAGTCTTTAAGATGACACTTCAGAGTTTCTGACCACCTGGTGGTAAGCTTTGCACCACTTAATCTCTAAAAGTGTCCCTTTAGCCACAGGTGCTTCAAATCCATGGTAAGAATGTAAAATTAAGGTAAGCGGTTCAGAAAGGCTCGGAAAGGGATCTAATTTTCCTGGAAGAGAAGCTCTCCCCACCATCACAGCAATAACAAAACCCATCTATTTCCACCCCAGCAAAATTTTAATGCCCCTCATCTCAGTCATATCATGCACCACTGGAAGTGCTGGATCATGGACTGCTGTACTGGGACATAGGGAACTAAATGGCAGAGCATCGGCAGAGGGGATGGAGATACTTCCATGAAGTGCTGGTATTAAGATGCAAACCATAAAAAGAGAAGTCACATCTGGACAATCAGAAGCAGCCTTGAGAGAAATATGTGAACAGCAGTCTACATAAATTGTTTTGCCTTAGCTGATAGAAGCAGAGCTGAGTTTATAGGCACAGGTCAGGAGATTTGGCTGTTAACCCTAAACACAGAGGATTCAGTCTTCTACCAGTTCAGGAGCCAGAGAAAGGTTTTTGATAGTGAGCTGTTGCAAGCTATGTCATCTTTTAAAAGCAAAAATATAACATACAGAGGCATAAAACCTCTTATCAGTTGAGAACAACAGCATCAGTAATGAATTTTCACTATTAATAAATCCTTCCTCCAGAGCTTCTCCAGAAAGCTTAATAAATATTTCATTGTGTTCCATTCTGAGAAGTAATCCAAAAGAAGACTGAAAATCTTGAGGAAAGAAGGAACTGTTTGAAGTGTAACATTTAGAAATGCTAATAGCTGTGAGGAAGCATTAGCACTGTTTATCTCTGATTGCACCAGGAGCAGAATATCTACGAGAGTGATTTAATGAGCAAGACATCCAGAGTAGTGCTATAATATGCTTCTCAAGCATAGTAGGATAGGATTCCAAAGCCACTGCAACCATGACACTGTAGCCTTAAATAGAAGGAGAATTAGAATTTCTTCCCCCCTCAGTGGAATTCCCCCTCCCCTCCATCATCCAACATGGATAAATTCAAGCCTAAAATACTACACTCATGTCTCGTATCACAGATAACATCTTGCTTCTGATACCTTCAGCACAAAACAAAAAGCCACACGCTCAGGGCAGAACAAAAAGCCAAGATAAGCATCTGGAAAGTTAAAAAAACAGTTAGGGTAAACCTCATTTGAAGTTGTACTAAACAACCTAATCTCTAAAGGCTTTAAATGAATATCCTCAAACACACTAGTAAACATTTTAAATATGTATTCACAGTCCTGTTGGATTCTAATGCTCCTCTGATGAATAAAGTTGATTCTCCTTCTCAGTAAATAATTCACTAGCAAAGAATTACTTGTCCTGGAAAAAAAATGAACAATGGGCCAAGAGTTAGGATAGTTGCTCTTTTCTGAGACATTTTGCCCTCAATTTTGACTTTGTGGGTGGAGGTTTGTGCAAAAGAGGCAGTCACACAAATAAAGTTCATGTTTGTATTCACAACTGCAGTTTAGTATCCATTTTTTATGACCTTTATTCTTTATTCTGTTAGTAGAAGAAAGAGTTGATGGCATGAAAAGAGAACCAAGAAACATATTTTATATAAGCTCCTGCCGCAGAGGAGTAATTTTCATATCCAAGGACAAAATGCAGTTTTAATTCTACCTGGGGTCAGGTACATTCATCTTGTGGTACAGTGTTGCTGGCACTAGATACGTGGGAGTGCAAGGTACCCAGGAACTTCATCTAGAGTAGAATCCAAAAACCAAAATGCAATTCTGTGTTTCCAAGTGGGGTTTTGTGTTTATTTAATGTCAGCACAAAGATGCAGCTAAGTACTGAAGAGCAATCTGATTAGGAATGAGGGTAACAGTAATAAAGCACTCCTAAAAAAACAGGCAACTCCAATTTCCTCCCTACTAAAAGTAAGTATTTTTAAACCAGAGACTTTAAAGCAGACTAAAACCTTTCCCAGGTCAATTCCATTAACTCTGTGAGTCAGAACATGGTTTGTCCTGAAGCACCACCAGGCCTGATCTAAACCCCATGGGAACATTTTGGATTGGACCAAAAGGGACAAGCAAAATGCATTCATTTTTGATATTTAAAAAATGCAAGAATTCAAGCCACACATATTCTTAATATTGCTTTTGTGAGATAGTTATATCAAGGAAAGACTACAGTGAGTCTGAAACAGTCACAAGGCAGAAACCTTTTGGTATGCACCTGTGCCTTCCTCTCCAATAAGCAAAATTCCAACCCAACAAGCTCGTCTGAAAAATGGAGATATTCACAGGCATTAGCAAACTATTAGCTCAAGATCCTGCAAAGTCCTGAAGCCAGCCTGGGAGACCCACTGCTTAAAAAAAATAAAAAAAAAAAAAAAGAGGAGAGTTCTAACAGAAATGAGATGTACAAAGGCATGTTAAAAGACTAAAACTTCCAGCAGCCAGTTTGGAGCTCTGCTTTAAATTTTCCTAAAAAAAAATGAAGCTTTGTGTACCTATAAAGTTAGGAGGAAGCCAAAAGGTTTATATACTAGAACCTGACCTCATTCATCTCACTTTTTTTTCAAGTTTAAGTGTGTTTGGATTCCGTTTGTTTCTAGACAACTTTCGGAAAAGCCTTATTTCTATACAGTATTTTCCACAAATAACAAAAAGCAAACAAAAATTATTTTTGTATTATTTCACAAAGACTCCTCCTCATAATTCAGAAAACTAAACATAAACAAAACTACATATATATAACTGAGCTTTTCTTTTTGAACTTTATCCATGAAAGTTAGCTTAGCTGCATGAACAAATCTTCATGGGTGACCCCCTTCTGACTGTGATCTTGGCACTAGAAACAAGGAGTGACACAACAAAATGCTTCAATCTGGAGACATAATGCCAGCATCTTAAAGTCTAAGCCAGACCAGTTCCCAAACTGTAAGTGCAAAATAAACTTTAGAAAAAAAAGTAAATCAGAGCAGCAATCACTAGGCAGTGTCTTTTAGTGAAACAGATTTGCACAAAGACTGAGTGCAGTTGCTCAAAGCTGTTGCATTTTGTGTATCCTCAGTTAAATCCCTGGAGTATCAGCCATCTGTGAAGCCCCCATCTGACCACTTCTGTCCCTAACATTGCCCCTTTATCCCAGCCCCACATCACACCAGCAGCAAGGTGGGTCATGCCTGCCTCTTAGGGGCTGGAGTTTGGATAGACCAGAACTATCAAATTCTGCCCTGCTAACTGCATTGAGATGCACCCCTCAGAGGTGACACAGAGCAGAGTCACACAGCCAAGGCAACCCAGCACAGCTGAGCCTGCAGAGGGGCAGCACTTCACACCAGCTGCACCTTCACCCTGGCCCCTCCTGCTTTCATCTGCTGGCCCTTGTCACTGCCAGGATGCTTCATCATGAAGGGCTGCCCCGCCAGCCCTAGCGTGGGCCAGCTTTGCCTCTGCTGAGGGTGTTCCTGCAGGCAGCAGCTACAGGGGAGCAGAACATGCACGGGGGGACAAGGACAGAGGGAGAGCAACAAACAAACGTGTCCCATGCTCAAACCACAGAATGGTTTCAAGTGTTTTCTTGCTTAACACTCTTATTAAATAATAGCTACACAGCAACTCACACACACTTTTGGTTTGGTTTTCTTTTTTTGATTCGGTTGGGTTTCTTTTTTTTTTCCATATTGCTTGATTTTGTATTTTACTTAGGCTGTGCCCCAAGAAATGCTGGCTGTTCAGCTGGACTTTCCTTGTGTGTTGGAGGTAAAGGACAGACTGACAGACATGGTGTTGGGATACCACAAGCACATATCCCTGTCCTAGGTATTTTTGTAAGTGAACAGGCTCAGAAAAATTCCTTCTTTTTTCTTTTTCTTATTCTGTCTCTCTCTTTTTTTCTTTTTTTTTTTTTCTTTTTTTTTTCTTTTTTTTAGGGGACCAGCATTTCTGCAAAATTTCTTATTGGAACTTCTTATACTAAACAGAGAGAACTCCCATCTGAATACTGCCCACAAGAGCTCACATCAAAAGAAAGGCATGGAGGGGCTTATGGAGGTGATCAGAGGAGCATTTTCTCATGACAGGAGGCTGGAAATCTTGTCTTGCCAGTAAAAAAAAGGCTGAAAGAGGAGAAAATTGCACTCTGCAAAGCATCCAAGAACTAACTGCCATGAGAGGCAAAGAACTGTTTAATTTAATAGAGATATTTAGATAAAGATATTGTATGAAAACAATCACATCCATCCTGTAAACTAGAAGAAGAATCCCAGCTATTATGAGGATGAAGCTGGGGAACTCTCTTCCCAAAAGTCATATTTTGTAAAAAGGAAAATGAGACCCAAAAAATGAAGGCCTCAAATTGATACATAAGGTTTGTGACAGAGAAGGGAATCAGATACCGTGGACTTAAATGCCAGGTCAGGTTCCCTAAAACAAAATCAATGTTCTTATCAGTGAGGGTCAAATGTGTTGAAAAGATGGTTTGCTGGGCCAAATTTTGCAATCCAATGTAGGTGAAGTTAGTAAAGAAAACTAATGTGAGAAAACAGATTAGCTTTTTCTTATATTAATAAACTGTTAAAAAATAATAAAGAAAATGTTAGTGGAAATCAGTACCAATGATTCATCTTCAGAGTGATTTAAAAAATATTTTCCTCCTATTTCACTCCTTCAGAGTAATTAAAAAATATTTACATTTCTGACACAGAGCACTACATTAGGATGCTACAGAATTAATCAGAAATGTTTTGGGCAGTCTTTTCCTTCTTTTGCATGGCAAAGAAAACAATTTATTGATAACTCAGTGTATGTGTTCTCCTGGCTTGTTTCTTTTTTTCCTTTTAAATTTAATTTTTGAAATTTTCAATACTCATGTCCTCAGGGAATAACATCCATGATTGTAAAGTTCAGTTACAAACTGAAAGGCTTAGACGCTTCTCTTTCTTCTGAACTCCTTTTGATTTGGGATTATCACCTGAGTGTAATCTAATTTTTTTTTCCTCACATAGTGCTTGTCAATCTGTAGACCTGCATTTTTCTTTCTCAGTGGCAGAACAGATCAATGAGAAGTTCTATTCCAGGATTCCCAAGGGTGTTTCCCTTATCAGTTTCATTACCAGGCCTATTTTATGTCAATCCCTATACACTACTTGCTGCATCAGATTTCTCTAAACCCTAATTCCAATACCAAAATCCCACATTTATCCTTTTCCAGTTAATCCTCAGATGTCACTTTATGTAAACAGGGAGATGTATTTGCTGTTGAGGAGTACAAGTGGTGTTTGTTTGGTTCCTCAGGTCCCTGTTGCCTCACCCCATCCTGGGAGCAAGGGCTGTGTTCCTGCTATAAACATGTTGTCACCATCTCCAGCAGGGAAACGGTGACATGGGGTCACGCACTCTCCTCACTGTTCCCTCATGCTCACAAGGATGTGCATCACCTGTCTTGGGAACCTGGATTCCCAAACAGTATTAAAAATGCAGTCCCAGCCTTCTTTTCCCCTTGGCCTTACATGAGGCAGAATCTCTCACATTTTAGGCAGCTCTGCTTTGTAAAATGTTTAGTTTCTGATCCATGCTCCGAGTTAGAAAGTCACCTTTGGTAAGAGCAAGCAACTCAATACTTTCATCTTGAACTCCTTCTACTGGAACCAGAGTGCACTCAATTTATCCAGCATGGGGACAATATTTGAAAGAGAAACAGGAGGACATGCAGGAATCTTTTACAGGAAAGGTTGGGCACAACCACACTATTTACATTCCTGCTTCTCCGCAGGCATTTCTGTTCTCTGGCAATTTCTTTCAGCAAGATTTCCTTCCTTCCATAGGAGCTCGGTCTGAATTATGCCATCTTACCAGTTTTTCTCTATTGTTTCAAACAACAAAACCCTTCATTTTCCTTTTTTCCAGCAAAATTGAAAGACCAGTTTCTCATATGCAGTCAGTGGGATTGGAATGGAATTTTCCCAGCACAATGCAGTCTTAAACAAAGATATGCAGGGACGCAGAGGTGAAGGTTAGTTTCTTTCTTAAGAGTTGAGGTGTTCTCCTGTCTCCATGGGGAGAGACAACTTCCCTCCCTCTCTACTTGTCTGTCAAAGAGCTGCCATTAACACCCAAATGTCTTGCCTCATCCCCTGTGAACTCCAATGAGTTAATAACCACAGCAGCTTTGCAGAGAAGAGCAGCTGAGAAGAAATACACCAGCGAAATTTAAGGGTTTATTTATTGGTGTGAGCATGGAAACATTCCTGTAGGACTTTCACAGCACCTCCCTGCACCACTGTAAACATACACAGTCTGCATACATTTCTGCCTAAATATCTTCAGAGAGCTGGGGCAGAAAGGTTTGTCTTGCAGTAAGTTCTTAGATTATTTGGGGCATTTCCTGATATAGCAATGCTGAACTTGGACTTTCCAAATCAACAGGTGGCACTGTCAGGTATCTTTGCATGTTGTACTGCTTAATCCCAGCACAGGACAGAAGATACTGGGAACTGCTTAGGGCCTCTCATGCAGCAGCTGAAGCATCTTCTAGAGAAACAGAATGCCCTGGGAGGTACAGGACTTGTGTCTATGTGATGGCAGAAGGAACAGCAGGAGTTCTTGCCAAGGCGCAAAGGTGAGGGAGAGCCCCACATCCTCTGCCAGCCCCTGGTGCCACAAGCTGTGAAGGCACCATGGTGTTGTTTTCACAGGTGCACTGTGCAGGTGTGGAGACAAACTTCACTTCTCTGCCTGCAAAACCCGGGGTGATGCTGCTGCAGGGACGCAGAGGCAGAGCTCCACTGCTGAGCTGAACTGAGAATTAAATGCTGTGCTGGGAGCTGCCACTGGGCACGCTGAGCTGTCACTCTTCAAAGGGCTTGGTTGTGTAAGCAGGCCAAGGGAATCACCAAACCACAGACAATGAAAACAATTTTAAATGAGAGACTAAATGAAAGGAAAAAAGTTGTCAAAATGTCAAGGTTAATGTTTTCATAAAACTAACCTGGGAATGGCTAGACAGTATAAGTGTAAACCTTAATTAAAAGTTTTAAAGTGTGAATACAAAACTAGCTTCAGTCTAGACAGTCAATAAATCTATCCTCCTTAATGAAATACTGGTCCTTTTGGTATGGCCGGTCAATTTTCGTCCTCATCTTTGCAACATTAATACTCAGATCCCTGTCTATCAAAACCAGAGGAGCCATGCAGAGCAGGGCACAGCCCTTTGCCTGGCTCCAGCCCCACGTCCTCCTGCACCCCCGGCTGGGCCAGTGGCTCTGGGATGGGCAGCAGTGTCTGAACACACACAGCAAGCTGGGCAATGACACATCTCTGCCCCCACCCTTTTGCTGGACCATGATGGTCTCTGCAGAGGATGTCAGAGGCAGCTTCCTCTGTCTGCACAGCACCTGGGATCTTGAGGCAGTCTGCCACTTGGATAGCCAGAGATGGCAGAAATGGAGTCTGCAGTGCCTCTGAGAAAGCCTGACCCCAACATGTCTCCAGCAGATTTTAAGAGATCATTCTGAAGAGCTCTGGGATCTTGTTTTCCTGCAATTTGTTGTTAGTGGGCATCATCATGCAGAGTTATAGTTCTATATAAATAATAGTTCAATGTTCTTGAAATAAAATTATGTTTTCATTTATTTTGAGGAATGAAAGAGAAATGGTAAAACTTCACATGGTATCAAATTGTTTGGTTATTACTGGCTTAGTGCATACCGTATTTTATATACTATGGGTCCACATGAATTTTAGAAAGAATATATGTGGTATCTGAAGACACACAGAGCAGTTGTTCTTTCTTTCTTCTTTCCTTTCAATTGTTTTTCATACTTACTGTGTGCACAAGCAGGATTTGGTTAAATTATCAAGATTTTAGTGGAATCACCACACTGCGCTTAGACACTGAAACCTCTCTTAGCCCATTTTCTTTCATCTTTCTATCCCTTGTCAAGTACATATATCATTGCTTTCCTTAAACAAAAATTCATATTTTGTGACCAATGGGTGCTCTTTTTTAAAAAACACACCTTATTAAGACACAGTTTGCAGCTTGTGCTGCTAGTACACTGCAGATTTCCCCAGGGCAGGATCTGGCCTTGCACTGTGATAAAAACCAACAAAGTCAGGAAAAAGGTGCAGGGACAATCACCATGTTGATAACAAAGACTGAAATAACCAGCTCTGCCATCTGCTCCAGCTTATAGTCTTAAACCTGGACTGAAATTTGCCTTAATTTGTCTGACTCTACCCAGCATGAATTCCATAACTGGACTCCTAATAATATCATCAATATCATCTCAGCACATGAATAAAAGAATGCTAAACAAGTATTATGGCTCTGAAACAAAATAAGGATATTGGAATCTTACATCAAAGCAATTTTTTAAGGAGGCCATAATATTAGTTCAGCATTCTGTTATTCATAGTGCTAAAACAAGGCTGTTTCACATGTTCCAATCAACAGGGAGCAAACACAAGCAGTACTTCAGCTGCCCATGAGCAAATATGGTTGTGGATATTCAGTGAGAATAAGTATAACAAGGAAGATTACAGTTCTCTTCAGGATGGTCACTAATCAAACAGATTAGATCAGAAGCTCCTATCTTTTCTGTACAGAAAAGACAATCTGAAGTTTAATTTCATTTTCATAAGACAAAACATGAAAGTTATTGTAGCATATAAAACCATGAGCATATTGCAAATATTCCAACAGAAGAAAAGCATAAGCTGAGAGTCAGATACTCCAGATGAATGTCAAAATGTTTTGACTTATGTATAGATTGTAAATTGCCAAAGCTACCCCAATTAAAGCAATGTAAGAACTTACTTTCTTTCCAAAGAGATTTCAACTCAAGCCTTTTTTTTTCCCCAGTACAAAAAATAATGGATTTAATGCGAGTAAATCCTTTCTGCCTTTGCTCATTTACTAGTGAGGAATCTCAGACATGAAACAATGTGTGACAGAACAGTAGAGAAAAATAAAAATCTAACTCTACAGGAGATACGTCCTGGCACAGTAAACCAGCACTGAATGCTCCCAAGGCTGCTGCCTGCATTCATGGTTTTCTTTTATTTTACAGTGTTTTGATAAATTGAAACCGGATGATGCTTTGTAATGAAAACCTTTTCTCAAAAAGCTTTTTTTTTTTCTTCTGGGGTTATGGAGTTGTTTTGTTGCTGGGGGGGCTGGTTTTTTTTGGTTGTTTGTTTTGGGGTTTTTTTTGTTGTTGTTTTTTGTTTGGTTGGTTTGGGTTTGTTTTTTTTCTTTTTCTTTTTTTTGGGTTTGTTGTTGTTATTGTTTTTAAAATAAAGATAACTATATGCTTTTCCTAGCTCTGAATGAAAATCTTTACTGTATAATCTGCCTGGATCTGCAGAGTTGAAAATTTCACCCCTGCCATTGAGACAAATTTCTGAAGACAGAGGTATAAAGATTCAGAGATGTCTGTGAAGGTGACATACTCCGATTCAAGCACAGCAGTACAGGCAGAAGCAGTCTCAGAACTACAGAAATATCAATGGTTCCTAGAAATTTTGGTCAGAAGGAAACAAGACGGAGAGCCTGTACTCCAGTGAGGGACAAGCACCCAATGGAAGTGAATGGACAGTTTTGGGCAGAAGACAACCTGGATGGTTACAGTCACTGGTTTTTTAATTGCCTTTGCATGGGGTCATAGCTCATCCTGGAGAGGAGATCCAAGCACTGGTAAGGAAGGTCACCACCCCAGGCCTCGGAAGCCCAGGAGATCCCCAGTGCCTGCCAGTGCTTTTGCAGTGGATGCTCCATCACCCTGTGCAGCAGGACAGATTTCAGGGCCCTGCCCTCCAGCCCCAGGCTCAGTTTAACAATGGGCTTGAGCCACTAAGAGCCAGGGCAGCTTCCTCAGGAGCTGCTGCTGCAGCAACACCAGAAAGCAGCAGTTTGGACCCAGCCTGCCATGAGCTCAGCTCCCTTGCCAGGAGCACGAGCGGCGGAGCACTGAAAGGCCACTGGCACCTGGGAGACTGGGAGCTCTTGATCCCCATCACTGACACCCCCTGCCACACAGGACCTGGACACAGAGGTGTCATCAGCTCAGCTTTTGGGCATCACACAGACACAAATCCATCTCCAGACCTCCCCTGGGGTGTGGACAGGACCCAGTACAAGCCAGCAAGTGAGGGAAAGTGCTGGGGAGCTGCTCCTGGAGCAGCCTGAGGCAGGGGAGGGAAGGCTCTCAAGAGATGCCCCAGCCCATCTGTGCCTCCCGGTGTAGCTGAGGCAATCAGGGCTGTTCCACCACTTTCGGCTTCCTGCCATCCAAAAACTTCCTGCGCTGAGATCCAGCCTGGATACACGGTCACTTGTTGGACACAGTTTTGCATTTGGTTTTACTAAGAATCGCTTGGCTTGGGAGAATTTATACTTGGGTATTAGAGAGACATAAACAGCCATAAAAATTCAAGCTCTGCTTGTACAAATGATCCACTGATGTGTGTTAAATGCACTCTATTGCTGCACTGAAGTCAATTTGCAATTGATCATATTGCATTTCTAGTGTCAGCAGATATGAAAACATGTCATTTACCGATGCTTAATGAACCTCTATGCTGACAAGACATAAATAACAATAAGCAGCTCTCCAGTTAAGCAGGTTAACCAGCAAAGTACTCAGTGAAAACATTAAAGAGGTAATCATCTGGCAATTGCTGTATACTTGGAGCAGCTGCCCTCAAGGATGACTAAACCTATGCAAAGGACCATTACAAGAAAAAGGAGAAAAAAAAAAAAAGAGGCAATTAACTCCATGGTAGAAGCTGAAAAATTCTATCTGAATGAAGGAAAAAAAAAAAGTAATTGCCTTTCTGGATTGCATTTGTAGTCTTTTCTACAAGTAGTTGAGGTAATCTACTTAGTGGGGCTCTTTGACCAAGCTCTTTGACCACCTTTTTCCTTTGGAAAGGATAAGGCAAAAGAGCAAGTTTCTCCAGTGCTGCTTCTCTTAATTCTTCCTGGTAATGCTCCTCCTTTCTTCTCTGTTTTGAAGCGTGTTTCTTCCATGGGTATTTTAATCCTTTTTTTTTTTCCCTTTTTTTAATTGGGACAAAGTTTTCAGTTTTCTATAAAGTCAAAGGAACACAATAAAAAGGAACATTACCAGTGCTTAGAAGCATTTTACAAAAGTAAAACACAGCTTTGCTTTATACTTAATGGAGCAATTTAACAGTAGCTACATTCACCACTGGACTGAACAGAAATTTCAAGTTCAATTCAGATTTTAAATAGATGTAAATGGTGTTTATATTTCATCTATGAAGCCCAGAGCAATGAGAGTTTTCTGAGCAATCAAAGGAGTCCAAAAGAGTTTAACCTCTCATGGCTCAGATATAGCCACTACTCATAAGGCAGGGTACAATACAATACCAAACAAACAAAAGCAGTCATATGTTGCTATTAAATGAAGGCCAGCAGGATCCCCCATGCCAGAGGGGTTGGAGTTGGATGACCTTTAAGGTTCCTTCTAACCCTACCCATTCTGTGACCCTTACCAGCAGCAGCTCAGCTGGCTCTGGCAGTGCATCATTGTGAACCAGTACCTCACAACATGAGCTGCTTTAGAAAACCACCCCACAGCCACATTACCCCAGCCAAAAGGAACACTCTAGTGAAGATGAAGGAAGAAAGGGAACCTTCCCTTCCTGCAGAGGAAACACAGAGATATTCAGAGATAGCAGAGAAAGCAAGGAAGGTGATGCCTTCTGAATAGTCAGTTATGACTGATTATTGTAGTGACAAAAATTCACTGATATTTCAATGCTAATGTAATACTAGCTGTGCAAAATCAACACATGTATGAGACAGGAAGGGGAGGTTGTACATCATAAGAAAAGCAATTAGCAGGAAATTGCCTGTGTTCTTGTATGCCAAAGGAAGGCAGTTATATGTGACTGTGGGGAAGGTAAATCAGTGCTAAAGTGGTGAGTGGTGGCTGCTCTGGGACAATGTGCTCCATTTGCTCTGCAGAAGGAGCAGTGAGATTATCACACACCATTCCCTCATACTGCTCCACCAGTGAGTGTTAGTGCTGCTGTGAGAAAACCGATGTGGAGGCGGATTTCTTTACCCAAAATCCCTCCCCACATGTCTCTTGGATCATACAGTACTGCAAAGCTTTCCTCAGATGCCAAGCTCTGAGTTGGGAGTGCCACTTCACACATTCCTGATCTGTTTGATTTTCTCTGCAGCAGAAAATAAAAATATTTCAGAGACTTTAGCAGAACCTTTTTTGCTACATTCTCTGTTTGCCGGCCTGCAGTGGTTCTGATCCCTCTGTTAGGGACCTCAGCAGAGGTCCAAGCACAAACAAAAAGGCACATAGTGCAGGAGGAGCCTAAGAAAAAAATGTCATACAAAACAGAAGCAGTACTGTTGACTCATTATCAGATCATACTAGTAAGATGAGGATTAGATAAGTAGGGGAGCCTATTAGTAAAAGATAACCATAAATAAATTCTTCAGTTTGTTCAAGGTAATCGGGAAAAATATGTTGTTCAGATTACCTAGAGCAAAAAGACTTCTAAGGGTCTCTCCAAATGAGATGAGACAAATAAATCGCCTCAGTTATCTCTGTGTTGTAACCAGGGTGTTTACTTTGGGAGAGGATTTTCTGGGGAAAACAGAAGCACTTTATCATTAGATGAAGAAAAGAACCACCTAATTATTTGATGAAGAAAATAAGGCCTGACTTTTGCAGCCTCAAATCTTTGTGCAGGTATCCTACATGGATTTGAGTAATTTGGCTATTACACAAACATTTGTATAGGATTCCCCCAGGCAAAATCCTGTAAAAATAAAAAAGTACTTCTTTTTCTCAGCCTAGACATAAATATTCTTATTGGTCCTAAAGAAAAAAAAGCATTGCAGAAAACACTGTTTGCATTTCAGTGTCTGCAGGATCAGACCTTGTGATCTGACACCCTCACAAAATTGTAATTTGGCATGTAGAAAACACCATTCATCAATGGAAACTAAGGGAAAAAACAGTTATTAACTCTCAAGGTCACTGTAGGGTGATCAATATTATTAATTGCGTGCGGATAAGTTGAGACAGCAGTTCAGCACTTTAGCAATTATCTGAGATTCAATACAAGTATTAAATACTAACAGTATTCAATCATGGGTGGTTAAGAAAAGAAGCTCCCCATTCTGCTCACCTGTAGGAGGTGAAAGTAGAGTTCCTGCAGACTACAGCACAGCTGGACACCTTCAGCCCTGTGCTCAGACCAAGTGTGAAGGAGTCACAAAGGTGACATTGTATCTGTCTTGTCTTTCTTTTCACTGGAAACAGAATCCTCCAACTAGCAAAAAATGCCCTGCCTTGGTTATATTTCCAACTTTACCATAAGGTGAGAACTCCCAAGTTCACCCAGACCTCCTGTTACCAAGAGATTGCAGCATGACTTTTTCTGTGTTGGAACAGGAGTCAGCAAACATGTATCGGAACACGTTTTCGGGGAAGAGCGGGTGCAGTAAGCAGACATGCTTGCCTACACAGCACACAATACCACAGACATTTCTACCTACAGTCCTACCAATTAGTCAGAAAAAATCCCTGCTGAGTTACCTAATTTTATCATATGCAAAATCCTAAATCCAGGTTTCACTTACCTGTCCAATGTCATTTCTAAATCCTATTCAAGACAGCAAGAAAACATAAATTCCTAATTTCTAAATGCATGAACCTTTTAACTTCTACAATTTTATCATAACTAAAGTGTTATTCCTATTCTATTATCATGCCTTCAGCTGATTTATAACTTCAGTTTATCTTATTTGATCACTTTATCCCCAGACACTGACTTCTGTGGTTCAATACTAGTATAGACTCTCACTCACCCTGTGGTTTTGGGGAATGGGAAGAATCCTGAATTTGCTCCCTCTACTTGGTTAATCTGGGTCAGTCAAGAGCAGACAAACTCCCAAACAGAAATAATTCGCATTAAAATTTGCAAGAGTCCTTAAAAATATATATTTTTTTTTAATCCTTGTCTGGAATGGCCAGACCTTGGCTGTTCTCACTGAAACTGCTGGGAAGAAAGAATAAGCACTACAAGGCTGTTAGTCATACCACTTGTTGCTTGCCTGAAAAGGCCTAATTTGCTATAGTGATAAGCAGAGATGAGGAACCTGAACAGAATAAAAGTCTTGCTCCTGCTTTGGACCAGAATCTCAGGTGGATATTATTATTTATATATTCAAAGACTGTCACTGGTTCAGAGCTAAATTTCAGGCATTCATCCAAATTAAACCCAAAGCTTAAACCTTTTGACATGAGCATTGCTCTCCACCAAGCATTTGTGTAATTAATATATCTTTTTTAAAAAACCTTAAAAAAACCTCCAACAACCCACAATTCAAAACTGCATCAAATGAACTGGAAAAGTACAGAGAAAAGGAAGCATTCAGTGAGAGCCCAGAAGCCATAGCTCTGACTTACATAAGCTAAGGACAAGAAGTGTCTTCTATATAGGAGTTTCTTTTCTTTTCATGAGCCAAATTAATAGTGAAGGTGGGTTCACTTATAAGATGAATTCCAAAAGATGGACATTTTCTGCTGACAGCATTAGCCAACCCAAATATGCATGGGACCATTTTCCTCTAGTCCCACTGCCAAATAAACAAATAAATAAATTCTTTATTTAAATCAGCTGTTCTTCCCATCAGCCTAACCCAAGTGAAATCTCTCCTTCCAGCAAATAACACCTGCTGAGGCACCTGCTGCCCTGAGGCAGGATGACTGACTGGTGAGGTTGCCTAAGTTTGGTACTGACGTATTAAAGCTGTGACAGCATCTGGAGGAGCAAAGGGAGGGTAAAAATCAACCCAAACAATCACAAGAAGCAGTAGAATTGGACATGAAGGCAGAGGTCCTTAATTTATGGTTATTTTAATCAAATTTTGCCTATGGAAATTTGAAAGTAAGAGATATTGGTGCTGGTTTGAAAAAAGAAAGTACACAGGGCTGAGCTGAGGGAGGCACATGGATGGAGGAATTCACTTGAAGTATCACACTTTCAATTACATTGCGAAACCTGTTTAAGTTATCTCCCACTCCAGGATGCCAAAAGTACCCCTGCCACCTTCCTCTGGGCATTTGCCTTCAGCAGCTTCTCTAGGATGGGATACCTCCCAGGTGCTTCCCCAAAGAACACTGGATACAATTCATCCAGCAAAATAATCTCTGCTCTGTTCCAAGCTGCAGGTCATGACAATGAGAGACAGGGACACAGCTGGGTCCTTCACTAGGTATGGCTGACCACAGGGTGCCAGAGCCTCTCCCAGGAGCACATGGCATCCAGCAGGAGAGGATTCCTCAAACGAACACGAGTGCAGCAGCTGGCTGGCCCCAGTGGACTGCAGTTCCCTTCTGGGCTCACACTGCAGTCGTGCCCTAAACCCAGCGGATCGAGTAGTGATGGCATTGCAGTTTGTTTGCACAGGGAAAAAATAGCTTTATGCAGCATTCCTGACTGCTACAGCCAGCACGTGGGAAGGGAAACCTGGAGTGTGTAGGTGACTGCCTAGGGAGCCTGGTCTTTGTGGAGAGATGAGACCCAGGGATCTCAATTCTGTTCCTGCTTTTGCCACAAGGCTCCTGTGCAAATCCCCTGCCCATGCTGGACTGCAGCAGCCTGGAACTGTTCCTGGCATCACATCTGTTTTGACCCTCTCTTCATTACAAGGTCATTTAGGATCTTTATCAACAAGGCATCACATGAAACACACATCAAAGTGTCAGTGTCCTTTTGTTGCTTGATCTCCTTAGAAGTCCAAATAAATACACAAGCCCCTCTGCAAGGATCTAAGCACAGAATAGTGATCCTGAGGAAACTGCTCACTGCCAAGATCTGCTCAGCTCTTTCAACCCAATACCTTTATGGACTCTACTTGATATATAAATGTGCATTTTTCCATATGGAAATCAATAATAAATAAGAGGACTCTGTACAAAATTTCAGTCATTCACACCACCTAGATACATACAAAAAGCTAAATCTAATCAAAAGAGACAAAAAGTATGAGATTTTGGACAATCATAGAGACAAAATAATATTGTTTAATGATATAGCAAGTTGACACTATTACCTTCTCACCAGAGCCATCTACCCACACTGGTGGGAGTTGGATTCTTGATGTAAGTAAAATTAATCCCACTGGAATTAACTTAGTCAACATCTATTGAAGACTTACCTTTTACTTTTCTACAATTACTTCCACTTTCAAATGTCCCCAGGGTGATGAATTGTGGATTTATACACAGCCTACTGCACTTCTCAGACTTTCACTGTTGCTGCACTTTTTTAGTTGTCCCAGTTTTTCCCCTCGCATCTCCTTTTAAAACTTTGGCCATATAATTCACTTAAGCTTCTAAATGAGATACCTCTATAAAGAGCATCTGGGTCAGCCAGCCTTAATTTGAAAATGTCATTACTCCCACACTAAACTTCTCCAATCAATCCCACAGCAGCCATCATGGTTTGTATGCCTCCCAGAGCAACCCAAGTGAAACTGTGGTCCTTTCATCTTTCAAAAAGAATGAAAAGATGAGAAAGGGGTAAGAAAACGCCACCCAGGTGGTGAAGACTCAAATTGCAGAGGGAAATAGAGTGAGAAACTATGCTCATTTCCACAGGTCTTTTGGGCTGCAAAGGTGCAAAATGTTACCTGGAAAAAGGAAAGAACAGTAGGTTTTTAGCTTGTGTATGGCTCAGTTCCAGCTCAACTATCTCTAAGTCAACATCATTTTGCCAAGTTCAGAAATATTCAAGATGCTCCTGAGGTTCAGAATATCATTACTGTGTCTCCCGTATGGCCTTTCCTGCAGGTAACTGGAGAAAACTGTTCTGGGTCAGGGGAGTTAAAAGGATTACATCTCATCTAAAGGCAGGATGCTTTTCACTTTCTTAACCTGCAAGTTTAACAGCTGCATACCTGGTGTCCCTCTGCAGCCAGTTTGATGGAAGGCATTTTCAGAAGGCACTTCTTTTGCTCCTATAGTAGCCATTAAAATAGGTATTAAAATACCTTGGCCTCTAGAGCTGCTTTCCTACATTTCCTACATATTTAACTTTAAATGTCTCTGGGAGCCAGACCTGTATCTTCAGCCATAAGGGACTGGGTGCAGCTGGAGGTGAAGGTGCTTCCATCCAGGTGTCTACATGTGAGTGCTGAGTGCAGGTTGCAATCTCTGGCAGAATTTGCTGATACAGTGAGCAGACCCTGGAGAGCATTTCAGCCTACCCTCAAGCAGCCCACCTGACTGTGTGCAGCTCTCTGGTGTGGCCTGCAGCTTCCAGGACAGCAAAAGTCTTGTGCTAAATCTTCAGCTCTCTGAGGATAGCCCACTTATTCCAAGGCATCTCAAATGACACCAGACATGTTTAAGCAATTGAATGGAATCCCTGATGCTTGAACACCTCTTTGGGCCACTCTGGCAGGACTGACAGACCACCATTGACTATAAACCAAGCACAGACAGCCATTTCACATGTAGACAACTCCATGCAAATGCCAGTATTTGCCTAACTCCTGTTAAAGCCTACTCAGGTGTTACACACTGGTTGGGACATAGCAGCACCACAGCAAAGTGCTTTTCAGCATGTGTATCCCACCACTTGCTCCCCATTTTCCCAAGGAGGACACACAGCACAAGCAAACCTAGTGTCTCTGGTCACTTGTCACTGGCACTGCAGAAACAGGCTCGAGGACAAACTCTGCTCTGTGGGTTAATTAATGTTAGCTCATTGTTTAAAAAAATTAGGTTAAGTCATTGATATAAGGGGAGCAGAACCTGAGCCCTGGAGGAAGCATCTCCAGCAGAGTCATTAACAAAGCTTAAAGAGTCTCACAATTACTGCTCTGGCATCATGACCACAGCCCCTGTACAAACTGATATAAAAGGTCAGGGTCTCCTCCTGTCTGCTCTGCCCTAATTACAAGCAGAAGAGAAATGTAAATGCCTCTTTGAATTTCATCAGAAAGCATATGGACTTGTGTTATCATGGTAATAAAGGTAATGCACATTTGCTGAGCTCCAGTGGGGCATATCAACAAAAGCAGCATGTTTGGAGCAGTGTATTTTCTTAGCAGCTACACCAGACTCTGGATGCTCTGTGCTTCAATGTGGTAAAGAAAATAAATACTTTGGGTTCAGATTCAGTATCATTCAACTGGCTGTTTATAAAGAAATGGCAGGAGATGTTTAAAATATGAGTGCAAGGACAGGCTCTTCAATCTCATGAACCAATCTAGAGTTAAGTGAGTGAATCACTCATCTGCTCTGTGAACTAATAAGAGGAGAAAATCAACTCTGAGAAACCAATTATAGTTCAGCACCACCATCCTCCAGTATGTGATCTCAATGTCAAGTAAGTCTCCCAAAATCAATCTCTAGGACTTGCTGGGAAAGTTCTGCATGCCAGAATAGAGAAAACTTGTTTCCAGAAGATCTAAATGGACACATCCAAATAAAAAAAGAGCAAGATGGCAACATAGCATGGTCAACTAGAAGCGGACATATAAAAAGCAGGAGTTAAAAATTACAGTGGTCATATTAGATTTAGCATTTGAAATTCCAATCAAAGGAGGACAGTGAACAGAATGAAGTATCAACCCCACTACACTACAGTGAATCATGGATTTGGTTACCTAATAAACCTCAAGGTTTATCTATGAGAGGTTCCTGTCATATTCTCAGGATACCAGTTCCCAGTACTCTTTAGAAAACATGTTGTAGGACTTCATCATGCACTCTTTATGATCTCCACAAGAAAAAAATAATAGTGTCAAATAATAATCTAGAGGGGGCTCAGATGCAGTGTCCTGTTTGGGACTGCATCATTTTGTGCTAAACTTGGAGACTGCACTCCCTGGTGAAATACCTCAAAGCAGAAAGGACTTTAAACAGCCAGGGCTCAGTACTCATAGTCCCTGAAGTCCTTGAAGTGAGAAGATCCCTCTGAAAGAGAGAGGCTGTATTTCATCCTCTGTGCCAGTTACTATATAAACCAGCATGGCCCTATGCCTGGATTTGGAAGCCCCAGGCCTGATTTTCAAAGAGACCAAGCACCTAAAGTTCCAGCTGAACTCAGCAGTTCAGGAAAACCAACTCACAATAGCTGACCAGACAAAATGAGAAAAATCTGGTTTAATTTTCTTTTAACTTTGTCTTCCCCAAACAGAAAACTATAAAGTAAATTCTCCTCAACATGAGATTTGAAGTCACACTCTCCTATTACAGCTTTTTTTGTGAGGTAGAAAATTAAAAACAACATGCCCACCAGACTGAAGATCCTTTAGCCTTGGGGGAAGGGGTTAGGGTTAGTAAAAAGTAACCACAAACTGTATAGTTACAATTTGCCTTATGCTGGCAGGATGATCAGAAGATATGTAGGTATTTTTCTGCTAAGTGGAAGCCAGATGAACAGTTACAACTTGGACATCTTAGAGGAGTTCACAAGACATTAAAAATAATTAACACAAAGCTTTTCTCCAAGACTGGGGGGAGTCTATAAACTCTATTTCCTACTCCATAGTCTTGCAACTGAGGACAATTTTCTTTGTCTTAATGATGAATAAAGCGGTTCTGAGAACTGCTCTGGGCAACCATCACTGAGATCTTATTTTTTTATCTAGCCCAAAGTAGTTTTGGGTAAGGGAAGAAATGTCAGAGCTGTCTGCTATTCTGCTGATGTAGAAATAACAAGATCACCACATGTTGGTCTAAGTCTCAGACATGAAAACCAGCTCAAAGAAGCATTTGCTGATGGCATTGATGTGCAAGTGGCTCAGGTTTTTTGTAGGGTCTCAGTTCTCTTGAGCTTTGACAGTTATGGGTGTTTTCATAAATGGAAAGAAAGGACCCAAACCTACTGACCCTGAAGCGTTAGCCATTCAACTCTACTGTGGATCTTGCATCTGGAAAAGCCCACAAGCCTGTATATCAGCAAACTGTCACATCAAGCAGCTGAATTACTGTGTGATGACATGAGCCACAGCATCCCATGGCATCAGAGAGGGGAGACTTTTCTTGCAGAAAAGAGCATTGAAGAAGCTGAGCAGTGGGACCCTCGGGACTGTTGGGGAACTGAGTGAATCAGCCATGCTGCTCTGCTCCATGCTGCCGTGGCAAAACCGACTTTGCATCTAAATTAGCTAATTTAAAAGTGTCCTGGGCACCTCTGCACCATCCTTTCCTCCCTTATGCGACTGCATAAGAAAATTCAAAGGAAAAGGCAAAACACAACCTTTCTAAATCTACAGACTAGTTTATTATCCATAAATGCAGCAGTTCTCCAGGCTTTTCCTGGCTGATGCTGTTCCCCTCCAAACCCAGAGACATCCTAGAAGTACTGTGTACTAGAGGTTATTAACACAAAAATAATTGCACAGAACAGACCAAAGAGAAAAACAGCAGGGTTATTCCAGAAGCCCAGAAACCCTTAATTTCTTTTTTTCTTTTTTTTTTTGCTATAATTTTTGTTACTATAAATCAGTATTTCCTAATCATCAGAGCACACTGCGATGGTGAGATGTACAAATCTCGAGAATGAGGCACAGCATCTTGTGCCTTCTAATTAGTTCTGATGGCATAATTGACTCTGGCTGGGCACCAGAGCTGGTACAGCTGTGAGCTGACAAGGCTGTGAGGAGGCAGGAGCAGGTATAGAAGAAGATGAGCAACAGCAGAATCACACACCTGTGAGAGTGAGGCAAGGAAGGGAAGACCCTAGGAATGAGGGAAGAATAAATAGAAAAGATCAGAAGAAATAGAGAAGGACTGACAGGCAAAAACAAATGAGAAAGTAGTAGTTCTGTAGTCTGCCTAGGAGAGCAAAGAACCTCTGGTTGAAGTTGATGAAAACTGCACATTCGTATTAACAAAGGTTCTGAACATTAAATACTTGTTAAAGATTTGGTGGTTGGTTGTTTGGGTTTTTTAAGCTATTGTACAAAATCCTACTGAGATTTTTTTCATGGTGACATGGTCAGTTTGTCAACTCCAGTGACAGAATAGAAGCAGGGAAATACCTTTGAAGCAGGATGTAGGAACAAAGAACACAATAAGGAGTCCACAAATAGTCCCAATTTGCATAAAATTATGATAGGAAAAAACTATGATTTTAAGGGTAAAGGTATGGATTCTTATGGATTCCGTCTAAGGGAAAAGGTATGGATTTTCCTCTCAGTGCATCCAGAGTATTCTCTATAAACATACAGGGTTGTTGTTAAACAATGTTGGCATTGATATTGTATCTAATTAATTCACACATAGCACTGGGAGGGAAAATTAATACATTCCCTCTTATTTCTTTTTCTGAAATTAGATGCTTTGTCATATTCATTTTCTATTTTGCTATAACCAAATTCCTTCTTTAATATTTTTAAAATAGTACTAGACCTGCTTCTAGGGAGTTGACAGTAGTAAAAAGCATTCAGCCAGCCAGCCTCTGCCTTACCTAACAATTTGGAGGATCCTGAATGTTTTTGTTCATATTTTTCTTTCCCCATGCTTGCCTTCACCACAAAGATGCTACCCACCAAGGAAGGAAGTGCTTCCCACCACAGCTGCCACTGGTGCTCCTCAGCTTCTAGTTTCTGTCTCCTGCAGTTCCCCACAGCAACCTCTCCATCCTCTGCAGGGCTTAAAATGTAAGAGCAGTGTGTAACCTTTCTCGCCAGTGTTCACCTTTTCAGACCCGAGAGCCTGACAGACACACAGAAACAACCTCTGCTCAGCTTTCTCAGAGGCTGGAAATGGGTCACTCATCCCTCACTGGTTTCTCACCTCCCAGGACAGCTGAGAGCAGGATTTGGCATCACAAGGGTGGGATAACACTGTTACAGAACAAGAGCAAGTCACAGGCCTGATGCAGCATGGAGATGTCAAGGGTGGTCAGGGTTCCTTTGGACATGCAGCCCTGCACAGTCTCATCAGACATGAGATTTTCAGTAAGCTCCCCTCTCTTTATTTCACAGTATCCTGCCTAGGACAAAGGTCCTTTGAGGTTTATCTAAATCACAGTGGTTCCCTCTTATTTGCCCATTATGAGCATGTCCCTGTTGGAGTTAAAACAGATTAATGATGAGGCATGACTCTTTCCTGCAGAAACTTTGCTCTTTAGATACTATCCTTTTTCTTTTTTTTTCCCTACTTTATATTCTCTCTTCAACCAGCTTGTGAAACAGAAGCATATATCTGGATATAGAGAGTGTGCTTTCTCAAATTATCTCAATCCTGTTTTCAACTCTGGGTACAACTGTTACCTTCCACTTCTCTGGCAAAATAGCTGTTTTTAATTAAGAAAGGCATATTTTTGCTGCAGATCAGCTATTTCATACTAAGCTCCTTCAAAACTTTTCAATATACCATCTGGAGCTGATGATTTGCTGCTTTTTAAATTATCGATTTGTTCCAGCTTTTCCTTCTGACACATCTTGATTACCAGAAAGGAGCAAGTCCCAGTAGGTATCACTCTGATATTCTCTGCACTGAAGAGCACTGCAAACAAATAATTTAGATTCTCAGCAATGGCCTTATCTTCTTTAATTTCTGCCTTTAATTTTCAGTGATCCAGTTTCTGAACTCGCAGTTAATTCCAGCTCTTCTGACTGGCACAGCTGAAGCACACTTATTCTATAACTCTAGTATTTTGCAGGTCACCATACCTCCTTTTTATTTCCCTTTCATTAGTCTTTACACTAATTAATAAACAAATGTAATGGAAAGCTAAAGTTAGATTTTCAGATTTGGAAGGATTCCCTGACACTCAGTTGTACTGATTTCCTCTTTGTTTGCCCAGTATTACTGTTTTTGGCAACATGCATGCCCTCCAGACTCTATTATTGTTCTTAAGTGGAATTCATGGCGTCTTCCTCTACTCTTCCCTCAGGAGCTTTTGTGACAAATCCTCCCAACACAACCAAAACCCAGATGCCCTGAAATTTCAAACACTTTTTTGTACTTATTTCCCACTAAGCTGCAGGACTTTATTGCATTAATATGTCTGCTAGCAGCTACAGATGCAATCTTGTCTTGAATTCCTTTCTGCATACTGATTAAGAACCAAAAATCAGGATATCAGGATGTAGGCACCTAAATAAGGTGGCATTTTGATCTGAAATTTCATACTGACTTATGGCTCTGGCCCAAACTGGGAAAACAGGCACCTACCCCTTTTTTTAATACTTTCCAAAGGCAGAAATTGGACAGTACCTGGCAAACCTGGGGTGTGTGATCCATACCAGAAGCAACATGGTATTGGAAACTGCCTGTCTGCAACAGTGCAATGATCAAAGTATTTTCTTCCAGACACGGAAAGGCTGCCTGGGAGGGAGCTCAAGCCATCATTGCCCATCTCAGATTAAGCACTTGGGCACCTAGCAGGGAACTAGGGGGGAAGAGAGCACACCCTTCCACTTGTTGGGACAGGGTTCCCGGCTCAGAAAGAACTGCAGAGCTTCTGGGGTGAAAGGAGGCCTGGCACTATAGCTTGGTGGTTTGGGGTCTCAGAGCAGAAAGGTCTCCAAGGCTTGAGTCAGTGTGCTGATCCTAAGCACTTCATTTCATCCATGAGCTCAGTGCAAAATGGTCCCTAAAACAAAGGGTGTAACTTAAGTGTCTGGTGCTTGTTGAGACTCTTCTTCAATATGTAGGAAGAGCTTATCTTTTTGAGACAGAGATGTTAGGGACGATGCTAAAGTTGTGACCTGAGCCCTGAGCCATCTCCTGCTCAGAGCACTCATTCCTCATGTCCAAGGAACATCCAGCTCCTGCCTGAAAAGTTTGTCTTGACAGTTTGGCAGAGTGAGCTGAACTGTACCTGAAGTTCACATGAAAAGCAAAGGAATTTGAACAGGCTTGCTTTGGGCTTCTTAAACTCCTTCCTGAATTGTTGTTCTTTAGTATTTTCTTCTGGTTTCCTTCTGCTGACACACCTAAACATGGCTGGACAGCAGATTGCTTCCCTACTCAGCTCATGCCAAATTATTACTCATGTAGCAAAAGCCCCCACAAAATGTCGGCTGAGCTTTAAATCATTCATTGCTAAGAAAAAAAAAATAGAATCCTAGCACTGGCTATTGAATTGCTGTTAATGATTTAGAAAGACAGGACTAAAATGCAGCACCACAGACATAATCCTCAATCCTTCCACCACTGGTCTCCCCAGTGGTTCTACTCCAAAGGAGGTTAGAGCATCCTCTCTCTGATGGCTCGTTCCTCACCAGCCACTTCACCTCCACCACTGGCCATGCTCACTTCAGCCACAGAGAAATGGGTGCCACAAACTCAAAATGGTTCACTCACAGCACAGTGGTGGCTGCAGTTAGGGAGGTCCTGTAACCCACCCAGATACCTGCAGGAGGTTTGCTTTTGGCATCTCTGCCTGCATGTAGAAAGATCTTATTTTGGTTGTACCCATTCAGATAAAAAAGACCTCAGGCTGGAGAAGTGGGGAATTAGATTTATATCACATTTAAAACCCTGGTCACTGTCTGGTTACACATGCAGACATGCTCAGAGACAGAAGCACTCCTGCAGCTGGGGAGAGGCCCTTGATGTTCCCTTCTCTTAAATATTCCTCAAGTAGCCAGTCTGGTGCCTTCATGTTGCTCCAGCTACTCCCAGAGCATCCACTAACCTGTTCCAGCTCCTGCCGATCTTTTCTGGCCACCTTTGAAGCCTCTGAGCCAAACGAGATGGGAGGACGCTAATAAAACAGTAAATCGACAGAAAACGTCACCACAACCCTCTGCCCTCCTGCTCTGCTGAGACACTCCGGACCCAAAGAACCCCAAATTCCCCTTTGCCACCCGCGATCCTGCCCCCCGGAGGCTCGCGGGGGTTCCGCAGCCCGGCGCCCACAGGCCCCACAGGTGCCGCTGCCTCGTGTGGCGGGCCCGGCCCAGCGCCCGCCGGGGCTGCCCCTCGCCCCGCCGCTTACCTTGGCCCGGCACGTGTGCGGGACGGGCCGCCCCAGGATGGCGCAGGAATGCCGGCAGGGAAACCGGCAGGGAAACCGGCAGGGAAACCGGCGGGGAAGCCGGCGGGTCCCCGAGGAGCCCCCGGAGCGGGCGTGCTGCTCCCCAGGCGAGGCGGCGGGGCCGCGGCGCCCGGCCGGGGCACAGCGCTGCTCAGGCGGCGGCTCCGGTGAGGGCAGCGGGCTGTGGAGCTGCTCCCCGCCTCGGCGTTACCGCCTCGCCAGCCGCGCGGTCCCGGCGAAAAACATCGCCCTCAAGCACTGCCGTCATCTCCACCGAGGGCGCAGGGCTGGCTGGCGGCGGGCGGCATCGCCGGACGCGCCTGGTTAACACCGACACCTTCTTCTCCCAGAAGAAAACCCCAAAGAGTAAAATGCAACACCGATGGAAAACAGGGAGGACCGCATTGAAAGATGCTTCTGGGTCAGGGCTGTGCCGCTTCCCCGGTCCAACAGCACCATCTCCTGGGTGGCCTCGCCGCCCGCCGGCAGCCGGCCCCGGAGCAGCTCCCCGGGAGGACCCTCCGCAGCTTTCCTCTGCCACCTACCTGTGTCGTTATTCGCTTTCTTTCAGGCGCTATCCATATTTTTGCAATTGTTTCCTATCATATTCTATTGCTTGTCTTTCATGAAGTATCACGGATGAGTAAATAAATGAAATACTGAAGAATACTAGAATCTGTATATATATATTTTTTTTTTTAAATCAGGAGTCAAAGCATTCTTGAATACCAGCCCTAAATCTGTTTTTTTCTTGAGCTGCGAAGGTATAAATATGTATCCAGTCTTCATGGAGGACATCCTCTTTGAAGTAATCAAAATGTGCTGCTTCTCAGAGAATACCAATATTTTCTTCAGGGAAAAAAAAATTACTTGAAGAGCTGTTTAGAGTTTAGACAAGTGAAAAGAACAGAAACTATAGATTTCATAGTATTACCATTCAATGGGGAAATCCTGTCTGACAAGTAGTATTCAAAGATCCTCCTTATAGTGTGTATTTGAAAGATCAAAAATGCTTGTTGAGCTACACCCTGTAAAAGCATGTGGTTTTCACTCACTAGATCATAAGTTTAAGACTAAAGGCCCCAAAACTTTATTCTCTCTATAGCTATTATCATACAAGTAACAAATAACTTTTGTATTTTAGTTCCCTTTAGGCTGCAAAGTGAAGATTTGTTTCACTCTTTTGAGGGTAAATTGTACATAAAATCTTTCACATTTTGAAGGCTGGGCTTATGTAAGCCAAAAAAGTTTCAAATGATTTTTTTTTTTTAATTCAATACTCATCCAAAGCCCCTTTTAACTTAATTTACTGTTAAATGCCTGGCAAAATTTTACAGAAGCTGACCTTTAGAAGATTCTAAGTAGGTCCCTCTACAAGTTTTAAGCTAGGAGGGACAATATGTAACTATAAATACAGACATACATGCCTGCACCTGTGCAGGAACAGTCTCATGGCTTTTTGTGTAAAACTGTTGCAACAATGAAAAGAAAAAATTAATTTTTGCTGTTGTTTGCTAAATTAACATCTTTTAGTGGTAAAGTTGTTTCAAAATTCATGTTGAACTTGTCCTTTGGATTCTTAGTTAATTATAAATCATCACCACCTGCACCTTAAAGGGTTTTGTTTCTTCTTGAAAAAGGGAGTATAAGCCAGCAGCCTGCTCTTCTGCTAGCATTTCTATGGTCCAGTTAAGATGAAATCCTGAAAACTGGAAAGATACAAATGCTTGTTGATTACATACAGCACTGTGCATTCATCTCAGTTACACCCCATGACTACCATGGATTTTATGGAGTACCATGGTCCTTCTAACTGAAACCCTTTGCTCCTGGCCTCCTCCCTTACTTCCAGAAAAACAAGGCATAACAAGAAGCCAGATGATTGGAAAAATTTGTTGAAAATAAAACCTGAATCCACGTAGCCATTTTAGTCCTATTTTCTGTGTAACTAAAACCTGCTTTCCCTGGGAGATTCCAGGAAAGGTCTCAAATAGTTAAATCAGTGAGGCCACGATCAGGTCACATCAGACAGCAGTGCTTTGACAGAGCTTTTAAATGAAACAAGCAGCATCCCAAAGGAAAATCCAAAACCAAATAATGAACCACAGCCCTTCACTCAGCACCATAAACAATGCAAACCCTTTCCACTCTCTTTACCTTTCTTTATTGTCTTTCCACATTTGCTCACAGATTCCTTAACTTACAGGTGACATGTACCTTGTAAATAATGAGTGTTTTTTTCTTCCACAATCCTGTAATATGGATATTGAACAAACCTGTGTAAGTAGATCTGGTTTCTGCAGAAGGGACATGCAAATCAGATTAGACAGGGATTTATTGATCAGGCTGCCAGCTCTGCTTTTTAATATTGCCCTTCTTAGAGGCAGGCACTGCCAGGGTCTTACTGGGATTCTTGGTGACAGCTCAGGAGAGATTTTCTTTGCTACAATTCTTCGATTTCTTGTTCTCAAGCTTTGTTGTTTTCCATGCACTTTGTTAGTATTGACAGACTCCCAGAAAACTCCTGCCAAAGATTTCTAGACTACTTTTTAAAGAGAACCAGAGAACTCAGTGAGAAGATGAAAATAAGCCTACACGTCAGACCCAAAATAAAGACACTTAAGTATTTCAGGGCATTTAGATGGTATAAAGTTATTTCTTCAGAGCAGACAAGCAATGAAGAATAATGACCATGTCCAAACATTTGGTAGCGAAATTAAGGCAAGTCATTAGGGTTGAGAAATGCACTTGCTGTGTAACCTGCTAATATGCCCTGAGCTGTTAACAGCTGTTTTCTCAGAAAAACAACTTTTGTGGTAATTGATTTTAACGCTCCCAACACAAAATTAGCAGCACAATAGCAAGTGTTTGCAACTTGCTTCCTTCTGCTCCTAACCAGGACCAGTTCAAGAAGAGCATAGAAAGTTATACCCTGCTTTGGTGAAGGTTTAAGACAGTAGATCAGCTTTGGAATATGAACAATCTCCTTTCCTTAAACCAAAGCACCTTGTTTCATATCAAAGAGGTGTGAAGTGCTAGCAAATAGAAAAGATTGTCTTAATGTACGATCTGATGGATAAGTTGGTCCACACAGGACAGCCTTTTAACACAGCAGCAACACCAAGGGCATCCTCAGAATAAAATGTAAATAGTTACAGTAATGGTTCCCAGTTTGGCAGACACTCATACTGCAACCCTGTAACAGAATAACAATCCCACATAAGTTTACATGCATTCACAAGTATCTCACTGTAAGCTCTCAGCAGGTCAATCCAACCAAGATGGATCCAGCAGCATCTCACCAGAGGAGCAGGCAGCCAGAATTCCTGCCTGCCACAACACACAAGAACACAAAGAGCAGGAATGGGACTGGCAACTCCACACACCCAACCTTGATCCATAGAAGTCCTGCAGGTGGCAATGCTCCTGCACAGCCCTGCCACCTGCCCTATCCTTACCACAGCAGACCCAGCTCAAGACCAGGCAGTTTTGCCTCTCTCTTCATCAAAGATGGCAATGGCAGGTCCCCATTTTTGCTCTTGGCTCTCCTCAGCAACTTCAGCTGGCCTGCTCAAGGCATGCTCTTGACCACTGTTACCTCTTCAGTCTGCACTCCATGGCAGAGGAATCCAGGATGAGCAAGCAGCTGCAGCAGCTTCCCCATCCCCTCCCTTACCTCCTGTGGCAAGCTGCTCCTCCTGGGGAGAAAAAAGTCACCCTTTCTTCCACAGAACCTGCCACATCCTCCTGACCAAGCATTCCTCATGGATCCTTCCAGCTGGCACCAGGTCCCCAGTTTGAGCTCAGCACACTCACTGGTAATCACCCCATACTCAGGTATTGGCAGTTGCATTGTCCCACTGCCTAAAAGCATGAGAAAAGCAGGTGCAAATCTCTCCTCAAGAGAAGCATGGGTTTTTTTCCTCAAAAAAATCAGTTTCTCTGTAGCATCCCTTTGAGACTGAAAGCACATGTGCCCTTTTGCCTCTAGTTTGAGGGACAGCAAAGGACGATGAGCAGAGTGCACAATACTGCCCATCTTCTAAAATGATCCCCTAGAACTAGTTTCTTGGGGAAAACACTATCAACAACAAAATAGAGCTCTTTGTGAGCATCTGAAGTTTACAATTTAAGAAGATGCTAATTATTTTTATTGCAGCTGGTTTAACATGATCATTTTTATAAATGTAGAACAACTGCTCATGCACACACTGGCTGGAAATGTACAGTTTGTACAGGAATGTAGGCACAAGTCCCAATTTAATTCCCCACTGTGGCTTTGTCACACACACTTCATGGAATCTCTCTTGCTGTAACTAACTCAAGAACATGTTCCAGTCACGCAGAGATTGATATAAACACTACAATGTACATTATGCAAAGGTTTAATCAAGTAATTAAAATCTGAAGAGGGGAAGAAAGTAGAGAAAGTAGAAAAACTTTCATGGTTTTTAAAAGCAGGAACTCATGCTGGGAGAAAAAATTTGCTGCATAGAGAATAAAGACTACCTAACAATGCTGAAGTTCCCTTTATGTTAAATTGCTGGCAGATATTACTGAAAAATATTCAGCTTGTGCAGAAAACTAGAGAGCTCTGAAACAGCAAATTTGGGGGAGTCTTTTGTTAATAGATTTATTTAGTAGTCAGACTAAGAGTTAACTATTGAAGCAGAAAATAATTAAATTTTCTTCATTACCTTTTTGTTTACTGGGTACATTCACTTAAATAGGTCAACGCAAATACCCAAAGACTTTTGAAATTTACTTCTTTTTTAAAACATTGTTTTACATTCAGAATGGCAAAACCTACTTGTGATTAGCCAAAAGTTCATTTAAGCTAAGTTCAAATGCTCAGAACAAACCTTCATCGATACCTTAAGCTTTGCATGATGAGATGTGGCACATGAACAGAAAAAATCCTGCACTCACACCTCTGTGCCTTACAGCCACGAGTGACTGCCCTGGGTGGAACCTCCTCCTACACAGTGGCCACACAGAGACCTCCACAGACCTGCTGTTGCACCAAGTGAGTGCACACAACACACACACCCTGACTGCATTACAACTGTACAGTGAGCTTACTGTTATCAGTTTGGCAAATCCTGTGCAAAATGTTCTAGTATAGTTTCTCCACTGCTTGCTCAAGTGGGCAGGAGAGATTTAGAACCAGAACTTGCATCAAATCTCTCCTGTCTACAGGTTCCAGTCCTGTTCTTGTCTTTCACTGACCATTTATAATTTCTTCTTTCTCCAGAACACATTTGATATCCCATGCAGAGGAAAACATCTTAGGCTTCAAATCAAAAGTAGTATCAGTTTCATTAGACATTTAAAATAATGAGCAACTACTGCAGACAATCAACATAAAACACAGTTTATTTCCAACCATTTGCCTAATTCACATGCAGACTGGTTTATATTAATTACACTGCATTTAAAAATAGCTTGGTTAGCTTTTAATCTTAGCAGTATTGCTAGAGCTGAAGCTACACTGGTTAATATAATTTGTTTTAATTTAGAGAAATGTGGTTAGGTAGGTACTGAACACTTCAGAGACTTTCCACAAAAAAATATTGATCCATTAAGTAACCTTTCTGCTGCACTCACCTTACCCACATGAACATTTAATCTGTAAATCCCATGTTTGAAGACTATGTTCTCCTGAGCACATCAGTCAGGAGAAAACACTTGGAAACACAACAAATATAAAAAATATAACAAGCAAATAATACGAGATTACAGTAATAACTGAAGTATTCTCCTGTACTATTTCAAGCTAGAATACTGAAGCCTTAAATAATTCCCACATTTTACCACTGACACAGAACTCCCATACGCAAAGTATATAAGCATGGGGAAAAGCTGTTTTGCAAGAGGTAGAAAAGGTTTTATAAAATATTTAGGCACAATTCTTAGCAGTTTTAAAAGCCATCAGAAAGTTACAAAGTAATAATGACCACTATACATGTATTTGTACAAGTTCTGTTTATTTTTACCCTTTGGAATAAAAGTATATATCATGCACTCTCATATAATCTTTTTTCTCCTATATTGTTGGAAAACTGTTTTTCTCCTATATTGTATGTGATTACACAGGTTTTACAGGCTCTCAGGAAATCTTATCACCAGAAGTTAAACAGAAAAACAGATGCACTATTACTTAATGCTTTTTCAAGAGAAGCAAGGGAATGCAAATGCTGTTTGTATAGGTTCATGTATCAAAGAACAGAGAATCACACATGTAAAACCCATAAAAATATTATTAGTTCTTTTGGTTTACTCCCACCTCAATGAAGAAGAGTGCTTTTAGAAGTGAACTTTTTTAAAACACAAATTTTCACAAACATTTGCTTTACAGTGCAGTGGTTATACTCAAATTTTCACAATACCCATAAATCAAAATACCAAGATCACTACATTTACCATGAACTAAGAGACATTCACTTGGTGTCAGTTCAAACAGATGCTTTCCTTGACCTAAAGTATGTAAGGCTTTATGGGCAAAAAGTTCTTATCAAAGATTTGCTTTATTCCTGTCATAGCATTTTTTTCTTTTTGCTCATTTTACTTTTTCTCTTGGTCTTTTTCTGCATCCAGAAGCGCTGAACGGATTCCGAGTTTCTTCAGCTCTTCTACAAGATCTCCATTCTGATGCATCTGGAGGAGTATATCACAGCCACCAACAAATTCACCATTGAGGTACACTTGTGGGATGGTAGGCCAGTTGGAGTAGTTTTTTATTCCTGAATAAGAAAAAAAAAAAGATTAGAGGTTTCCCCCCTCTCCTAACAGAATGGTGTTTTAAAAGGAATGCATTGCTTCTACCTGACTCTACCACTGACATTCCAATTTCTTTCCCATAAAGGCAAAAGATATCTACGTAACAAGAGTACTATCAGAAAAAAAACTGTGCTAAAGTTGAGTTTGTTTTTCACCCCAACTCAAAGATGTGGGTTGAAAGATATGGGGTCAGCTCCTATACTGACTTCAAGCAGGAACTGGAAAAACACTACATCTCTTTTTACTCCCAACAAGAAAACGTGACTCTTTCAATCAATTACAGAAATGAGAAGTATTGAAAAATATTGAGAACTGTTTACTTTCTTTTATATTTCCCAGAGAGACTTTACAATCTTTTATACTCTTACTGAACTCACACAGTTACACTTATTCCTGCAATTTCAACTGCAAGATACATTTGCCCCTGTAGAGGCCTTATGAATTTCAAATTGCTTTATCTTTCAATGCCAGACCTTACAGCACATGGGAGGGGCACAAAGGCTGGAGTCTTTTAAAAAGTGCTCATTTAACAAAATACAGCTCAAGTCACAATTATGAAGTACAGAATTAAAGTTTAAAATTATACTTTACAGAAGGTAAATGTAAGACCACCCAAAAAACACAAATTGATCAGCTGATACACACTGAAACCAGCTTGCACTTAGACATCACTAGAAATTACACAAGAATCTTTGTCTCTAATTTGCCACTTTTTAAATGACCCTTCACACAAAGCCATTATTTCTGCAGCAGAGGAAACAGCTAAAATCTACTGCTGCCTATTTTTATAACACAACCACAAGCATTTGATTAGATGACAAGTTTTGAATTCAACATTTTTATGCATTTTCAACATGCAGTGCCTGGAATTTTTCCAACAAAGGCATGAAAGCCCATACAGCAAACTTAAGCCTACAGAGGCACCTTTTCAGAACACCAGAGCCCACTCACCCTGGAAGTCAACTTCCACCAACTTAGACCTGAGTAGCTGATAGCATAAGATAACTTGTTTTCCCCTAAGAAAACATTTTAGTCTCTAGAGACTAAAAAGCCAAAATCCAAAATACTCAAGCTAAGAAAATAAACATGTAAGGAAATTATGCTTGCTTTATTGGAACTTAAACCACTTTTTTTAATAAATATGTATAAGTAGAAAAATATACAGTGGGATTGTTACTTTAATGTATAGAAGATGCAATATAGCTAATAATTCCTCTTAGAAAAATACAACATGCTTAAAAAATCCACTAAAATAATAGTAACATAGAAAAAAAAGATTGTTGTGACTAAGTGTTCTTAACCACTACATACGTCAGCTAAGAGACTTTATTCTGACTCCAGATTTTGTGCATGGACAACCAATGTTTCATAAGTCCAAAATAGGAACTTTAGCATATAAATCAAGGCCATAGGGAACCCATAACCATCTAACCTCCATCATCACCACTTGTAGTTTCTTCCTTAGATTGCAGAACTTTTAAGCTTTGATGTCAACTTCCACTTAGCAATACTTTTCTTAAATGCTCTTTGGCCTTTGAGTACCCCAAACTGTTTAAACTGCCCTAAATATCTTTTAACCCATCAAAGTTTTAATGAAAAACTGTGTTCCATGATTCAGACATGCCTAAGGATGAGCCTGGTCAAAGAGCCACTGCAGATATGAAATAGGTTCTATTTTTCCTAAGATACTGCAATGCTAAACACAAGTTGAGGACCAAGGGTTCAGCATAGTAAACCTACTGCTAACGAGCATTCCAAGGTAATATTTACACCAATAATTCTTTCACAGAAATATTTTCTTCAAGGACCCAACTGCACACACATAGAAGCACTGATAGTACTCTCAAGGACCTGTCCAGCTTCAGATAAAAATAAGAATACCATGAAGCCCATTTGATCTGTGGCTGCATTTCACATGCTACACAAGCTCTTTAAATGCCTCAGTGCTGGGACTCTCCCAGGTCACAAAGTGAGCCCTCCCTCCCCTGGGCCCCAAGCCTCACCCCAGGGCAGCAGCTACTGACACTGCTGCACAGCAAGTTAGCCCAGGCCGTGCTTGCTGCACTTGGGGTGCACGTCTGTGATGATTCTTTTGGACATCCCAAGGGATCTCCATCCCCCTCTCTGCAGACTGGCTCCTTGCTGTACTTCCGAAGCTGCAGCTCCTGCTCTGGACCACTGTTTACTCAGGAAAAACACACTCCACATATCAGGGGTTCAGTCTGACAGCTCTGGTAACACATTTAATGTAACTGTGAAAGCAGGACTGGTCCAAAGAGCTACTGAAACGGGTACCCAGCTCCAGTCAGCAATTCTCAGCCTCTCTTGGCAGCATTAGCACTAATGAGAGATGGGCCATGTCAAAGAACTAAAACAAGCAACACTCATTCCTACCATACTTGCTCCAGAAAAACAACATGTTTTCATGGATATCACAGAATCATTAAGGCTGGAAAAGATCTCTAAGATCACCAAATCCAACTGTTAACTCAGCACCATCATTTACGAGTAAACCATACCCCGAGGTGTCATATCCACATGCCTTTAAACACTTCCAGGGATGGAAATTCCAGCACTTCCCTGTGCAGCCTATTCCAAAGCCTGAGTACCAGTAGCACAAGCTTGACTAAGGGAAGGCTAGCCAAGGGTGGGAGAAAGGATCAAGAACACCTGCTGGCAGCAGATAATGTAGAGACAGCAATGAAAATAATCTGAGGGTGAAATACCCCAACAGTTTAAACACCCATTTTCTAGTATGTAATCCCAAGTTTCTCTGCCTGTGTTAGACTGGAACCAGTCTAACACTGTCCATCAGCTGAGAGCCAACTTAGAGAAACCTGAATTGCCATGGAGACCAAGTAGACTAGCTTTGCTCAGGAAGGATTTGTGTCAGGGAAGTGTATCTTCAGCTCAAGTTCAGATAGAGCACATGAAGTACCAATAACTTTAGTTTCACAGATCTGAGTTTTAAGGTAAAGAGGCAAGCAGGGGAGTTGTTCTAGCTTTACAGCTTGCCGTATTTTAGCACAGTGTATTTTTCACCAATTGAACCATAACTAGCTAAAAATAAGGTGCTTCAATAGATACAGGCAAGAAACCAACAAGCAATCCAGACGCCTGAATTACCCTTTCTCCAACAGCCTGCCCCTACTACAAATGTATAAGCACACATCCATTCAAACACTGAAGTTAGGTCCAGGTGAACATAAAGCTGGTGGCCAGCTCTCATACAGTGATCTCCGTGCAGAAAAGTCTTTTGTTGATGTACTTGATACTTCCACAGCTAAAGGTTCCACACCCCCTCCCATGCGTGCAGAGCAGATTAGGTTCACAGAGACAGCCCAGGAAAGGCTCACATGCTGCATATCTAAATGTTTGGCACT
Organism: Passer montanus; assembly: GCF_014805655.1. Classification (NCBI taxonomy): domain Eukaryota; kingdom Metazoa; phylum Chordata; class Aves; order Passeriformes; family Passeridae; genus Passer; species Passer montanus. The sequence continues at coordinate 8,415,092 of NW_024367372.1, forward strand.
CGAGGCCAGATTCTGGCCTTCAGGCAGTCACTGCTGAAATACACTTGGCAACTTACACAACTACAACTTTGAGCAGCCCTGTCCTCTCCTCTGTCAGAGGCTGCCACCCACAGAAGCAGGCACATCCTGGCTTTTTAGGGTGCAGTAGGTAATACAGTTGAAGCAGTACAAGAATTCTGCTGTGGCTGTGTCATTCTCCAGCTCTTCAAAGCTCTGTTCTTCGTGCTGGCTGTGGCACTCAGCTCACTGTACAAACTGCTGCTCCAACTTGCAGGCCCAGTGATCCAGTTAATAAAATGAGCTGCCCTCTGCACAGCTGGACAGGTGCCAAAGCCGGTGCATGGAAAGGACCAGAACAACTCCTTAAAGCACCTGAGAACCAGCAGGATATTGTGCAAGGGTACACTCCGTAACTGCATTCTGTGTAGCTTAGACACTGGAGGGCTTGATCAAGACACTAATTTCAGTTTAAAGCTCTGGTAGCCAGGAGGGCAATAACCTCTCTCATTGCCTAGCACAAGCCCGAGTTCATGTGGAGGAAAAATTTAAGTTACACAGATAGAAAATACTCTCTATTCACATGGTCAAGTGCTCAGGGACTATAACTTATAAAGGCACTGCCCATTCAGAGGCTCACAAAAGCCCCCTCAACCAAAAGTGAAATGTTGATATTTGATTTCAGGGTTTTGTTTCCTCCTTTTTGGTTTATGAATTGTGGGAAGAGGTAAGAGTTTGTACTAGCAAACTGTACAATTAACAAATTCAGATATGTAAACAAAGTTTAGAAAATTACCATGATTTGTTCACTTGCAAAGGCGGAGGAAGATACTTGAACAAAATCAACCTTCATTAACAAAAGGTGTCATTACACAGAAATTCCAGTATCTAAGCTTTTATACTATACAGCTATTATAGCTGTGAATTGAAAAGCAAACAAGGACTAGAAAAATCAGTCTTTTAGCTAAGAGCTAACAAAAAACTGAGTTAGTCAGATGACACCAAATACAAAGGAGAACAAAGTCACCTGATACATGCCAGCACATGGCTTTACAGCACATTTCAGTGTATTATGGGCAAGAACTGTTAATGCCACATGACTAATTACTATGTACTTGCAGGTATTATTTTGTTTTAAAACCTTCTCTAATAACCACATAAAACCTCAACCATCAGCTATGCTCATTGAAGAGGAAAATATGAAAAGCATTACCAGAACAGAATACTAGCTTTCCACAACTGGCAAAAAAAAACCTTATACAGAATAGCTACTACCACTTGCACAGTAACGGTGAAACTATTACTAAGTATTTCTCATGCAAAAGATTAGCATAAATTTGTACATTATCAAGAGAATCCCAGCAGGCAGTACCAGCTGTGAATCAAGTAGTGCAAGTTCAAACCATACGTGAAATTTCACCATACTCTTCACGGGGAAGACAAAACCTGATAATGAAGCATTTCAGGGGTCTTTAATTCGGCTCTCTATCTGTGACCAGGCAAGGCAGCGAGGCACAAAGAGCCCGGTCTCCAATCATCACCCTGCACACACAACTGTGCTCTGCTGATAACTGAGACCTCTGGAACACTACAAGGGCCACAAAAACCAAACCAGGGCCTTTGGGCAGCAACCTCAATGACACATCTCTGCGATACACTTGCAGTCCTACTAACACCCAAAGAGAATCACAGAATTAATTAGGTTAGAAAAGACCTCTGAGATCATCGAGTGCAACCCACGACTGAACATGGCACTATGTGCCAAGTCCAATCTTTCCTTAAACACCTCCAGGGACGGTGACTCCAACACCTCCCTGGGCAGCCCATCCCAATGCCTGATCACCCCTTCTGTGAAGAAATTCCTACTAGTATCCAACCTAAAGCTCCTCTGGCACAACTTACAACTGTCCTGTTGTCCTGCCGCTTGTTGCCTGGGAGAAGAGGCCGATCCCACCCGGCTACAGGTTCGTGCAGTTGTGGAGAGCAGTGAGGCCGCCGGTGCCTCCCGGTTAAACACCCCACACTGCCCCCGCCGCTCCTCACAGCTCCAGGCCCTTCCCCAGCTCCGCTGCCCTTCTCCCCACATCGAGCCTCGTTAAAAAACAACAGACCCCACCCAGCCCACCCAACAGAGCCAGAAGCGGCAAGTTACAGCTGGCACAAGCGCCGCTCCCACGGCGCCCAAGCTCGGGGCGCTAAGCCGGCCCGCCGCTCCCGAGGGCCTCCCGCACGGGCACCGGCCCGGCTCTGCGCCCCGCCAGGCCCCGGGCAGGCGGCTCCCGGCCGTGACCCGGCCGCTGACCTTGGCGGAGCTCGGGGTCCTGCAGCACGTCGTGCGCGCGGTAATCCTCCACGCCGTGCAGCCGCAGGATCTGCACCACGGCGTTGCTGAAGCCGCAGAGCGGCTGCGCCGGGCTGCCCTTCATGAACACCACCACCGGGTGCTCCCGCACCAGCCGCTCCACCCGCACCGCCGCGCTCATCGCCCCGCCGCCGGCAGCGCCGCACCGCGCCCGCACCGCCCGCCCATTGGCACACGGCGCGACGGGCCGCCGGGGAGCTTCCTCCGCATAGGCGCAGGCAGCCGCCAATCAACACTTACAGCCAATAGCGCTGAGATACAGCGAGACTTGTCCCGCCCAGCAACCCAGCTGTGGCTCCGCTTTCCTAGTGGAGGAAACAGAGCGGCTGCGGCTGCATTGGGAGAGAGACCTGTCAATCCAACGTAGATCGATTATTCCCGCCCCTCCCCGGACGCGATTGGTCAGACTGCCCCGGGGCGGGGCTTTGCTGGGATGTTCGGGGGGCGAGCGGCGGGAGGCTCCTTCCGTTTCCGGGTAGCGGCCGGTCCGCCCACCGGGGCCCTGCGCCAGGGCCGGCATGGACGGGCCGCGCTTCCCTTCCCCGGGATGGAGAGGCCGCGCTTTCCTTCCCGGCACGGACGGGCCGCGCTTCCCTTCCCCGGGATGGACGGGCCTCGCTTCCCTTCCCCGGGATGGACGGGCCGCGCTTCCCCTCCCGCGCCCCCCGTCGGCTCCGCGGGGAGCGCCAGCAGCACGGCAGGGAGGCGTTGCTGGGCGGCCGCTGCTGTGCTCAGCCCCCTCCCGCGGGCCCTCGCAGCCCCCCGGGCGGGGTCTGGGTTTATCCCAGGCGGAGGTGGGGCTCCCTCGGGCCGGGCTGTGTGAGGGTGAAGGCAGATCCCTGCAGAAGGGGCTGATGGCTGTGCGGGGGAAGCGGCGGGGCTGAAGCGTGCCGGGTGCGCCGGTGGCAGCGGGGAGGCGGCTCTCGGGCGAGCAGCGCCGTTCAGTCGGCGCCTCTGTCCCCGCAGGCGGCGGAGGCTGTGTGTGGGCAGCCGGCAAACTGCTGCATGGGTCTGTCTCCTTCCTCGCTATGGCTGTGTCGGGGACCGATTTGACTGCGTTCATTTGCCCGGGTCTGGTTGATTTTTGATGGGATAAAGCGGGCGGTTTGTCCCTGAGAAAGTAGCGGTGCTTTTCGGGCTTGGTGCTGATGGAGACCCGAGTAGTTTTGTAGGGCTTGGCCTTTTCTCCCGAGCGCCTGGCAGGGGTGGCAGCGGGATGGGAAAATGGGAACAAGATTGGGCTGGCTGCCTGCGGAAAGGATGGTTCAGTCGGGGCTGGAGCCAGGGCAGAACTGCCTGGTGTTAGCCAGAGAGAGCTGGGCTTGGAACGTGTGCTGCAGGCGGCCGCCCGTGCAGCCAGCTTTGCTCGCGCTCCTGGGCAGATGCCGTGTGCTTTCCAAGAACTTGGCGCAGAGCGAGGCGGCCTCCTGAAGCAGCAGGGCCTGTCCTGTAAGTAGAAGAAAATGTTGATGAGTTTTCCTCTGTACTAAAATACAGTCGCTCACAAATAACAAGTCACAGTGTGTTTTGAGTACTAATTTATATTGCAGCTGCAGCATCTGGACTTTTGGTATATTAATGACCATTTGTCATATTTATATTTGCAAGGAAAAGAACTTTTACCATCCAGTTCTGTTCTTGTGAGAGCTTTGCAGACCAGCTTCTTTTCAGCATTCAGAAGAGTGCTTGCCTAATTCTTGTTTTTTGTGGAATCCAGCTGATGCTTGAGTGACAACTCTGTTTTAATTTTTTGAACCCACCCTCAGGATCACTTCTGTTGCCTTTTATTTAAATTTATTAAGAACATATTCCAAAGGGCATTGTTGCAAACATGCCCTTTGTCATCCCATGTGAATGGGTTATGAATAAGTACAGTGTTGCTGCAGTATTTAAAAGCAGATGTGTTTATGAGGAAATACTTTCCATGTTTCATCTGAAGGCGAAGTTTGTATCTTGTATTGCTGATGAGCACCATGTATTTTGTGAGTTTGGTGAGTTGCTGAAAGCAAAACATCACAAGCCAGGCTCAGCCATGGTGATCAAGAGGAGTGTTTGCTTTTTGTGGTTAATATGTTTTGATTAACATGGTGAGAGTTGTGAAGTATGAAAAAAAAATGTTCTGTTTGTGCTAGATGGAGCTGCAGTAATTTATGCAGAGCAAAAGTATGTTGTCCTATTTGTTGGACTGTTTGAATATACAAAGATTTTTTACACGAAGTGTTAAATTTAACATCCCAAGGGGTCTCTTTTGTCATTTTAATGAAGTATAAAGACTCCTGCTACTTCTAGATCTTGGGGAGTCAAAATGGAATTAAATAAAAATTGATTGACAAGAAAGATAACTTTTTTATTGTTAAAGGCTACTAAGTGTTTTCTTTCAATGAAATACTGGGCTACGAACAGAATAGTGTGGTACTTGCCTTCCTGAATTTTGTCCTACCTATTCCTACAAAGGGGTGGTTCATTAGAAATAAGTAACATAAAGACATCAGACTCGAGCGTAACACACCCTAGTGAGCATATATTCTTTCAGCAGTGGTGTCACCAGAGCTGTATTTAATCCTCTGTGGTCTAAGAGGTGCCCTGGGCTGGTGGTACCCTGGGCACACCAGGCCTGCAGGGAGAGCAGCAGCGAGGAAGCCGAGGCGTGGCTGCCAGAGCCCAGCAGCAGCAGGTGCTATATTCCTCCCACAGCTGCCACTCTGTTGCCACGGAGGTAATGACTTCTCCCGTGTCATTATTGATCTGTCAACAGTAAGAGCAATTTTGCAGTCTGATATTGTTTAGCAAATAGAGTAAAGTTTGCTGAACACTGAAAAAACTGCTATAAAATGCTGGAAGGCTTCTCAGAAGGTTTGTGTATTAGGTTGAATAGAAGTACTGAATTTGTCGTTATTGTAGTTTATGAGATTGGCCTATGAGATATTAAGCTTAACAGAATGCTTTTTAATAAAATATTTAGTCTGGTCAAATACTTTTGGATTATGCAATATGCAGCACTCAGAGGATAAACACTTTTACCTACTGATAGGACTTGAAACAATTTGTCCATGTACACTCTAGAAACAAATAATTATGTCACCAAGTTCCATCTTCTATTAGTCTAAGTGAAACTTCTTGTGTTTTCCAGATAATCATTTAAATCATCTGTTCAGAAGAAATACTAATGGGATTGCCATAAGATTCCTGACATTTTGCTGATGTTCCTGTTAGAAGACCTGTCACCTCATTTTGAAAACACTGATAAAAGCACCAGTATTCAAACTTAATAGGGCTTAAATGCTCCTAGTCAGTCATAAACGGGTTAACTCAGGCATTCTGCTGCAGAACAGAATTATGATTTATAAGTTTGTAATTTGTTCTCACATGGTATACAAGAAGGTAGACATGCAAGAATGATACTGTCAGCAAAAGCTTTTATTTCTTTTTAAAAAGGGGAGGGTTAAATTAGCTAATGAGAGAGAAAAGTCTAATTTCTGCTTATCAGAACAGGACATGTTCTTATGTTCAAGGCTGATATGTCTGTGTCATTCTGAGCTGTGATAGTGACTGAAAATGAAGTCCCTTGTTGTGCCCTGACAATTGAGCTCTATTTAGGTGAGGTTTTTCTGTTGAAGTTTTTAAGTGGGGTAGCTTGAACTCCACCTGTTTTGCATGGCAGGTAAATAATCTCAGTGTACCATCATGCTAACATCTGGCAGCATCTGCATATCCTCAATTTTGAGAGCACTATGAACACTTAAAATGTTCTTAAAATTCTGGGCTGCCTAAATGATCAACACTGAAAACACTTCTGTGAAATGTTCGTGGTTATTTTGGAAATGTGCTAGGTTTAAAAAGTTGTGCAACAAACAGCAGAAACAGAAATGCAGTGGGAGTTTTACAGGGAAATTGACATTTTGACATCTGAACTGTACCTAACTTCCTGTTTTGGGTCTAACCTGGAAATCTATAAGCAAGTTTGTTTCTGAACTGAATTAAATTATATTCATGGATTAACTAACAAATATCCATCGCTTTATGGCATATTCCTAAGAGAGTGTTTGTGTTAGCCTTAAAATACAACATTCCATTTCATAAATGAGATTGGTGAAGAATATTTACAAAGTGACCTGTATCAGTTTAAGTGATGGGGATAAACGTGACCTAAGGCAGTTCTTTGATTTAAATTATGTAAAGATACCTTCAGCAGAGAGGGGTCATGGTAATAATCCAAGGAGTAATGTCTGAGGCCCACATTTAACAAATAGAACAGAAGGTCATGTTCAGGCCTGAATGTGGACCTTTACATGAGGTACTCTTTAGACTTCATTTACTTCTTAATGACACTGATATCACTGTGTGCCTCTTTGCACTGAGCTTTGTGAGTTATGACACTCTTGAAGCAGGGACAAGTAGTATGACCTCTGTGTTAGAGGAGCAGATTTATTCTTTGGGATAAGCTGCTTGCAACAGTTCTGGCATATGAAAATCTGTTAGATCCTTATTTCTGATTTGCAAATGGTAGTGGTTCTTGAGTCAGTTTTACAGAGGAAGCATAATTTTATGTGTATCTATTTCCATGCAGAACTAAGAAATACTGCCTCTAATGAGATCACCTCTGGCCTCTTTTCATCCAGGAATTAGGAGTGCTAAAGTCTTTGATGAGCCTTAGAAAAAGATTGGGCAAGCTCAAGAAAAAAATTTCTGCTAAATAGAAAGACACCATTCTGGTATCAAGTCCTGAGCCATAGAATGGTAGGTGTTGCAGCCCATGCCGCAGCAGAGACAGCCGTGATACACAGTGTCATTGTACAATTTCATAAATTCAATCCATACAGAGTAACACCACTTTTGAAGGCTTCAGGCATGAGCCCATGCAGAGTAACACTGTATCACTTCTGAAGGCTGCAAGTGTCTCTTCGTGTTCTTCAGCCCAACCTTTCATACTTCTCATGTCCATGCACTGCCCCTGTGTGCCCTGTGTTCCCTTTGGAGGTTGGTCAGTGCCCCTGGGCACTCCTTGGCTCAGTGCTGGCAGTGCTGCTCACCTGCTGCTCACAGCTATGCCCATTGGGATGAAACTGGCTGCAGCCCCCCTCCCAATCACCACAAACTGTACCTGCAGCTGGGGAGTGGGACTGGAACTATGTGCATGTCCTGTTCTTTGCTTCCTGTGTGCTCTCTTTTGTCCAGTGTCACAAACACAGAGTCTTGGTCTCTGCTGTTGTAATTTGTAAAACTGTCATTTACTCAAAGTGCTGGAAGTGTCTTGGCTTTTAGTAAGGCTGGGAAAACCCCAAGGCACTCATTGCCTGTAAGGATTCTTGTGCCCCAGTTAAGGTTTGCCAGCATGCTCTGTCGCAGCACTGGTGACAGGGGCGCTTTCATTGGCTCCATTAATTTTAAAAATGTGCGGGTGCAGTGAGGCACAAGAGCATCTGTGATTATCGTGTGTGTCGTGACCACGAGGGGGCCCTGGCAGCTTCCATCTGGGTGAGCCAGGAGTTACACACTGACCACAGGAACAGGGCTGATTGCTTGGTGCCTCAGTGGTTACATCCTTTCTTGTTCAGCACTTCTGAATTACCCTACCTCTTAAATATATAAATATATTTAATTATAGTATTTTGCTATGTAATTTTGAGAAATGCATCTTGGTATAAAAACTCAGCTTTAATAAGTAGCACTGGCCATTTGATCATCTCTGTGGCAGAAGACAGTACCAAGCATGTTATCACTGTGAGTTTCCATCTGTATGAATGATTTCCCCAAGTAAAAGTTCAAGAGTTTTGCACACATCACTGTATTTGTAACATAGAAGGAATTTGTATGAAGAATCTTAATTATAAGATTTTTTGTAGCTCTTATGAATTTTTAAGCTTGGTACTACAATGTTTCAATAAAGATTTTTTTCTCTGCACACCCTTTATTCTTTCATTTTTTCTAGGAATGTGTGTTTGTGAAATCAACTTGCTGTGTTTTAAAACCCTGCCTGCTGACCACAGATTCTGATGTCATGTGTATGTTAAAAGTGTCCATGAGTGCAGTAGGACTATATTTTATCACTTGTTCTGCAGAGTTTTTATGTGATGTGAAGAAAATCAGACCCAAACATGTAGCAGAAACTTGAAATGGGAGAGGAGGAGTGGGTGGGTTGGGTGTACTTGCATTTGTAATGTGTGGACTCAAAGACGAAACGGAGTCAAAGTATCTCATGTGGGAGGTAAAAATGCAAATTCTTAAAGGGGAGTCCAGAAACTTGAATTTTTAGATTTCTGCAGTTAATTTTAAAATAACAAAACAAACAAACCCCACAAAAATAACAATATACGTATGAGAGAGGTTTGGGGGGTTTTTTTAATGTTCTAAAATGTTTTTATTCTTTATTTTGAAGTATGACTATGTGTATATTTTGAAAATCTGACTTTTCAAAGAGTACTTCCAAATGCTCCATGTAGATACAGTGATTTTCATTACTCTCACTGTGCATATGCAGTGGTTTTATAACTGTATTACTCAAGCAGGTTTTTTGGGGGGAACAGTTATTAACTATGTGCTTTAGAGGGCAAGCAGTTCTTTATGGAACAAGCAGCTTCTCCACAAATGCAAGCATATGCATCTTTCCTAAATTTCCTTTAAAATAATTGCATGCTTTCTAATGCTTCCCTTCAAGTTAATTTCTTGCAATTTGGTGATGTGATGGAAGTTTCCATCCTGCAGTACTTTGTTTCCTCTGAAGTTCTTCCCTTGCTAATATCCATGGCAGCTGAGATTGCTCCCCAGCCTCAACATAGCTAGCAACTTGCAGGATAAAGAACTTGGCCCTGAAAGTTGTGTGTCATTTAATTGTAGCAGTTCTTGGGCTTGTATGAAGGCCTGCTTTATAATCAGCTTGACTTCATTTTAAACAGACAAACAAAAGCATTTTCAGCCTGGGAAAAAGCTCTGAGTTTCCGAACAATCACTTTCCTTGTCACAGTGATGCTCAGATCACTCTGAATCATCCTTGGACTCCCTTTCTTATCAGTAGCCCTTTTGCTCTTTGTTCATATACTACTTTTCCATCCTTGCTAGTCCTGGGAGACAGGAGGAGACAAAAGTGTACCCTCACAGCTGCTTTCTCTCACTGTACTTTAGTTTGAGACAATCAGAGTAAGTAGATCTGTGCTCGGTTTTAGTTTCATGCTTGACTACTGTGGTGAATGATTTAAGGTTTGTGTGCCGTGGAAGGAGGAAATTAAAACTAAAGACTTCCTAGATTGACAGTCCTTTAAGCACTGGCATACAACAAATTGTTCTACAAACCTATCATATCTAGGGAAAGGGAGACTAATATTGGTGAAAGTGTAGCTCCAGACTACTGCGAGTCTCAGAGAAATTGATGTAACAAAACTATTTGTGGTGGGAAGGGAAGCAAGGAATAACTTTAATTATGTAATGTCATATATCAACAGTTGTCTTTGTTCTCTCTTCAAGGGACTTCAGAGAATATTTTCTTAAACTAGTTGTTGGCAGCTTCTATAATTAAAAAAAAAATTGTGGAGAGTAGTAAGGAAGAAAACCTAATCCAGTCAAATTGGACACAGGAGATTTGGTTTCCAGTCCTGATTTTCATGGAGTCTTGGCTTCCCCTGCTCATTTGCTGAGTTCCAGTGGGGGCATTGCTGTTAATTACATAAGTTAGCACTGCATCTTCCTAAACCTCCAGCCTTCCATTTTGCTTCTGCTTCCTTCACACTTTCAAAGCATATTAAAGAGGCCCCCTTTAGATACTGGAAGGTGCTGTAAATTCTCCCTGGAGCCTTCTCTTCCATCATGACCCTGCCTGTGTGTTGCTCAGTAAACTATGGTATGTTGCACCTGGCTGTGATAGCAATTGATCAGGACTGGACTTCTACACCAGCATTGAGAGTTCATTGGATGTGACCAGACTTTGAATGTATCACACCATTTGTGAATTTCAAAATGTGGTAGTTCTTATTGAACATAACTGCAATTACAGTGGCCCGTTTGCCCTGCATTTCTGTTCCTTAGTGTTAAATTTGCTCTCACTCAGAATTAACCCAGCTTTCCCCAGCCCCTCTTGATATCTGAGGTCAGCTGGGATGAAAAAGGTGTTATTTTTTCTGCCAAATTTAACGCAACAAAATATTGGCTGATCTCTGAAAGTGACAGGGTGTCAGGACTGATCCAGTAGCACAAAGTTGCACTTTCCTGTGGAGGTAGTCACTCAGGTGTGGAGCCAAATCAGACAAAAGCTAGAGTGCAGCATATGCAGCAGGGAGAATATGAAATGCTGGGTTTAAGTCCATGTGGTCTCTGGGTGAATAAAAGACAGGAAGTTAGCCTGGTTTGCCAGTGTGGTCCTTGGTCTGGTGCTCCTGAGGATATGTTACTTTGTCATCAGCATTTAGAGTTCTTGATTCCTCACTAACTGAGGAGAGAGTTCTTGTGTACCAACTCCCCCCACCACCCACAAAAGCTTTCTGTCAAGCAATGTGAAATGTCTTGTAGCTATAACACAACACACAAAAAATGCTGAGAAGCTCCAGTATTGAAACCTCTCACATGTCACTGGTATGCTGCACAGAAATGTTACTCTTGCCAACAAATGCTGTCCCTCCCACCCTGACTGCCATGTGACTCATTATTTGAGTATATTGCTGTACCCAAGCAAACATAAAGGAAAACATCCTAATATCTTGTAATAGTAGTTTGTCATCAGTTGTGAGCATGAATCAATGGGTGTGTTACACTAATAAGAGAGAGCAGCACTAATAATACCCTGCAGCATTTTAAGTGGTTCTCTGATACCCTACAGACATCATACAGGCCCTCCTGTGTAGTACGCCATGCCAACACTTTTGTAGTATTCGCTGCTTTCCACCCAGTCTCTTGGGCATTCTGCTCATCACAGGAAATGCCTGAAAATGCTATATAGTCACTGACTAAATACTTGTGGTTTAGTTTATAGGCCAGGCTAACTGCTTCTAAAAATATATTCCTTTCTTCCAAAGAAAGAGAGCTAGGGCTGCTGTTCTTTCATTTTCAGAAGCCCCTCCACCATTCCACATTGCTTGCAGTCATTCTAACCTCTCCTTTGTCATTTAGGTGTGGTTTGTGGGCAGCTTTTTATTGTTTGAGTAATGCACTGAATGCTTCTTTACTTAATGCCTGCTGTTTGCCCGTGTGTAGGGATTTTTCTAACTCAGCATGTACAAGCTCTTTGAGGCAGCAGAATCAGAGCCCTGAAAGACTCCATATGGGGAAATGCAGAAAAGGAGCTTAATTCAAGCAACTTTTAGATACAGTCATGTATTGTCCCCCATCAGCAAGCTTTCTGAGTACAAGGGGTTTAAAACATCTAGGTATGCAAAGTAACTTCCTAAGGGGTGGTTTCCTAAGGAATTAATCACTGTCATTAACAGCGTCTACTTACCATGATAACTGAACCCGCTTTCTTAAGGCAAATTCACAAGTAAGATTTTATATTCTCTGTCATTTACCTAGACACATTCCTTTGGAGTGTAACCCTTTTGGATTGTATCCATTTCCTCACACTGTTCCAAAGGTCATTGAGAGATAGCTCTGAATTACCATGGGCAAGGGCAGTTGCATAGGCATAGATTCAATTTTACACATTGTGTTTGTGAACTTTCTCCAAGTAAATAGTCTGTTAAAGTGAAACTAGCGAATGAATTATTTTCCAAGTTAGTTGAAAAGCTTGCCCAGTAACACAAGGAGATTACAGCATTCAGTTGCCCTCTCAGTGACAATTTAAAAGGTCATAGTCACCCCAAATTGTACCACTACAGTATACACTGTGGGCAGTTGAAGCTTCAAGGTCAGAACCAGCTGAAAGGTGCAATCCTTACCATTAAGTTCTGACAAAATTCCCTGTGATCTTTTCCACTGTTGGTGAGGGATAGGGATTCCTGATGCTTTTTTTTTTTTTTTTTTTTTAGCAATATAAGTACAGAGCAATTCCAGTTAAGAGTGTGTTGGCACATGGATGGCAGATCACCTCGCTGCTGGTGAAGCTCATTCGGAGCTCATGAAAGCCCAGAGAACGCTGCTGGTGAAGCAGCCATCCCACCCGGCCTTGGAGAGCTGTCGTCCCTGCCTCTCGCACAACTGAGAAGCTCACCCTCCACTTTTGAACTATCTATCTCGAGGCTCTTGGCCACAGAACTGTTATGTGTAATCAGAGATTTTTATCGCAAATAGCCCGTTTTTCTGCTCGTTAGGCAGATGAACCTCCCAACTTCCCAGCAGCAGAGGGCAGCAATATAACCCCTGCCAAAGAGGATGGTTTAGTGCTTTATGAAATACAAGCTTTTCACAGGCTCATTCAATTTGTTTACATTATATTATTGTTCAAATATGAAGAAGCTGTTCATTCTTTCCTGCTTCCCTCCCAGTGGCTCAGCACACAGGCTCTCATATGATTACAACTTTCTGATGCTGCAGATGCAGCACAAGATGTTAATGACTGGCTTCTCTCGCTGGGCTACAGAACCGATGCTGTGGCTGGCAATGCACCTCCACTGCTGCTTCTTTTCCTTCTGATTTTTTTGCATAATTGAGCGCACGCAGTAGACTTTGTGCCTGAATCAGTACTACAATGGAAAGAGGTTTTGTTTCCTAAGTTTTCATTGATGTTTTTCCCCAAAATACCACTTCACGCATCCAAATGAATTCCAGTTGGCACTGCCGGTGATGAGCTGGGGTTGTTTCATGCACGTGTAACTGCTGAGATGCAGGCTGCCTGCCTGCCTGCCTGCTTGCTGGCCGTGGAAGAGAAACGTTAAGAGACTTCCCCACTTGTTGGCACGGGTCGCCAGAGCTACCGGCACATGCAAGGATCGCCCGGGGCTTGTCGCCCGTCGCCTAGTGTTGGGTGACTCCCAGAGCTCCGAGTCTCCCAGAACACGACACTGCGAGAGATTCAGCTTCTCCTCTTGTGCTGCATTTCACTCCTCTAAAAAGAGCAGCAGAGCGCGGGGCTCCCCCGGCCGCGCTGTCCCCGGCGGGGCTGGCAGGGCGGGCCGGCTCGGCTTACATAACACCGCCCGCCGGGCCGGGCCGCGGCGGCGAGGGCGGGCCCTCCGCGCAGAAGCGGCGGCGGCGGCGGTGCCGCGGCGGTGAGTGGGACGGGCCCTGCTGCGCTGCTCGGGGCCTGCTGCCCGTGCTGGGGGGCTGCGGGGGGAGAAGCGGCGAGGCGGCGGCGCCTGGCACTGCACCGTCCTGTCCTGTCCTGTGCCGTGCCTTGCTATGCCGTGCCGTGCCGTGCCACCGGGCGGGAGCGCGGCACGGCACGGGGCAGGCGGGCTCCGCTCGGCGGGGCTCGCTGTCAGCCCGCCCGGCTCCGGACCCGCCTCCTGTTGCTCGGCGCGCCGGGACAGCCCGGTCCCCGCTCGGCCGCCCGTGTAACGGGGGCAGCGGGCAGCGCCGGGGCCGCAGAGCGGCAGCGCCGGCAGCGCCTGTCCTTGCCAGGACAGCTCCGTGGGTGCTGCGAGAGCTCCCTGTCTGCTCCTGGTACACGAAATATCGTAGCTGCAGTAACTGCAGCATATCTCCCTAAGTAATAAAGGGAGAATATAGAGAGAATATCTCCCTAAGTAATGTAGTAATATAGTATATAGTAATATAGCAAAGCCTTTTATTTAGCTTCTTTCAGAAAATCGCGTCTGCGAACGAATGCCAGTCTGGTTCAGCACTTAGGTGCATTCTGCAACTTTTCTTCTTCAGACAGATGTCAGGCTGTTGCCAAAGCCGGTTGCTCAGCGTTACTGTCACATTTCTTCATCTGTAGGTCCCCACTGCCAGGACTCTACTGCGGTTTGCAAGGTCCTTGTTCCTCTTCTCCATTCCCACTTCTCTTCCCTTCAAGCCTATTGATACATCCTAGCTTGGCTCTGATTCCTCTTAAGAGAGTCTGACCTTGTCTCACATTTTCTTCCTAAACAGAAAGTTTCCCGTTTTTTCTATTATAAGAGTAACTAACATTCTGTGTAACTTCTGTATGTAAAGTTCCCCCACACCCGAAGGTATACTAAGGCTTTGGTTTCTCATACACTGTTCTCTGCCATCTCTTTTATTCACACATCCTTATTGGCTTGGCCTTGTGTGAGTTTAGATCTTTGTCCAGGAAAATTTTATTCAATTCTCAAATAGGTTAACAGACTGAAATCTGCAGGAATTATGCATGTATAGGATGACTAATTGTGAAAATCATGGTTGCAAGACCCTGCTTTATTTTGTGAGTTTATCAGAGCAAGGATGCCTGTCTTCCCCTTTGCCTCAAATCTAAGCCTGGCTGTCTTGAATCATTAATGAAAAATAAAATCACTATGCTACTCTTGCCACTTCCTTGCTCCTAGTTTTAGATGTTACTTTTTAGCCCTTGGCACGATGTATGTCATCTGAAAATCTTTGTGCAGAGTGCTTGTTTTCTGGGGAAAGAATTTAAAAAATGCCACAAAACTTTAAAAGCTGATTGGTTGCCTTCAAGTGTTTTTCTTCTTTTCCTGGAAGTGTCTCAAATCTGCAGCTGTTGAAATGCACATCAGCTTGGCACAGTCTCTGTGGCTGCCAAATGTGTGAGCCAGTTGGATCTCAAGGAAATGTAACTTATTGCAATCGGTCTTGTGGCGACTCTTTGTTCCACAAGAAACAAACATCTTTTGGTGAGTCACAGCAACATTGTTCCCTGCAAACTCGTTGTCAGGAAATGGAGTCTGACAGTGCCGATGGTCCCTCTATAAAAGCAGCTTTCCCCTACACCCAGTGCTGTTTCCATGTTGTTTGTGAATCATCACATCCGGAGTCCCCTCAAATTCCCAAGGAAGACAGAATTAGCTGCTCTCCAGGGTGTGGTGTTGTGGTGCTTGCCTCTCTTGTATTTTTTCTGATACTTCCAGTTGTTCCCTTCAGCCATATTTCACTGCTCCTCCTTTCCCTCTCACCTTGGCCAGGACTTGTACCATACCTCCAAGTCTGTTCCTGGCACATGTCCTCTGTGTGGCTTTTGTGCACTAACCTCAACAGCTTTTCTTTGGGAATAAGCCATGTTTTTGTGCTCCTCCACTTATCTGTGGCTTACAAATCATCCTCAAAACTGTTGTAGACACTTGTGGATGGTTGGCTTCAGAATGTGGCTGTACTTGCACGCACATGACTTTGGAGAGCAATTCCACTGCCTGAGGGGATACTCCACACCTGCATTGCAGCTTCAGAAAGATAACTGGCATCTGTTGAAAACAAGGGTTTTTGCCCTCACTTAATATATGTATACACATGAGTCTTGGTGTGTGTCCCTTATGTAATATTTTTTTGCCATTTCCCAGTTTCAGCCAAGTATGACATAAGGAGAACAGCTCCAAGGTAATTAAGCTCCTGCAAATTTTGTAGAAACAGGCCAACAGGGAAAAGCAAGTCTAAAATCAGACACTTGCTAGTTTTCCCAAGTTTTTAGATCAGTGGCTGAGTGATACATTCATATTTGACAGCCTTCATTTGGGAATAATGTGTTTGCTGCAAATGAAGCTGTAAAGAGAAAGGGAGAAGGATTTTCTAAGTGCCCCTGAACTGGCATCTCCATTAAAACTTCAAAGATTACAAGTAACACTGATATGATACATTGCATTTTGAACATGGGAAACAGAAATTCTTGGTACAATTCAGTGTATGCTTTTAATCAACCAAGGAACACAACTCTGTAGGTCTGATTTCCTGAGCTGGCCTGGTCACAGAGTGCTTTGTTTTTCCATCCCTGCATCTCCAGGGCACAACTCCTGTCTTTGTTTTGCCAGGCAAACATTTGCACAAGTACAGAAGGGCTATGATCTCAGCTAGTGTCTTTAGATTTATTTTATTGTGACAAAATTGGCCAACAGTTTCAAGACTGCCATCATATAAGCATAATTCCCATGAAACCAAGCAACTGGATTGTGTATCTCCACATAAGGATTGTGGGCCAAGTGTGAAAAGCAGTGACCATTCATCGTTACTCAAAATAATGTGTGCTGGCAGGCCAAATCCCAGATCATTGGTAGCAATGACAAGACACTGGATTTCTGTTTTGATTTGGGGTTTTTAACTGTTAGTCCTTGTCAGCTGCAGATGGGGTTGTGTGGCACAGCTTTGACCTGTCCTCTCAAACATGTTCTACCTCAGACAGGTTCAATAGTGTCCTTAGAAAGGACCCCTTATAACTGGATTGTGTATTTCCACATAAGGATTGTGGGCCAAGTGTGAATCCTGGCAATTCAGGCATGTGAAATGAAAAGAACACATTGTAGCAGGAAAAATGTTTGAGCTCCAGAAATTAACAGAGGGTGTAACTGGCAAGGGACTTTTTTGCTTGGCACATTTTCTATATGAAGACAAAGGTATCAGGCACCTGAGATCAACAGGAATAAATACCAGGTCCTTTAATATCTCTTTGAGTCTGGCTGAAAAAGCCTTCTTACTGTCTTTGGACTGCAGTAAGTGCAGTCTTACTCTTGAAGGAAAATATATTTTAGTGCTTACTGATGGTCAGTAACCTATCAGCTTGTTCAGGCTGCAATTCAATGAAATTAAAACATGCAAAACAGGTGGTCAGGGTCCCATTTGATCATGCAAGTCTGTTCTGCAAACAACTGAGTGATAGGAATTTAGTGTCTTCAGTTAATATTGGTTAAAGTAGTCTGAAATGACACGAGAAAAACTGAAAAGTGTCATTGTGTCATCAGTTGCCATCAAATGCAGTGTTTAAAGTTCAAAACAGCATGATAATGATTAGTTATAGGGCCCAAATGTCACAGCCTTAAATTTTGCTTACATTTTGGTCTGAAATAGAGTTTTATTGCCTGAGGCTGATGGTGGCATATGCAGAGTTTTCTTATAATATTTCCATGACTAGCTGCAGTGTTGTCAGCATCAACTTAAACACAGTCTTGTTCTTTAGTTTGAAAGTTTACTCTTCCTGTTTGTTTTCCAGTGTTTGTTAAGGGCATAGCAGTTGAAGTATTAAGGAAATGGAGTCTTTTAAACTGAAAGTGGAGATCCTTTCATGAGAATTGCTCCTTACAGACCTTCTGCAGAGCTGAAGCTCCAAGTCAGTCCTTGCCTTCCACAAGGACTGATGACCTGCAACATGCTCAACATCGCTGTGGATTCACTGCTTTGTAGACTTAAAGTAGCCTGAGCTGCTGCTTATCATCTGTTCCTGTATTGCTAATAAATTGCATCACAGGATGGTACTGCCTGAATTACAGAAATACTGCTCAGACAGCAGAGCCCTGGGGTATTTAACTTCAGGCATCTGAAGTGGCCCTACCTCAATGCTGAGGAAAGATTGGTAGGTCTGACAGGGGTGGTGGTTCTCACTGGCACCCCATATCAGGTTAATAAGCAATCTTTGATGTCTCTGTCTGTGCACACCGCTTAATTGTATTTCAAGAAAAGTGTGTTGGTTTCAATGGGGTGTGGAAACATTTATTTCACTTAGAACTGACTTTTAATGTCTCTGCTGTTACAAGCTTCCTTTCTATGTTACATTTAAACAAAATACATGGACTTCCTATGAAGTCCTTCATATCAAGGAATTTCAAGGGAATGTCTGCTTTGATTATAACAGACTGAGGATTACAGGGCAGTCTCAGCCTTGGGATATCACTGAACAGGTGGATAAAAAAACATACTGGAAGAAATTAAGAGATAACCAGAAAGAGATAACCAGAAACCAGGAGAACCAGGAGATTGTAATTTGATTGGAATTCAGGTATCAAGCTGTGGCTTGTTTGTTTTGTTCTTGATTGCAGGAAACCAGAAGAACCAGGAGATTGTAATTTGATTGGAATTCAGGTATCAAGCTGTGGCTTGTTTGTTTTGTTCTTGATTTGTGTTTATTTAGTGGCATTGAAAGGTGAAATATGTGCTGTTACAGTTGTGCTATGCAGAAAGCCTTTTGAGAACATGACAGTAATACTTGGGAGCACAAACTGAATGAGAGCCCCACGTGGGACAGCTTGTGCTGGGGATCTTACTGTTACATGTAGTAAGTAGATCTAGGGTCTGTCACCAGGGAATCCTAGACACACTTTACATAAAGGCTACCTGCGCTCCCCTTGTGGTTGATTATGATTATAGTAAGAATAAAAGGGATCTACAACAATCACCTGCCTGACCACTTTGAGTTTGAGCAAAAGTTAAAGCACATTATTAAGGGCACTGAATGCCTCAAGCCCTGACAGGCTTGGGGCATTGACCACCTCTCTAGGAGGCCTATTGCAATGTTTGACCACCCTGTTAGGCAGGAAGTGCTTCCTAACATCCAGTCTAAACCTCTAATGCAGCTTTGCCTGCCACGAGTTTGCTCTGTGATCTGGAAGGAGCATGTATAGTCAGAGGTTTAAAATGGGACCAGTGATGTTGGATGCTTTGTGTGTTCCTGGGTCTGTCAAAGGCTGATAGATGCTGCTGAGAGCATCAGTGTCTTCATCTGTGAAATGGGACACTAACATCTTATCCCACAGGGTACTCTCGATGTGTGTGGCAGCTGTGTTGTAGGTACCAGGTGGGAGGGTGTCACAGCTGTGACAGAGTAAACCACCCACAGTGCATCTGGGTACTGTTTTATTTAAAAACCAACATTGGAGATTTCACCCTAAAAGATTATCTCACACACTGACTCGCCTACTCACTCATCTGGACTGACACAACAACAAAATAAATCAAACTGTGAAAGAAGTGTAGGGGTTACTTTTGGCTGTGTTTTATCTCCATCTCACATAGAAGTGATACGTGATTTAAAGCATTACATGCTTTGTTATCTTCCTGCCATTATAATGAGGCAATTGTATCATAAGAACATGTGTTGGTTCTGACTGAGGAGTAGTTTGAGAGATGTAACAGCTGGTCTTTATCCAGGCTCTGTGCTCCATCAGTGCAGCCTGAAGGATTTCAGGGAAGCTGAAGGTGGAAAGTATACAAGTACTGATGTACCCACTGCATTTTCAAATCAGTTACATGCAAAGACTGGGTCATGTGAGAAAATATCCTTCTACATTAAAGCTTCTGTGACTAAATAAAAGAAATAATTTCAGTCAGTTCTGAAGCTGTCAGTTCTTCCCCAGGCTGTGCATTTCCTTTAGCTTAGATGACTGATTTTTCTTAATGCAAGAGTCTTTGCATGAGCACTTAAGTCTTTGGTAGTGGTTACATGAATGGCAGATGACAGCAGTTGGCAAATGTAGGTGATGTTTCTTATGTAAGTCAGCAGAATTGGTCTATAGGTGCAGCAGGTTGAGCACAGGCTTTGTGTGAAGTACAAGACTTTAACACTGGCTAATAACACTGGCTCAGTAATAAACACCGCAGACGCACATTAATTTAGATCTCCAGATTAAGAGAGCACCCAAGGAAAAATTTACTTGTTGCCTTGTCTTTTAAGTCCACAGGAGTCAGGGTAGAAATCTTGGCTCTGTGACAGTATTGCCCTTGGCTTTACCAGAGCTTGGGATTTTCCCTTGTCTTCTCAGATTATAAACCTTCTGACTCCATTAGTTGAGCTGCTGGTGTGAAATGCCAATCTACAGAAAATGTCTGCAGCCTAACAAAAAAGAGAATATTTAAAGTGTCTTTGGGTTATTTTTTGTTTGTTTGTTTGTTTAGGGTTTTTCTTTTTGCTTGTTTGGTTTTTTGTTGTTGTTTTTTGCTTGTTTTGGGAGGTGTTCTTTTGGTTGGTTGGTTTCGTTCTGTTTGTTTTTTCTTCAAGAGAAATTCCTGTTTGTGATGGAGCTACCAGCATCCCTAAGGGTATTTTTGCCTTCAGCTTTACTTTATTTTTCCCCTCAGGTCTTTGCTTGTCAAGCTATTGCATATTGTGAGACTCAAAAGAGACTTATAGAGATTCAAAAGCCATCTGGACGCAATCCATAGTAACATTCTTTACTAGGACCCAGACTGAACAGGGAGGTTGGATTAGATGAGCTCAGTGGTCCCTTCCAAGCTCAGCCATTCCAAGATTCTGTGAATACCTCGTGATGGAGGAGGGCTGGAGCTGTCATTCTGGTCTGCAGAGTGAAGTAGTATTTGCTGTCTGATGAAAGAGCTGAAGGTGTTTATTAAAACCACTTTTATAAGTAATTATGTCGGCATGTTTAATCCCAATACTTAAAATGTCACAGCCCCCTTTTTTTTAAAGTCCTTTTATTATTGAATCGTTAGTTAGTTACTGTAGTTAGTCACTGCTGAGGAATCTACCTGGATGTGCTTCAGTGCTCTGCAGGTTATTGTTTTCTATAGTGCCCTTCCTGTGTCAGCTATCACTGGTATTTGTGAAGTGCTGTTATTGCTACTAGAAGGTTACACCTTAGTTTGGGGATTTGCAAATAGATGTTTTTCTCAGTTAAGCAACTGCATCAGCAGCTAACCTACTTCTTGGTTCTTTTAGTCTTACTCAGATCAGATTTGGGAGCCTGGTTAGCCTGGTTTGGTGTGTGGGTTGAATTTTAATATTAACTGGTAAATCAAAATACTTTTTGTTTGTTTGTTTGTTTTTCCTTGCTGAATGGAACAGAGCATAATGATGACCTAAGCTAGACCTTTAAGATGCTCAGCTTGCCAGGTGGGACACCTGAATTATTAGGCTGTGCATAATGATTAGGTTCTTCATAACAATTCATTATTTGCACAGAGTGAAACTGTGTAAAACCAGAAAGAGAGATCAAGAGCTTGACACCTGTCTGTGCTATCCCTGCCAGTACCTCCGAGCCCAGTACTTAGGAAAACCTGATTGCTTGATGTGTTTCTTTTCTGAAAAGTCCTTTCGCAGCAATTCCAAACCAGATTGTTTGGTGAGAAGCACTTGCACTGACAGTCCCTTTATACCAATGTTATTCTAATTCACAACTAAAACATAGTTAGAAATATCTTCTGCAGAGTAGTAAAAATATATAACACAGTTGCTATGGTTGAAGATTTTTATACTGCTGCTCTGTTTCCTATCTGAGGAGTTTCATAGCTCTTTGTCAGAGCTCAGACAACATTGTAATTTATAACCCTTGCAACCCAGCTGGGGTGACAACTTCTGTCTCCTGAGCAGTTAGAGGACAAATACATCACTGCCTGCTTGAAGATGCAGACTGTTAGTGGGCAATGAGGCCACTCTGCCCTGAGTATCACTTACAGTAGATTAATCAGTGGGGCAGTGTAGTCATTTAACTCCGTGGGCTGCACTGGGTTTGCAGAAATGTTTCCTTCTCAGTGCCCACGGGCTGCCAGGTAATCTGAGATCATCCAACAGATGTGTTACAAGAGTTACAGCTACAGCAGATGTTACCACAGCTACAGATGTAACTGAATCCCTGTTTGAACTTAGACGCATCAGCCCAAAGAAGGGCTACCGTAACATAAACGATAGTTGGCCAGAAGAGTGGGGAAAAGTTTCATCCCTCTCTGAAACTGGAAATTGACTTCTTTATATGAGAAAAAAGAGATGGCAAGTCAGATGTTGTGAGGATATTTGGAATATTTTGCTGAATCTGGTTTTCTTAAAAATATGGAAAAATAAAGGGAATTATGCTGAAGTGGTAATGTGGTTTTTATATATTTTAAATATGTTGTGATACTAACTTACAGAAAGTTTTGTGGGAATGCTGCATTTTTCACTGTTTATTCTCTCATTGCTATCTCTAGCTTGTGGCTGGCTGTAGTCAACAGGAGAGTTCCTTTGCCTTCTAGATTGGTCATCCAAAGAGACTGATTCTTACCTTGTTTCAAAAGCTGCTATGCATAGCTGATGTTGGCCATGTATGAGCTGCTTCTTCAGTATTACTAGTCTTTAGGATTACTAGTTTTTTTGGATATACCACAAGAGAGAGAGAACAAGGGGAAAGTGAAAAAGAGGTTCACTTTTAGGCATTTAAAACCTCCCCTTCAAACAACATAATTCTAAAACAACCATAATTTGACTTTCAGATAAGTGGACCAATCTCTAGTTTACATCCCTTAGGCATCATATAGTTTAGTCTGCATGTGTTTTGAGATCTTCTTATCCTGATGTGTTTTGAGATGTTCTTATAGTTCTAAGGATTATTCATGTTAGCAAAAGGCTAACAAGACAGTAGGAAAATGGTTGATGTATCAGTTCCCTCTCTAGAGGTACGATCAGCACTATGAATTCTTAACATGTTCCTCCTCTTCTGTCCCTTGGGATTTGTTTTTTACTGAAATTCTGTTTGGTTGGCTGAGCTGAGGTCACTGCTGCACATGGGGGTCACAGCCTCTCTGAGGCTGCTGGTCTTCAGTTAATTCTCTGTATTAGTAACTTCACAGATTAGCTCGATAAACATTTTCTATTCCACTCTTGTTCATCCACCTAGGTTTTCATCCATCCTTGTTCCTCTCTTTGGTTTTTCCCCATGCTCTTCCCTTGTGCTGCCTGATTCCAAAATGGATGGAGAGGCTCACAGTTTTATCCCTATTTTTATCTGTAGCTTCTAATTTGGAGGTAGAATTCAAAACAACTTTCCCCCCATGTTTTGCTTTCACTGGTTTCTCCACCTCTGCTCTATATTAGCTGTAATTCTAGAAATGCTGTTCAGTGTGATATAAAGTATGGCATACAGCAGCTACAAAGGTTGAGAGATTGTGGCCTTATGGACCTGCTTTGGATTTACACCAGCTTGAGAAAGTGACAGCTGTTTTGGTCCTGGAGTGTATTAGATCTACACCATCAGGACAATGCACATGGTAGTGGGCTAGGTAGAGCAAACCAGTGGGTTTTATTGAATGCCTAAAAGCTGGAGTACCCAGCAGGATCTTAATTAATCAAGGGAGAATGGTGCTTTATATTTTCCAATAGTTTTGGGGAATTAGGGAAGGAGAATTTATCATGTACTCCCTTGTGAGGGACAGGTAATGCCTGCAAAGTTTATTCCATTCAGCTGAATTGTGCAGCAGAGGTATTTCCTGAAAATATCAGCTCACCTCCTTTTTGTCTTGCATGATTGTAACTGAGAGCAGAATCTAGATTAGTGTGTCAGTCTGTGAAGGGAATTTCCTGCTAGAGTAAAAAAAAAAAGAAATGGAAGATAAGGAAAATTATTATTACGTTAGAGCATGAGTTAATGATTTGTAAAATCTCAGCTCTGATGTACCTGTCTGCACTTTTACTTCTTGCTGGTCTTCATCCTGTGTATTCAGTTCCCATTCAGCAAACATCTGTCAGGCATAATAATTTCAAGCATTAATCCTTACAGGAATTAACCAGCTTGTTAGTTGATGACCTGAACTAGATAGTTTCTGGGGATTATTGCTATTTAAATCTCACCTACGTTTTAAACAGTGACAGTGTGCCCTGCTCTGGGTTTCTTTTCTTTCTCTCTTTTAATTTTTTTTTTCTGCACTGATATATCTTTGGATTGCCATATCTTCTTTCACTCCTGCAGCACCGGAGGAGGCAGAGAGGAAGTCCTGTGCTTCCTCCTGCATTAGTAAGGAGGAAACCACTGGTTTCTCTTCGTGCCAGACTTGCTTGTGCTGCCAGCAGTGCCGAATTGCTGTTGTAACGCCCAGTGGAGGCCAGGCTGGATTGTGGTTGCCATGCTGGGAAGCCATCAGGACACTTTGATGGAATCACCACAGACTTTTACCTACCCTTTTTACCAGATTTCCCAGGATTTTGGTAAGGTTTTTACAAGGTTGCTTTTACTTTATAAAGTAGTGAGATGATTGTGACAGGCAGTGTGTCTGTATCTTTTGGTTCCCAATAACTTTTGCACTCATTTTCAGCTTTGCATTACATTTGCCAGAGATGTGGAAGTGTTAAAGGTATCAAGTGTCTTGAAATTTCACAGATTTGAATTCTAGTGAAAGGGGAAATAGAAGTCAGTGGCCTGCTGCAGGAGAGCCATGACAGAGGGCTCTGGCACCAAGATCAGCCCGCTGGCGCGCTTTTCTCCAGAGCAAGCCCACGCCTCCCCTCCTGCCTGCTGCCAGCACCACGGCGTGCTGGGGGACAGGGTGGGGGCCCAGGGGTGAGGGCCCTGTGCAATGAAATAAGACCTGATAAATTGTTTTGTGAGCAGCAGGCCAGGATGGGGAGCTCCTTGATGTAAGGCAGGAGAAAGGAAGCCAAAATATCCCTACAGTGTGTGCAGCAGAAGGGTTGGAGATAAGGGACAGTCGGTGAAGTTAACAGAGTCTGTTGGGAGCTGGGAGTGTGGCTGGCACTCAAGACATGATATCAGCTTTTACAGCCCCAAAATGTTTGCCCAACTGGGACTGCTGAGATCCCTTCCATGAAGTTTGGGTTTAAGGTCACACATAACTGTTGAAACGTGACCTGGGGGTATGTAAAAAAAGGGGACTAAAGAAATGCAGATTTATTTTTTAACTAGGGAGCATAATTTGCACAAATGCTGTTGCTTGTGTTGTGCTCATTGAACCCAAACAAGGTCATTGGAGGCTCTGCTCTTGTCCTCATCAGAGCTGGACATATTTTCCTTCAGGAAGATGATATCTGGCTTCTCCTGTTTTAGGAATCAACCTTTTGCAAGGTACCTGCTGAGTCCTGATCTGTAAATTGAAAGAGAAATAGTGGAGAAAAATTTCAGTGATATGAAATGCCTTTAAAATACAGCAGGTGTTTGTGTTATCTTTAGAAGATAGCTTTGGAGACTAGTGGGGAGATATTTTTATTTCTTTTAGACCAAAGTTGAGTTTGTGCCATGATGTCTATTACTCATTGTAGAAGAATTCCATATTGCTTGGGTTAAACAAATCTATAGCTTTATACCTTTTCTTTCTTCCAAGTTTGAGAAGAGGTAGTGCTCTGTCTGCCTGCGTGTGTACCGAGCCTTGGCTGATGTGGGCCCCTGTTGCTCTAAATGTATCTCTGTGTTAGCTCTGTGGCAGCCCCAGGGGTATGTCCCGTAATATTTAGGGTGGAATTTCCAAACTTGCTGAGAAGCAGCACGCCCTGAGGCCCCCTTGGGGTCCGAATGGAGCCGAGCTGCCTCATCTCTTCAGAGTTTGCAGGGAAGGAAAGAGCTTTGGTCTCTCGTAGCACTCGATTTCTGAAAGGCAGCTGTTGGTGGACGACAGGAGCGAGCAGCAGTGGCTTTGCTTTGCTGCTCGGCGATCGCGGCTTTCCCTCAGGTCCTGCTGGCTGCGGACGGCTGCGGGCAGACACGGCTCAATGCTGGCTCCTGCTGCCGGCTCACCGTGCCTGAGGCTGGATGAATCTCAGCAGAGGCGGCTCAGATCCCCTCTGGGTTTACAGACTGCAGGATTTCGGTCCCGATCCGGCGCAAAGGGCTGCTGACACGGTCCGGAGCCATCCGGTCCCAGGCGCGGCCGCGCTGTGTGGGCCTGGCGAGCCGAGTCCCCTGTGGGAGGGTGGCAGGGACTGGAAACCGCAGCCGTTCAGGCAAAAATGAGTCACGCAGCCTGTTTAATTCAATTCCAAAAATGTTCTCAACCACTCAAAATTAATTTATAACAAACGTTTTGCAGTGGTCTACTTTGTTTCTGAGCTTGGGGATGAGGCTGCTGATGGTTCCAATGGTGTGTTTTGTTTGGGCCTTGTTTGCCTGTGGGTTTCTCTGAACTCAAACCAGTGCTGTTTTGCAATGTAAAGCCTGATATTATCAGATTATTGCAAATACTACTTTTAATTATGTACAGAGTGCTGACTGTTTAGCTATAGCTATTTACTGTTTTGGTATAGCCTCCTGTATGTTCTTGACAGCATTTCAAGTGTTCATCTCTTTCAGGAGTCATTTTTCTCTTTCTTTATATAAGCAGATTTTTCTGTTCCATGCAAATTAAACTCTGCTAATTTTTCCATAACCATGTGCTTTGATCCCAAGAAAATAATTCTTAATCAACAGCTTCAGTATCTAAAATTAGTATTGTCCTACTTGCTACTGTTTTTTTCAATTCCATAAGTCTCACTTTCAGTGTATAAATATATCATTAGCATAACTGAACTGATAATGTTTTGCAAGATATATCTGAGAAGTCTTGTTTCGGAGAGTTAGTCCTGCTGTTAAACTGGGACAAAAGACCTGTGCCCTTAGAGCATACTTGCAAAGTACTTGCAAGTGACTTTGTTTCTAAGAAATATTTCAGGTATATACTTGACTCTAAAGATGTATGAGTTTAAAAGCCATGTGCTTAGTGCTCCAAGTTACACACTCAGAGGTGAAATAGTCAAATGATAGTCAAAAAAGATTTTAACACTGATCTTGTAAGGGGGAAAAATTGCATGTTTAAAAAACCCCCAGGTCCAAATGTGGAAACAGTGATGTGGAATAGGAAAGAATACAGACTTGCAGACAGATTGACATCCTGTAGCCCTGAGCATTCATATTACAGCTGTAGGCTGCTTCAGAACACAGGATTCCTGAAGAGGGGGAATTATCCCACCTCTGGTACGGTTTCTTGCCTGGAAATGCCCCTCTCTCACACTGACTCATTGTGGAATCGCAGCGCTCCTACCCCAGGGTGTCCCACCACAGCCTGTGGGTCAGTGCAGTGAATCCCCTTTCCTGGAGTGAGATCCAGCCCTTGCTGAGGCCACATGCTCCAGCTGGGCTTGAGGGTCTCTTTCTGAGTATCTCTGCTTCCGAGGGGTGGGTGAAGGGCTTGGGGGGTGGAAGCACTGCAGCTTGCACAGAGCAGTGGCAATGCAGCTGAAGGCTCTGACAGCATTTCTTCCCTCCATCACTCCGTGTCCCTAAGTACACACTAATGCCTTGCTTTCATTGCCAAACCCCTTCCAACTTGTCCTCTGTAATCTCTTTGGGACAAGGTATTATCCTTTTAACTGTAGGGCACTTCTGCTCACCCAGGGTGCTGTGACAGCTCACTCCTTGTATGTGGCTTAACACCCTGCAGCCCTGATTGTGCCACTGGCCCTTGGGAGCTACCATGTGACAAACTGCACTCCAACAAGGAGAGCTGTTCCAAGCTAGCCAGGGAAGATGGGCAATTTCCCAATAGGGTTGTGATGCCAAACCAAAGCTAAGCAGCACAGCTGGGGTATGAAGGATTGCCAGGAAGAGTTACTTGGGAATAGCCTGCAGAGCAAAACTTATTTGCAAAGTAGGGATAACCACACCTCTGAGAAAATGAGGTTGTCTGTACACAGTAATTTGATCAGCAAAAGAGGAATGATTTATCAGATACAATATTCACTCTGAACTGTTCACTGATCTCTAGCCAAGGGGCAGGTACCAGAAGGGTTTATTATCAGTGTGTCAGGGCTGTGAGTGGTGCCCAGTACTGAGGGATCATACAGTCCTGTGGAGGACAAGTGAGAGATAACTGAATACATAAATTCTAGTCTCAAGGGACTGTGAAACTAATGCTGTTGGCTTGCAGGGCTTTTTGTTGGCTGACTGATGGTAAACTTAGGGAGTTGACAAAAGTTGAAACCAAACCTACTTGAGAACTTGTCCCCAGCTGCTCAAGATGTAGATTGCTGGTAAACCCACAGATATATTTTGGGTAATTTCCCCATCAGATTCCCTGGACCTGAAGAATCTTTCCTGAAGTTGTAGAGCAGAGGTGTTAAACCTGTGATTTCCCAGACTAGTGTCTGTGAATGGTAACTAGGAAAATGAAAGCTCTTGTCATTAAGTTTAAAGTCACTAAAAAGATATCTGCTTCTCAGCAGAGACACTTGAAGTGGTACAGATTAGAAGAGGCTGAAAATCACCCTCTGCAGCATTTATTAACAGAACCTTCGACTTTGTTCTTGTCCTTTCAAGTATTTCCTTATTGCTCAGAGGCAAGAAACAAAGTGTCTTTGAACCCAAGTTGTTATCTGTAAAAGGGATAGGATAGTCTTACTTTCAGGAGGGCTGACCAAATAAATGCTCCAAAGATTGTTTATACCTCAATAATGTGGGGATAGAAAAGCAAAATCTAAACCAGACAGCTGTCTAATGCAGATACTCTGTCTCCTTGATGGCAAAAAAATAAAAAGCTGTAGACCAGAACTAAACCCTGCATTTTACTTATCTAATGGAATCATGATAGACCAACCTGTCTCCTAGAGTGACCTGGAAATGCAGAAATTTGTGTGTGGAGTATATGGAATGGGAAGAGACTTGTAATTAAGAGTCCTCACCTACTATTTTTACTTCCAAATGACTTGAAGATCGAAATAAAAAATAAAAATGCTGTGATCAGATCTATTGATTATCATTCCCTAGAAGGGAAGATGGCCCCAGGACCCAATTCTGCCTTACTTGTATGCTATGATTCCATTTGGGTAGAAAACGATTTTAAAATTTCAATCCCCTTTTTAAGGAAATAGCTTTTTAGACCTTGCAATTATGTATTTTCCCCAGCAGTCTTAGGAAACAAAAAGATATCCCACTTGTACTGGCTCTCACCAAAGTTTGAAATTAAAAACAAATGGCTGAAGAAAAATCAGGCATTTTTTTGAGAGTTAGCCTGCACAGAACATGTCTCTGCTTTTCAGTTTTTTTGGTAACAAAGGGAATATAGTCAGGTGTGACCATGTTGTGGCAGAATGCCTTGCATTAGCCATAGGTTTCCTGTGGATTGTTTTGTAAGGGAGGGGAAGAGGCTATGATAGGGATGGTTGCTGTATGTACTCAGTGTTGCATTCCTTGGTTGAAGGGGATGCTTGTAATGAGGCTATAGATGTGTTTATTCCAAAAAAGCCCTATTCATAGTCTAGCTTGTTAATTAGGACAAACAATTGCTGACTGTCATAAACATTCACTGCCAGTATCACAGGAGAGGGCTGTGTTGGAAGATGGCCAAAGTGATAGGATTATGTTTTGAGTCTCTAAAAGCTTATGCTGGAAATAACTACACCTTTTATTTGAAACCTTGAGAGCTTCTGCACCTCCTCAGGCAGGTTAGCTGGGCTCTGCATGGGTGCAGCTGCTGTCCTGGAGGTTTTCAGGAAGGCTGGTAAGGCTGGCTGGGTTCAAAATTCACAGTAGCTCCTCCTGGAGTACACCAAGAACATTCAGCTTTGGAAAGGCCAGGGTCAGTGCTCTGTGGTCTGTGCCAGCTCCTGACCTCTGCTCCCATCTGAAGGAGACAGAGCTCCCAGCTCTGTGCCTCCTCAGAGTTCTCTTTATAGTATCTAGGGAAGCTGAAAAGTTACTAAATTATCCCAGATACAATTCCCAGAACCAAAATTGCTTCCACACTCATGCATTTGTCTAAAATTTGATACAGTTGACTGGGCTTTTTAATTTTTTTTTTCCACATTCAATCCCAGAACCAAATGTAAAAGGTTATGAAAAGTTTGAAGTATTTCAATAATTGGAAAATAGTCTCCCTAATGGTGAGTGGTTTGAATTTTCCTGGAGCATTTTTGTACTTTTATTTTTGTAAGAAATGGGTTCTGGAAGCTAGTCAAGTAGTACATGAATATAAGAATCCAAGACATATTGAAACAATTTTAAAGCCTGTGTTCTATAAATGTAGGGTTTAAAAGAATGTGTTAAATGGGAGTGGTTTTAAGAAATGTTTTAAGAGATTTAAATAAATAAATAAATAAAAAACCAACAAAAAACTGAACCCCCAGAATGACTGGCAGAGAGAAAATAGTATACATTAGGAAACATTGCAAAATAATAGGACAATCCTAAGAAAAAGACTCTGCACTTGCAAAATAACTTTAAAAGCTCTCAGTAGTGTATTACAAATATTAAATAAGTAAATCTTGCAGTGTGCCAGAAGAGTTCTCAGATGCACTAGCATGGCTCCTGCAGTGGCTGTACTTAAGGAAGAACTGCTTGGAGGAGTTTGGCCCAGCAAGTGCCACATGGGTCTTGTGAGGGGTGACCTCTGCCTGTGTCTGTGTCAGGGTCTGCAGTGGAAACCCAGAGATGTCCATGGCTCCCAGAGCTATGATGCAGGGCAGTCAGCTAATTCATTTATCTGCTCCTTCAGCAAGATGGTTCCAAGACCACTGCTAAACAAAGCTGCCTCTGCATCTCTTCAGCCCACCCCAGCACAATTGGAGCAGATTTTAAAAGCAAAACCCAGCTTGCTGTTGCTTTGGATCTCATTAATTCATGCTGTGGTGTTCAACCTGAGGGTGAGCTGGGGGTACAGCATGTGTGCCCCCACAGCGTCCTTCCAGCTGTCCCTTCCTTCTCCAGGAGTTTGGGAAGAGGTGGTAGGCTACAGTACTCTGACCTCCCTCCTTGCTAAATGGTTTTGTGCTTGGAGAGGGGTGATGCTGGCTTGAGACAAGGGTGGGCTGTGTCAGGTGTTCACCTTTCCCTCTTCCAAAGGTGCAGATATCCTGTGCATGTAACTGAGCCTCAGACAAACCAGAGCAAGCCCTGGTTGTGCTGGGGGTCTGCCCAGCACAGAACTTTTGCAATTGCAAAATAACTTTTAAAGTTATTTTGCAAGTGCAGAGTGGGTCTGGCAGAGCTGGGCAAGGGCTGAGGCATCGTCCCTCTGTGCCACTGAAACGTGTGTGCCTACCCAGACACTGCCAAGCTGTGTTCTGGGGCTCACAGGGGTGATTCAGGGAAAGCAGGAAGAGTAGTGTTGTGGGAGAAGTTCAACTATTAATTAGTTTCTGCAGGTAACCTGCCTTACATTTTCCTGTTCCTAAAATGTGCTTTTTGTAACCTGTGGATATACTGCAGGAGCTGTCCTGGGTCAGTTCTTTTTAACACTCTGAAATACACCTCTTCGTTACCTCTGCCAGGAAACTGTTACTGCATCTGGACAAATAAAACTTGGTTTTTCTCAGCATCTCATTATCTATGCCAGAATTTCTTTCACATAGTTATTGCCCTCATTTAGTAACATCTATAGAGATGCCATGTGTTTTCTACAGTGTGAATGTGCTTTCCACAGTATGAATTAATACACTGATTCAAGTGGCATTAAATGGAAAGCAGTTTTGAACAGCTGGATGCATTTGAAAATAACTGTGAGAAAAACAATTCTGTATAAATTGCTGAGAGGATCTCACTGGTGATTAAGGGAAGCCTTTCCATGGCACAGTGGGTGCCAGAGACTGAGCCTGGGACAGGGGCTGTTGCACCACTGTACAGGTGTCCCTAATGGTCTGCTGCTGTTGCAGGTTGGTGTGTGAATGATGGCTTTGCCCAGCTCCACAGCTTAGATCTGTTCCAGGAGCCACTATGTCTCTCCTTTGTCCTTTTTGTGCTGATCAGGGTCCAGAAGTATTGCTTCATTTCATCTCCAGAAGTATTGCTCAATCTTCTGGTTCCAATGATGCAACAGAAATGGGCTGAATGCTGTTGAATGGTTAACTTTTGTCCACTAATCATTAGTCCCAACTTTAGAAGAATTTGCAGAGGAGTTACAGATCTTGCCAAATCTCAAATAGAAAGCAGTTGTTCTTCCTCCCAAGCATAGAGTAAGTCAGAAATCATACTTTTACCTTGCAGGTATAAACCAGTGCTTGGGAAGGGTTCCAGAACCAAAGTCAGGTGCTGTAGCTGATTGCTTCAGCCAGCATCTGGCTGCCCTGCGCAGAGGGAGGACAGAGGGTGTCAAAAGGCAGCCCAAATCCATGTCAGATATTGCAGGTTCTAACTACTATGAAATCCACCTGGGCATTGAGTCCATGCTAAATTTAATCATCTTTGTGGTACTAGATACAGGAATTGCTTGGTCAAAATCAATGATGTTTTATTGCCTTTAGTTGGAGTAGCAAAGTGTTTCTCTTCCTTTGCAACCCGGTGTTCTGAATATTGAAATAACTTTTTTTGTGGTTTCCTGTTTGACTGCTTACGTGGATTGACTGTGTGTGGGCTGGGGGAGGCTGTGTTACTGTGAGGTTTTGACAGAAATTCCTTGTGCTCAGAGAGCAGCAGCATGAGGGCAGAGTGTGAGTGGGGTTTTCTTCCTGTTGGATGACAGTAGGTTTTCCACTGCTTCTTAACCATGTAAGATTGCCCTCAACATTTTGTAAAAAGTAGGACTAGGATAACTTTATGTTCTGTATTGGCTACTCCATGACTGGAGTACTGAAGCCAATTTTAAATATGATATGGATGTTGCCAGGAATAGAAACCTCTCCTAGGAAATGAATGCCACTTCTCATCAGGGTCTATCCAGTAAAGGCACCGTGAGTTTTTGTTTCACAATAGCATAATTTGGAACTACTATAGCTCATACTTGAGCATTCAGAAACTGTTTGCTTAGAAATGTATGTATGTATGTATGTATGTAACAAGGGGAGTTTTAGGGGACAGTCCCTCTACAACTGCCAGATATAGTGAGAAATGTTAATGTGAAAATGAGTTGGTTTTTCAACTGCAATGAGATGTATGCTCTTTTCCAAGAGCTCTATTATTGTAGTTCAGAAACGTCAGTTCTGAACCAGTCACAGTTGGAGAAGGACACAACTATCTAGCAATCCACTGAAAATAACATTACTCCATTAGCTGGCTTCCTCTTTACTACTGTTGTGATGTAAGTCAATGATTTTAGATTTAATTATATATCCTGTCATGTTTTTATATTTGAGAGAGGGAGTAGCTGCCCCATGCCACACCACCCTCGCTAAATCCAGTACATCCTGTTTTATTTTTAAAAACCTTTCAAGGTGAGGTCACTCTCTCTAAAGCTACTCTCAGGTTCTGAGCGCTACAGCCTTAGATTCTGTGCTGTCTGACAGGTCTCACTTAGGGAGGAATTCCCTCTTTTCATGCAAATGCAACTCTGCTGGTCTGCACAGGAGGCCTGACCCCATCCTCTGCTCCAGCTGTCCCCATGGGTGGTGCAGTAGCTGCTCTGCAGTTCTTTTGTTCTGTTCTGGGACCTGTTGAGTAGAAAGCCTGCTGACAGCTGGGAAGCAACAGTTCAGACTGTTGTGAATGCTGACATTTTGTTTTCTCTGGTCTGATGTGGAAGAAAACTGACTGGGAGCAGCAGGGAAGGACCTCTAATATTGCATGAATCCTTTTACCTCGTGGAGAGGAATATTGGCAGGATGGTGGGGAGCTTTCTGCTTGTGAGCAGAAGGATGGCTCTTCCTTGTAAAGACTGAGCTGCTGAGGGCTGTTGTGGTTGCAAACCACCATTGGTCCAGCTTCACCAGCCTCTCACACAGAAAACTTCCACATGAATTGTTTCATGGAAACTGAGGGGCTCTGTGGAACTGGATTCTGCACAACAAACTTGGGTTCAGTAATTAGGTCTCAAACTTTGTGCTGAAAAAATCTTTCAGTGATGAATAACAAAGAGGAAGTATATTTCATTTTCCACAAAACACTGGCTGCTTGGCTGGCAGTAGTTGCAGGATGTGGTCCAAACCAATTTAATGGCAGTGGCTCTTGTTCTGTTCACTTCAGTGGAGCTGACCTAGAGCTCATCCTTATTAGTGGAGTTTAGTCCAGCAGTCCTAGGGGTGAGCCTAGGATGGCTCTGCTCTATTGTACAGCACAAAGGAGGCTGGCTGGGCAGTGGAGAGCTTTTGCTCTAAACAGAGACATCAACAGAGCAACCAAGCATCATACATTCCTGCTGATTGGGAATGGGCAACAGGAGAGAGGGAGAGCAAAATTAAAAGCTTGGAGCCTGGTGTGGAGTAAAAGAGATGGCAAAAGAAGACATCCACCAGGGTTGATAATCCCCTGTGAGGTCTTGTTTGTGGTTGGTCTTGGAAATTGCTGGCCAGTTGCCATTGCCTGTGTATCCCAGACTCACTGTATGTGCATTCAGGTAACCTCTGCATGGTCTCAGCACAAGAAGTTAACTGAGTGTCTGAGCATCTGATCCTGTTCTCAGCAGCTTTAACACCTCTGTAACAGCAGTTTATGCACCTCTAAGTTAAGCATGTGCCAAAGTACTTCATTAGTCTGGTGTCAGGTGCTCAGTACATGAGCCTGGAAGGGCATTGGGAGAGTTTTACACTGACATGACTCTGGGAAGATACAGAAAGTGTTTGTGTTTGGTGTAGCTAATCTGGAATACACACAAACACCGAATTAATCTCATTTAAAAGCTTTGAATTAAGTCTGTTTACTGTAGAGGAGCCTCCCACAGTTCTCCACCTTCTTTTTGTTTCCTGGTATATTTTCATTTGGGAAAGCTGCAGTGTGAATATGTTCTCTGTGCTCAACTGACCTGTGATACTGCAGCAGTTTTTGCTATTATTGTTCAAAAAGGAACACAACATCATTAGCTTTTCTCCCTTTCTCCTTTGGATTGCCTTTCATTCCTGCTCAGGTTTTACCCCAAACCTGCTTACCTCCCTGTTTCCTCTCCTTTCAGCTTCTTCAAATGCGATGACTCAGCAGCTCCAGGAGGAATTTGACAGCAGCGTGGAGAATGCAGAAGCTTGGATGAAGGCCATCCAAGAGAGACTGAAGATCAATGACAACACCAAAGGACCTCGATCTGCCCTAGAAGCCAGACTGAGAGAGACTGAGGTAAGGGAAGAGCAATGGAATTCAGAGGTGGCTCTCACTGCTGCCATTGTCACAGCAGTTATTGCTGTGAGCTCAGGACTCTTCCATCAGGAAATTGTCAGCTGCCCCTGCTTGTTGGAACATTGGGCCTGTGTGGATGGATTCACATCAGTATTCTTTTAAATTTTCTATTTGCAAATTGTTTACAGATGTAGAAAAAGAGGATGGCAATTTGCTATCACAGGCTTCCAAGCTTTTCAGATGGATTTGGAACACTAGCAGCAGGTTTGGCAGGTTAAAATGTTTACACTCTCCTCAAGCCTGGAACAATTTGGTTGCTGCTTGCAATTACCATAATAATTTGCAGACAACCAGCATATAGTATAAAAGAATCAGATCATGTTAGTGTTCCACCCCCTCCAGGACTGTCACTGATAGAAAAAGATTGCAGTGTCCTGGTAATGGGCTGTTTTAAAGTAATTCTTTTGTCCTTTTCCATAACCTTGATGATAACAGGGCTTACAGATCCCCTTTATGATCTGTTCAATGAAAAGGTAAAAGTTCTCAATTTTTTCCTGGTTTTACTTAATCTCTTTTATAACTCTTCTCAGTGAGATCCTGTTACAGATTGTGCCTGCTCTCTTACAGTGATTTCACATTCATTAACTTCAGTTTCATTAGATGTTATCTAGGTCTTGTAATCCCAGAGAAGGAAACACTCCTGTTTGTCCCATTTGTACCATTGGAGGGAGTGGTGATCTTTCTATGACTAACATTTAAACTATTTTTATACTTTTATTACCTGTAATTCCAAGTAATCTGTTCTTTAATTTAAATGGTAAGATCTTTCCCATTGTTACTTATCCCAAAATCTCTCCTTTTATGTGTCTACTTATATTTGGTCTGCCTATTCTGAAGTTTAACAAAAAACAGTGCAGGCTTACATGGATGATGAGGTAGTTTACAGTGATGTCTTCAGCCTTTTTCCTTTACTGTGGCTTATTGGAGGATGGATCTTGCCTGTGGCATAATATAGAGACTGATGGAGTGATGGATGGTGGCTAGACTTGTATGTCAGTCATAAAAACCTGAAGCATTTTACCTTGGTCTATAGTTTAATTTTTCTGACCTTAAATTATTTTCACCCTTTTCTTTTGTCTGAGAAACTATGCTGTGTACAGTTTCAAGAAACACACAAGAGTCACAGGAACTCGAGTAGAAGAGTGATAGTTTGGCAAAGGGGCAACATTCAAGGCAGAGATAACAAGTTATAAGGTCTAGAGATTTGTGGTGATGTGATATGGCCTGAACTGCTGAAGCCTGTTTACTTCTGTGGGCTTTAGAGGAGATCTGTAACATGCAAAAAGTCATGTTAAGAAATTATTTCAACTCAGACTATGGAGATTAATCACTCTAAAGATTAACAAGTTCTTTCTTCCTGTGTGTACTTTAACCATCTCCTGCTCCTTCATCCTTCCTCCTTTCTGGGCCTGGCTTCTGTCTCCAGCTCAGATATCCTCATGATGTGCTCACTGCTTCCCCTATTGGCTGTGCTCAAATCCACTGTTTAGTTTTCAGTTCTTTTTTTGCACCTGGCTTGCCAGGGTTTTTTTTCATGCTTCCTTCCTGTGGTTTATTTTCTGTTAATTTGTTAATAAAAATGTCAGCCAATGAGACAAATAATGTAAAAAACAGATTTGAAAAAGAAAATTGACTGTACAGCCACTGCTTTCTTGCCAGCTGTTTGTTTGCTTCTTATTGCTGGAAAAATAACAGGCTTAGAATACAGCTTTAGTCTTACACTTGACCTGTTGGATGATAGCTGTGGCTTGTATTTTCTTGCTTTGCCCTGCCCTTTGCCCTGCTTCCCTGGATTCTATTAATCATACCTTTCTTAGTAAATAATTTCTCCAAACAACTGTTGATACATCACAGGCAGGTGTGCTGCCTACATGCCAAAAGAACATGCTTTGCTTTCCCCAGAATGTGGGTCTGGAGATCCAGAGGCCTTTTACTTGTCTCACCTTTGCAATAACTGACATGATCAAATCCCATAGGCCTAACTTGACCAAAAGTAATCACTGATTTTTAAAATCTTGGTGTTTTCATTGTAGAAGCCTTTTTCTTCAAACTGGAAAGTCTGCAGTTTGCCAGGAGTTTATGGAAGAGCAGCAAGAAAAGCTAATTTGATAGTATCAGAAGTTTGGATAAAGTAATGTTGAAAGCTGACATCTGAATTGGGGGATAATTAATCTGTTAAATTGTACAAAACTTGTGCTGATTTTCCCATCTCTGGATACTTAAAATTAGATGAATCCACTTTCAGTTCCTGGCATTCCTATTTGTGTAAGATACACATTTTCTCCAATTCATAACTTAGCAATTTAGAGTCGAAGCAAAATTGGGTAGCAGGCAGAAAATTCCACTAGTTAATTTCTCTTGGCTTCTTTCCTAAGCCAACTTTTATTTGCACTAGGAAGCCTTTTTAATACGCTTCATGATTTCTTATAGTATAGCTTAAACTGGAGAGGTTGCAGTGTAGCCTGTGGTGGTTGCCTCTTTGTGCTTTGGCAGGTGGGGAAGAGCAGCTGGCAGCACAGTGCTGTAACCTTATGACAGCAATGGAAACAGAGCCACAAGCATTTCATAGAGGATGCTCTGTTTTTTGTAGCTAACTTAAATGTTTTTCAAACATGCTGTGTGGTTTGCAGTTAAACTCAGTCCTTTAGGATGTTTAAGAATAAACATGTCTGAAAAAACATTCATATTTTCCTTTCAGGAGAAGCTACAGCAGGGATTTAGGTGGGAAGGGTTAATTGTCTGTTCTGTAGAGAGACATTTCCATGTTAAGAGTCCATGTTAACAACTGGACTCAATGATTGTGAGGGTCTTTTCCAACCTAAATGATTCTATGAGTTCATGATTCCTGGGTAAAAACAAAGTTTACATTTCATCAATTATGCTTGTTTTCTTTCCATGCTTTCAGTATCATTTGTTTTTCTCACAGAAAATACGTGCCCTGGAACCAGAAGGCAGCTTGAAAATGGACTTGATTCTTGTGAAGGCAGATGCTGCTCTTCGCAGCATCAGTGAGGATAAGAAGCATGAGGTGCTCTCTAAACTGAAAGACATTAAAGCCTTGTGGGAAGAGACAGCCATATACATTACTCATTGTCACAGGTAAGACAAACACACTCTTGGCTGTGTTGAGGCAGCTGTTTCCTCCAGTGCTTTCATAAAGTGCTTCCAGCTTCTCTCTGCTCGCTGGATTGTAGATAGCAATTCCCTGCTAATCCCAGTCCTGTGAGCATTTTGGGGACTGTGTGAGAAGAGAGGATCAGTGAGACCTCAGTGCTCTGCCTTCACAACCTGGCCCACCCACCCCATGGTCTACAATGATGAGTTTGGTCAGAACCTTATACAGAATATTTCCTCCCCAAAGCAGAGAGAACCTGGGAAGTGAACCCAAACCCTGCAAATTCAGAGCAAGTTAAAACTGCTGAGAACCTTGTGCACTGCTTTGAAGGCCTTTTGGAATTGTTGGTCTCCACTGCTCCCATCATCATTTCATCTGAGTGCTCTCTCTTGCTCTCCCCACAGCCGCATTGAGTGGGTCTGGCTGCACTGGAGCGAGTACCTGAAAGCCCAGAATGAGTTTTACACATGGATCCACAACATGAGGGTGACCTTGGAGCCTGACATTGAGTTGCAGCTTGGCTTAAAGGAGAAGCAGTGGCAGCTGAGCCATGCTCAGGTTTTGCAGAATGATGTCCTAAATCAGTCAGTCCTGCTGGAAAGGCTGCTGGAGGAAGCTGCTTCGTTGTTCAGCAGGATAGGTGACCCCAGCGTTGATGAGGATGCTCAGAAGAAAATGAGGGTGGAATATGAAGGAATCAGACAAGAAGCTCAGGTACACTTATGAAGAGTGGGAAGTGTTCAAATTCCTCCTATCTATGGGGTTGTTTGCTACTTGAGTGATGAGGCTTACCTGGTAGGGCTGCAAAAGGAAGCAGAGCTCAGAATCCCTGTTCTTTCAGCCAATGGACTGCTTGAGGCAATTATCAAGTCCCAAGATGAGCTGTTCTCCTGGGGTGATGTTAATTGGGATGCTCTTACGTAGTGCTTTATAGTGTGTTGCTGTAAAGTAACTGCAGGCTGCTTGCTGTGACCTAGTGAATATTGCTTTAGGTCATCTCTGTATAAAGTTAGAATTGTTCCTCATCTTTCAGCACATTAGTGGTTCATGTATGACCAGATGCAGAGTACCCATGCCAGAAGCCAGGGAATATTACATGGACACAGTCTTGCTGTGGGAAGTAGGGTTAGTTGAGACCCAGAGCTGCCCTCCCTGCCTGCAGAACTGGGAAACACAGAGGTGGAGTCAGCTCTGGCCCAACACTTTGCTCAGTGGCCACTTCCACTATCTGAAAGATTTTCATGCACACAGATACTAATTCTTGCCCAATACTAATCTTCCAGCTTGAACAGTTGTTAAATAGGCTGGTGTAAGACATCCTGCTTCATCTTTTAATACCAGTGATTTCCTTTCACCCTGTTTTTGTGTAAAGGTTTCAGAAAAATGCTTGTACTTTTCACTTCTAAAATTCAAATAAATACAGGACTAGACTATGTGGTATGGCTGAGGGGCAGACATCTGTGGATGGGCAAAAGAATTCAATTTCTTACTAATCAAATCAATAGAAGTACTCAAAGGGATATTTTATATATATATATATATATATAGATACATCTATACCAAACATAGAAATTAAAACCTAGATTTTGCTCATGGTGACTTCCAGAATTTCTTAGGTTGGAATTACCTGGTGCAAATAGAAATAATTTTCACTACATTGGTTCTGCTGTCTGCCTCTGTTATAATGCTGCCTTCTATTAATTCCCACACCTACACACCAGTCCAGAACTGGAGCCTGGCAGTGATGGATGCTTTCCCTCCCTGGATGCTGTTGTACAAAGTTAACTTCAGATCACTGGAAGAACAACAATATTGGGATGCTTTTTCCATTGCCCTGCTTGCCCCATAGATGCATTTTACCTCTTGAAGTAAAATACCCCAAGCCCCAAAAGTGACAAAAAAACCCCTAAGCTGGCATCTTTTGTGAGCATGTAGTTCAGGTACTTTTCTAGCCATAAATATACAACTATTGCTAATGTCTCTCCAAAATCTAGAGTATGTTTGGAAATTCTGTAGCTGCAGCTGCCACAGAGAAGCCACCAACAGACCTGGGCCTCAATACTGATTATTTATTTTTAAAGGTAGATCCCTTGATTACAAGGCTTCTTGATATACAAATAAGAAGGTTCCTGGGAATTCGGGTGTTGTCTACCTAGATTGCCATTTAAAATTATCATTCACTCCCTCCTCACCAAAATTATCTTTGGTTTTGAAGCTGGAGACAGTCATTAGTTATTTTAATAAAGCTGTTCTTTTAGACATGTAATTTGAATACTCAAAGCCAGAATGTGACCTCTCTGAGACTGATTTTACATAGTGTGATTTCTCTAACCAACTTGGATATGTGCTGGTGTAAATGAGATCAGGAAGTGGCTCATACTAGTTAGACAAAATATGTCTTTATGTTTCCAGCCAACTGAGATGCTAGAAAAAGCTTTTCTTTGGCATTGGCTATAAATACCACATTTCATAGAAGGATGAAGTGAGAGAATCCAGCTAAGAAATCCCTCTTTCAGGAGGTACGGAACAAAGAAGGGAGTTGGAAAGTCTTGGATTTTGCAACTGAAGTAAATGAGGAGTTTATTATTTAATGCCAAGGTGTCAGGCACCTTGGGAATTGCATTGGAAAGTATAACACTTGTTAGGGAAACTCTGCCACCTCTTCCAGTGGGCAGGAGGAATGAATGAATGAATGAATGAAAGAGACACAGCAGTTGTAAGGGGATTGCTCTGGCCCCTCACATGATGAGAGGCCAGACTAAATGTGACTTGCAGATGCCAGCTGAATGCCTGAGCACAGGAGGCTCGCTGGTGTTTGTAGATTACACTGGTGTTTGAGGGGCATTTTTAGACCCTGTGCAGTTGTCCAGCTCTATCAGAATGCAGGCTCTTGGACAGTGTTTCTTAAATGGTTTGCCTGTGATAGTGCTTCTTTGGTATGAGCAAATGGTGGGAGGTTTTTTTGGTTTTTTTTTTTCTTTGTGCTAACATGTGTCTTTAACATTCCAAAATTTAAAAGCATATCTTTTAATTACATCAATAGGAATATTTTTAGATGTGGCAGCCATTTCCTACATGTTTTCCCTTGCCTAGGAAATTAAAAATATGCAGAGGTAAATGGTTGTATGTTTCAGCATAAACTATGGTTCAAGATGGTAAGAAAAGTTATGATGTATGGGAAGTTGATATTTAGGAAATATATTAAATACTTCTGAGCACATCAGATTAATTTCAGTCCATTTTGTCTCTGTTAACTGAAACCTAGATACTTAGAATAATTTGCTAAGGTACCCCAAGGGTAAGACTAAAAGCACCAGGAAGGGTAGCAGGAGCTTTCTTGTATTTTCCTTGAGACTCTACAGAGGGATTTAAAGTAGGAACTTCCTTTATGTGCTCTAGATTGCCTTCCAGAGGAGGCTTATTTGCCTTCCCTGACTGTGAAGGCAGCTAAGGGGAGGGAGCTTCCTAAGCCTCTGTCCACCTTCCTTGAGCGGCCAGGGCCGGGCGTATGCTGTGCAGCCCTTGGCAAACCCATTCCTTTCCTGTCTGTGCTCTTACTCTTTGCAGGGCCATGTCCTTGCTTCATGTCTCCTCACTTCAGCCTAGTGAATGTGGATGTTGAGTTTCACACTGTGCTTCTCCCCAAACAGCTAACCTAACAGGAGCAGGTGATACCTTATTTTTCATCATTGGAAAATTTTCCTGCTTAACCTCTTGTGGAGGGAGGGCTCAGCCAACTCTTTTTAAGCTTTTTTGTCTGACAGCTAGCACAGTCTGTCTGGGTCCATGGCATCTATTCCTTGTCCTCACAGACCAGCAGTTCACCCAAACTGCTTATTCCTTTATTTTACCTGGCCAAGGGTAGGTTCTTTTAACTTCATTTTGAACCCCTTGTATATCAGCCTAAGATTTTTGAGCTTAATAACATCTCTGCTTTGTTATTGTGATTTAAGCCTTTTGGAGCTTCTGCCAGTAAAATAATCTAATTCCCTGGAGTCAATAAGCTTAGCCTGAATTGGGTGACTTTGGTGCGTGGCCCTTTTACGCTGCTATAAGGTTGTCTTCTTTAGATTATTGACCTGAGTTTGAATCATGAATTGTTTAGCCTCTGCAGATTTGAGAATTGACACATGGGCATTTAGCAAGTGAGGTGTTCTGCTGGATACATCCTGGCCACAGAAATCTACTGTCATAATTCTACCCTTTGGTTTCATCCAAACCTGTGTATGGATGGTGCTATTAAAGGTCATGCTCTAATAAATGGGCAGCATGTCATCCTCCATGGGAAACAACTGTCCCTTAGCTGTTCCTCTTTTGTCCCACA
Source organism: Passer montanus (assembly GCF_014805655.1). NCBI lineage: Eukaryota > Metazoa > Chordata > Aves > Passeriformes > Passeridae > Passer > Passer montanus. Next base: position 8,457,352 of record NW_024367372.1, read on the forward strand.
GCAAGTCAGCTAACTTGAGGGGCATCACTCAGGATTTGCAAAAGTCAGCAGAGACTGAAGTGGCAGTGTGAAAAACAGGCTGCTGGTGTTCCACTTGCAGGGTGGTGGCTTTGTAGTGCACCATGGGCATACCTGTCCCAAAGGTGAAGGGCAGAGTCCCAGAGGGACTGTCACCCCCCGCACATGGGGATCCTGTTGGCCTGGCTGGAGAGCAGGAGACAGAAAGGAGATGGCTCACTGCCACTTCAGGCAGGTTGGCAGGTGTGGGGCCTCTCCAGAGCCTCCCAGGGACAAGGGAAATGAAAGGGGACTTTTGAGCTCTACCCACCATTGCAGCTGTCACTCAGAGGCCAGTGCTGCTCAGAGGCCCGTGCTGAGTCCTGTATTACACAAAATGAAACTTGGCCTATTGTCTGTGAGAGCAAAGGATGGTTTCAAGCATGCTGCAAGAACTAAACGGATTGCACAAGAAGTGGTTTTGTTTTTGTTTTTTTTTTAATCTAATGTAACCACAGTGTACCTCCATTGCTTTCCATGCCAGCTGGAGAAGGGCAAGGAAAAATCAGTCTGATTTTGCAGAAGATAATACTAATGTTGAATATTATACTAGTGAAACAACAGAGCAGGTGATTTGTGTCAAAATCAAAAAGGCCTGAACTTGGGCTGGCAAACAAGGCCAGTCTGAGCAAACGTGACTCTGACTTGTGAGGAGTGCCAGACTGGATCAGCAGGCAGCAGCTCATGGTGTGCAGGCTCTTGTAAATTCAGGGATTGTTGGCTGTGGGATGCACAGGAGTAACTTGAAAAATGAAGCCTGCTTTTCATTCACTTGAATTTGTTTCCAGAGTCTGTGATACCACCACAGAATAGTTTGTGACCTACTAAGTACAAAAGTGCATGGGCTACACAATTGAAGGTGATGATCATTTTCAATGCAGTCTGTTTAAATGATGAAGTATTTAAAACTATTTTCATGCTTCTACTGCATTCTTTTATTTTCATTTTGAGAGATAAAGAAGATGTGCTCATCTTTATTTTTAACCCACAAGAGGAATGTAACTGCTTGTCTCTCAAAGTGAAAACCAGAAACAAACTTCTGTCTCTTTTCTTTTTCTAATGAGAGAGTAGGAATGCTCAGAAAACCAGAAATTCAGCTAACAAGGTCTTGCAGTTTGTGTTCTTGGAGACTTAGACATTGAGAGTCCGCAGCAAAATCCAGACAGGAGCAAGCCTTTGTGTACTTTTGTGTTCTGTTTCTCGAGGTAAACTTTGAATTCCTGTGGAGGCCTAGCGTTATCAGAGCTCCTGAAAAGGGAGTCTTGTTTGTAAATTCTGGGTTACAATGTAAAGGAAAAAGAGCCAGATAAGCACAGTCCTCACCACTTCTGATGTTTCTTGTTACAGAACAGAGTGAAACTGCTTGAAACGATAACCAAGGAACATGAGCAGTACAGCGCCAGTGTCAACCAGTTTCAATCATGGCTCAGTGGTGTCACAGAGAGATTAAACTGCTGCACTGGAGAAGCAACCACGTCTTCAGCAGAGGAGAAGCTAAAGGCACTGAAGGTCCTTGAACAATATAGCTCTAACAAGGAGCTAGGATTGTGTGTTTTTCATGCCCATATGTGTTGCTCAAACCATACAAGGGTGTCCTTTAGAAAAAACTTACACATACAAAATAGATGGTGATTTTAGCATGGGCTAGGGCAGATGAGTTGCACGAGGTCCTGAAACTGTTTGTATGTATGGTTCTTCCAGTATGAGTCACAAACTGGTCTGGTTTGTTTTTCTTAAAGCCTGAGCTCCAACAGTTATGTGATTCTTTGAGAATCTTGTTTAAATAAATCAGATTTGGTAAACATGATCCAAGTAGACCCTGAAGGTTCACAGGTTTTGAGAGTTTAGAGCTGGTGATGAAAATACCAGTTTTGAGAACAATATCCTTTATTTTGGTGCCAATGCTTTTAACGTTTGCCTTAAAAGCTCTGAGATCCAACTATTAATATATGTCTAGTGCCTGCAGCTCCTCTTCTCTTTGCCAGGGATCTCAGTTTTATCTCATTAATGAAAACAATTTTTTTCAGAATCTATGACAATTAGTATTTCTCAGAAGGCAGTCAGATTACTAACCCTGGTCACTTGAAAAAAGACATATTTTCAAATAAGAAGTGAAAACCAAAATACGTATAACCAGGAGGGGTCGTCTTTTTTCCTACTGATTTCAGCTTTTCTCCCAGCTTTCTATTCATGCAGACAATCTTTATTTAACTTCTTCTTGCAGGAAATTGCCAAAGATATTAGGAGTGGTGGAAAGAAATGGAAGCACCTTGAAAATCAGTGTGCAGAGGTGATTCAGAATACCTCTCCACTTGGATCTGCAAGACTGAAGGATGAACTTGAAGAGCTAAGAAAAGCCTTGGAGAAGTTGAAACTGCTGAGTAGTCAGGAGGAGGAGAGATTGCTCAAGATCCAACAGTCTGACAGTGCCTATGAGTCCCAAGCCAGACAATTGGAAGCAGACATCCAGCAGCTGAGGAAAGATTTACAGAGACTGGAAAATGACCTGGACCCTGGGGAAGGGGAAAAGACTGAAGATGAGTTTGTAATGCTGTGGAAAAAATGCAATGTAAGTTGTTATCCTTTGTGTGGAGGAGGAAGTGCAGCTGTAGACTGAACATGCATAGTCACATCCAACAGATGCCTGTCCCATTGGCTAGAGATGATAAGGAAAGAGAATGAGTGTGTGTGAAACACACTGAGGAAAGTGTGACTGCCAACAGTGGAGTCAACTGCCCCAGCCTTCATCTCACACTGCACAGAAGGAGCAGGGCTGGAGGATGTGCTGCAGTTTGTGCCTAGAGTTCAAAGGGATCATATGCAAAAATCACACAATACAGAGCAAGCAACACAATTTGCTCCACTTAAAAAGAAGCAGGAAATTAATGCCTCACTGAGTGTGTACATATATATATATATATATATATATATATATATACACATTGACACAAGTACACACTGAGGTATTTGGTAAGACCATTGCTATGTCATATTGGTCATCTCTGTAAAACAGGTACCTCTCTTCCTTTACTAGCAGACACATCATCAGTACTAAGGAGTCCTAAGATTGTAGCAATCCAGTATTTACACCAAAACCAATCTGCTGCAAAAATGAGTGCAAAAAAATTGTCACACGTTAAGTAGATAAGAATCTTCACTGCTCGTTTTCTCTCGAGAGCTGGCTTTGCGTTTATTATCTGTTCTCAAAATGCCTTCACTGCTGTTTGTATATCTAGAACTGTGCAGAATTAACTGGGAGAAGTATATGCAAAAAGGATCAAAAAAAATTTAGACTGGTTCAATCCATCTACATTTGCATGGGTTTTAGTTGTTTTTGTTTCCCTGAGTCACCCTAGAATTAACATTCTCTATATGTGAGTCTCTGAGAAAGATCTGTTCAGGCAAACAGATGTTTTTTAGACTGCTCAAAAAATGAAGCTCATGTTATATACTGCAATCAGTGAACTGAAACCAGGCTTGTTTGGGATTCACTCTGTTCAAACAGTGAACCCTGCAGATCAGATGCAGAGGCTGGGCAGTGTGAGGGGAGGAGAGAGAGCCTGCTGGAAAAAAACTGTTGCTGAGAATGTTTTATGTCTTAGCAAAGACCATATCCCCTATAACCAGGAAAAAAGCCACTGAAAGGGGATTTGTGCATACCCTGAGACACAGCCTTACTTCTTATTTCTTATAAGAAACTACATAAGGTACGATCTGTTCATTATTTTTGTAATTAAGGCAACAAGGGCAGCTCTGGCTGCAGAAGAGTCAAAGATTGAGAGGCTGAAGGCTCAGCTTAAAGAACTGCTACGGTTTCCCCAAGATGTGCAGCCACACATTGACAGTGTTGTCTCTGCAATACAGCAGTATCAAAGGTACTGGGAAGTCTGATTGTGGTGGGGGGAGTCTTCTCTCAGGGATTGTCAGGGGCCTAAGAAAAAAGTGAATTGTAGGTGATGGGTAGAAAAAAAAAGCTTTTGATAATTACATCCACCTCCATGTTTCAGTCAAGCTGTAATTTTAGCCATTTGCTAGGAGCTGGAGGCTCCTGGTCATTCTCAAGCAATGATCTTACATCATTAATGTTGTGTATGGTTTGAAGAAAATTAGATTGTTGGCAGCTAATTTGATCTAATTAGCATTTTATAATAATAATTTATGTATTTTGCTTGCCTTTCATGCTAGCAACTAGAAAATCAGGACAGGAGCTGTGGTAGTAAACGGTTCAGAAGAATTATGGCCCTCCCTTGTCGAGTTTGTTGCGGTGACTCACCAGCCTTAGCAATTATTTGGCAGAGTTTATTCCCCTTCTCCTGGCAGCTTAAATGCATGTTCCTGTTTTCAACTTGCCTTGGGTTGGAAACTCTGAAAGTTTAGCCTCTCCCAGACTTCAGTGTTTCCGTTTCCAGGCTGCCTGGAATCAGGAAGTAAAGAAGCTGCAGCAAATTTTGCAAACTAGAAGAAAGGATCATTTTTTAAGGGAAAAAAGAAGGTCAGTTCTTTTCCTGTATCCCAGCTTATTCCCCTCTGTGCACAGTATGCTGTCCTGCTGGAAGGGTTATAGGTCATTGTGGGAAAGGATTTCAGTTTAAAAACTAGAAAGTAAACAAAGTTGAAAGAGGAGCAAAGAAGGCAGGGGACTTGCCTCTGAGTAGAAAATGGCGGCTGCTTCTTTGCCAGCTTCTCTCCAAAGCTGCTTTGGGAAGTCTGGCAGCTTCCCACTGAGCCTGGCAGGGGCAGCAGAGCAAATGGCAGAGGACGTGGAAAGTCAGAACTTTCTATTTGCAGAGCTTTTGGCCTCTGCAAACTTGCCTTTGTTTAGCCCCGTCATGGCCCAGTGACACAGGTAAGAGTGCTGTTCCTGTTTGTGTGGAAAGGCAGCATTGATCCTGATTGGCATTGCCCTCACCTGCTTGTCTTGTGAGTTTGCAAGATACTGTTCCCCTGTGAGCATAAAGTTTGAGCTGTGTTTTGGCAAATCAGGCAGGATTCTGCAAACTGGGAGGTCAGGCAAGCTGAGAGAAACAGGAGGCAGCTGCACGGGGTGTGTCACTGCTGGGCCTTGTCACTTGGCTGGGTTTGGGCTGTGCTCTTTCTAAGAGAAGCCTGGATATGCATTGGAGGTTTGCTGATTTATAGTATTCCAATAATAGAGCTGTATATGAGTGTGGATACATATACATAAATACAAAGCTTTTTTATCAGAATCACCTCTATCTACTAATATAAATTCAAGTGATTCTGCAAAATTTAAAATAATTGTATCTGAAATAAAAATGTATTTTTCACTTTTATGTTAACATAAGGTTATAGAAGACTTTTTAACGTAATTTTTTTAAGAAACAAAATCTTGTTTTTTACAGGCAACTGCAGTTACATTCTAGACACTCTTGATTTGTTCCTCCTATGAGCCAGTGAGACTGCTCTGATAATATGATTTATTAAATCACACTGGTGACAGCAGCCAAGAAAGTTCACATACAAGGGAAGACTGCTGGCTACTAGAAAAGCAAAGTAGCTCCTGATACACAGTTGCATAGAAGACAAATGTGTCCTGAGACATCTAAATAAAGTTTTGTCAGATGTCTCTGACTGACAGAGCAGCTGCTGGCAAGCAGCAGCAGGCTCAGGCAGTAAAACAGACTGAGGCCTTTGTGTTGTGTATGGTTTACACTCCAGTATTGTGTTAATTCATGCCTGGAAGAATAGAATGTTTGGGCTTGGATTTCTTCATAATCCTTCTCTTGGCTGTCACTTTATCCTTACAGTGTTAGAAGCAAGACTTCTAAAATGAGCACTGATACAGAAACCCAGATGTGGAGACTCATCCAAGATCCCCTGCAAAGTTTTGAGCAGTGGAAGCCATCGGTCCAGATGCTCCTGGAGACTCCAGAGCCAGAGCTGGCTCACATTGAGGTAGTAAAGCTGTTGCCAAGTTCAGAAATGTGGGTTTGACCGAGCCTGCATACAGCTGCCAGGCAGCAGCAGCTGGAAGGTCCTGCCAGTGTGGCAGGAAACCCCGCAGTAGGGATGGAGCTCTTTCCTTGGCTCCAGCTGTAGCACATTGTCGTATTTTCTGCCTTCCATTTGGTTAACTGGAGTTGTCAGCTGAGTAAGCTGCAGAAAGTGCTAGGCATCTTTAACAATGATGATAATATTGTTTAGCATTGGCCCAGATCTCCCTGGATGGGAAGTTTGTGGACTCTGTTAAAGAATTATCTGGTGATATGGATGTGGGATTAAAATGCACAATTAGCGCGTATTCCCAGCAAGGTGTGTTTGTTACTTTGTCATCCCTGTGATCTTCAGAATAAATGTGTCTGTGAACAGGGATGGAATTTATCCTCAGGATGAGCATTCAAGCTGTCCTTTCTGTTGGTTGTTTAGGCCTCTCCTCTGCACAGACAACTCTTTCCATAGTACAGCTTACCTCTCTTTCTGTTCACAAAATGGATGCAGCCCTGGTGCCTCTAACATTATCAGGAAGATTTTTCCTTTATCTGGGCACTGTCCAGGTACCTTCTGCTACCCCTTGTTGGCCCAGCATGCTGTTTTTACCTGACTTTGTCGTACTGCTTTGGTTGTGTGACTTGTGTGACAATAATATGGTTATATGATTTTTTTTTTGTATGATCTCACTGGAAGAACTTTTCTCCTTCAGGCTGCTCTAGCTGAAAGCTCCCAGTTCAAAGAGAAGTTGATGACATTACAGATAAAGAAAGATGTGCTAAACAATGTCCTTGGTGAGGAAAAAGCAGAGTCTTTCCTTCAAGAAGTAGCTGAAGCTTCAAAGGAGAGAGAAATTTTACACAAAAGTCTGCTGCAAAGCAAGAGCAAACTTCAGGTGAACTACAAAACCCATATACTGTCTTTGCTTGTGATAAAGACAAAGATGGAGTCTTTACTAAGCCAGTTTTATACATACAAATTTAGTACTAATCCCTTTTTCTAGGTTAATCAAATATTCAAATAAATTTGTGGTCTGTTGCATAGTGTAGTTCAGTGTTTGTCCTGAATATGAAGCAGATATTGACAAAGCATAATGCCAAGGTATATATGTTAAATGCTGGACTTGTTTTCTTATTTCTTCATTTAGAATTTGATATTGCAGCATAAGAACTTTGATGCTGGTTTTGCACCATTGCAGAAGAAATTATCTGCCATCAAAGCCAAATTAGATCTGGAGAAGGAACCACGGCCTGACTTCTTGGGTAAAAAGACACAACTCCAGAGACTCCAGGTACATTACAGTATTGCTTGGCCATCCTCAGCTAACTGTGGCTCCTGTTTGTTCATATTTTCCTAGCATTGGAAATTCAGTACCTTTCCCCTCGATTGTGTGTTAGATAATTTAATTTGGTGCAGTTTATGGCATGGGTGAATGAAATTAAAGCAGTGCAGATGAAACACTGGCAAACTGAGCTTGAGGGAAGGAAGAGACAGCTGGAAGCTGTTGGTGGTACACCTTCTTGGGCTAGTTTAATTGCTAAAGAAAGTGTACCCTGACACTTCCCACTGGCAGTAAAACTGCACAAGATAGATTGGTTCAGGTTAACTTCCTCAAAAGAGTTTCCACTGTTCCACTTCCTTCTGTATTCTCCTCTTTCTGCTCTTTACCTTGTCACTCAGCTGTGACACATGCTGGATTTACTCCACGGCTGATCCAGCTATGCAAGATAAGAAAAAAAAAAATGGGAAAAGACAATAATGTTTGGTTAGTGTTTTGAACTGGCTCAGCAAAGGGTCCAACATGCAGTAGAGCCTGTTCAAGGCATACACTGGGATTACATACGTGGGAGAGGGGAGAGAGGAGCAGGAGGAGAAGGGAGAGGGGATGTGACTGCCATGGTGAGCTGTACACCTGTACTGTGGCACTTCATCCGTGGTGACCACAGGGGTGTTGTCACCACAGTTCTTTGCTGGTTATCCTATGGCTCCTTTGGCACTTCTCAGCAACTTATCTTCTTTGCTAGCTCCCAGTAACATGTAAAGGACATCCAACTTTTTTTTTCAGAAACATTTACTTCTAGGCATCGAAACAGTTCATTTTCTTAATGACAGTAGCTTTTACTGGTATTTTTTGGCCTCACAATGTCAAATGAAACTACCTTTGGTGTATGTTTTTGAAAGTCCATGCCATACCTAGCACACTACACACATGGAATCTGTCTTTTCTTCTGCAGATGATCCAAGATGACTTGGCAGAGCTTGCAATTCACATGGAGGAGGTAGAGAAGCTTGTTCAGTCAAATACCACACACAGGCATGAAATGAACCAACTTTCATCTGACTCTCAAGCCCTGAAGAGATCACTGGAGGTAACATAAGGAAGTTTTTAGTTGCCTGGGGAGTTGTCAGTTGCTTCTATTTAAAAATATTTTAAAACATCTTTGAGCATAAGACATTACAGATTACATTACAGATAACATTTGAGTTACATGAGATACTTTCATTTTGGGGAAAGAAAACACTGAATTCTTAAGACTTTGATAACTTTTCCAGGATTCTGTGATTATCTCTAATGTGATTTCCCTTGGAGATAGGATGCCATCCACACGGATATTGTGTCTGTATAAACTGTTTCTGGAGTGGGCCTGAGATTCCTGACCAAAAGAAATCATATTATCATGGTGCTGCTTGCAGTTCACAAATTATGGGAGAGGGGCTTTGTAGCAAAGTGTTTGGAGTTTTTATGGCTTTGTGATCTAAAAGTTAATGAGAGAAAAGTGCTGCGATTGCATAAATACTTGCTTTGTGCTGAGGCATTTTGTAGCTTGCAAACATACCTATAAAGTGACCTCCAGAACAACCTCAGAAGATTCTCAGAAGAAGAGCTCATGAAGTTACCTTAGCTATGCAGTTCACTATAAAATTTTGTGTGTTAAAGTGTTACCTGAACATGCACTATGGAATTCTAGTTTCAATTTCAGTCATCCCATTTATCACTGGACTGAACTTTTGCCAAACAACTCTGTACATTAATTTCTGATTCAGGGAGTGTAAGATGTATTTGATATTGACTGGGGTACAAAAACCTCAGACATGTAAATTCTCTATTCCCTTTCAGCTGAGAAGGAAGGGAGCTATTCTAGTTCTTAATACCCCCCCGTGTGGTTGAATTCAGGCCTGCAGGAGCTTGGAGTTTTCCACCACTGATGCTAAAAGGACAGGTTTTTAGTCCCTCGTTAATAGCTGCTTTTTTCCTGTTTGCCCATGAGGTTCTGTGCCCATCATAGTGTTAGAGCCAGCAAAGAAAGTGCTTTTGGTCTGTCTTTGGTTGCTGACATATTTTTATCATTTGTAGATGATGATACAGCAGAGTGAAGACCACATTCAGAAGCACTGGGCGTATAATGACAAACTGTCTGACCTCCAGCAGTGGATCTCAGTAACCAGGGAGAAGATTGATTCCTGCCAGGATGCTGATGGAGAGCAGAACACCGAGGGCAGGCTGGAAGACCTGGAGGTGAGAAAAGCATCTTATTTTAAGATGTTAATTATTCACTTTGCAGCATTCAGACATTAAGAGTGGGGGTTTCTAGTGAGGATTTATTGGTTAAGGAGAGTAATGATATGTGTTTCTCCTGCAATAACTGTTGTCTTCTGTTGCCTCTCTGCTTTGCCCTGTGTTGTGGGATGTGGGGCCATGTAACAGACAAGAGCAATGAAAATAAGTAAGCAGTGTTGAGATGGATAAATTATTATCCAAGGATAGGTTGTCTGTTCCGGTCAGGGTGATCTCTCTGAACAATTCCTACCTTTGCCTGTGTGTACTCATCAATATATTGAACATTCCTGCCATTTTAACTGGCCTTCTACTCGTTGAACTGAGCTGTTCCAAAGCTGCCAGCTTTTCCCTGTGTAGCAGTACTTTGCATGCTAAATTCATTCTAGCAGAATACTTCAGCTGTTGCCTTCCTATGTGAGACCAAAATCTTTCATGGGAAGGCTACAGAAGAAGGTGCATTGACATCTTCCACACTCAAAGTTCTCCCATCAGCTCTTTGACCTATGTTGGCTCTTTGGAAGCATCCACAGCATATTTTTTTCCCTCTAGATATGTTCTAGCTAGTGCCAACAAAACCAGCATAGTCCTGGACTGAACATGGCCTTCAGTCTGACATAGTCTCCACTTTACCCAGGATACCTAAGAGTAATTGTCAGGGCTTTGAATTTCAGAGATTGCTGGCCGAGTTTCCAGATAAGGAGATCCAGCTGCACCTTGTGGAAACTCGTGGCCAGCTGGTCATGGAGAATTCTTCTCCAGAGGAGACTGCCCATGTCCAGGGAGAGCTGGATCAGCTGAAGGAGTCATGGAAATCACTGAAGGAAATGGCAACTGGGTAAGTGCTCATGCAGATCTTCCTTATGTCCCTTCAACAGGGTTCTTTTTATTGCAGTAAGAACAGACACACTTGAGGCTTTATGCTCTGTGCTGTGAAAGTGAACAGCCATACCATAATGCTAGAAACAAGATGGGATTTTATTTAATTTTTTGTAAACTGAAAATCATTACTTTTAAGAAAACCTTTTAAAGACTGTGTGAACCACAATGTCTGTGAATCTTCCTTTACCTCATGTTGGAGTAGGCAGTGTCTTATGGCCTGGCTCACTCTTGTACTGCCTGTCTGTGTCAGAGGAAATTTGGCACAGTCTGGGTGACTTGTGCTGCTCTGTCTCATCTTCCAGTTCTCCTTTGAGATGCCTCCAAGGAGGGTGTATCTGCAATGGGATTTGTGCCTTTTGCAAACCTGCAGAAGTATAAGCAGAGCTAAAAATCTTCTCTTTGGCTGGGAAATTAAGATTTAATTTATTTTGCCTCCACTGTGTAGTGCCAAAATGCTGCTCATATTTGCTAGTCTGTATTAATATTTAATAGTGCGCTGCATGTATGATTGTCTTTATACATGCTGTCAGAATAGGCACAAAAATTAAATTACAAAACTGAGGAAGGTTTGATTGTACTGCTTCCTGTAACCAGAAAGAAAGGTATATTGCCAAGGTATTATTTTTAGTCCCCTAAATAAAAGAAAATAAAACACTTGGAAATGTTAGAACTAGAATCCTGGTTCAGCTGTGAGACGCTCTGGTTGGGAATAACTTCAACAGTAATATTGTTATTAGTATTAATAATGATATAACAATAACAACAATAGTGCTGTTTCCCCAGGGCCGTCTCCCATAGTCCCAGTCAAAATGTGGATGTTCCCTGCACTGACATCTCTGGTTTTGTGTTTTCAAGCCTCCTCAAAAAGTGGCAGTTAAGTAGACCAGTGGCTGACAAGAAGAAGAAAAGAGCATTTGTGGACAGCAGATGGATGTCCAGACCTGCTTTCCACCTTTTTGATGTCGATCCCAGCCGTGAGCAGGTGAGATGGGGACTCTGTGTCTGCCTTCATATCAGCTTCACAAGAACAGTTTCATTGCCTTCATCTGATATGTGGGTCACAAAGCTGGAGGTTAAGGTTTCACAGTCAGGCCTTCAGAGGAAATGTCTGACATAACAATAAGGGCTTTTTTGTTCCCGTTGTTCTCTATCCCAGGAGAAGATGGGAGAAGGGAAAACTACAAGCAGCCACTTGAAGCTCCTACATGACTTTGAAGAGTGGTTACGAGGAGAAAACGCTGAACTGACCAAAATTCTTGCTGGGACTCCATCTTCTGCAGAGGAAATTAAGGCACACCAGAGCAAACTTGAGGTTAGTTTTCAGAGGATGAATGGAAAAAAATACTGCAGTAAGTGTGAATTCTTTCAGAATTAAAAAAATCCAAACAACAACAACAAACCCCAAACCACTCCACCTATCAGCCAAAAACCCACCAGCGCTCAAAAAAACCCAAAAAATCCTTAAGAACAAATAGTCAAAAAATTCAAGCACTATGCTCTCTGCTTCATGAGACTCTAGAATAGATGAAGCTCAGGAATTTAGGACAATTTTCATCCTTTCTACGAGGAAAGGTCTGCCAGAACCAGAATAGAAGGGAAAGGAGCAGTTGGCATTTAGCTGTTGGGCTGGACATTTCCAGTGTGGTATGTCAAAGGTGTTCATTAAAAGGAGCTGATTAAAGTCTGTGTCAAATCAGTGTTTGGTCTCGCTCTTCCTGTGGAGTATAGCCAAATGCCATGGCAATTTGTTAGATTTGTTGGATTGTTAGGAACTAAACACAGGAATATCCAAGGCTACAGAAGTCCTGCAGGTGAGTTTCGTATCATTTCAGGCCAAAAAAGTAACAGCAAAAATAAATGTGTGGTAAACCACTGTTTTTTCAAATGCTGATTTAAAAAGTGGGGCCTTCCTGAATCCTGAATGGCTGCTGAGCCGTGTCTTTGCCTTTAGGAGCTGCAGTCTCGTGTGCCTCAAGGTCAGCGTCTCTTTGAGGACCTCCTTCATCTTCATCCTGTTGTGGGGAGTTCTGAAGACCTGGAGGACCTGCGCTACCGATGGATGCTCCACAAATCCAAGCTGAGAGAGGCCCTGGGCTCACTGGTAGGTGACAGCACACAGTCCACAGCTGCTGAGCTCTGCCATTGCTCTTTCAGTTGCTTCAGCAGTATTCATGTGTAATCTGCTTAGTTAAGAGTTGTGTGCTTTTTCTCTTTGCATGCTATGCTCAAAATATTTCTTGAGATGGAAGTTTCAAACCAGAATAGTAAATGGCAAAGAGGCATGCAGCTGGGATCTGAAAGGTGTTTGTGTGTATGAATACTTTGGGTGTGTGCCTGGTTCTGGGCACATGGATTTCTATTTTTTGCCCTTTCTCCACACAACATTCTCCATAGAGTTGTTTTTGTTTTTTTTTGACAGTTCCTGCAGTAAGAATATATTCACTGTTCATTATTTGTGTCTCCTGCTGTGAGACAGAATAGTCACTAACTGAACTGATTCAAAGTAACTGTGCAGGAGGACCTAGTCCCTTTTGAAAGTGTCCTTATAGGTTAATGATTTGGAATGAAATACAGAAGAGGCATTTTAAAGCAAAAACCAAATTATTAAAGTTACCGAGTTGTTATATATAAGACACGCTAAGGGTGGCAGAATTCATCATCATATATAAGATACTCCAGGGCATGCTAAAGGTACTCCCATGTTCTTAGCATAAACGTATATAATTCTTAATTAATATTTTTCTAGCTTAACTACTCACATTATCTGAGCAGCTTCAAGATACTGTAATCAAAGGATTAGAATTTACATGTTTGTATTTGGTACTTTCTGTATACAAGTGCTTTCAAAGGTATCTGAACTTGAACACCTAAAATTTGAATTTAAAATTTTTTGCCTTGAGAAATCTTTTCTTGAAATTCAAAGCTTTTTTAGAACATGAATCCTTTAAAATGCATGGAAGGTAAGCATGACTTTTATTAATTAAGAACATATTTTTGCATTTGCCATTGATTGTAATGACTCATGCTTTAACTGAAACCTTCTGTAAGCATTAACATAGTCAATAGGTGTCAGTAAAGTCAAAGCTATTGCTGGGAGAACTGCTCATCTGATTCAAATAGTCAAGAACCTAAAAACATGTCATCTTTCTGCCTAATGTTGTTAAAAAGCCCATTAAAAAAATCTCCTGCTGGTTCACTCTGTCCAGGTGACCATGAATTTGAAAGAAACATCCCCTGTGGGGGAATACTCATTTACAGGCTCCCCTGGGATCTTAACTTCATGCTTCTTTTTTTTTTTTTTTCTTTCTTTTAAACAGAGTGCTGGATCTTTGGAGGAACCAGACAGATTCAGAAAGGCAAGACAGTTTCTTATTATTAAGCTAAAAAAGTTTTGCAGAAAATGGTTTTAGACTTTTCTCAAGATTCCTGAAATCAATTTGCTTATTAAGAGCCACTCTTAAAGAATGTGTTGATATTCTCCAGATTTTTAAATGGAAAAATATTCCAGAGCTTTTACTCTTGAAATAGGCTTACTATATGTCTAAAGCTAAATATCCGTCTGCTGGGAGAGGAGGGAAACTCAGTTTTTATACATCTACATGCTATATGAATTTAATTAATTTTTCCAAAGAGACTAAGGAAGAGCCAAAATACCTCTCTAAAGGATTTAGTGGTTAAGTGCCTAAAATAATTTTGAAAATGGGACTTCTAATTCTTTAGACACTTGTGAAAAAAATTGTTTGAATCATCAGCCCCCCTTTTTTCTAATGCAGAAAGCCAGAGAAAGTCAAGAGATTTGTCTAATTCTATTAGACTAAATCCTTATTCTAAGCTGCAGAATTCCTCCTGTGATGGATTTTGTTTTTGAAGTGATGACATAAGAAACAGAGGCAGTACAGGAGATGATAAGGAGAAGCTAAAAGAAAACAAAATACTGCCAGTTTCTTATTAAAACAAGCAGCACTTCTGATCCCATTTTCATAAAGTCAGCAAATTTTTCTGTCACAATTTGCTTTGTTTATAGAAGCTGTTCTGCTTTGTACTGTCATCTCACTTTCCATTTGTGTTTAGAAGGAATAGAATAAGGCTTTATTTGCCCAACATAAAGGAGATTGGATGAATAATGTGTTGCAGGATCATAATAACATAGTCATTTTAAGATAAATCAAACCCTTGATTTCTCCTGGTGCAACACCTCTGTAGAAGACACGAATATTTAAAGGGTGCAGCACAGTGCACTTCAAGCATGGCCAGAAATCAAGACTTTCCTCATTCTGATGACATATTCCTCTTATTCTCAAATGTGGAGTAGCAGCTCCAATATTTTTACCCAGCAAAGCACTGACTAGTTTTAAGGCAGTTCTCACACCTTCCTCAATGGTTTTGGCTGCAGTTCAGCCTTGCTAAAGACCCCCAAAGACTTTCTGTTCTTGCTTGTCTGGCTCAGCATTAATTATTTCAGCCAGTAAGGTCACCAGAATTTTTCAGGCTGGAGAAACAATATGACATTTTAATACTTGGTGGAGAGGCAGCCAAACATTTAGTAGTGCTTCTTTTCCCTAGAAGAGGCTCACAGGGATATTCCAGAAGACTGACCAGGGAATTCTCTGATTTCATGTTGTTTGGTTGGGTCAAGTTGTTTGTCGGGAAAACAAAACAAAAGCTTTAGGCATAAGCATGTCTCCAGTACAGTTACATGCCATTTTTAATTCATCTGCCTCACCTGCCTTGGGGTACATGGTATTTATTCACCCTTAGATTCTCCAAATTAGACTAAAAAGCCTTCAGTTAATTTTCAAAGATACTGGCTTAACATAATAGCAGGCAGCAAACATTTGTCAATTAGGCCTACAGTAAGAGCACAAAAAACCCTCACTCTGTGAGTTTTTAATAGCTACTGAACACAAAGAGAAACAGCTCAGGGTGGAAAGGACTGAAGAACTGAAATACCTCATAAGCATGAGGGAAATGGCTCCCATTGCACTAACAAGTGATTTGCAGTTTCCCTTCAGCCAGTACAGATGTTGCTGTAACTTATACCCTGCTCACTTCAGTGAGATTTCGCTGACCTCAGGGCTTTTATTCTCTGTTTAAACAGTAACACTACAACAAGAATCCAAGTGCTGGAAGCAGAAGTGTCTTTTTTTTTTCTTTTTTTTTCTTTTTTTTTTTTAATTCAGGTTTTATCAGGATGTGAGACAGTGTTGCCATAAGATTTTTGAGCACCACTTAACAGAGGCAGAAAACGATGTTGATCCCTTTTGGGTGTATCACTGTTTGGCCTAAGAAAAGAGGAAAATCAGGCCAACTGCAGAATTGTAGACTATGCAGTTTACTTTAAATTCAAATTTAACACCTACGGTGTGGCTAGAAACAAAAGAAAGATTAAGGAAAATATTTTTGTATGCATGAATATCTTTTCAAAGCTATGGTAAAGGAAGCCAAATACCTTGAAGAGAATGGCTGATCTCAGGAGTTAGTATCTGCAGGAAGTGCAGATGGCTGCATCACTGTGCTTACAACAATCAGTGAGTTTGTATAAAATAGGATCAGGTTATCTCTAATTTGTCAGCTCCCTCATGCTCTTGAGTCACACAAAATCAGCAGAATTGGCAGAAGTTGAGGTATTTTTGGACTGATCTCTGATTTTTGCAGCACAAGGTCCCCAGTGACTCTGCTTGTCTCTCCTGCTTGGGCTGTGAATATTTTGCAGCAGCAGCAGATCAACATGGAGAAGGGGAAGACCCAGCTGCAACCATTCTCATTTGACTGCCTTCTGATTTTATTCCATTTCTAGCCTACATGGCCAAATGTTGGGCAGAATAGAGCCTGCTCCATGTATAGTAATGTGCTTTTTTTCCCTGATCATTCATCCATTGCTGAGGACATGCCCCTGCCACTGGTGCCCTTAGGAGCAGAACAGCCTAATGATTGTGATGTGAGTGACTTCTTGTTGATTAACAAAAAGCAGTTGCAGGAAATTGCACTGGCTGCAGTGAATTTTTAGCAGGTGCCAGTGACAGCCAATGTAGATGGATATTTCTGCAGGGTACCTAGCACACTCAAGAACATAATCAAGCAAGTGCTCAATAATAACTATGATAAATGTTACTTTCAAAGGTTGGCTCCCAGCTACCTGAAAATATTCCATGAGCATTCTTAGTATAAAGAGGAAGTTGAAGGCTCATTATTTACAGGCCTAGGTAGCGCTGTTTGATTTATTTTCTTAAGTTCTCAGAGTAATTACTTCCTTGCTAAACAAATGATGTGGCTTTATTGTTTGTACAAACAAAATAATTAGAATTCATTACATCAGTGGTCAGCTAATTGCTTCCTTTGAGATTCTGCTAAGAGTAATCTCCTGTAACATACAGACAGAAGGAACGTGTAATTTAATCTTATTTAGAGACACCATTGATCTGGAGTCAATCAAATTAATGCAGTCATTCAGGAAACTGCAAAGCAAGAGCTGCCACAGCTTGCCAGGAAGAAAACAGTACCCTGGTCTGCTGTGCCCCAGTGCAGATATGATGGGAGTTCCTCGTGGCAGAAAAGCACAGCATTCTGTGTTAGTGCCCATGGTAGTGGTGCCTCTCTACTGAGAGTGTTTTCCTCAGGTCCTGCTAGGTGTTACCCACTTGAAATCTTCTGTACAATTACAGTCTTAGTAAAATGAAAGACTTATTGAAAGGTATCTTTTCCTCACTTTTCAATACCTCTTTTATAGGTAAAGATAATATCTCTCCATTATTTTTTTTTTTCATCACTCTGCCTATAAGCCTGTGCTTACCTGTTTTGGGAATTATACCATGACCAAACACAGGATGAAGGACATCTTAGCATTAAAAATTAGCAGATAGACTTATTTTCTTCCTACAGTGGTGTTTGCTCAGAAAGGAAACTTAGTAAAAAAAACCCAAAAAACCCATCTGCAGAAAAATCCTGACTTCCTAACTCAGACTCAGTGTTAAGTATGCTGAGCCAGGCAGCAGCATCCCCTTTCTTTTCCAGCAGGCTCACAAGCTTCCCTTCACATTACTGCACCCGGGAGATTCCCTGCCTGTGTGCTCTTATTTCTGTAGGTTTCATGTCATTTTCCAGTATACATTACAGTGTCCCCAAATGTTAGCTGTCTGGGGCTCTTGGTTTGCTGTTTATCTGGTCCTGCCACACCTGTGCCTTGCCAATGCTCTCTGCCTGTGCAGTGCTTGGCAATGAGGTGCCATCCTGCTTCCCAGGACACCTGGTTCTTCCCTTCTTATCACGTTCCTGTGGCATTCGTTAGGCAGGTGGTTGGTGCTCTCTGCTTTATGTGAAGAGACGTGTCCTTTAGCTGCAGTATATGCAGATTTTCACCAAGGAGATAGCTTAGAATAATTTTCTCAGCAGATACAATTTTATGTCCTAACTAAAAGGTTAAGAGAGAGAGAGAAAAATTTGTTGAGCAATAGCAGAATGCAACCAATTTTCAGTATACACCTGAAAAAACAGGTTTTTAACACAACTGTAAAAGGCACTGTAAGAAAAACACTCCTAATCATTACCTCTAATTTTTATACCTATTATTTATTTAAAAGACATCACATTTTAAAAATATTTAAATAAAATGTAAATATATTTAAATTATGTATGGTGACTGCCAAAGTTTTAAGAATAGTTTGATCTTGACTTGAGAGAAGTCACTTGAGAGAAGTTTCCAGCAAAGCAGCTGGAAACATACATTGTTGACATGATAAACCAGATTTTGATGTCAGTAACTTCTTCTACAAGTTCCAGAACATTTTGTCTTTCTTTCAGTTTTTATTCTTTCTGTGCTTATTTTAGTTAGTTTATTTCAACTTGCAAGGATGAATGGAAGTTGGAAATTGGGAAGAGTTGTCTTACTTGCCTGCCTTCCTGAATATAGAAGACTAAGGTCTTTTTCTGCTTGCTAAGGTCTGGAGAATTCTAGAAATCAGTGCTACCTTAACAGATCAGGCTGTAGCTCTTGTCCTGTGATATGTTCCTCCTGGAAACATGTCGTGTGTATATGCACACAGAAGCTAACCTTTATAAATCCATTTGTGTCACAGTAGCATATGGCACAGTGCTTAGTTCTAAGTGACTTTGCTGCAGAAATTCTGAAATACCCACCATATGTGGCTGCTGAAACCTCACATACGAACTGCTGGCTTGTTTTCTGTTTCTTTTAAATGAAGCCTCCCTGGAAGATTCTAGATTATACCCCAGCCATGGTGAGGTACTCCAGAATCTGCCCTAAGGAAGAAAACAGTCTTTAATTTGCCTGTATGCTTACCTATTTACAAGCGTATGCTTACACACTTCAGAATTGAAGGGAACATTAAGGTGCAAAGTCAAGCAGCCTGAAGATGGAAAATGTCAGAGCTGAAATTGCTTGTATGGCTGCAGTTAACCTCTCCTCAGCATTCTGGTTCATTCTGGTAGCTCTTTATCCAAAGGAGAATTTTAAACACAGGGATCAGTGGGGTCCCAATTATTCCTCACTGCTGGTTGCCTACCCTGGGCAGTGTTTGCTTTTAGGAAAATTCAGCTCTGAACTCAGGGTCTCACTGTCCTTTCACAGAGACCACGTAACCTCTAATCAGCAGAGGCTGAGCTTAGTTCCTGATGAGGTTTATGGAATTGTGCTTTGCCCAGGAGCATGTTGGATGCTCAGTTCTGTGGTGACAGTAGTATCCAGCTCCCCTAAATTATTTCCTTCTTGAGAAGGCCAGCTGTGATTTGCAATGTGTTATCTTGGAGAGGGACATTCATGGCTCTGAGCTGAGAACTGATGAGAAGCTCAGCTCCAAACAATCTCACACCGAGGTAAAAAAAACAATTTGCTTTGGTTTGAGAGAGCAGCCTGTGATCCCCCTGGAACTGATCTATTCTAGTTGTCAATAACCCCTCTCTGTGAGTGACAGCTGAGGAAGCACCCAGTGGGATCTCAAGTGGCAGAAACAGAGGGTCTCTCAGAGGCACAATGTCACTGGCAGCTGCTTCACCAAAACAAGTGGTGGTGCTTAATACTCCTATTCAGGCATACTCCTTTCCAGGATGAAAGGAATGTATGGCAGGCTGTTGTTTCAGCCTTTCTGGCAGCTCTGGTTATTGTCAGAGGAATAATGAAGTGGTGGAATCCTTACCTGTGTAGGTGATCCTTTCCAAGGCCTAGCTTCTTCCTGTTAAGAAGTTCTTCCTCTGTCCCTATTGCTGTAGTTTAAGCCCAATATATTGTGAGCTTCCCACTGTGGAGGTTGGCCTGGATTCATCCTGCACAGGCATTTAATTTAGGGTTTCACATCATTGTGAATTGTGTTCTGAGTGTAGGTGATGGTTGACTCCATCTCTTGCTGTAGAATGAACTGGGAACCAGGTTCAAAGCTAACACAAAGGATGTGTTCTTCATGCCAGCTGGAACTCCTTGCTAAAGAACACTGAGGAGGACTCTGTACAGCTTGTGTAGGTTTAAGGGGAAACTGGACAAGTATCTGGAAGAAAGATTCCCTGAATGTTAAATGGATGAACAAGCCCTATCAGGCTCAGGAAACTGCCTGAACTGAAAGTAGCTGGAGGCTGAGAATATTAAGGAGAAATTATTTATGCTTGCCTTACTACTTGTGCATCTGTGCCAACTGCTGTAGAATAGAGGACACTTGGGCTGGGTACAGCCCTAGCATGAAGTGGAATGGCTGCTGGTGTCTGTGTGTCATGTCTGTAGGACACTGAGGCACTGGTCTCTTTATCCCTAAGTAGAGCAGGAGTTTTCAGGCAGCAGTGCATTTCTCAGGAAATACTCTGAGGTAAGAGGAATAAATCCAGACTAAATATTTTTTCTCTGCTGGATGACTGACTCAGTGGTGCAGGTATGATTTTTGTCAGGCACGCTGGTGACATACAAGCAGCAGCAAAACCCCGCTAATGAGGCTGGTATGAGATGCTATATTGCTCTGCTCTCTCAAATAGCTAGATTAACTGTGTGTTTTCTTATATCCTGGAATGTGGTCAATAGCAAACCAGGGGGGCACTGATTTTTAGTAAAACACACTTCAGCAACTTACACAGGAATATTCTGTAGCAAGTTCTGAAGTGCTTTTCTGCTGTTTCCCATCCAAGTGATTTTCCACGGTGCGTTTGGTCAGGAGTTATTAACTGCAAACAGATTGAACTGCTGAGGACTCCTCCATCCAAACCCATGCTTGTCATTCAAATACTCCAACATGAATCAAGTACAAATGTGAATTTTCACAGCCAGTGCCATTCATTTGGAACAAGCATGCATTTAGCATTACACAAAACACAGCCGTCCACCCCTTGACAGTCCTTGCTTGTCCTGGTATTTTGAGGGAGAGGAGGGAGGACATTTATTCCTGCTGGTGAACTTTAAAAGTATATTTTCCTTTTAAATGCCAACCTATTCCTTTTCCATGTGTTTCAAGAATATCTCTGACACTTTGGCTCAATACCCAGGTATTCCAACTGTTATTCTAAGATGGTGGAAATTAAAATTCTGTTGACTTCACTGGAGCTTTGCCAGTTTTTCTCAGAGGAAGATTTCATTTCAGAATATTTAGTAGAGCCTATATCTGACACATGCACTGCAGGCACTGTGGGTGCTGGGTGGTAGCTGTACTGATGCCAGTAGCTGGAGTGATTGGGAAAGGGAAATTCCACTGTGTAGCAAAGGTTGTGGTTCCAACCTTCTCATCTTTCTCATCATCAGCCTTCCATCTCATATGGAAATGATATATTCAAATTGTCTCTTGCAAAGGTGGAACTGTGTTAGGCTGTCCTTTTCTAACCCTGAGTGATGTGCTAAAGGGTTGGAAGTGTGTCCTGACTTCAGGACCCTGATCACTTTGAGTAGAGCAGAGGTTTGTACCTTGGCCTCCTGAATTTCCTGTTGGGGCCATGGTCTCAGGTCACTACATCCTGAAAGCATCTCTTTTTCACATCACAGATCTAAAAGACTATCTTTACTTAGTAAAATTGAAGTGTTATTTTTTTCATACTCAGAAAGGCCGTCAGTGCCTCAAATTTTCCATGCATTTTCCAAATGTATCATCTTTCCTATTAAAATTTACTTTGCCTCCTTCAATTTTTTTTATGCTTTAACACCTCTCATAGTTACACCAAAAAACAAACAAACAAACAAAAAAAAAAACCCACAAAAAAAAAAACCACAAAAAACCCCACAAAAGAAACAGCAAAAAAAACCCACAAAAAACACCCAAAAAAATCACCAATTGTTCCAGCAAGCACAAAGCAATGGAACTAATGTAGGTTTCATGTCACAACAACTTGGGCATATAACTAATGAATCCATTTGTAAGATACCTGCTGACCTCCACAGACAAGTTGTTCCTGATCCTGACTTTATTTAGTTGTTCCTGTGCATAATCCCACTGCAGACACTGAAATTAATGATAAATCTCCTGTGGATTTCAGTGTGTGCAGGTTGAGGCCCTCATTTATTAAGGGTTTATCATTGCAAATTTGCTGAAAACACCAAACCCTCACAGCTCCTGTGGGCCTCATTTTCAGTCCTGCAGAGGCATCATAATACCATGTTTGCAATAGCTGAGTCATTCCCATGACAACAAATGGAGTCTAAAATACAACATTCTGACCTTGCTGTGTGATCAAAAAAAACCAGAAAAGCTGGGCATCGAAGACAAAAGTTCATTGAACACAAATACCTATAAACCCAGCAAGCAGGTGGGAGAGAAGCAGCAGATAAAGAGAAAATATTTCTCCTTCTCCAAAGTAACTGTCTCCACAGATTTTTCTAATGCTAGGATCTGCTATGGTTAGCTTGAGTATCCTGCTCTGTAGAAAGCTCGAAGGAGAGCAAATGAGAGCTTGTTAATAAATCCATTTTGCATTAATTCTTTCTGTAGGATGAGCTGTGAAAAGCAATACCATTTTACAGCTTCTTCCCGTGTATCCAAACGCAAGGCACTTTGAGAAATGGGATGAGATTGAATTGTTATCTGAGTTGTTAATAGTCTCTGCTATAGAAATCAAGGCAGAGTCAGTGAACTGCCCTGAATCAAATCCTGGATTGGTAGAAGAATCAGGGTAGGAAAAACTGTCTAACTGGAAGTGTGGCCATCACAGGATGGCCTGAGTGGCCATAAGATACCTGCTGCCTGGGCTGTGGCAGGAACAGATCAGTGTACTGCCCTGAATCAAATCCTGGCTTGGTAGAAGAATCAGGGTAGGAAAAACAGTGTCTAACTGGAAGTATGGCCATCACAGGAAACCAGTGACAGGCCTGAGTGGCCATAAGATACCTGCTGCCTGGGCTGTGGCAGGAACAGGGACAAGGCACAACTGGAAACACATTTCCCACCAGTTCATAGGCAGAAAGATGTAACAGGGAAGAGATGTGTTGCAGCTGGCCTGGCAATGAAAGAATGGTTTCAGATTGAAGTAGCTTTCAAAACCAATTCTAAAGGATTTACAGCAGTAAACCAGAAGTTTTAGGTGTTGCTAGGAAGGCTGGTGGTCCTCACAACTGTGTTTGTGAGAGGTGGATTTCTAAGTCCCAATTTGAGTTTGTGAGAACATTTTTGAGGATTGCAGTTGGAATGAACTATTGAACAGTCTCTCTCAGGATCCTTCTCTGTAACAACATCAGCATTAAGACTTACTGTGCCTTAGTGGTTGGACAAAAAGCATGGTTTGAATCACCCCAATGCAGAATTAACTCAAATTGGATCTTCCACTGACAGAACCCACCTGTTGATATCTACAAACAAACTTGCTCATGGATTCTGGAGCCTGGCAAGGGTCTTTTTCCTTATAGACAGGGCACTCTGATAAAAGATCTTCCACTGACAGAACTACAGCTGTTAATATCTACAAACAAACTTGCTCATGGATTTTGGAGCCTGGCAAGGGTCTTTTTCCTTATAGACAGGGCACTCTGATAAATGTATTAGTCATATTGTTGCGTATGATAGATGCAGTTAAGAATTAAGAATGAGAAATCTTTGTCAGTGAAAACAGAACTGTGGATGACAGTGCACTGGTTGACACTGAACACACCAAGTGTCTGATTCATGGCATCAACTAAGACAAGCCCAGAGAGCTCCAACCAAGAGCTGGGGCTGCTGCTCTTGTGCATAATAGATTTAGCATTGATTGTAAACACAGAAGACCCTCCAGGCTTTGTTTAGCCCACAGGCAGATGATATACAGGGTGGGGAGAAGGATTTCTCCCCCCCTGGCGTGGTCTAGACTAGAGAAGGGAAAGTCTCATTAGTACAGCTATTTATGCCTTGTACTTTGAGAACAGGTGACAGTAGGAGCAGATGACACCTGCGAGGCAGCCAGGTTGGTGAAGCTTTGGTTTCATGGGTAAATAATCACTGTACCCAGGGAACTTGCCCAGTGGTGCTCAAAGTCAGTCCCACTCACACCATGGCATGTAGACTTCATCCACTGACCGTTCCAGTGTGCAGGAACCTGAGTTTTCCTTGGCTTCAGAGAACAAATTACAACCCAGGTACTGTGGGCCAGAAATGACAGAGCAAGCAGCTGCTGCTCTGCTGCCTCTACATCTGCCTGACACAATAATTAAATCTCATCAGCCATTCAATATAATGGAAGCAAACCAGCTACAACAGAAGGATTTTGCAGCACAACTGTCTCATGATGTGTAACTGCAGCTGTATGTTTACCTTTGTAATTAATTTTGTAAGCATTTATATGGAGTTACAAGGGACTGAGTAATTTAGAAGGCAGTGGAAGAGATCATTAAAAATAGCAGAAGGCATAATTACTTTATTCTACCATCAATCTCCTCCATATCTTCTCTGCTGATGTTTCCCATGGATAGTTTATGTTCATTATATTACCTTCTTATCAAAATTATCTCCAGTTTCATTTCCAGGTTAGGAAAAAGGCAACAGTGCTATAGTGGGACAAAGGCTTTGCCTGTTAAACACCCCATGGTAGCAGAAGCCCTAATTTTGCTGTAGGACTGGCACTGCCTGTGACTTGAGCACAATAAATTAATTTCCTTTTGTGGAAAACGTGGGCTTCACTCCAGTGGATGTTCTGTGCTGACATTTATGATGTAGGCTGGTACCTAATGTAGCTGATTAAGAACTGTATTTATGTTCATTGTATAAATCTTTGTTTGATGAAATAAGTGGGTTATTGAGCTCTTTTTATCAGATTTCTTTTCAAGAGCGTTGATTTTTTTTTTTTTGGAAACTCACACAGTTCAGCTCATTGGCAGGAGTTACCCAGGAATCTTGCCAGTGGAAATCTCCCTTTTTAATTAATCTTTTCTGAATTCTGTAGCCATAGATATATTCTCTCCTGGTCATGCTAAACCAGATCAAATTTATAAGGTTAACTGACCTACTCTAGGTTTGCACCAGTATAGAGAAAGGTGTAATGGGACTTCTTTGTGTCCCCCAGGGCTGCACAGAAATAGATGTGGCTTTAATGTCTCCGAGGTTAACTGACCTACTCTAGGATTGCACTGGTATTGAGAAAGGTGTAATGGGACTCCTATGTGTGTGTCCCCCAGGGCTGCACAGAAATAGATGTGGCTTTAATGTCTCCTTCACTATCAATGTTGTGTTTCTCTCATTCCTTTGCATCACATAAAGTTTT
This sequence comes from Passer montanus, assembly GCF_014805655.1. NCBI lineage: Eukaryota > Metazoa > Chordata > Aves > Passeriformes > Passeridae > Passer > Passer montanus. The sequence continues at coordinate 8,482,433 of NW_024367372.1, forward strand.
GAGCTGAGCCTGGTAAGATATACTGGGGCAGGCTGCACTCTGGGGCTTTTTTTCTGACCTCCAGTTGTGTAGAGCCCAGAGCCAGTGCATGGTCCTGCAGGGCAGATGACTAGATGGATGAGCTGCAAATGAAGTTCCTTTGTGCTGACAGAGAGCAGAAGCTGTTCCTCTCTTCCAGGCACCAGCACTCTCATTTTGCTGACTGGAGAGCAGCAAACCCAGACTTTCTGTGCTGTATGGTGGCTGTGAGGGGACCAGTTGTCACCTTGGGCGTGAGCATGTGTGACCACCACTTTGGAAAATGGGCTTGGAAGCAATAATTTTCTTCTAGAAAGTCAGCAGTGTTTTCCTCCTAGAAAACAACAGTTTTCAGCACGGAATTCTTGAAAATATTGAAATATTCTCCTAAAAGGCATAATTTAACTTCAGTCACCCTCAGTGTGCCCAGCACCCAGGCTGGGTCCTAGGCCAAGGACAACAGGGGCTGTTCTGACCTTCTCCCTGGCAGTTTGATGTATGTGAAGTAGAACTCCCCAGCAATGTCTTTTTCTGAGCTGCTCTTTGGTTTGTGTTTTCAGCAGCGCTCTGGAGGCATGTGCTCGTACCTGCGCCGCGTGTGCCGGGCAGCGCTCCCCCTGCAACTGCTCCTGCTGCTGCTGCTGCTCCTGGCATTCCTGCTGCCCCTGGCAGACAAGACCCACAGCTGCACCCTGGCCAACAACTTCGCTCGCTCCTTCAAGCTGATGCTGAGATACGAGGGCCCACCTCCCACGTAACTCCTTGGAGCGGCACGAGGTGACGGCCGAAGGGCAGACTCTCTGTTCTTAACTGCAGCTAATTAGTACATTTTAGGGCTTCTAACACAGCCATGCCAATGGGATAGATCACATAATGCAACATAAGATTAATCCACTTTAATCAGGTATTTGAGCAAAATTAATATTTTTACAATTTTTTTATTATTGTATTTATGATATGTATATAGAGATTGTGTATGTGTATGTATGTACATATATATATATATAAAAACACATATCTGTGGTCAAACTAACAACCACCATCCACTCATCCACTGTTTAAAGATAATTCTGCAATGTTTCTGCCGTCTTTCAGCAAGCAATACTGAAGGATGGTGTTGTGGGATTTTCTGGGTGATTTTTAACATCAGATTCTGGTTTACAACTGAAGTCAGAGCAAGTATGAGAACACATGGTCATGCACCAGAGTGTAAACTGGAGAGCAGGCACAGTAGAATCATGTTTGAATAGGGTGGTTGTCATTCAGCCCAAGGAAGATTGGGACTATTCTCTTTGAATTCTTGAGCTGATTTTTCAGTATCTGGATACAGGGATTGCAGAAGCTAATAGAAATGTTTCTACTGACTTCAGTAGGAGTGGGAGTGGACCTCCTCTTGTTCTTATTTTTTACAAGATTTCTTTTCCAATTACTGTATTCTCCAGCCCACCTGAATCAGGAGAGGTGGAATACAGTGGGAATAAAGCTAGGAAAAAAAAATCTATTTTTTTAGCATCTCTCTAGCAGGAGAACTTTTAAAATCAGGTCAAAATTTTCTGAACAAATTTGTGAGCACTGAACAAAACCTTATATCACCAATCCTGTCTGTAAAAAAGAGTAGTTTTTTTGTTAGATTTTTGTGTTTGTGGGGTTTTGTGGTTTGGTTTGTTGGATTTTTTACTTTATAAAGAGGCATTTGGTAACGGATTTTAAAGCCTGAACAGTGGAATGCAGCCTGGCTCAGTGTCAGTAAAGCAAAAGTTGGAAGTACTTTAATAATACCACCCTGGAAAGAAGATTCCTACCTAGGATTCTTTTGTATTAATGGTTTATTGAAATTGTGTAAACTGATTGTATCAAAGATAGTCAAGTATAGATTTCTATGTAACCTAAACTCTAAAATTATGGCAATTTGTCATTTATTTACTTAACCCTATGTCTGATTTATCAAATTTTTGAATGTGCATTATACATTGCCTTTAATGTAAAAGCAGTTCTCACTTCAGAGTGATGAAGCTATTCTTAGTCGTGTTTTACCTAATTGACCACTGAGAGAAAAGGTAATTTCTAAAAATGTATGCCATTTCTGAGAGCTATCCCTTATTGTCTCATGGTTTTAGCTACAGTAGTAATCATGAAAAAAAATTAACAGAACAAAAAATTAACAGAAGAAACAGTTATTTTCCTTCTCCTGGCTATGTTGCAGAAGGAATTTCTCTTCTGTGTATCAGTATATGGGGTACTTGGTGTTGTTTCCTGCATAAGGTCTAAAATAATATTGTAGCTGACTGTAGGAAGAAGGCACTGATCTAACAAAATCATTAAAGTTCTGTTCAAGAAGCAAACGTGTAGAATCAGGAGGCATAACAGTGTGGAGCTCAGTTTAGGCACGGGATTGGGAGAGCAGGCAGTGTGAAAGAGGAGCAGCTAAACATAGAGAGGAGAGGTGTCCATCAATTTGTAAAGCCTTGGAAAAGGAGTCACAGTTAACACAGATGACAAAAGCACAAGCTCCATGGAGGAAAAAATCTCAGAATACTTTTGGCTCCCCTTCTCTTCTACACTGTTGGTAATATTACATATTAAATGGCTTTTCTTCAGTTTTCAAGGTTTAAAATGGGGTGAGTAACAGGACTTCTACCAGTGTTCTGAGGAGACTCTTCCACCACCAGGACTCTGTCACAGTGTTCCTAATGTTTCTGACTATACTGGGTTTGCTAGTGCTGGATTAAAATGCCAAAAGTGCTAAAAATGTAAAGAGTGGAAATTAAAGGAGAGACAACAGGGATGGTGAAGGTACCACTCAAAGAGCAAGAGAAGCATGGAGCAGGAGCTGGCCTGATGTGGGTTAAAAACCTGGCTGTCAGGAGGTAGCAGAAGAGCTCTCAGAAAGGACTGGAAGCAGAAAGGTGAGGAGGGTCCATGTGTGCTGAGCAATAAGACATTCACTTCAGGAAGTGAAGGAAGGCCTGTGATTTCTTTCATGGAGGAGCCACATAGAGGGGAGCTGTAATTTGTCAGAGAAGGGGGCAGACATATTCCTTCCTTGTAGCCATTCTTTCTGGTGGCAGAGGACATACCTCCTCCTCTCCTGATTAGCTGTGCAAGTGCCTTGCACATTCCTCTAAAAATTGCTGCCAGCCCTGGGGGAAGAAACCCCTGTGGCTGCCCAGCAGGGAGTTAATCATCACACACATCTCCATGTCAAATTAAATCTTCCTTTAGAAAAGTAGTGTGGGGGAAGAGGGGCAGTAACAAAACCTGCTCTGTGTGGTTGTGGATGTGTGTGGGTGTGCACACACCTTTCTGTGATCTAGCTACATTGCAGTTCTCTGGGTTTTGCTGAGCTGATCCAGGTGATGAAAGTAAAATACCAGTGAGAAAGTAAAAATAATGAAGAATAATAAAGCTGCAAATGGAAGTCAGTAGGGAGATAGAAAAGTTTTCTCTATAAAAGCACAAAATCTCACATCAGATTTCTTTCTGCCGAGCCTTTCTGATCTGGGTGATTTGTATGGGTTCACAAATGCATTTGACACCATGGGAGTGTGTAACAGAGAGAAAAAAGTTCTGCACGGAAGATCTTACAAGAACAACTGCATCATCACCTTGATGTTTCAGTGTGGTGGCAGGTTTAAAAAAAATAACCAAACAACTAAATTAGAAACACACTTTTGCTTCTGGGTTTGCAATCAGTTTATTCTGTAAGTCCCCTGTCTGTAATCTCGGAAAGTTTTGCTTTAAATCTCAGTCAATCCATTCTCATTAACTTAAATAATCTGAATATCTCACAGAAGTGATGAATATTTCTACTTCTTTGAAATGAAAACTATCCAAAGCACAGGACTTTAATGTTCATATCACTGAAATCAATTTCAGTCTTCCATAATGTCATTTACCTCACCTGTCCAAGGCAGGTGTGAGATTTTTCTGGCAAAGAAAGAAAGAAGAGAATCACAAAAGTAAGCTTGAGATGTAAATGCAAAATTTACTTTCTTTTTTGTTCTCTTGTGGTTTGTTTTTGTTTTTTGGTTTTGTTTTTTTTTTTTCTGAAAAGTTTGCAATACTGATTCCTGGAAGTGTGTGTAAATATTAATTAAGTTAGTAATTGGAATAATGAGTCCAGCTTCCAGGAAACTGTACAAAGATCAGTTTCCTCAACACACAAACTAAATCCAAAGGATTTAGTTTTTAAGGACTGGTTTCTAAACCAGTCCTTAAAATCTTGAGCAGAGTTCTTCATCTTTGCTCACAGATGATTTGGTGGTTATATGCTCACTTTTGTGCCTATAAAATCCCCAGCTCATACATCTCTGACATCCAGATGTAACTGAGATGTGTTACAGCTCAGGTTCACACTGGGGCCACTGCCTTAAGCCTTCCCTTGCCAAAACATGGGATGCACAGAACCCTGGATGTGTCTGCAGCTGAGGACTTTCACTATTTTGCCCCAGAGCAGATGCAGCCACAGTCAAAGGGTGCTAAAACCCTCTGAAACATACGGAGCATGTTTGAGGTTGAGTGGTTTGTGCACCTACACTCCCTGCAGACACCCAGCCTGTTCACAGAGCTCTGTCCCAGCTCCTGCCTGCACCTTTGGACCCAGGAGCTGCTGGCCACGTTAATGACCCTGCAGCACTCAAGGCAAAACCCTGCACTCCATTGCCCATGCCTTACAGTGAGGCATTACCCAAAGGCACACTCCAAACCCAACCTTTGGCATGAAAGCAAGCCTCATTTGTAAACTGTAATTGATTTTGAAGACTGATGCTTTCCAGAGAATTTTCCATGGCAGCAAGGTAGAGGCATTTTCCAGGTATTGAGGTAGAAAATTGCCATTGTGCCCCATGTCTATTAACAGCCCTTTCTCTGATTCCAGCCAGCAATTTAAATGGTATTAAATATGATTTATATATGCCCTCCTCAGAAATACCTGTATGAAAACCATCTTCAGTTCTAAGCACATACATTTAAAATGTTGTATTCCTCTGCTAGCACTCGATCTCCAGAGCAGTCATGATTTCTACCAAGTGTTACTTTATTTGTGCTGACCAAGAGACTTAGAAGACTCAAATATTTGACGCTGTAAATAAAGCTACTAGGCTAACCAATAAAACTGCCTAGTGATCACTGAATAATTTGGACAGCTTTTGGAATAGCTTTATGCTTCTCCTTAATCCCTTTTGCTGGAGTATTTGTAGACCTTGGAGAAAAGAAATGTCTCCAAACATTGGCCATTCCTAGACAGACAGATGGTGATCTCTGTAGATCAGAAGAAATAGTATTTTCTCTTTAGTTTCTCTAGACCTCAGGAGTTTGCTACATCTGATCTCCTTTTCATTATTAAATTAGGAATGTTTTACTTTGATGTGTGTGCATACACATCTCATTAGCACTAAAGAGATTTGAAGAGTGAGTTCATGTACAATAATTCTTTTAACTTGTGTCAACACAAGACAGTACATTGTCCTCTTTTCTTTAAGGAAAAAAAACAACCAAAACTGCTGTGTGACAGAGATTCCCAAGCCAAACAAAGCCTTTTGGAATAACTGGATATTACAGACTGAAACTAAATTATTCACCAGAGAAAACTGGAAAAATAGTTTGCCTTTCAAGAAATGCTGGTGTAAAACCCCCAATAAACATGTCTTTGCCAGGTATCATAGATACATATCACCTGTCTTTCAGGTGACAGGTTATGTACCCAGCTGGCTGTAAGAGCTGTTTTTGGAGAGTTGACTACCCCATGGACAGTATCATTTGCTAGGGTGTAGCTGAAAGCACATTTGTCCAGAGAACTACACCAACTTCTGCCAGAATCACTGGGGGCTGTTGAGGATGTTCTTAGCAGCTTCCAGACCACTGACCTCCTCTGAGCCATTGCAAGTTTATTGCATTTATTTATCTGTCACAGGTTAGCAACTCTCAGAAACCAGTTTATTAAAATACTAAAGATAATATTTCTGGTGAAGGCAACATGAGTCATTGAGAAATCAATCTTACTACTTTTGCCATATTTAAAAAAAGATATATGTTGGTTATACTGGATATAAACAGGTTAGTTGTAGGTGTTGGGTAACTGCAGGATGTTTTAGGCACGAGGCATTTTGACTTGCACCTGTCCATTTAAGAATTGTGGGATCATGTTACTCTTGTTAAATGGTAAAACAAAACAAAGATTCTTGAATTAAAAAACAACCCAAACAAACAAAAAAAAACCCCACAAAAAACCACCACCAAACAGAAAACCCCCCAAAAACAAAGTAGGAGGAAATAATCTGTCACACAGTTGGGTTTTTTTATTATCTCTTTCCTATCCAATTTAAAATATAAATATGTGTCTACCAGAGACTTATCAGTAGATCTGGAAAAAAGGGAATATATATCAGCAATATACCAGTTCAAACTGTAGCCTAAAGGGCACTTCTGTTCCCTAATCTGCTTTGGGAAATGCCAGATTTTTACCTCATTGTACCTGTGAGATAAGAACCCTCCTCCTAGTAACCCTCCTCCTTACCCACCTTACCTGTGGGTAAGGTGAAACTGCAGCATCCCAATGGAAGCAGCAGGAACATTAGTTCTTCCAAGGGCAGCCAGATGCAAGAGGAGCTCATAGGTGTGGCACAATGAGAGCAGTCCAGGACTAATGACACAGGCACAAGGGTTTTGCCATCCTGCTCTGCCAGACAGAATTTGGACAGCAGCTGGCAGCACAGTTCAGTTTCATGTCCCTGACTGTGGAAGGAGGCTCCCCTCAGGCTGATTCACTCGAGCTGAGATTTGAGCCCTGGAAGTGTTTTTTCTCTTCATTAAATACTGAAGAAACTACTAAATTAAACCCCTCAGTGACAGGTTAATGGTAGGTGGTGGGTGCTGATGCTCCAGGAAAAGATACAGGAAATGCTATTATAGATGGAAAGCTAGTCATGATGGTCTCTGCTCAATCCTCAGGAGGGAAAAATGCATTGTGGAACTGAGGTGGGACTTTTTCTGTTCCTTTTCAAGTAAATGTCAGGTTGTCTTTAGTCTTCTGGATTTTAGGGGCAAGGCTATTCAGTACCTTAGTGAATGCTAGTGGCTTTGTGGCTTCAGAGCCATTTACACCAGCAAGTTCCACATTATTCCAAGTTGTGTGATAAAGGTATTGCCCTGAACTGATTTTGGATCAGAAACCTTTTGTTTGGGGAGTGGGGATGGATTGATTTTCCTTCTTTCTCCAAGGAAGGAGAAAGACCAGCACTACCCTTTCCAGGCCAAGTTTTGTCTTTCCTTCTTTTATGAGGACAAAGGAGATTTGGCTTTGCTTCCTTTCCAAGGTAAATTATCCCAGTATTTTATTCTTCTTTTCCTGTTGCAGTTCTTCCACAGCCTAGATCATTCCTATCACCTTAAGTGTTTCCAGTGGCTGTTCTTCCTCAATACCTAGAGCAAAAAATCTGATCCAGTTCCTATAAGTTTAAAATCCAGTCATTTCTTCCCCCATTGCAGTTCCTCCTGCAGATGCTCTGTCTGTTTCTGCTGTCCCCTGTGTCAAACCAGCCTTCATCACTATCTGTGGGGACTCCAGTCCTGGCCAGCCATTTCTTCCAAGTCTCCTGGCCATGTCCTGCTCACATCTGCCTTCAGTTTTGGCTCAGGGACTGCCCTTAATAGTCTCATCTGCAGACAGGAGTGTGAGGGTGTCACTTAACAAACAATTAATAATACTGAAAACCTCACTATTAGCATTGTTCATAGCCTGCCCAGAGCCTTTTTCTCTTCTCCTCTCTAAGCAGGTTTGGATGTGTAATCCAATTTCTGTGTGCAGAAAATTGCCCCTAAATCAGCACAGGGGGGTGGTGGTTCAGCTGCAGCTCTGACACCCTCGCATTGTCACTGCTGGGGTAGGAGCTGCCAGGTGCTGCTCAGCCAGGGTCTGTGCCCTGGAGCTGCCAGGGGTGCTCCACTGTCATTGTTATACACTCCAAATAAGCCAGAACCCCTTTTTCTGACCTGGGAGGGAAGGAAAAAAAAGAAAGAAAGAAAACGAAAATGATAGCTTTTAACAAACTGATTTCACAACTCATTTATCAAGCCCTAGAGCAAGCCATTTATTTAAGCTCCTTTTTGCTCCATGAAAAGCAGTGTGTTAAAAGGGAGAGGTGAGTTTGGAGAGCAGTGCCACCGCCCTCAGCAGCACTTTGCTGGGAGGCCTCCCTCTGGAACTCAGGGGTAGGAGCTGTTATTTCTCCTGAAGTGATTCCCACCTAAATCAAATGATTTCTTTTGTCAAGTCTAATAGGCACTGAACACCACAGCCTTTGTTTCACTACAGATATGAATGAATGCCTCTATACAGTACTTTCTGTTGCCATGAAATATATATATACACATGCATATAGATATGTATGTATATATATGTGTATATATATATATGTAATGGGGAGTGTAATTATTGCTCTACTCAAAAAGAGGTGACATTCCACTTCAATATTACTTTTAAGTGCAGCTTTTAAGAGAAACCATGTCTTAAAGGGAAGCTGGAAGAGTTTGGAGGTACATGTTGTAATGAGCTTTGATGAGATTTAATAAGCTTTCAGTCTTTAGGGTGAAAAGCACCCAAGATGATTTTTCCATACCCTTCCCAGATTAAACCCTGTAAGAATTTAACCTGGGAGGCATTGCTGGAACACTGGCTGCTCCTGAAGGTGTTGGCATGTGCTGTGTGTGTCTGTCCTCAAACTCCAGCCTCCATTTTGTACATGAGCTTGACTGGAAGGCAAAAGACACACCTTTGTCTTGCTCCAAGACCCTGATGGTAAATTTTTGCCTCAGTAGATGTTTTCCCTTTGATCAGTGTGACTCTTTCAACTTTTTTTCCCTTTTAATTTGTGTTAACTGAGTTTATTGGGTGACTCCAGGAGGGCACACTCCATCTGCCCAGCCCCAGATCTTCCCTTTCAGCAGCATACCTTCTTCTCATTTGTTTGCCTGACTGCACTGGACCACTGTGAAGCAATTACACAAGCAATAATGCAGGTGTTGCATTTTTCTGTCAATGCCTTTCATGAGACATAACTCTCCATTGACACTGAAAAGTGGTAGGAGACCCAGAAGCTGCACTGTTGTTTACTGGCAATATAACCCATGTCCAGTGCTCCTGCAGAGGTCCTCACTCCTCAGAGCAGTGGGCTGTCTTGGCCCAATTTAATTCATAAGCCTGGATTTTAAACAGTTTTGGATCCCTTCACCAACACTCCATCAATCTTGCTTCCATCAGTTTTTGTGCTTTTGTTTAGTTTCAAGCTAGAAGAAAGTTTAAAGAAATGTGCTAAGACTCCCATATAGGGTGAGTAAATATACCATATGTTGCACAAAAATTACGACAAAATGAAGGGATTTGCTCTCACATTGAACAGAATTAATAAGTTCTAACTGATAAATTAAATAGTTACTAAGAACAGCCTGGAGCAAAGTTTCTGCAATCAAACTGTTCTCTGTTTTTAATTTAAAAATCAGCAAATAGTGAGGTACATTTTGCTGCCTTCTTTTAGAAGTGACCCAAAACTAAAATGTGAATTCTCTGTATCAGGAGGTTTATTGATGTGAAAAATCTAAATTTCAGCAGCATGTCCCGTGTTAGATCACCTGCCTGTAGGCACAGGGAAAACCAAAGGCTGTTCACAAGAGAAACTCATATTATGAATGGTTTTAAAATTCTTCAGAGCTCCTATCCACTTCCAAATGTCAGTAATGGGGAGGATCCAAAACCTTCCTGTGAACCCTGTCATTTTGCATGTTGAAATCCTGGCTTGAATTCAGGTCTCCACTTCAGCTTTTGTAAATGTTAATATTCAAGTAGAACAAAAACCTTAGAGGCAATTACAGCACGAACATCTCTTCTAGTTTATGTATAGTAGCTGATAGCAACGTCTGCAATAATAATCTGTGTTTATACATGTGCTGTACAATGTAACAGTTGGGTACAAAATTCCTTTTAACTGTCACAAGAAACTAACTGGATTGATGTCACTTTTTGCTTGTATGAATATAATTATTTGCCTTGCGGGGACCAGTTCCACTTTTGTCATGTTATTTATGATTTTTGAATAAAATTGTGATAAATTAGGCTCATTTCTAAGGTAAACAATACTGGAGCCAAGCAGCTGTCTCTGGACATGTGCATGTTATCACAGCTGATATCAAGTCCAAATCTGATTCCTTGCTTTGCTTGGACCTTTCTTTAACCTTTCAGGCTTATTCAGGGAAATGTGGACCACTCTATTTTCTTATTAAATATATCGCTTTGTGAAAAGCTGAACTTATTTTTTAAATCCTTTCTTTTCTGGTTCAGAAAGACTGTAACAATCATATTTTTCTAAACTGCCTATTGCTTGTGTTGGGAAATTATAAAGAGATATATATTTTGCTCTACAGATTTCCATGTACTTTTGGAACTCTTTGTTTTCATAGATAAATCCTCCTGTTTGCTAGAATTAGCTCAAAAAGCTGTAAGCTTCTGTATACTGACTCTGTGAAATTCTGTACAAATGCAGCTGCATCAAAAGACTGACTTTATGTTTTATGTAAATTGTTGGAGCTAAGTCATCCTGAGTGTTATGCCACGCAAGATGTACAAAAAGAAATCAGGTCATTGTTTTGAAAGGCTGGACAGTGTTATGTCACACTGCCTCAAAGTCCCAGATGAAAATCAGGAGAGTTTCTGCTAGAAAAGGTACCATTTTGGGCCCTGAGGCTGTAGATTTTCTACACTGTTTAGAACCTTATTTGAAAATTAGTCCCATGAAACTTCATGAGAAATATTAAAAATAAGGGCCTGTGGTGTGTGAGTAGCTATGTTAGAATAAGGACCTAGAAAAGTTTCTAATGAAGAACAGGCCCTTTTAAGTAGTTAAGAGACTATGATTTGAGTATTTCAGGACAACTTCTTGTGTTCTTTTCTGAGCTGTGGACTCCTCCTGTGTATTGTGGATTTATTCCATAGCTGAAATGCCAGATTAAATTGATTTAAGCCCCATGAGCAGATGAACATAATAGAAAGCTGCAGTGAAATATTGCAGAAAATGGCCTGATTTCACTCTTCAGAGCAATAGTTAAAGTAACTCACAGCCGTGGCTTCTTTGCACCTGTGAAGCAGAGGCCCTTGTTTTGTACCTCAGCTGTGGCATAACATGGAAGGATTTCTGCTCTCTGCTTGGAAAATACTGTCTATTCCTCATCCTTGTCAAAGCATAATATTTCCCAAGTGAAAAACAATATGATTCTTCAAGACTCACAGGGGAGTTAAGGGGCAGCTGGAACCTTCTGTGATCCAGCCACATTATTCCAAAAGTTTATCCCTCGATGACAAATAAAATATGATGTGACTTTGCTGTTTGCAAGCAGGATCAAGAGACTGGAAATTCATCATCCCAAGCCCTTGCCTGTTCTGTGACGCTTCAGTGTTACCAATGAACTGTGTTGAATTGGATTATAAAATCAGAGTATTTTATTGCATGTGTCCTTTTTTGAAATGAAAATATGGTTGTATTTGATGTTGCAGTTATAGTGCAGTAAATAAACACATGTGCGTTTCTTTTTAAGGACTTTTAGGTTATTTTGGGTGGTGGCTACACATTTTTGCTGTGCTTTTTTCATACCATCAGAGTATTTGGGCTGACCTAGAAACAACCAGAACAAGTGAAGCAAGGATAAAATTTGCTGCTTCCTGACTCTCTGCTCAGGTATCACTGGAAGATGGCTGTGCTAAATGTAGCTACTTCATTCTAGTCCTTTGAGATTTAACAGAAAATATCAGCTTTTCTGTAAGTTATTTAGATAGAATTATACTGGACCTGAAGAAAATGTGAATTTGCTAAACCTTTAATTTGCTATTGTGATTCAGTGTGATTTCTTATGGCATTGGCCCCTGACACTCTTCGTGGGTTTCTCCTCAATCCCAGACCTGGTAAGACAAAGGGATGTTTTTTTGTGCACCTTGGGTTTGAAGTTAACACCAGTCACATGTAGTGAGCTAACAGTTTGTTAGTGAAAGCCCTGCTGATCTCTCTGAAGAGCAATCACTGCAGCATGTGTGTATGGATGCACAACTCTCATTAGCATCTAGGTAACTGCTGGTTTCTTTCCTTAGTCTTTATGAGAAAAAGTCTGCCAGTATCCCTGATATCAAAGGGCTCCACAAGCAGTTCTTTCTGGACAAGCAGAAAACCACTACAATTTTTTGGTGAGCCTGTGAGTTAGGTTCCCTGTTGCTTTTATGAACACACAGGGCTTTATGCAGGTCTTTGACTTCTCTCAGGCATTTGAACCATGTGATCTTGTGCCTTCCTATGAGCTGTCTCCTGCTAAGCCCCCAAAAGTACAAATGCAGACACTTAGCTGGTCACAGCTGGGTCAAGGTTGGAGCAGCAGCCCAAATTCCTGTAGGAGAGAGCAGGGTAAAACAAGGCCAGGGCTGTAGAAAGAGCAGAGTGTCATGGTGGGACAGTCACATTTCCATTAGGGCTACAACTGGTGCATGAAAGAAGTTTCTGGTTTTACAGGTTTTTGTTTTTCCTTTGCAATGCATTTTTTCATCTTGTAGTTTGTTTTTTGTGGAGCCAGAAAGTAGCCTGCTTTGTGTATATCGGGCCTCTTCTTCTGGAACCAGCAAAAAAAACTTGGGGCTTCATTTTGTCCCAGACACTGTACAGAGACCAGGAAAGGCCTTTGTCCAGCAGGGAGGAAAAGTGCCTGTGAACAGATAAAAAAAACAGCTCATGCTTGTATGGGGAATTAATATTTTGTTGCTCATGTTCAGTCTGCAAACAACTTTACAGCTGATTGGTAGGAGTTGGGACAGTCAACAAGAATTATTATAAACACTTTTAGAGGACAATGAAATACTCCAGGTAGTTATAAATCTCTGAAGTCATATATTACTGCAGAAACACCTGTTTTAGATAGCAACCCTGCTGCTAGAAGATGGAAGTTTAGGTTGTAGCAGCAAAAGGTGGTAAGTTCAATAAATAAGAATAATAGGGTAAGACCCTCAAGTGGAGTAAATCAGTGTAGCTTCATTGAAGCTGTTGGAACTAAGTCAATTTACAGCAGTAAGAATCTGGCTTGTAGTCAACAGGGATTTTACAGAATGTTTAAAAACTCTCAATTTAGAGAGTTCTCTGCCTTATGTCTGTGCACTAAATCGTATCCGCACAAAGTCCTTGCTGGTATAATGAGGTCATTTCGGATGTGAGCGTTCATTATATGCTTAGGTAAATTAAGGGGAAAAAAACACATCATTAGCAAAGTCTTAAATAAAGGATGGAGCAAGGTTAGCGAGTGAGAACTATTTAAATAAAATCAATCTCAGCCCTGGAGAGTTAATGGGGAGTGGCTTTCTATGGAAAAAGGCTGATGGTGTGTTGATGCTGCACATTGAAGCTGAGCACTACAGCCATGAGAGATTAAAAGCAGGAACTGAGGTTTTTTTCTAGGCTAATATGTCAAGCTTTCTAAACTTCATTCTGTGACATACCATGAATGCAGCCCAGGTTTCCAACTTCAGAAAAACGCTCTGATAAACACATATTGCTGGAGCAAATGAAACTGAAGGCTCATCCAGTTTAACTGTAGCACTCGTAGTATTAAGAGGGATTGTAATATAATCCTCTTCAATGAATAACCCTAACAGATGTTATCAGGGTTGCTCTGTACGAGCTGTGGACCTCTTGCTAGAACTCCCTCTGTGGAAGTCCAGTTCATAAATTGTCCTAATGGGCTGCCTGCCTCGTCCTGCTGCTGCCGCGGCATGAAAAGGAGGTGGTTACCAGCGGCCTTGAAAGGCAGCATTATTCCCATCTGCTTTTCATTACAATACTGCTAAATATTTCATGCTTTTTGTTTTACAAACAAATAAGAGCAGAACTAATCTTTTTGTTTAATGTTCGTTGATTGACGTTTCAGGGAGGAAAAAAAGTTTTGGGTTTGTTTTGATTTTTTTCTTTACTTCAGATCTCTGCAAAAGCTTTTAATGGAAGATAGAGCAGATTTCCGTCGACTTTTCTGGTGGGCTTTTTATGGCACCATTGATACAGGAAAAGATATGGGAGAAATCCAGATGATGAATGTGCTGTTCAATCAGCTGGGATTTCTTTGCTTGCAAGGAGATAACTCGATGAAGTGCAAACAGAGACAGGGAGCAGACGTTGACTGCTTGTCAGCTATACACAGAGCTATCTCAGGCTGGGGCTGCTGGAAAACACAGCAGCTATTAGTCCCCCTTTGCCCTTTCACAGCGCCCTGTCAGAGGGTCCCCAAGCACTGCAGCCAGAGCCATCCATTAAACCTCAGGACAACGAGTCTGTTAAATTGCTGCTTCTTTACCAGGAGGGGGATGGCAGCCCTGGGAGGATTCAGCCGACATTTTAACCCCCTGGTTCCCTAAACTCCCACTGAAGGGGACGAGTGAAGGCATTCCTGTGGGCACTCTGCATCTCCAGCAGCAGGTGCTGTCTCTGCCCAGAGGGATGGATGTAGGTGACCCAGCTCCACACAGGACCCTTCATCCCCAGGGCAGAGGTGGGGAAGGGGTCAGAAGTCCTCCTGTGGGATGTGCAGTTTCCCCTCAGGCCTGTGGACATGCTGGAAGAAGGTTTTGAGAGGTTTCTTTCCAACCCAAAGCATTGTCAGGCACAGAGCGAGGCCTCTTGGCCGATGCTGTTCCACTCGAGTGGCTGGGTTGTCTGGCATTTGGACAAGTGTCTTCATTAGAGCACCCAGTGGGCTGTGTCAGCTGTGAGGCCTAATTTCAGGGTGAGATGAAAGTGTGAAATGGCCCTCAGAAAGAGCTAAATTCTCCTGGAATCATGGGATGGTTTGGGTTGGAAGAGACTTTTAAGGACCATCTCAATCCAACCCCCGCTCCTGCCATGAGCAGACACACCTTCCACTAGACCAGGCTGCTCAAAACCCCATCTGGCCTGGCCTTAAATACTTTCAGGGATGGGGCATCCACAGCTTCTCTGGGAAACCTGTTCCTGTGCCTTACTACTGTCAGAGTAAAGAATTTCTTCCTAGTATCTAAACTACCTTCATTCAGTTTAAAAACATTACCTTTTATTCTACTGCTATCTCTCCATGTAAAAAGTCCCTCTTTTTCATAAGCCCCCTTTAGGTACTGGAAAGTGCCAAAAGGTCTCCCTGGAGCCTTCTCTTCTCCAGCTGAACAGCCCCAGCTCTGTCAGCCTGTCTTCATGGAAGAGGTGCTCCAGCCCTCAGACCATCTTTGTGCCTCTCCTCTGGACCCCCTCCAGAGCACAGTCCTGGACACAGGACTCCAGGTGGGGTCTCACGAGAGCACAGTAAATATAAAGAAAATATAAATGGTCCTTTCTTCCAGCCAGTTGCAGCCTGACCCTGGACTGGAGTGGCAGTGTGTCAGTCCAGATGGTTACATCACCATGCTACATTTGTCCACATAGTAGTATTTTTATATCATTGCCCAAACAGAAATGAGTTTGTCTGATCCACTCTTGAGGCAAATTCTTTGTATTTATTGCAGGATTAATTTTTCCCCGATGGCTGATGCATCAACCACCCCATCCCCTTCTCCCATAATTGCTGGCCTGAATTCAGAGGCAGAAGTGAGTCTTGGGGCCTGACCCTGATGCTTGCCTGCAAATAGGCTTTATGACTTACAATGAACAAGACACCCAGGCAGTAACATTATATACTGGCTTCTATATCATATTTCTTATTCTTCTAGCATTTTCCTTATGAGGATCTTAAGGCCCACTGCAATCTCAACAGTCATCTGTGCATTAAGTTCTTTTAGCTGAAATACAATTGCCAGGGCTGAAGTTTGCTGTTCTTGAGCATCTCTCTACAACAGCATACAATGGTTTCACTCAGGACTGTAAAAATAAATTGTAATGGCCACAGTTCCTTGCATTTTATCATTTTATCATTTCATTATCATTTTGACGTTCGTCTTAAAAATTTTCAAATCCAGGAATAGTAAATGCCGAGTCATAAATGCTTAGGAAATGGGTCAAATCCAGAGTGCAAGGCAGCATTACAGTGTCTGATCTGCTGTCTCTGATAATACCCTCATAAGACAAGGGTCTCTTTTTTTCTCCTCCATTCCTGAATAAATGAATTGCAGCATGTATGAAATCTCCAGAGGCCATCTGTGACTGTAATTCATTTACCCACCGTATTATGGAACAGATTTTCCAGTGAGTTCAAAACTCAGGAAAGGGGGGAAGGGAATAGTATGATGAGAAGGATCTGTGATCCATATCTAAAAGTAAAAATATTATTCAATTGTCATATTTGATGGATAAAGTGTCTGACAGACCAGGCAAAGCCATAGCAACTAGATAAATATGTTTAAAACATTTAATTTTGATACATTAAGAATGAGTTGGAGCAGGGGCTTATCGACATTGAAATTAAGCAGACATTTCTAAGTTCCTAAAAGCCTCTGATTTTGTTTAGTTTGGAAGAAAATTTGCTGCAGATAACTTGGAAGTGTAAGGGGAAGTTGGACTTGGTGCACAAAGGAGCAGCTCTGACAGGTCAGGACTAGCAATTACCTTTCTTCTTCATCTGTTATTTTCCAAGTGCCAGCAGCCCCTACTTCATTTGTGTTAGACCACAAGAGGCCTCTCTGCAGGCTTACAGACCCTTGGCTTCTGATTTTAAATTGAAATTAGCCCATTCATTTACGACTTTAACTGCTACAAAAATATTTTTATATATAGGGCACTCTCAATATTTCTGTAGTGCTGTTAACATTCGGTAATTGTAATTAGTAACACATCCTCATGAACAGCCATTGGGTTGTGTGGCTGTAAGCATCAGATTTCCTCCCTGAGTAATTCCAAGGATGTCACTGAAGCTGCAGCAGGAATGAATTTGGTCCATGGCAGCTGGCAGGGTTCATGTTTACTCTGCAGGTCATGCTGGTACCCACAGAAGGGTTTTCATTCTGCACCAGATCGTGTGTTTCTTCACAAAGTGATACTGTGCAGAAGAAGGAAATGCTGCAAATTTCTAAAAATTGTTTTCTGTAGACATCTGATTGAGATTTCTGACAGAGGGAGGAAAATGTTCTCCTCCACGCAGTAATTAGGGGGCTCTGCTGGAGCAGAGAGAAGTGAAAAGAAGGCAAGAGAAGGAGCAAGGCTCTGGAGGAGAAGCTTTCCAGCCAACAGTCTGAAATCAGTGGCATGTGCTGCACCAAGCCTGCAGCCCCAGGTGCTTGGAGGAACCAGCATCAACTTCTTCCTCCTAACACATCAGGCCCTCAAATCTCTTTCTTCTGAGCCAGTGCAGAAGTGAAGAAGAAACACACAACCACTTTCTTTTCCTTCTTCTTCAAAGGATGGCAAATGCACTCGCCTGACTCCTGTGGTCACTGTGGGGGCTGAACTGAGCAAGGGCTGGGAAGAGCTGAGCATTAGCAGTGCAGCCTCCAGCCTCTGCAGGAGTCACAGCTCCTCACTCAGCTCTGCTTGCCTGGGCTGAGTGAGCCAAATTCTGCTAACACTGCTGCTTTACTGCTTCAGCTTGGCCACCACAGCTCACTAGGGATGAAGTAAATGATGATTTACTCACACCTCCTCATCTACAGCAGATAAAATACTTTGCAGAGTGCCTATAATGCTGAGTGTAATTTTATTTATCCAATACTGGCAAAACATTCAGTGACAGGGCTTGGTACACACCAGCAGAACTGTATTTTTATAACAAATCATTTTTCCAGTGGAGAACTAAGACATTGGCAGAAATGTGTTTTGATTAGTGCAATTATGTCTATGCAACAGGCTTTTTTTATGCCTGTGTGTGTATATATATATAATGATACCCATGATCAGCCAAATTTGTAGTGCCAGGCTTGTCTTGGTGAATGCAGACTCTAGGCAAGAGGCTAGTAAGTAAAACCAGTGTAGGCTCCTCTCTGTCTCAGCCCTTCTTGCTACTCTTCAAAAAATGAGATGATGGTGAGAAATGTGGCTGATTGGTTTGGCATTCTTCCTTAATTCACACGGGGTGGCAATTTGGTTCCAGAAAACTAAAATCAAATTCAACAAAAACCAAAAATCATTCAAAACCCAAATTTCCAAGGCTAAATGAGAAAATTGAAATAAAGGAAAGATGCAGCAGTAAGGTTAAAAGAAAAGAATAATATCATTTATGTAGATAAAACAAAACAAAAAAAACCCCCATAAATTACAAATGAAGTGGCAGTTTTCTAAAAAATGAGAAGAGGAAAGCAGGGTGAGCTGCAGATGAAAATGCTGTTCCACGAGGAAGAGGAGGGACCTGGCAGGGAGTGGGAGTGGGGTGGGCAGGAAGGACAGGGCTATGCATAACTGTGAGCACAGGGCTGCTGCAGTGGGAGGGTGGCACAGAGGTGACAGCCTGAGGACACAACATGCCCTTTGTGCAGGCACCAACAGGCCTGGGATTCCTGTTCTGCTTCCAGCTGGGCCATGGGTGATGACCCAGCTGGTCACAGGGGGAACCAGGGGCAAATCCCACTCTCCCCAGGAAGTCACTCCCAGAACTCCCCTTGTCTTTCCTTCATTTCACAGTGCAATGGCAATTTCACACTTTGGGAATCTGGAGAGGAATGGGGGAAAACTTGATATTTTCCATGGCCAGCTGTGGGTACCTGACCTGCAGGAGAGCCATGAGAAGCAGGGTTGGAGTAAAGGCACAGTGTCAGGCACAGCCATGTGACCCACTGGGCATGGGAGCTGCATCCTGGTGCTGCTGGGAATGCTGCTCCCTTCCATCCTGTACAGCTGAGGTGAGAACTCCAGGAGCTGACCTGCAAAAAGGGGATGAGCAGAGCTCCGCAGTCAGATCTCAGGAAAATCACAACCCCTGAAGCCATGCTGTGTTTCCAAGGGCAGAGGAGGCAGCAAGGGCAGCACCTCAGGCAGTGAGGATCCAGTCTGGCACAGCCATCAGCCTGGAGGGGCACAGCCATGCCAGGGATCTGCTGCCACACCTCAGCTTGTTTCCTGAGCACTGACCAGAAAAGCCAAGTGCCTTCTGCTAATAATCACAGCTGGAGATACTTTTTAATAACACTTCCAATCAAGAGTCACATTGTTTATGATAAGAAATTCCAAACTGATCTTCCACATGGTCACTCTTGCTGTGCTTGGCAGAAACCAACCAGAATCAGCTTCTGGCCATGCCCATTGCCCAGGCACCCACACGCTCTGTCTCTGCCTCCTGGGCTGTCTGCAGCCACCTTGGACAGAGCTGGGCAACACAGCTGCCTGCCAGCAGCACAGTCCTCTCCTGGGGCACCTGGCAAAGCTTCAGGAAAGCCTGAGGGAAAGGTCTGAGGTAGAGTAAGGGTAGGTTTCTGTATCAAAGTAGTTAACCACTGCTAGAGCCTGCCTGCTGTGCTGGAAGGGCAGCTGGGGAATCTGGGTATCTCCTTTTGCTTCAGAGCAGTCCCAAAACACGAGGTTTCATCCCAGAATGAGCAATCTTGGCCACAGCTGTCTTCCTGGGGCCAGATTTTGAGAAGAGCTGTTCCTGCTCTTGTGTGCAGTGCCCTTTCAGACAGTGACAAATGGTTTGTATTTGTCCTTGATAAAAGCCACACCTTGTCTGAGTTATTTTTACAGCACTTTAACCACTAGTCAATCACCTTGGTTTTGCTGTGGGAAGACCTAAATGTAGCAATTAGAAAGACCCAGACACAGTGCAACAATATTTCGTGGTGTGTTTGGCACTGCTGTCCTGTGCTCCCCTCACATGGCAGAGTGCATGACCCTGTGGGCTGGCAGATGCACCATGCAGGAGGGGAAAGCCTGATGTGTGCACTGCTGGGTGATTCCTCCAGGACAGCAAAAAAAGGGTTTACTCTATCATGACAAAAACAGGGTTGAGAGGAAAAGATTTGTGATGAGCTGGAAGAGAAATGTGTTTTCTTTGGTGCCACTTTCTTCCCAGCCTTGGAAAATGGAAGTCAGCATCCTGGAGAGCTGTGCTGGATCAAGGTGGTAACTCAAGGTAGCTACCATGAATACAGGTGTCATGTTATTGCTGTCTGGATGCCACATTGCCCTGGATTTCTTTGCCTACATTGAGGAAAAACTTGGATTCCATAAAAATGCACACCAGTTGTGTTAGAGCACAGACAGCTCTTGCATTTTGTGCAAATTTTTTGATGTTGGAGAGAGAAGAAAGCCAGAACTGACCTTCTGGCACTTCAAACATCTCTAAAGTCTAACAGAAATCACAGCCAGACATGCATGCCATGCTGCTTGCTCTCTGCTCAGAGGAGTGCAGCTGGCAGAAAAAGGATCACTTCTGGTTTTAACCCATCTGTGTCAGATGTCACCCGTGAGGAGCCTGGCAGGCAGGCAGCAGGAGAGAAGCTGGGCAGTTTCTCAAGCAGGGAAGTCCCTGAGGTCTCTGTGCTGGGGCCACCTGCCTGGGAGCCCAGATCCCTTCCAGAGAGGGGCAATCCCAGAGTGCTGGGCACTCCTCAGTAAAAGGCTGCCTAATGAGAGCAGCTGGGAGTGGACTGTGATCTGCAGAATAAGAGATGATCTGATTTTTGAAGTATTTTTGTTTGGAGGACTTGTCTGATAGGACCCTCTGAAGGCCCCATGTGCTGACCTTGGATGCAATTGAGCTCCTAGTTTACAGCTCTAATTTGCACTGTTGCTGTGGGAAACTCTTTTGGGGCACATGTGTGTGCATGCACACAAGGTTGTGCATGCTTCCCAAGGGAAGGGGGCAGACTCCATTTCCTCTGCCCCTTTTGTACCACAGCCTGCAACATTTGTGTTTAAATTCCATTACATCGTGAAAAACCTCTTCTGTTTCCACCAGCCAAAACCAGCTGCTATTTCTTCCTTTGTTTGAAATAGCAAAGCAAAAGAGTGTTTACTTTAATTCTTGAGAGTGTCACAGATAATCTGTGGGATGGAGTCCTCATTTTCCATGCACTCCAAAACCATGGAGTGTCACGCACAGCTGTCAGTAGTACAAAAAATGAAATCAAGTTGCTTAGCCCAGACAAAAGCAGATAAAAGTTCTGTGTGCGTTGCCCTGTAAGAAAAAATGTGGAAAGGATGAGAAGAATCTTAATATAAAAGAAATGTGAGGATGTTAGACACTCACAAGAGGATAAAAGAATCTGAAATCTGCCAGTAAAGAGGGATCTGTTGCCTTCCCGAAGCATGGGGATCTAATTTCTCTTTTCTTCCCCCTCTTCATTATGAAGCAACTATTGCAGAACATAAATGACCTTGTAGACTCATGAGATATTCCTGCCAAAAAGCGTGTCCATTATCAAGTAATACATTTTCTGCTTGTGTAGTTCCAGTGTGCTCTTTTGAAAAGCAGTAAGTTCTCTTCTGTCTCCCTTATCACATTTCAGGATGCCTTTAGTCATAGGACTCCGCTTATTCAGTAGTTCATGTCAAATTTACTTCAGCAAGCAAAACTTAGAGTTCTTTCAGATTACTTTCCTGTTCCCCAGTGAGGGAAGTGTTAGGCTTGCTTCTTCTCTCACTAAAATACATTTGAGCTTTGCTGTTGATTTCATTGAGGACATGAAAGAATGAGACAAGAGTTTTTGAGCCTAAGTCTCTCCAGAGCTATTCTAATTCACACCATCTGAAGTGCCTTTTTGCAAGAAATAACAGTGAAAAGAAAATAAGCTTTTGGGACAAGCTCTTCAAAAAGGCAGAAACTAATTTAAAAGCTCATCCTAGCTCAAGTCCTCCTGGCCAGCTGTACTGTGGAGCCTGAAACCTGGGTCTTTGATAGGTCTTTGTCTGAAATCAGGCAACAATAATTCCTGACAGACAATAATCCCCAAATGCTAGAAACAATCTGAAGTGGGGATGCTGCTCCCCAGAGCCTTTGGGGACAGCTGTGACGTGACCAGTCCTCCCTCTGGCCCAGATACACGATGCTGCTTGGCATCAACTGCAGCATCAACAGGTTATCCATGCACATGACCATGCAGTGGGAATGGTCACTAAAAAGTAATAGGGTAAATGCATCTCAGAATCCCAAATTCAGGTAAGCATGTCGGCCTCTGATGTCAGAACCGGGTTTTAAGGGCTTTGCTTCATGATACATTTAGTGATACAATAATAGAAGATTATGGTTTTGTTAAGAGTGAGAAAGTATCCACTGTTTTGGCTAAGAGAGTGAGCCTTTTGTTTGCTCTAAATAACTCATAAATTGGAGTTGTGCCCTTAATAATACAGCTACTTGCTTTCATTTAAGAAAAAATTTAAATTGCTACTGTTATTGTGTCCCAAATTTTATTCAGTCACAATGGTACTCAGGTTTTTATTGTTGCTGTAAAACATTCAGGCATTTCAGTCCCATGAATGGAACACCAACCATCCATGTGTGGTGCATTTTCTATCAGACAATTGCAGGTTTGCAACAAAAGAAAATATAAAAAAAGAAACAGAGTTTTCAATAAAAGAGTCCAAGAATGCAGGAAAATGTTCTGATTTTTTAAGGCAATGTTTCTTGCTGGGAACTGTGAGTTACAGTCACCTCTCCAATGTGCTGAAATACTGAGTGCCCCACATTCACACCAGAGTCATTAACAGCTGTGCCACAAGCCCCATGCTCCAGAGAAAGTCATGGCACCGCTGTCATTCTGTGCTTTCCCCAAATTCTGACACTGAGAAAGCTGAACTTTTGCATGTACTCACATTAGATGTTTCAGGCTTTTGTTGGCCTAAGAAGTCCAGTGTCATCACCAGGCTGAGGTTCATGGCTCTTCCCAGCTCCAGCCCCAACTCCCACCCATCCTTCTGACACATGGAAAAAGGGCAAAATCTGAGCATGTCTTAGTACAAGTCAAGGCTCAACACGCTGGGCAAATGAAGCTGGATGCGGAAAACCAGTCAATTTCAGCAGCAAATCATTAGGCTTTGGCATGATTAAGGCTGCTCTTAATTTCTCATTGCAGATGGGGTCAGAAAGTTCTTTTGCAGAACCTGGAGTGACCCAAGCCTAGTTCTTTATATTCCTGGAAATAATCGTGAATACTTGATCCCCTTCAAGGATTGTGTCACTATCCCCAAAGCCATGAGCTGCCTTGCAGGGGGTTACCTGGCAGTTCAAGGGCCTCATGATGGATCCTTCACAAGAAATCCAGTTTTTGGCATGGCAGAGCTTTTCCCGAGCCCAGCGTCCTTTTGGAGCCAGTGCTGGCCCAGGGAGCTGGGCAGCTCATGCTCTAGGGAGATGCCTGATGTGGCACCTGGATGCCAAATCCTCCTTTCCCTGTGCTGCACTGCAGCCTGCATCTCCCACAGCCTTGGGGAAAACAAACCCTGGGTTCTGACTCTCTAGAAGGAATAAAAAGGCAATCCCCCTGGCTTCTGCAGGAGCAGGTTTCTGGCAAAACATTGAAGAACCACTGATTTATTGGGCCAAGCAAGTCTCCAAAATGCCTCACAAGGTTCTCCCTGTTGATCTGAATACAGTGGAGAAAAAATAAGAATTTACAGCTTCTGTTTTCATTTATTTTGTTCTGTTTAAGTTTTAGTTCTTGTGTCCAAAATAGACAAATAAATGTTTTTTTTATAATGAGCTTCTTCCCTACTAGTAATGTGCCAGTAGCTTTTTCTGTGTGGATGGACTCGCAGGGTCTTTCCAGTCCCACTGCTGACCTGGGAGTAGTTCAGTCAGGTCACCTGTACACTCCAGACAAGTCAAGGGTATCAGTCTCACTGTGTCCCAGTTTTCCTTTGCTGAGGTAAAATATAGTGCAGAATTAGATAGTTCCACCTTTCTCTATGCCTGGAAAACAGCTTCATGCTGAAGGAAGGCAAGACTTATTTGATATGGACTGTCTTCATTTCTTTGCCATCAATGTCTTATTGTTCTGAGACAAATCCTCTGGTCCCAAAATAGAAATACTCCTCTAAAAAATAGCACTATTAATGCGAGTGTCACATTAAATGGAAAATACCTATTGATATTTTCTAGAGTACTGATAAAATAAATGCCACAGAACAGCTTTATAACTTTCTCTAAGCAAATATCTATGTCTATCTGTATCATAAGGAGCAGATCCTTGTTTCAAATTAATTTGCATCTTGTAGTTGATTCTTTTTATAAAAACTGCAGCATGTGTTTGTGAGGGAAGGCTTTATGAACGTCCATAGCACCAGAAAAAGCTCAGTCAGAATTACCTTTTACTACACAGGATATGGCCTTCATCTGGGAAAGACAACTTGAATGATTGGTGGATTTTTATCTCTAATAAAGCATTAACTGTGATCTAAACTTTTCCTGCAGTTGAAGTATTTAGACTGGCTCTTTCCTGTGTGGATTCTCTGACAGTCTCTCCTCTATCCAGCTGTTTATTTAAGACAGAAATTGCAGGAGCATCCTATCTTTGTGATTTCTCCTTCTCAGTCCAATCTGGTTGAAACTGGTCCCTGAGTTCAAAAGTTACTATGAGAAGAGCAGTTAGAGGTGCACAAACACACACATACACATTGGCCACATGGGCCTTTTCACCAAAGTTAAGAATAGAAACCCAAAGAAATACACAAAAACCACTTTAAAAGATGAAGGCTTAGGCTTAGGCTGGAGAGAGGCCTTTTTTCCCCTCTCCAGTGTTACCCATCAGTGTTTTGCTGTCTGGCCCAGCACGCTGATGGGGTGCAGGGTAACCCAGCAGCCCTGGCAGTGGTTTCTCTGATGTGAACACCAGGCAGCTGTTCCGCAATCCCACTCCAAAAGGACAAGGACAGGGGTGCAAGTGTTGCCTCTGGGGAGGAAAAGCTGCCCTTGTATCTAGGCTGCCACAACATCCTTTCCACTGCCCCCTAATTTATATCTATTGATATCACAAATAACCATGGAAAAGGGACTAAACCAAGACTCAGAGTGGAACTTCTGTGAAAATTTGGATGAAAATCCTCATGGCAGTGCCCACTAAGAGGCTCCAGATTTAGGACTCTGGTGACATGCCTGCAAGGACTTGTCAGTCTTTCCTCACAGGACCTTCCAGGGGACAACAAACCCACCATCCTGCAGGGCACCAAATCCATCTCTCCTAATGAAGATGAGGCTTCCTCGTGTACCTCAGTGAAGCACGGACTGCCCAAGCAAAAACCATCAGGTCAATTTAGCAAACAGCAGCTTTTTGCAGGAATGTGACTTGCTTGTCTTTGTTTACCCAAATCCCAGGATTACTCAGCTTTGCAGAGAACTGTTTTCATTCCACCTGCTGCCTGCCACAAAGGTGTAGTTGTGCTGCCAGGTAAAATGGAGACGGCTGCAGAAAAGCACCCAGACTGCATCAACAAAAGGTCTTAAACATGAGGGAAATATCAAAAAAAAAAAAAAAATGCAGGACATGTAGCTCAGCCAATGCAAACATGTAAGAAACTCTGCAAGGACTCAGAAGAGAAACCAGATTGCTGTTGAAATAGCTGGTTAACATTTTGTCTGGAAGCACAGCTTCAATAAAAATAGGTAAGGAAACCAGCTAAGGACCCCCAATGGCAAACATATTTATTGAGAATCCAATAAAAGTCTCAGAACAAATAGCCTGAAGGACCTGTAGACACAGCCTCTGCTGTAATAAAAATGCAATACAAGGCATCAGGGAAATAGTAAGGGAAAAGGGCTGCTCCATGAGAAAACCAAACAAGAATCCCAGAGCATGAGGCCTGGAGACACAGGCTGGGATGTAATAAAATAGCTGCCATTGGGGAAAAAGAAAGAAAAACAAAACATCTAACAAAGGCACAAAGAAGCCCCAGATACCCCAGCTAGTCTAGAAAATCACCACAAGTTGCCGTAAAAACACATGGGAAAATAGGAAAAGGGTAATGGCTGCAAAGTGATCAACTCCTGCAGGTACCTAAGGGCAGCGCGTAGGTGAAAGTCCACAGGAAGCCATGTCAGCTGCAGTAAACTCTGAGGGTGCCTAGGAGACAAGGCTGTAAAAGGTGACAAAACAGCAGCCTCAGAGGGGCTAAATCTCTGCATGGGAGAAAGATTTACTTTAAATCCAAACCCCATATTGCACAGAGCTGTGGTTTTTGTTTTATTTATCTTGGTCGGCAAAACTTCTGTGTAAGTACAAAAAATGCAAGAGAATTTATATTGTAAGTGCACAGGGAAAATAGTTTTCAGAGACATCTGCTAGCTCAAAGGTTTGATCTGTACCCGCTTATTGTGAATTTTCATGTACCACAAAAGCAGCCAGAAAAATGGGCAATTATCGTCAAAGTCATTGTCATGTTAAGTACTGTTAATGAAAATTATACAAAAGAAGGGCTCCTAAGAACAAGCACGAAGTTTTAAGGCAAGTGAGTAAATTGGGAAAGAAGGTGATTTTCATTTTCTGGCTTCAGTGACACACTGCAGGTCTCAGGCATTAGAGAGCAGTTGGCATAGAAAGGTGAGGATCTTGGGCTGTGCCATGGATGCACCGTGCCTGGGGAGCACAGGGGACAGGATGGGACAGGATGGGACAGGACGGGGGGGGCCAGCTGCTGGCAATCCAGCACACCCTGCTAGAGGGGCAGGTCTGCACACACTCTTTTCTGCACTGCCCCTCATTCTACCATCAGTGTGTGAGGGCAGCACTTGGCAGCTCTGCCTGGGCTCTGCAGGGATGCCCTCAGGACACCCCAAGGTGCAGAATTCACCTGGTTTTCTCCAGGTAAATGTCAGCCTCACAGGAGCTGTGCAACACGTAACAACACAGGTCTGCAGCAGAGATTTGTGTGTGTCTTCAAAAATTTATTCAATCAACATTTAGGGGTTTTGCTTCTTAAAAAAAAAATACATATATATATATATATATATATATATATATATATACACTTTTAGGGGTTTTGCTTCTTTAAAAAGAAAAAAAAAAATATATCTATACACACACATATATATACACACATACACATGCCTATTCTGGAACAGCTGCAGAATTAATTTGCTTAGATATGTGCCAGAAGTTTGCATAGCAAAGTATTTTTTTACAAGCCTCTGAATTAAGACACTTAAAGCTGATAGTTCTTTGGATCCACTTGTCAAGTTTACTTTTCATCGCTGACAAAGAATTATGTGCTTTTTCAACAACACTTCTTCCACCTGCTTGTCAGCCCTGCCCCTTGCACCAATCACTTTAAACCACCCACACTTTTGAAATTGTCCTTCCTGAGCTGGTCTGCCTGGGCTGCACAGCCCTAGGGTTTCCTGGGCACAGGGTTCAATGTTAGAGGATGTGGGATTAAGATTTATGAATGAACCCCCAGCCGAGCTGTTCCTCACAGCTTTGATCTCTCCAGTTCCCATCGATACTTTGGGGTAGAATTTGCCCTTCTTGTGTAATTTACAGTGTTGCTCTCTTTCAAGGACACTTCAAGTTACAGACACTTCTTCCAGCCCAGAGGTGGATTTATCCATCATATCCACACTTCTTCCAGAGGTGGATTTATCCATCATATCCATGCAGCTCCCATCTGCTGCTATGCCAGGAAGTGCTCCAAGGACACAGCACTGTCTGCAGTTCACCAAGCCACACGTGCAGGGGTGCTCTCATCACGTGCAGGTCTGGAAGGAAGAAAGCCCAAAAAGACCAGTCACAGCAGAAAGGTTAAGCTCAGAAAGGTTAAGCTGTTATGTCTGTGGTCCAAAAGAGTGGTGAGCTGAGCTCATTCCACCAAGTCTCTTGCTAATCTGGTGCTCTCATGGGTGTGAAATATTATCAGCTGTTAGAGTTATTAACCAGTGTTAACCAGGTAGTGTGTGCACTGAGCTGTGTTTAAGGTTAACTGTGCCATTAAGGGCTTACAAACTCAATTAGAGATTTTAGTGCTCAACAGCTAATGGTTAATTTCTGCAGATGTCCTGTTTCCAATTACTATTCATATATAATGTAAGCAGCATGGCATCACACTTCAACTCAGACAGACCAATTTTTTTAATATATATTTTAGACCAGCAGAAGGTTTCACTTAATTGTGTAATACCAATATTTAGTATTCCTGGAGTGTCTTTGAAACCCCTTCTAAATCCCAACTATTTTCACCTTTCTTTTTCTATTATTATCACTGTTCCCCATGTCACTTGTGCTCATCTGACCTCCCAAGGCTACAGAGATGTTCTCTGTATTTGCCATGACCCTGCTGCCCAACAGGGAAAAGGACTGCTGCAAGAGCTCCTTCTGCTCCCCAGAGTCACAGCGAGAGACTCAAAGGTTTTCTTTTTTATCTCTCACTGGAGATGACGTGGGAAGCTCACAGCCCCCAAAGTGTATGGAGGAGCTCAAATGCAGATTTAAAATCCTACATTTGATCCTCCTGAGTTTGGAAATTTTGAAGCAACAAAAACCCTCTTGTAAGACCAACTCTGATAAGAGAGAGCTTGACTAAATCTGCAGGGGGAGTTAAGTGGAAAGTTCTGAGTCCTGGAGTTACACCCAGGTGGAAGGAAACTTGCTGCTGTCAGTAAAGAACAAGAGTGAATAAATCAGCTCTCAACTAATGAGCTAAATAAATTCATAACTAGAATCACCCATTAGGAAAAATCAATTACTTTCCATACAGGCAATTGTGATATTCCTCCTGAGAAGGACATGAACACATACCTAGCTCTGCACATACGAGTAAATCTATGCTTATAATTAAATCTGAGTTAAGAATACAATTAAATTGAAATTAAATATTAAATGCCTTGGGAACTACTCATGAGCTTGAAATTCAGTCATTTAACTGCAAGGTTGAACTGGGGCCTCTGGGAGAAAAGGACCCCAGAGAGATGCACACCACACTAGGCTTGCAAAACCCTCTGAGGTGGTTTCACAAGACCTTCCAGCCCTCTAATGACTGTGCTGTTATGAAAAAGGCATGTCCCACCTCTCCTCCCTGCCATGCTTCCCCAGCACAGCAACCAACCACGTTGTTTGGCCAACTGCATCAGTGAACTGATCTAGACAAAAAACAATCCTCCAAAAAGCCCAATAATTTTCAGATGGGTGTGTTCCTTGACTCATATGACTGCAGGTGCTGTTCCACAAAATAGAGGGGTGGAGGACAGGGTGATCCCACCTCTCCTGGTGGCTGCAGAGCCATCAGCTGGTCAAGCTGGTAAGGAAACTCATGTGCTCTGAGGGCCTGTTACAAAGTCCACATCATTCAGAAAGCATTTGCAGTCACTTCTGACCAGTATCATTGTGTGTGAAGTCGTGGCTGTTTGAGTCATTCTTTCAGGTGCAGGAGCTTTCTGGATGATGTCTAAGGAGATGTTGTTCTTTGGCATTTATAGAGGTGCAGTGTCAGTGCCTGTTGTGCATGTTCAGGTTAATGTCAATCTACAGAAAAGGCGTGAGCCACTCAATGATAGAGATCTGCTTTTTTCTGTAAGAAACACCAACAGGAGTAATTAACCCCAGTGATGCAAGTGTGCTCAACCATTTTAAACTGGGAAAGACTTCAGCAAGAGATTAACAGAAGGGAGATAAAACTTCATCTATTAATTACAAAAGAGGCAATGCTAAGTTCATCTAATGGGTTATAAAAAAAATATTGTGGATAGGAATAACAGATGGTTGGGACACAGAATTTTTCTAGATGTCTCTGAAGTTTTGGGATGAGCTCCATCCTTCTCAGGTGTGCAGGGAATTTACACTGTGCATAAAGCTACTCTGGGCAGGGGTCTCCACTCTGCTGGCTGCTCAGAAGCTGTGGGAGGAACTCCAGCAAGATGTTAGACTCATCCTAATGCTCAGTGCTTCTTGCTCCATGCCTCCCACAGAAATACAGAGTACTGAGCACTTCTAAATGCCCCCCACCAGCTCCCAAAGGGGAGAGACTCACCCACACAAGCCTGTAAATGGAAGGCAAGAGAGAGGAGGAATAAGGCATGCATGACAGATACTCATCACATTCCTCAGAGCATCACTGGATGAGGTTCACATGGGTTGTGCGAGTATGAGCAGTGTGGAACACATCCAAAACCAAAGGATTAATCGATTGAAAGAAAATGTGTGGCTGACTTTTTCTTTCATTTAAATGAGTGGAAAAGAACAGACAATCCTACTTAAGGAGTGATTTTCACTTTGCACTTTCACCTTGAAGATATTTATTTATATCAGGCATTTAATTTACAATGGCAGAGGCACCTCTAACCAAGACCAGGCCATCAGAGCAGAGAACAACTCCAGCTCCTGACAAAGAGAAAAAATCAGGAGGAGTTGAAAGGGTTTCTCAGACCTCATAGGATTTTTTCTTGCTTTTTCTTTTTTCTCTCAGTAGAGGCTCAGAAAAGCACTCAAGTGAATGGCAAAGTGTCTCACAAATATTTTGAATAATTTGGCAACCGCAGTGTTCCACATCTAATTTCATTACAGCACATTGAATGTTTTGGGGGTTTTTACAATGGTTTTTGCACCTTTAACAACATGTTGATTATTGCATTTTGAAATAGCTCACTTCTTTAAGAATAACTTAAGTGAAAATTTCATTTAGAGTTGCAACACCTGGAGAAAATCAACATCATGTGACTTATAGGCACTTCTAAACAGGAAATACTCCATTTATTTTTTTAGCTGTGTTTGTGTAATAAAGTCTAGCATCCAAGTGTGAGCAACACATTTTCTCGTTTTATTAAACAGCATGAAAGGATTTATTACTTCTCCACTCAATGCACTTCTGGTACCAAATGGAGCTGGACAATAATTGTCAGGCACTGAGTTTAACATTACGAGAAAACACCTTTGGTGGAGTTCAGAGTTTATTGTATAATGAAAAATACACCTAGATGGTGAGGCTTCCTTTGAGAATTTGTTTGGTGAGTATAATCACAGGTACTGCTGCTAATAAATTGGATTCTTTGAAACAGAAATTAAAGTACGGAAATAATATCTAAGACAGTTATTTTTCTTTTCCTCCTCCAGCTATGCAAAGTTCCCTGAGAAGGAAAATAAAAACAGAGGGAATGGAGAACATTTCTTTTACAACTCAGCAGGTTAGGGCTGTGAGGTGCTCACAAGAGCCACGTACCACATTTGGAATTTCTCCTCCTTTCTTCTCTGATCTTTCTTGAACACAAGCTGCTCATCCTCCTGTGGTTCCACCTCTGGCCAGAGGAAGGCTTGAAGGACTTTCATCTCTCTCTTTGTTTTATTCCCTGTATTGCCAGCGAAAGCTGCCCCAGCCAGAGTAGGAGCCTTGAACATGGGCTTGGCTGGAGAGAAAAGTCAATGAGTGTTTTGCAGGTGTGCAACATTCTCCTACCCTCAGGAGTTCACCAGGAATGGAAACAGATGAGAAAACAGAGGGATGTGGTTAAAAAGATGTGGTAAAAATTGAAGTCCTGCACTTCAGAGGATGAGCAGCAGGGACTGATCTGCAGCACCCTGCTCTGAGTTCCCTGCATCCCATAAAGGCAAAGGGGCCTATGCAAAGTGCCTGGAAAATGTGGCAGTTTTATGCTCTCTTGACTCATTCGCAAATGACTGCTCAAAGTTGAAATAACAAAAAGGTCCTGTGTATCTCTAGGGCCCAGGGCTGACAAATTCTCCCCGATGTCTCCGTGGAGCTTTGCAGCACTCAACATTTGCTTTGTTTTCCACTGGGACTGGCAGCGCATGTGTTAGAGGTTTCAGGTTAACTACAGGAATGGGAATAAGCTTTACACAATCCCCAAATTAGGGGCTCTAACTAATGAAAAGCTCTCCCATTGACTGCCTTCCTCGGTGCAGGGCAGCAGGCACCCCGGCACGTCCCGCTGGGGAGTGCGAGAAGGCGGCGAGGGGAGCAGGGGTGGGACCGCTCCCCTAAGGCGGGGAAGCACCGAAACCATCTTTATTGCCACATTCCTTCAGTGGCCTGTAAATCGGGTCCTGTGCGGGGAAGCTCACGGTGCTCTGCAGCCATCCCGGAGCTGCGGGCGGGCGCCAGGAGAGGGCAGCGGTGCCCAGCGCTCCTACCAGGAGAGCTTCCCGAGCCCCGAGCCCGACAGGAGAGCTTCCCCAGCCCCGAGCCCGACAGGAGAGCTTCCCGAGCCCCGAGCTCGGACAGAAGAGCTTCTCCATCCACCACCGGCACTCGGATGTGCTGCTGGGCTGCGGCACAGGGGCCACCGGACACACAGACATTCCTCTGCAATCCCCCGGCTGCAGGGCAAGCCATTTCTTAAGGGGATGCAGGCTTTAAGGCCAAGCAGGACCTTTATGGTGAGGCACAACATTTTTAGTAGGGCCCGTTGCAATTGGGCAGGGAGTAATGGTTTCAAAGCAAAAGAAGGTAGATTTAGGCTAGTTGTAAAAAGACTTTTTTTCAATGAGTGTGGTGAAACACTGGCACGGGTTGCCCAGAGAGGTGGGGGGATGCCCTGTTCCTAGAAACATTCAAGGCTAAATTGGACTAGACTCTGAACAACCTGATCTAGTTGAAGTTGTCCCTGCTCATTGTAGAGATTTTGGACTGGATGACCTTTAAAGGTCACTTCCAATCCAAGTTATTCTAAATCACTCTTACTTGGTTTCTTTCAGTTGCTCCTTGTGAGTTTAAATGATCCTTTTCATTTGTGTGTACTGCAGATCTCATTGGCAATGCATGAGAACCATACGTGAAGCAAACTGGCAACAAAAGAAAAGCTTGTTTACTGGTCTATGGTTCTCACAGAAGGAATATAGTAAAATTCAGTCAGTAAATACATTCAAAAGTAAGATAAATCTTGAAAATTGTTTGTGCTTTTACACATTAATGTCTGGATGCAGAAAACAGTTATGCATATAATTGATGTTACCACCCTGATAATTCCATCGTGGCACATTAGCTGTAGGTGTTTGCATTTTTATAGAAAGCCACAACAAGAAACCACAACAAGGTCTTTCAGCTCTACCTTAGTTAGGCAAGTTGCAGGATTTTTCGTCCTTATGAACATGTGGATAAGTGACATTTTGAGGGAAATTATTATAATTAATAGATATTATAGGATCGAGACCTGGTTATAAATAACAAGGTCATTGCTAAAATGGGGATACTTTCCAACCAGTTTTAAAGTTTGTCTAGCAAAAATAGGTCAGGCCATACTAAATGGTGTTTAAGGCAATTATAAAATCAGTTTGCAGGAATTGATTTAGATCTTATATGAGATGTATCACGAAATTTTACAACTTCAGGGAGCTCAGATCACATTTATGTGGTTCTACTCTGAACATGAAACTTTGGTTTCAAAAAGCAGAATAATAAGTGAACCTCAGAAATCAAATGCAAGAAGGAGGTGGTCAGAAATGTCCTGAAAACAATCTTTTTCTTATGGGAGAGGTATGTATGGCATGAATGAATGGAAAACTTCTGAGGCAGATCTAAGGGTCACGTTAATTACCTTCATAATCCTGACTCCTCACAGATCATAGATGTCTCCTTGGCAATCAGACCCTGGAGTCACTGATAAAGGCTTCATTTGGCTGGGAAATGGCTCCTTCTGAGTATTGCAGTTGCACACACAAAGGTACATACTGTATGAAGGCCTGTTCCTATGGAAAAGTGCTGCTGGGATTCGAGCCATTGCTTACATTTGTACTCGGTCTGTTTTTTCATGAAGCCAATCCAGTGTGATACCGATGATAATTCTTGCCTGACTAGACAGCTCCGTGCCTGGACACTGTTCCCAGAGCCAGGAAAACCCAGCCTGATAACTCATTCTGGTGAGACTGAAGTGTGATAGGAGTAAAACTAATAACAAGTATTTTTAAGTATGTGTCTACTTCCAAGGTTCTACACAGAAATCTAGAGCTGGCACTCCTATAGCATTTTACAGAATGGACTTTGTTCCTGTCTGACGATTTCAGCAAAGCAGCTGAGCATGTGCTTAGATATGAATGACAACAGGAATGAAGGGAGAGAGAAAACATGATCAAATGTAACTATTCTTCCTAGGTGGGCCTGGACCCTGGAGATATTTGGGATGAGGAGGTGATCCTTAGAAATTGGGTAGTTATATTAGGGTTAGCCAGAAAAATGTTACCTCTCAAGAAAAGAGGGAATTGGAAAGACCTATCTTGTACTGGCAAAATATATAACAATACATATATAAATACAAAGCCAGCCTCCAAGTAAAATCCTCTCCAGCATCATCCCCATGGAATGCATGGACATGTCAATAATTTCATCACACCGGTGCCTGGTACTTGTGCAGGAAGAGGTTAATTCCACCTCAGCCTTTACAAAGTAAAAGCTCTTGTTATTTTTGTTTTGGTTTGGTTTTTTTAAACTGTGTGAAGAAAGAGGCAGGCTTTAAATATTTGTGTAGGCTGCTTGGCAACAGATCGCATGCGATCTTTACAAAAACAATGAGCTCCCATAGAATTTACATTGTTCGAGCTGGGTGCTGATGGCTCCTGACCAGCGCTCGGCGGCTGCTCTGTGGGAAGAAGCAGGGCGAGAGGTGTTGTATTGTGCATTGTGTGCTACTGCTCCAGCTTGCCGAGAAGGAAGCGCTGGCAGAAATTGAGGACCAGGGCAGGAATGAAGCTGTGGCTTTTACAGCACATAAAAGGCATGAGGTGAGAGGTGGCAGTGGCTGTAGTTGTCACTCACGGCTGCTGTTGTGGGTTAGGTCTGCACACACGACACGGTGCTCCCAGATATGACCCACGGCTGCAGCCCTGTCTCCTTTGGCTCAGGAAGCAGCAGCGCTCCCAATATTTTTCCTTCAGAAATGACGTCTACTTGTCTGCAGCAACGACACTATTTAGCAGATTGCAATCCTTTCCCTGTCAGCTGGGAGCTGATTTAAAACTGATATATCATCTGTTCGGCTGTTCAGGAAAGGCAGAGCATCCCTGTGCCTGCAGCTGTTCAAAAATAATTGAAATCAGCTCAGAAATGAAGAGATGTCTCAGAGCAATAAGCACTGCTTTGCTTGTTTGTTTGTTTGTTTGTTTGATTGTCTCTTCCACCTTTAGGATACAACTGCAGCATGTTTTCTTAGGTTCCTCCAATACTGGAGCAAAAGCATACTTCATCTCTCCCCAAAATTTTCTTCCTGACAGGGAAAGGGACTTTTAAGCAAATATCTTTTGCAACAGCAATGAGAAGAAATCTGAGAATTTCTGGTACTGGGTTTGTAACCCTTGCCATAATCTGGAGTGATTACATCATTTCCCAGCACTGACAGCCTTAGGTTAAGAACTTTGGAACCATTCCTAGTGATCACAGAGGGGTTAAGCACATGCAGTACCAACTGAGATACTTGAAAAGAAGACATAAAAGAGAATTGAACAAGGGTATACCTGATACCCTACCTTAAAACATGCACAAACAAAAACTCTGATCACTGTTGCTTCACTTTTACTAGCCAAAATGCAGGCATTGCTTTCTGTTTATACAGGCAATAATGAAACCACATAGCTTTCCTGAAATTACCTTTACATGAAGATACATGAGTGTAGCAGTTCACAAGAGCTGGGAGAAATAGAGCACAGAAAATCAAGAGCATAAATAGAAATAATAATAAATTAATTAATTAATTAGTACATAATATGAATTCAGAGAAATTAAGTGACTCACATATGATCATGTATGCCCTAAAAGCCAAAGCCAAACTAATATCCAGACTTTTCAAATTGAGGTGCTGCACATTGAGTGAATGATACTGATAACATCCTGTAGGCGTGTCAGTATTTGTGTTTTAATTCTCAGCACACATCTGAATGGGAAGATGAGCTCTTGACAAGTATCACCTGGTAACAGGGCACCCACTGACTAGCTGAGCCTCTCTTTGCAGATACCATGGCAATGTTATGAGTCTTTATGAAGTTACATAAGAGGAGCAGGAGGCAGCAGCTCCTTGTGCACAGATGTGTATGACTCGCAGAAACTGTGCTGAGTAAACCAGGCATTCACATGCTCGTGTTCCACCAACAACACTCTTCTGTTTACCCCCATATTTATTAATTCCATACACGTGTATATACAGGTACATACACGATAATTTTATACACACCTTTGGCAGAGAGGCCATTCAGGTTAGGTACACACACGGGCATGGACTGTGCTGTAACAACTATCTAGCAACACGCGTTTTCAAATGTTGTGGCATTGACTATAAATTCAGGATAACCTCACAAAAATGGACTGTGTGATTTAGTGGCTCTCTTGCTGAATTGATAGCAGAGGATTAAATAATGACTATCAAACCATTCACCTTTGTCAGTGGGTCTAATCACAATCCATTTGATAGCGACCAAAAAAATGTGTCTGACGGCAGCTTTGTAGCTTTGTGAATGAGTGAATTAGTTCCCACTGGCTGAGCACTAACTGCAAACTGTTATCACTTCACAGTTGCTGTTATGACTTCTGCTTTGCTCAATGGCTTCATTTTCCAAGGTAGAAACCTGTAAGGAATGGAATTAAAATACTTTCACCTAGTCTGTGCAAGAGCTGGAAAAACGAAAAGAAAAGCAATACTCTTTTAAGATAAACCTCACAAAAATAAAGGCAAAGGACCATTAGGCAGATCCTCTGATACAGCTTTTATTTTACAAGTCATTATACTTCACACAATTAACCCACTTTTGAATAAATTGTACTGTTAGTATGGCACATCTTCTAGAAAGGCACGGTCTCTCTCTGAAGAAATTAAGAGTTGGCAAATCGTCATTTCTCTGGATGACTGACTCACTATTAAAATCTCCTCATTTGGATTCATCTTGGCTTCAGCTCCTGGCCATTGGTTTTTGTCTTTCTTGTCCCCAGTGCATTTTAAAACCCCTTAAGGCCTGCTGTTTTCTTCTTAGGAAGAAAATTAACTGTGTATGTGAAGAGCTCTGAGCAGTTTGCCTCTCCATCAAACCCTTCAGGGATGTTTCTCACCAATGATCATAGGAAACAGCTCCTGGACACATATATATTTTAAAATCAGTTGTGCAATAAAATGCAACAAGATTTTTTAAGTGCTGGTAAAAACCACTGAATACAAAAGGCAGAGCTCTCCAGCATGCCTATATGTGGTCACAATTTTACCTCATCCTGGAATCTCAAAATGCTCCCATAATAGTTCTTTTGGATAAATGGGATAAGCCACTGACTCCCATCAAAACAAAAGAAAGAAAATCTTTGATTTTCAAGTTTTGCGGCTTTTGGCAGTCTTACTGGAACTTAACAAAATTGGGAAATTTGTCAGATTTTTATCTCAACACTACTGGAGATAAATATTGCTGTTGGGACTTCCATTCAAACCCATCACTTGCAACTGGTTTTGAGAGGTAGGAGATTGCACCAAATGCCTTTTCTGGGCTCTTTGAAGGGAAGAATTAAAGGATATTTTCAATCTCCAAAATTTCTTCTCAAATTAGACCAGAGGAATTTTGTACTGCGGTATCTATGATCATCTGCCAGTTCAAGTCAAGGGAGCTGCAACATAAATAGATGTATTCCTAAGCCTCTCTCAGAAGCAAAGTACAAACATTTCCATCAAAGCTGACTTAAGTGAGGATGCCTCATACTTTTGCCTTCCTTGTTAACTGTTGTTCATTTTTTGCAACAAAGTTACTGTAAGAGGGAAAACAGTGCATAAATACATACAAATCCGTCCCTTTTTATCCCCTCAACCCAGCTCTGTGATGCAGGAGGGACTGGGTGATACAGAGGGAGGTTGGACATGGGGGAAGACAACATTAATAAAACCCCTATAACCGAACCATGGGTAAGTTGTCATTTCATCTTGCATTTCTGTGCTCATGCACACCAACACCCACAAACTGAGCACAGAAAGTCCTTTTTGGTACTCCATACCCACAAGATATCGCTGTTTTTTTTTCTCTCCAGATTCTAGATTTTTCTGTTTAAAGGATGA
Source organism: Passer montanus (assembly GCF_014805655.1). Lineage (NCBI taxonomy): Eukaryota > Metazoa > Chordata > Aves > Passeriformes > Passeridae > Passer > Passer montanus. The sequence goes on from NW_024367372.1 coordinate 8,520,281, forward strand.
GTTTGAAATCCAGAGCTTGATTTGGAAAATGCATTTGGAAAAGAGGACAAGAATAGATCAGAAGGAGCCAGGCAGCCACCTCTCAGTGGACACACTTCCTGGCTGGGCTGCTGCTCTCCAAAGCAACCCTGCTGACCACAGCAAAGCAAGGACATCCAAACCTGCTAAGTAAAGGCCCCACTGTGTGATCTCTAACATGACTTGTAAGGTGATTAGTCTTTAAGGGCACATTGGTTAGAGGATGACAAACCCTGACAGATGCTTGCAGTGAACAGTGCTCAGGTGAAATACCACCAACAATGACTTCTAAACTGCCTCTACAGGCACCACAAGGACATCCCTAGCACTTCTCAAGGTCACACTTTGAAACATGATAAAGAGAAACTTTCTAAATCATCAACTTCCTTCTGCTAAGGAATGACTGATGGGTTTTAATTCTCCTTATTTTCAGAGGCTTCTGGCAGAACTGTGACATTAAATATTCAGTGAAATATAAGTAAGGTTTGAAAATGCCTGCTCTGAAAGAGCTTGGAATCATTAGTGAGTGCATCTCATACTGCAAAAGCCTCTGTCTGGCAGGTTATGCATTGGAATCCTCCATTTCTTACCTCAAAAAATTATCAGTTTATTTATCAGCTACAGGGTGCAGCCCTTCCACTTGAAGCATTTATATATTTCTGTTACTTTCCAAGCTAATATTGTTTGGGAAGGTCAGGGAAGGAAGCTCTTCTCACATTCCTTTCACAATCAAACTGACTTTACATTAGATGTAAAATTGAAACCCCTTCTTCAAACAGAAACAAACAAATAGGAAAAGGTTGAATTGCTCTGGAAGGGTGCTACATTGACAGGCAGTTTAGCTGAATGTTGCATTTGAAGAATATTTGACATCTCCAGTGCTGTGAAAGAGGTCAGGCAGTTCAAAAGAAGCCTTCTTGCTTGCTGGCTTCTAAGAAACCAATTCATTTTGTTACTATGGTGAAGTACGCAGAATAGATCACACATAATTCATTCCTCCACAAACATTTTATTGCAAAAATATACTGGATGTTTTCTGTAATATCAAATATTATCTCAGGGCTTGTAGATTTTGTTTCAGACAGGTTATGCCAGGAAATTACAGAAAATTGTAATATACAAGAGATTTGAAATCTGCAGATGGAAAGCTGTGTATAAAAATCAGCAATGTTAGCATTGTTTATACAGCAACTGCAGTGCTTGAACACTAATAATTAGCTGCTGCCCTGCTTCCAATCCTAATATTGATGGGCTAAAAAAACCGACCAGGCAATCTCCATTTTCACTCTGAAATTTTCACTTGAAGCATTCGCTTTTAGTTGGTGTTGGAGAAGGCTGATTTATAATTTACCCCATATTAAATATTTGTAGTTATGTCCAGAAATAGTCTTTGCCAGAAAGTACTATTGCAGGGGCCTTGCCTTGTATCTCTGGGATCTACAAAGAGTGTACCACAAGCTTCTCTAACCAAGACAGTTCAGGCAGAGGAAGGTAACCAGGCTAGCCAGGGTCCTGAAGCTGAACATTGTGCAGGGATGGCCAGCCCTGAGCAGCATCCAGCTGGATTGCTTCTTCCTGCACAAGTTCACCAGCTTACACGGCTCTGCAGGGCCCTTCTGCCACCACCACCATCTGCAGAGACATCCACACACCAAGCCACTGCTTGCTGTCCCTCTCTCTTTCCATGCAGGAAGCCCTGACACAGAACTGGCCCCTGCATTTCCTGGGTTATTGTTTAAGGCACTGCTTGCACCAGGCTGGTCTCTCTGCCTTTGCATGGAGACCAGACAGAATGAAACCATGAAAATCACGTTAGGGGAGCGGATTCTGAAGAGATGGAAACTCCCAGGAGATGCTCAGATGCTCTCAAGGTGAAAGCTTTGTTTCTTTGGTCTTTTTCCTGGCCTTTAGAGTGCTACACAAGCTCTAGAGCTGGAAAAATGATCCCTTTACTGGTAAACATTGCAACCTTTGTTCAGTATCTACTGGGAAAACAAACCTTCATAGCATGCTGGAGCACACAGAAGGGAATCTGAAGGTCCTGAATTCAGTTGGTCACAGACGAGTAAGAGCAAGTCAGGCTCAAAGGGGCAGAATTACACAATACTGTCACATGGATGAGACAAGTGCATCCCGCATCCATCAGAAACAGAAGGAACATAGAAGCAGAATAAAAGGGAAAAAATAACAAACAATTTTCCAAAAACTAGATAGAATTTTTCTTCTCTGAATCAAGGAAGGATTTTGCCCTAGTAAGGGGAGATTTTGAATGAAAGGCTCATGGCAACAGAAAAGAAATCAGCTCCACAAGTACATAATATTCAAATGAGTTTTACATAACTACTCTCCTTTTCTTCCAACTTTCATCTGCATGGAAGAATGGCAGAAAACCAAACTGAATGTAAGAAAACCAGCCTGAAGGCCAGAGAACAGCCTTTCCCACTGCCTCTGTCAAATAAAGCACACATGTTCTCTCTCAATAAATCACACCTTAAAATAAACCACACTTACCAAAGAAAATGAAAAACCAAAATGGGGAGGACTGAGAGTGACCCACACAACCTTGCTCCCACTACATCAGCCGTCCTGATGAAGAATCAGAAGGAACTCACCTCTACAGCTCTAGCACATGAAAGCTGTCCCTGTGATCCCACCCCATCACCCCAAAAGACCCAGACTTGGAAATAACCAAATTATTTTGTTACTAAGTTGGTCCAAACAAGATTTACCTTGGTAGCAAGCAAACAAAACAAATGCACCTTCCAAGTTAAAAGCCACTGTAACTCCTGGTGTTATTCATGGACTGTGTGATGAAACTCATACAGAGCACATAAAGACCTTCCAGCAATTTCCACAGTCTATTTATTGCCAGTTTGTGGCACCAGTTGTTGTGAATCACTGTGGTTCATCAGTGTAGCCTATGTGGTGGACTTCTGGGAGTCAAGGAAGGAGGACACCCATCAGAGGGAGGCTGCTCAACATGCAGAGTTTGTAAATATGCTCAGTGGTACACTGAAGCAGGGCCAAGAATCATCACTCCTGTTACTATCTGAAAGGGGCTAAGAGGAAGATGGGTCTAGTGGGGCACAACACTCCTATTTCTAAGCTGGTATTAATTTTATTCATTTATATTTTCTCAGTGTCTCCTCTTGACTTGGTTGAATTAGACTGTCTTTTCCTCTCCTGACTTTTTTTTGTGTTTTGCTTTGAAAGTCTGTTTTACATGGTACCCCTCCCATTGTTTACATGTGTGTGGGCAGAGGAGCCAGACTATGGGGTGGCTGCTGTCAGACAGGGTAATAGTAAAGAAATCTTTGCTTACCTATTCATCTGAGAGAGCTAATGAGCCTTTTCTCTGGGCTGGACCTCCTTGGTGTTTCAGATATGGGCTGAGCAAGGAAAATAAAATATTGATGAAACCTACAGTGGTATGATTATTGCCTTAAAATAGAGTGACCACTCAAGTCAGGTTGTAATGTATCTGTAAAATACCAGAGTTAAAATAGAATGTGGATTACTTTCCTGTGTTACAGACTTTAACTTTCCTCCTTTTTTCTCATTCAGCTTTAGGGTCCTCTTCCTTTCAGTCCTCTTCCTGTAAGACTTCAGAAAAAGGCTTAAAAGGTGGCAGAGATCCTCACATACTCTGCAGCCCCTTTAACAAGGCAGAAGCACATGCAAAGACTCAAGGACAATGCCAGTAGTGCAGGGGCAAGACCCAAATGCCCACCACCTTTCCCAAAACACTGTTTCTCACGGACAGAGAAACACTTTGCAGACCATGGCACTCAACAAGGATGTTTTGGGAATGTGGGCAGAGGGAGATCTAGACAGAATCGGTGGAAAGTTGGTTGTGTAGCTCTTTGGTCTGAGCAGCCATGGATGGCTGAGACATGGTTGGATAGGAAGTTTCACTTCTCTGAGGTTTGGGTTGAAATGCAAGATATTTTCACCTGTTTCAAGACAGACAACACCTTTTTCTGGTCACTGTTGGTCTGGAACTATTTTAAACAAAAGCAGGAAAAAATCCATTCTTAGAATGACTGTTTGTATGAAGAAGTCTGTTTATAAAGGCAAAACAAATTAGCTACAATGGCATAAATATTTTCCTTCATTTAAAAAATAGCTTCCTTTGTGTCAGATACCTTCCCTCACCATTTTAGCAGGAATCACAAGGATTCTCCATCTGGACAGGCACAAAGCTGAGCTGTAGAATTTGATGGCTTTGTCCCTACTATTACACAACCTTCGAGTGTAAATTTTCTTCTCAAACTGAGAATTTAACTCCTTAAATCACTCACTGGTAAGATAGGCAAAGGATGGGAAACTAACAGCTTTTTAACATCCTTATTGTGCATACACTAAAAAAAAGATAAAGGCAATGCAGAAGAGTGGCAAGTTCCCCGTGAACTTCATATCAGACTCTCTGCCTTCTCATATGTGACAAAACTCTTTTTTTAATAAACCAGCTATTACAGTTCAGAGTCTCTGCCAAGTGTTTACAGCATTGCCCTAAGTAACAAGTCTGAGCCAAGGGACTTAATTAAATCTAACCTGCTTTTTCAGTTATAGAATAGTCCTTTAACATCAAAAGGCAAGTGGACTTTGTTAATAAAATCTGAAATCACTTTTTGTTTAAGAGAAGTTCTTTACTCCTCACTGCATACAATCAGTTACTTCTTAGAAGACATATAGTATTTTCACAGATAATTTCCACAAGCCTTTACAGAGTTTACAACAACTAACATCAGATTTGGTGTTCTAGCTTTATATGAGAATTTCAGATTTCATACTTTCTTGCTGAGCTGATTCACAGACCCCAGGTTGCAAGGAAGAATTTAACAACTTAAAGAAAAAATGTTTATACAGGACGCCCTGTTGATCTTACAATTTTTAAATGTCCTTACAACTTTAGAGGCTTACCTTTCTACTTTGGAGCACTTGGTTCTGCATAAATGGTTCTGCAATGGTTCTGCATAGGAGGGATTCTGCTAACCACAAAGCTGATTTGGGAAAGGTGCTGGAGAGCCATCTGAAAGTCTCGTACAGACAAACACAGGTGACATGGCTGCTGCCTCCCTGCACACCTGCTAAGTGAAACTGGATCAGGGTTTTCATCCACAGCACCCCATGGTGTTAATGTAAGATGAGGTCGATGCAGCCTATATTGATGTGCTGGGCTAGAAAACCTGGCAGATGGGCTCAACCCCAGGCTGAAGTCCTGCCTGACTCGCTGGCAGGAGAAGGGCAGCCTGCTCTGCTGATGGTTTTGCATCCATTGGCACAGGAAGAACTGGCAGCCCCAGCCTGTGCTGCTGCTTGACCACACCAACCTCTGCTATTGTATAGGGCTACACAGAGCAGGTGTTTTCCCAGGTAAGAATGGTTTAATGCCTTTCTCCTCTCTCTAAGCGGAAGTTTTCACTTCCCTGTGTTCACAATGTTAATCATTTACATCTTAAACCCAGCCTGACTCTGAGACCCAGACTGTGCAGGTCAAGTGCAGCTGCCTGGCAGGCCTGGAGATGTCAGTGATGTGGGCTGCACCCTCAACCACCAGGAGAGTGGAGCTGGGCAGTTCTTGCATGAGGATAAGGAGGAGGGTGAAGGCAGTAATTAGCTCTAGGCACATCTGCAAGGACAATGAATCACAGCTGTAACATCACAGGTCAGGTGGGGCTGGCAGCGAGGAGGTACAGCAGAAAGAGTGTGGCCAGCAGGAGCAGGGCAGTGACTGCCCTGCTGTACTAGGCACTGGTGCAGCTGCACCTTGAATCCTTTTCAGTTTGGGGGCCTTCATTGCAAGGAAGACATTGAGGCGATTGTGGAGCTGGAGCACTTCCAGACACGGGCAAAGAAGATGGTGACAGGTCTGAAGCACAGGTCTTGTGAGGAGCTGCTGAGAGAGCTGGGAGGGTTAGCCTGGACAAAAGGAGGCTCAGGAAGGATCTTACTGCTCTCTACAACCACCTGAAAGCTTGGTGAGGGTTACTATCTCCTCACAAGTAACAGGTGGCAGGACAAGAGGAAATAGTCCCAGGTTGTGCCAGGGGAGGTTTAGACCGGATATTAGGAAAATTTTTTTCCCTGCAGGAGTTGTCTGGCATTGGAAAAGGCTGCCCAGGGAAATGGTGGAATCAGCATCCCTGGAGGTATTTAAGAGATTTGTAGATGTGCCAGTTAGGGATGTGTCTTAGTGGTGGTCCTCACAGTATTAGTTTCACGGCTGAGCTTGAGCTCAGCAAATGGCCACTTGGAGGTCTCACAAGCAGCCAGTGCAGAATGGAAAAGGCTGATGTTAAACAATTCCAAATTTGTGAGTTTATAATTCTGCAGCTGAAGGTTTCCTTCTCCTCATCAATTTGCCTGCATCTCGTAGAGCCTTCCCTTGTCCAGCTGGTGTGCTGACCATAGCAAATGGCCACTTGGAGGTCTCACAAGCAGCCAGTGCAGAATGGAAAAGGCTTTTAGAGAGCTTATGACACCCTAGCTCCAGGAGGATGCTCACACACCATGGGACAAAGCCTCAGCTGTCCCCATCCGGCTCTGGGAGTAGTCCTGCTTTGAGCTGCAGTGTGGATTAGGGATCTCCAGCCACCTCTGGCAGACAGTATTTCCACTGATGCTGTGAAGTCATTCACCTGTTTTTCCCACAGCCACACTTGCTCAGTTTCCAGCTCCACCTCTAAATGTGGTACTGATGCATTCAGCCCACTTGGATAATGCCTGGAAAAAAAACAGGTCCTCCCAGTGTAAAATGAAGGCATTCTGATTTGTGCAAATCTATTTGAGTTCAGATGCTTTTTCTTTCCCACAACCTGTTTTTTCTGCTTCTTACATTCAGGTTTATAAACTCTTTGTCATGGCATTCATGTGTCTGTACACCTGTGCAAAACTTTCCAGTCTTGATATGTAAACAGCTGAAGACTGCCTCAGACTCTTGGAGACTGCATTTTGGGATAGCTGACTGCTGCATGTTATAGTGGTGACGAATCCTTATTAGATGCTTATGGGATGACTTTGCTTTCTTACCATCTCCATCTGATTTTGAGTCGTAATGGCAAAATCACCAGAGGAGGCTGTGGGAAGAGCGATGCATTCCTGAGCTGGGTGAAACAACTGGTTGTGTGGAGTGTTTGCCTGGGATCACATAAACACTTCAGACTTGAAAGAGCCACAATTTCTAGATCCCAGTTTGTTTATATTTAACTTTGTAGATTTTGCTTACATGTTTTGTTAGTCTAGCTCTTGATGCTATACTGGTCTGACTGGATCATGCCAAAATTTGCTGTTTACCTGCACGAAGGTACAAATAGTGGTATATTGCAATGAAATGCTTTGTATGCAAATGAAATGCTCAAGCTGTTCATCAGGTTTGTAGAGAACAAATCTCAGTGACACCGGAGGGCCTCGGTAACAATGACTGTCCAAGCTGGATGAAAACCGGTGTACATGAAGACAGCCAATGTGAGAATTCACCTCAAAGGAAATTTGAGAGCCTGAACAAGACAACCAACAGCAAGCTAAATCAGAATGCAACTGTTAGTGTTTTTAACGTATAGTGGCACTGATTTCACGCCCTCGAGGAAAACCCCTCTGCTGCTCATACTTTGGTTCCTCCATTGCTGCCGTGCGTGCATGACACTTGTTCTAGGGACGGCCCTCCTCCGGTCCCCAGGTACGGCAGGAGGGCGCGGGCACACTCGGCGCTGCTCGCGGCCCCCTTCATGGGCAATGAACGCGTTTTTAGGGGAGCGCTGCGGCGGGACGGGCCGGGACGGGGGCGGCCGGAGCGGGGCGGGCCGGGCCCCTGAGGGGAGCACGGCCGGACCCCGGCCCGCTCCGCGCCGCCGCCCCCGGCCGGGCGGGCTGAGGGAGGGACGCGGCAGCGGAGGGAGGGAGGGAAGGAGGGAGGAAAGGAGGGAGGGGCGCGGGGCGGGGCGCAGCCGGCGCGGAGAGGGGCCGCCCCCCCGCCCGCTCCGCTCCGCGCCCGCCGTCGGTGCCGGTGAAGGCGGCGGTGGCGGTGCCGCCGGCTCCCGCCGCCCGCCTGGCCCCGGCCCCGCGTCCCTATGGCCGGGCAGGAGTGGGACTGGTTCCAGCGCGAGGAGCTCATCGGGCCCCCCGCCCGCTCCGCTCCGCGCCCGCCGTCGGTGCCGGTGAAGGCGGCGGTGGCGGTGCCGCCGGCTCCCGCCGCCCGCCTGGCCCCGGCCCCGCGTCCCTATGGCCGGGCAGGAGTGGGACTGGTTCCAGCGCGAGGAGCTCATCGGGCACATCAGCGACATCCGAGTGCAGAACCTCCAAGGTAAACCGACCCCCCCGCAGAAACGCCTCCCTCCGCCCCCGCGCCGCCCCGCTCCCCGGCCCCCGCTGCCTCCCGCGCCGCTCCTGCCGTCCCCGCCCGCCCCCCGCGCAGCTCCCGCAGCCCCGCGGAGCGGGGGCGGCTGCGGGGCCGCGGGAGGGGGTCGGCGGGGCCAAAGTTTCCCCCGAACGCGGCGGCGTCTGCCCGTCCGGCCGCGGAGATCCCCGGCGCTGGGGCGATAGCCGGGGACCGGGGCGCGGGGGCTCCGCCGCGCTGGGGATGCTGCGGGGGTGGCACTGTCGTGTGGCACTGTCGTGTGGCAAGCTCTTTCTCCCCCGGGCGCTGCTGCCACCCACAGCCGCCCCCGGGGCCGTCGGGGCGGGGGTTGCGCTGGGCTCGGGGGATCTGTGTCGCCGTGCCGCGGGGTCCCGGGGGCAGAGCCCGCCCGCGCACGGCCGGGGTCACTCGGCCGCGGTCCGGGCACGGCTCCGCGCCCGCACCGCCGCGACTTGAAGCGAAGCCGCTATAGGACTCAATTTGATGTATCTTCTAATATGCTACTGTTGAATAAACATGGACAGAGCTTTTGGATAAATCATCTGCGAGATGCTCTCCTATTCTGCCACAGGCTGTGCCGGCGGAAGGGATGCAAATACCTGGCTGTGAATGTAGAACGGTATCAATGTAGTAGTTCCTCCGAAGTTATGTTTGCCCCTCACCAGGTAACTCCTCGTGGCTGGAGAGGACAGCAGGATTCGATGGAAGAGGAAAAAAACAGCAGTGGTTTATGGGAGAACAACTTGTTCAATGTAACATACTGGTCCTAATCAATAGCTCACATAATACTGTGATGTGTCTTCATGTTCCATAAAAATAATAGACTTTAATCAGAGGTCGTTATCTCTTCCTGTCTGTGCATAATTATATTAAGGCACTGTCTGCTGGCAGAGCAGTACACTTGCTGGAAATTAGTTTCGGTTTGGATTGATTATAGAAGATATATAATTTATCAGAAAAGACAGTCAAATTAGCCATTCTTTCAGCTCTGGTATATTAATGCAGTTAGCTGCTGATGGGGTCACTCCTCATCATTTTGACCTGCATCATCCTAGCCTCTGAAATTCAGATTTTGAGCACAGTCAGGGCCATTGATTCCAGGTTGCATTCCCCTTGGATTTTGACAGTCTCTCGTTACATTGTAGCTCTATGTTTCTGGCTTCTGTCTCAGTCTCTTTCTATTCTCTGTGTTAACATGGCTGGCCTGCCTCTGATCTCTTGCTACTCAAAACTGTAGTCATTAAGCCAAGTTTAATCCTTAATTCATGGGCATTTTTGAGAAAGAATGCAAAAGTAATCTGTTCCTAGAAAGAGTAGTATGTTTTTGGCTTTGTCTCTCAGTCATTTGTAAGAGAATGGTTAATTTCCCTTTCTGGAACTTAAAATGCATGTGTACAGATGCACACAGCCTTATCTAAAATTCCTGTAGCTGTGTAGGAGAATGTCATCCTACAGAGCAAATTCTTTTGAATGACATTATGTTCATGAAAAAAACCTTCTGTTCTCTTCTTATCATCCAAGAGAAATTTTGAAACATATATTGATTAGCACCTTGCTTACACTATTAAATAGGTTTTTAAGAAGTTTCATGCCTCACGTGAGCTTTTATAGGGCAGAAACAACATTTGTTCTAAGGTGCTGCTCCAAAGCAAGTGATAATAGCTGTCACAAAAGATATGATTTGTAACACATAGTTCTCGCATTATCTTCTAGAGATGAAAAACATTTTACAGATGGCGAGTCTGATACTCGTGAGAGTGTGATTTTTGTCGCTTGGGAGCTTGGTGGCAGAGCATGGTGCTTCTCTTCAGAACAGTTTCTTGTAAAATAGCAGCATATGCTCTATGCTCATATGTAGTAATTAAACTTTCTTCTCCTTTATAATTCAAAATTCACTCTCTCCACTCAAAACAATGCCATCTGAACAATTGCTAGTATCATTGTCTATCAGTTGCAGAATCAATAACAGCTTTGATGTGCTAGAAAGTCAAGAGTTTGGGATGAAAAACTAGGTGAGGACAACACAGCATTTCCATCAGCACCATCAGACCCCCCCAGGGCCCTGAGGCCCAGAGCCACATGAAGGACCATGTGCAGTGGAGGTCCCTGCCTGCTGCTGCACCTCCAGCTCCTGCAGCGCTCTCTTGTAACACCAGCTGTGTTTAGAGTGTCAAGTGGATGGTTTGTCTTACTCCAGACTGCTCCCATTCAGTGGGACATCTTGCATATGTGGAGGTCCCTCCTGGTCTCTGCGGAGCCTATCATGTTAATAATAGACCCAAGAGGGAGTAAGGAGAGGATGGGAGGCAGCAGCTAAATATTTGCAGATATGAACAACACATGCAAACACTGGCATGTGTGCATGCAGGGGTGGAGACTTCTGGGCTGCTGCACAGAGCCAGAGAAATGTGAGGTGTGCAAGGCAGACAGGCAGTGCAGCCATGCTGTGTCTGAGACATCCTGCCCAGCTTGGAAGAGCTGGAAGAGCCCAAGTGCTGATGACTCAAGTGAGAAAGGGTCCCAGGCAGCCTAGCTGGTGTTAAGGTTTCTGCAGGGATCATACAGACATCTGCTGTAGTAGTTCTCCATACCCTTTCTGGCTCTGATTTAAAAAGTGAAAATTGTTTATTTCTCTTGCAAATTTCTTCATTATGTCTTAGCTAAGCTATAGAGCATTGCTGACATGAATTCTATTTGAAGATAACATATGTTGTTTCAGTCTGTTGCATCTTCCCTCTCCAGTTTGGTTGTTCCACATCCAGGAAGAATCCAAGATGCCAGTTACTGCGAAGCGTCTGCTCTCATGAAGATGCTTTTGCAGTGGTATGGTCCCACCAAACTGAGATGTAGGTGCATGTGCTGGCTGCAGAAGTAGCTTCAGGAACTGTATGTTCTGTCATGTGTGAAATTATGGCTGCTGTGGGTTTTTCAGCTCTTTCTTAGGGAGACTAAAACTGACAGCAAGGGGCGAAAATTACTAAATGGGCTGGACTTGGGGGTGGAAAAAAATAATGAGTTTAAAAATGGAATTACTTCTTGATATTTAGGTATGTAATGATGGGCTTCTATTTTCCCTTTCCACCAAGAGGTTTTCTGTTTTATTTTTTAAAAGAAGGAAGTGACATTTCAAAACTGTGTCAGCTAAGTGATGCTAAAAGCCAGGCGTAATTCTTCCATTCTCAACAGAGGTGATTTCAGAGAACAGAGCAGAAGTGACAATCTAATGGAGGAGAGGAGAGAGAAATATAAAGAAGGAATAAACACTAGTTGTGGTAATGCACAAACCAAATGCCTCCCTCCGGGTCTGTTCTAAATGCACTTAATAAACTGATACCCTCGTGCTCTTTGTTCTTTTTGTATATTTTCCATAGTGTATATTTGTATATTCTCCACATACTGAGTGAGAAAAATGGAAAGCCTGCACAGAATGTAGGAGTGCATCGTCAAGCAGGGGAATGCTCAATAATTAATTTCCTGCCAGGAGATGTTTTTTTTCCTCTTTCTTTCTTCCATTACAACACCATTGGGAACATTTTGTTACAATACAAGAATATTTTAAAATCTTCCCTACTGGAAGCTTGATTTAGGATCATCAAAAATATACTTCCTTGTGTGGTGAATTGCACTTGCTAGAAAGAAGCAACATCCTCATCCTCATTTAGATGATGGTTGTGTGCTTTGCAATAGTCTAAATGTATGCTGAGCAGTACATATCTTTCCTTACATTCTTTGGAATGAAATATGTAGAGATGAATAATTGTGTAGTCAAATGTATCATCTCTGGCAAACAAGTGCTGCTACCACAACTTTAAAATAATTGTGGTTATTTTAAAATAATGAAATAAATAATATGAACAATGTTCATTTTGTATACTTCCAATAGAGTAGATGGGCTGGGATGGTGGAACTCTGCATTTCTGCTACCTGAGGACGAGTAAAGATCCTGCTGCTCGTTATTTCACTGCTCACTCAGGGTTGATCCAGAACTCACAGAAACCTGTACATGTTTATTTAATTCCACGAAATGTTTATTCCTTGATTTCTGCAGATTTAAATATTTTCCTGAGTCTCATTCTTGTTCTGCTGAGGGGTACATGGCCTTCAAAGGTATTTGGAGGGCTGCACAGGAGTGTATTGTAGCACTGACAGAAAGAATGGAGAAGAAGAAGGATGACAGCCTGGAAGAAAGAACCTGAACAATACCAGCCCCATTGGGTCCCCTTCCTTGCCATAGTCTGTACCTCTAGGTGGATCACTCAGTCATAAAATCCCAGCACTCTGATTTTGCTTGACTTCCTGTTTGGATCCATGAGATCTAGACTTCACAAGCTTTGGACAGTAGCAGTAACTATAATTGTCACTAACATAAATCTCAGCATCTTATGAGGTAACAGATTCTTCAGCCTCTGTCTCAAGAATTAATACAAATGCCTAACTCACACAAGTTAGCTCTGGCAGTGAGAAAATCTATATATCTTTACTTTGTGGGGGCTTGAGCATCACTGATGGATGACCAAAGGCAGGTGCTATAGTCAGTCTTGAAAATGTTTCTCTCTGTACTTTTCTTTTTATTTATGTATGAGGCCTATTTTTAATGACTTTTGCACTGAACTACAGAGAGTAATAATTTTCCTTTAATTACAAGATACAGCAGCATTCAAGTTGTTTGCTGTAGTTTGACATGCTTTTCAAATACATGGAAATTTCACAAGTAGAAGGAAACCTTTTTAATGTTTCCTTTCATTCTGACAAAAGTAAGGTGCTGTAACTGTTCATTACTTTAACTCTTCTATAACTTGTCACTATACTCAGCAGGATTTCATCGTCCTGGAGACATGTTCATTTAGTGGAGATCTTTGTAGATTCAGGTGATATTTGGAAAGATTAAATTGACTGGAGAACCTTAGGCAAAGCACTGTACAACTACAAAGTGATCCTATTCTATATAAAAGTGAATTTAAAGGGGCCTGAGAATTATAAATGTGAACCCCCAAAATAAAGTTTCAGATCCAGGTATAAGAAGCCATAGTTAATGCTGGAAATCCAAGTGTCCTCATGGGCATGGTCTGTGTAAGGGCAGTCTCATACCTGACAGTATCTGTCAGCCATGGAGGGAAGACTTACCTGCTCCAGATGGAGGAAACCCTGGCACTGAAATAAAGGAGCAGCAAGAGGTGAGACAAATGCAGATTGCATGTTTCAGCATGCAATTTTAGCAAGGTTAATGCCTAATTTCTCTAACAAATTAGAAGTCTGGGCTCTCTGTCCCATTGAATGGATGAAATGACACCAAATTCAAATCATGCCCAGTAGCTCCACAGTCACATGAGCTCACTGGTGTACTCACACTTTGTCTTAAGAGAGACTCTGTTTGGCAGCTGCATGGACCTGACTTGAGGCGTGGGGTTGATGTGCTGTCACTTGCCAACATCACCTTCTCTGCCTTTCCTGGGTGAGCTGTTGTTCAAGTGCTGACCAGTCTCAGCATTAGGAGAGCTGGTGAGACCTCAGATCATATCACTTGCCTGAAGTCATAGTTTGAAAATGACAGTCTTCAAAACACTGTGGTAAAACTAGTGATGATTTAAAAATATCATGGACTTCTCATAGTTCTCCTGCGTGTTTTTTATTTTGCCCACTTGACTTGGACAGAAATTCAAATTATTTTCTTTGTCCTAAGGACAGTTTCAAGGTTATGTCACTTGCCTTCTGAAGAATGTGTAGCATTTATTTTGAAAATATTACAAAGAGATTACTTGATTTCCTTTTTAACTTCTAAAGACAGACTTCTGTTGGACTAGAAGAAGCAACCTTGGGCATTTTGGCTTGTCAGGGTCCATTTAGACATTATTTGTTTATGTCCTAAGTTGTTGAACCTTACTGTTGTTTCAGTATGATTCTTAAGGGCATATGTCTAAAGGGAAAGAGCCAAATATCTGTCTTGTCATGTAGAAGTCAAAATGATCTCAAAAATGTATTCAGGAGTAGAAATTACCAAATAGGCAGTGAGAAGTATGTCAGTGCTGGGGTGGTGAAGGGCATCACAGCACCTTATAAGAAATAAGTGTCTTTTTCTACATATTTCTGTACCTGTTATTCTATTTTTATATCTCCCTAACCAGTTAAATACAGGGACTGTAGGTGGAGGATTGCAGGATGAATTTTACTTCATTATAATTGCTGCAAATTTCTGTGCAAAGAGCTGAGCTGTATTTTAGCTGTAGTTTGAGGCTGTATAGCCATGAACAAAAGTTTAAATTGGCATCTTCTAGGGATGGTTGTAATAGCAACAGCCTGGATAGCTACAGAGTGAATGAATGTGGACCTGTAAGCTTTAAGCAGAGGATTTCTTTATAACACCAGAAATCCCACTGAATCTGAATAGATGTTATCAAAAACACTTAAAAGATAATTCTAATCCTGTGCCCATTACTTAATTTGATAGCATGATTCAAGACATATTTGTTATAATAATGTAACACTTTGAGGGATTCTATTAATTTTCCACTAATTAATTTCAGACATAAATTAAAATGTATTTTATGCCATAGTATCTTGAAAGTTACTTCTGATGTTGATCAATGTAATTTAGACTGAGTGTATTTGTGAAGAATGAGTTACCTTATTTTTTATACTTTTAATATTAGCATCTCTTACTGTTAGTAGTCAGAAATGAGACCTTTCTAGACTTTCTAGCAAATCTAGTGTTGATTTACTTCATTATGTTTTTCCTCTTTTTGTAGTGTAATTGGTAATACAGCTCCAGTTGTTTACAAAATAAATGTTCATTAAATATGTTGTCACGGAGTTCATTTTAAAAACAAAGATTTATATACCATTCCTTTTTATATTTAATGCAGTCATCCTTTTGGATCTTCATTTTATTACAATTATGACCGTGGAGATGAGTGCATTTTGTAGTGTCCAAAGCTGCTCTTATGTAGTGTCCATTTCCAGGAAACACATCTGTTTAAATGCTCCATATGTCTGAATTCCTCTTGAGCCCTGCTGAGGTCAGAGATGCTTTACCCATACCCAAGGAATGGCCCAGATCCATTTTTACTCTTCCAGCCTGCTTTTCCTAAGTTTTCTTCAAGGGATGCACATAACAGTGCGCTGAACCCCGTGATGATTGGGAGGCCATGTGTTATTCATATGTTGTGAGAGCCATATCACAGCCTGAAGTGTCCATTTCACAGGACTCCAGCTGAAGCTCTGAACTGCAGCCAAGGCAGAGGGAGCAGTTATGTGCACAGGCTGTCTTTCTGTTGTGCACTGATGGCCAGAGAGAAGTACTTTGCCATTTTGTTTCAGTCCTTCTGAAGAACCCCCTAACGTATGTCAGTAGGTGTTTGGTGTATGCAGTCAGGGTAGTTCACAACTGAGGGCTGATTGTGCTTCTCTTGGCTCAGTGAGAAATAGGAAGGGCAAGAGAGACCTGGCTCTGTGACAAATGAAAGCAGTGCCAGTGAAGATAACTTAAATCTGATCCTTCGTATGACTGCATCTGGACACATGATTAAAGTTTTCTGGTTCTTACTGATGTTCATGATAAACATGAACTGCAGCTGTAACTTAATAAAGATATAGCATTTATAAATAACATAGTATGAAATGTCCACTTCAGACTTATTGTCTTAAATACAAGGAATGAAACATAAATCTGTCTGGGCTGTTTGCCCAGGAAGAGTAACAAGGCAAACAGAAGCAGGCCCATGTGGAAGAGTGCTCCTCAAAAACCTAGATAGTGAGGGAGGGACTGTGGCCAGTATTTGCATGTCATACTTAAACTTGGTGAGACATAAAAATCCTGCCCGAATGAGAAGATGATCTTTCAGAGATGAAATTCCCATTGACTCTCCCTTTTTGATAAGGTACTCCCTAGGCTTATTTCTGGTACAAAACTGTGATTCCAAGAGTAACTGGTAAAAGCAGCTGGGAAACATTTGGACCCTCTCCTTGTTCTCAGGTTTCAGACTGTGGAGGGGACTTCCTGGCCCGATGATTAGTGCCACTGAACAACATTTAGTTCCCGTTGCTCTCTCTTTTTTTTTTTTTTTTTTTTTTTTTTTTTTTTTTTTTTTTTTTTGGTTGGTTGTTGTTGTTTTGTTTGTTTGTTTGCTTGGGTTTTTTTTTTTTAAGATCCCTCTGGATACAGGACAAAGGGTGATTTGAAGTTTTAGACTCTTGCCTGAGGTGTGTTTCTTCCTGTTATAGAGAAAAAAAGTTGTTAAGGAGTTGATGTTGGTTAAAAGAACTTGTGCTCGGTCTTCTTGCAGAAGTTGCTTGGTTATTGACATTGGAAAGAAGAGAGAGTATGAATTTTTACTGGCTAAACTGCATTTCTTCTTGTGAAGGTAGACAGTCTTTTTGACGTACTAAGTGTTGGCCTTTCAAGACTTCAAAACATTATGTGTTTCCTTATCCTTACCAGAAGGATTAAAGAACATAGGAGGTTTTCATTCAAACTGTGTGTATGAAGAGAGGAAGCACCATGTTCTGGTTGCTAGAACAGCTAGCTGTAAAATCCTTGGTCTAAGCTGCAGCTGACAGTATCAGTCATCATGAGTTTATTTTAATTTAAAAATTTGAAGGTTGCACCAGTGTGACTCCTATGAAGCCAGGAAGTGGTGGATGGGCTGACCCTGGTGATGGGAGCCCATTTCTGCAGGAGAAGGATGGTGCACGCTTCCTGTCCACACCCAGCCAAGAGGGGTATTCTCAGGTGCTGAGAGATACCAGTGTAGCTGAGGAGGCCTGGGAAGCTGATATCCATCTGTCTCAAAACTGGAAACTAATTAATGCAGCAAGTTATATTCAGATTTTGTTTTAGCTGGTCAGATCTTAGTACTTTTAAAGTCCTTGACACCCTTTAATTTTGGGAAAGGTCAAAACATGATTTTATTGCCCATCCCACAGATGGCTCTAGAGCAATGTTTTTTTCATGCAGGATCTCAGCTTTTTTCATGCACAGTGAGTCCTTTGCTTTCATGTTGAGGCTGATTATGAAAGCCAGTTGCAGAAGCAGTCTGGATGCCCACAGCAAGCGCTGATGAGACCCCCTTGCTGCGTCACTCAAGCCAGTAAACAGCTTTGCCATTTAGGCACTTAATTATGAACTGGATGTTCACTTGACCTCTTATATTCTCATTTCACTAATGAACCAAAGCTTAGGAAGAGTGACTGACTTCAGAGCTGCAGCAGTTTGGGCTCTTTGAGCCAAAGTTTCCACTCATTTAATTTATCATACTAATGATCAGTTTTGGAGCCTAAACACAAGAGCTGCATGGAAAGTACAGCGTAATGTGCTAATGTGATGGCCACATGACAGAAAGATTGGTGGGGGCTACCCACTTCTTCTTGGCTTTCTGGTCCTGCTACACATGTGTATTCTTGCATGCAGCATCCTTAAAGAATGAAGGGGCTGTTATGGATGTGGAAGTAACATTTAGGAATTCTGGTTTTACAGAGAGGGTCCAAACTTGAGTTCTGGTACTCAGAGAATATTGATGCCCATAGGCTTTTTTTCTTACTGCTTTGTGTTTGTCTTAACTGAAACTGAAATGTATTCCTACTGCATTCTAGCAGGGATTTATTTCTATTTTTTTAGTGTTTGGGTGTCTCATGGTTTTAATGTATTTCTCTAGATGACACCCTTAAGTTAGGCTTGAGGATGAAAGACACATGAAAGCCAGAGGATTGATTTAAGTTACCCAGAGAGTCTAATGACATGCTTTTCTATGTATGAACATGGAAAATTTTGGTGAAGCAGGCCTTGAATCTTGGTATTCTCTTTTCAAGGTGATCATTGGAAGGACCTGACCAAATTCCTTTCTTCACATTTTCTTCTCTCCTTCACAGTGTTACAGCAAAAGATAACAATGTCCGCTAACAATTCCCATGACATATATACTGCCTTCTCCATAGTAAACCTTTACAGCTGATAATTACCATGAAGCTATGGACCCATCTTTCACCCCAGTATGTGGTGTTCTCATGTTTGGTGGCAGGTGGTTCCCCTCTGGGTTTGCATGTGCTTGTTGTGCAGGGCACACCACTTGGTGTGAAGGTTAACTGCAATCAGATTTCAGTTTGGCTTGACTTGGGGTTTTTTAAATGAAAGAAGAACAAAATGTTTGTAGAATGGAATAAAACCTGCTTTGTTCTACTTTTTCCCCATTTGTGAAGATGTATTTTTTGATGTCTCATTTTGGTCATCTCTGTGAGTTACTAGTTATCATCTTCAGGTAGAAACTTTTTTTTCCTTCAACGGCTTTGGAGTTACCTCAGTTAAGATCCAAATTAGCTGTGCTCTCTCTGGCCCTTTGTACTATGCTTTCAGTTCACTGAGTTTGTTCCAGAAGTTTTGTTTATTTTGTTTTGAGTATGTGTTTCTAGAAAGAAGATGAAGTAAAGCTGGGGAAGGAAGAAAACTTCCTGCTAGATGGAAGAGGGTAATTAATGATGAACATCTCCAGGAACTATAATTTGTTTTCTTTGAGAGATGTATGCTAATAAAAGCTTTCTGCTTGCATGCATAAATGAATCAGATTAAATTTTGTCCCAGCATGAACTTGCTGTCAACTCATGCTATTCAGTTCTCAGAATCATCCAAATGTTATTTTAACAGAGAGCAGTGCTATATCCATTGCCCTGAAACCCTGTCTGCCTTGTGCACAGGTCTGAAAGAGCTCGGTGGAGTACAGAGGAAGACTAAGGAAGAGCTTGCAAGGGCATGGAAGAGGCATTTTAATCTTGTGTGAATGTAGGGAAGTATGTGTGTCTGCCCTGGATCATCACAGGAATATGTTCTGCCAGCAAAAGAAATCAGAGAGTTAATAAAAACAAAATTAGAAATAGGACAGCAATCAGATTCTGTATTTTCTTACTGCAAAGGTCATAGAGGAATGAGGCAATTAATTGCCTAACCTTTAGAAGTGGTTTATAATGGAAGCTCTGCGATATCTGAGAGCATAATCTGCCTTGAATTGAAGCAAGTTGCAGCTGGTGTATTGTGGAGTTATAGCTTGATATATAAGCCATTCTGACCTTCTCCTGGAAGATTCCTTTCCTTCTTTGTTCTCTATTCCCAGTTTCTCCAGCTCTTTGGTGTTTGTTTGGCCATCTCCATCTAGGCTTGGTTTCATTGCACGAGCAGAGGAAAGCATTACTCTTTTAGTCTCATTCTTAGAGATGAGTTATTAAGAGGAATGAATAAATTACAGGTGCTTTGCTGGGCACCTTCCCTCCAACTTCTCAATCTTTTTTCCGCCAGAGCATGGGAAGTGCTGAGGCCTGGAAAGTCCTGGAATAGCCCTGAGTCTTCCCTGGGCAGGTTTTTCCCACTGCACACGGGCTCTGGCTTGCGATCAGTGTGTAGGAGGTGATCCATCACTTAAGGCTTCTTTGGGAACCCCAAAGAACAATAATATCCTGTTGACTAGGATTTTACTATTTATATCCATCAGCTGAGCAGCCACCTCCTCTGTCTGCTCCTTAGTTACCACTCTGTAAATCTGTCTTTGGACCACATTGTCTGCTGCACGGTTGATAACATGATTTTTCATTTCAAGATGAATTTGCTTGAGACACTTAGAAGAGCAAATGCATCAATGAAGAAAGGCATCAGCATTTGTTGTTTTGTTAACCTGTTCACTTGTTGGACATCAGACAAAGACTGGCAGGAAACCAACCTAAAAAAAAAGGGCTTTCATTAGGAAACAGTACAACAATAAAAGGAAAACAATCAGTTCCCTTATAGGTATCTGACTGTGAAGAAGTGCTGACATACACCTGTCAGATTAAAGACTGAATCCTGCCACCCACATACTGTCCTGGCAGTTTATTTATTTCTTTTTTTTTTTCCACTCTTCTTTTTTTCTGCAGCTTTTCAGTCTTCTTGAGTAGAAAAGATATCAGTTTCTTCCGGAAAAAACCCTTCCCTGGCTTTGAAACATAAGGAAAAAACTGTCAAATTTAGCCTGTTATTTTCTAGGCTGTTTTTTCAAAGGTGAGCTTTTAAAGAGAAGCTGTACAATTTACTTTGAAGAGAAAAAAATACAGTCTAACCTGGGGGAGTCAGCTAGAGTGAATTGAAAATAAAGCAATTATTTCACTGCAAGCTTTTTTGAAGATTTTTGAGGCTCTTATCAGAAAAGAAAGTGTGCTAATAATGGAACTTAGTTACAAAATCCAGCTGCTTTTGTTCCAGTATGGATAAATCTGTGGACAGAGGAGGTTAAACCAGATCTGAATCAGAAGGGGTCATTGCTCCTCCTTGGAGCTAATTTTAAGGGTTTGAATGTGGAACACTTAGTTCTGTAATTTTGCTTTTGCGTTATCCTGCATGACCAGAGTGCGGTTCTTTTCTGAAGACCTCTCTACTATATCCACCAAGGAGGCACCATATAGCTCTTGGATTTTTGTTCCTTCTTTTCTGCACTTTGGAATGCGATGGTTCTGCCTACCTCCCTGCTCCTGTGCTGTCACTCCCCAGCTCTGCCTTTTGAGGTTTTCCAATGCATATATGTCCTTCTTGTTAAAGTACTGCAAGAAAAATGTATGGCAAGTTCAGCACTTCAGAGTGAATTAGAAATACTCAGAGAAACCAGTATATTTTCTGAAACCATTTTTTAATTATAGTGAAAGCTTTGTGCTTATAGAAAGTTTGGAGTATTTTTGGTACCATCTGGACACCTAAGCTTGGACAACAAATCACTTTTGACATAATGACGACAGTGTATAATACTGTGTTCTTCTAACCCATGTCTCATTAATGTGGAAGCACATGGATTTTCCTGCAAAATGTGGATTCACCATCTGTGCTAGTATTCTTTGCATGAAGTGAAAGCCTGTTCTTTGTGTTGTGATTGCAATGGACCCATTCTGCTTTTACTGCCTTCTCTCTTGGACCAAATGGATAGGTCACAGAACAAAATACATCTCACCAAATGCAACCAA
The DNA here is from genome assembly GCF_014805655.1 of Passer montanus. NCBI lineage: Eukaryota > Metazoa > Chordata > Aves > Passeriformes > Passeridae > Passer > Passer montanus. Next base: position 8,541,615 of record NW_024367372.1, read on the forward strand.
ACACTACTTACTGCTAATGCTTACTTACCTTACATCCAGTGTGGGAGCTACCAACGTTTGTTAAAGGTGGAACTCACAGATTAAGTGACATTTTTCTGGTGTTCCCACTTTCACTTCTTTATGCTTTGACATTCATTGGCTTATTTGGGCTGGAACCTCTAGACTTTGGGAAACTGTGAATTCCTTGTATGCCCCTTGTAGATGTCAAACCCCAAGGGACAGTAGCATTAAGAGATAAAATGTTACAGGCAGGTTTATAGAGAGAGTTGCCCATTAAGTGTGTTGCAGCTTGGTTTGAATCATGTTGCACTTCAGTTATAAAGTAGCTTGGAGGTTTTTTGCCTACAGAGCTAGGAATGGTGTTTTAGTCTGACCGAAGGCTAGGGATCCTCAGCTTCACTGTACTTCACCACTGATGTCTGAACTGCTATTTAAATTCTCCTGCCTTCATTGTGACTTTTTATATTTATGGAATAATAGTTAAGGTTCTTATATAGAAGGTATTGCAAACAATCTGTCTTTTTACCATTATGTAATTTGAAGTATTAAAAAAAAAAAGTGTTTTATACGCTCTGAAACTTTATACCACTAACTGACAGCTTCATTCATACTCACAAGCTGGTACTGATGGTTCCCCCATGAAACCTGTCAAGCCCAGGGATCTTTCATCATCTTATTCTTCCTTTATCTCTGTCAAGTTCTTTTTTTTTTCATACCCTTGGCACTGAGAAATAGATGGAACTTCTCTATGTAATAAAAGAAGTATATTAGCAGTAAAAATTTAATCTGCTTCCGTAAATTAATTGATGTATTATGACTGAGCAAAGTACAATTAAGGGACAGATTCTATTCTCTTGTGCTTTCAGTAGTTTTACTTCTGCAATCTCATGAAAATAAGTTGCTTTATGGAAGATACAGATCTGTGTTTTATTAATGAGGATTTATGGCAAATTTGATACATCAGTAAATAATACCAAAGGGGCAGGAAAGGGAAAAAAAAGAAAAGGATTTTTTTGTGGATGGATTCAGAGTATCAGTTGGGGGGTTAGACTTCTCTAAGGACACTGTGAGGGAAGACAGTTAAAACAGGACAGAAAGAAGATGCTGGGGCTGGAAGGGGACTGAAGGGGCTGGAAGCTGGACAAGGTGATCTAGAAGGAAGGTGTCTGATCCCTATGCTTTGGGGCCAAGTCCATATTTCTTCAGACACAGCAAATTACTCACTGGATTCGGTAACAAATTTGAAACAGCAATAGCAAAGCCTTTCTTAGGTCCTTAGGGCAAAATTCTGGTGAGGTTTAACAAAGAAGAGCAGTGGCTGGTGGTGGTCAGCAGGATATTATCACAGAATTGGCTGGAGTAGTGTTTTCTGAAATGAGAGAATATCAGTAGGAGAGACTTGAACATGTAGGTAGACAAAATCCTATGATTTTGCCTGCTGGGATGAAAAAATCCAAAGCTGCTCATTGGGAACGTGGAGGAGGAGGTAGTTATAGGAACCTAAAAGATTTTGATGCTTTGTTCATGACTTAAATCCACCAAACCATGTACTTGGGCATACCTCTGTAACTATAAGCTATTAAGCTTGCCTTCATCCTTCCTACTTGCCATATGAATTTCTTTGCCTGCAGCTGGGATCTGATCTTGCACCCACTGAATTTTTTGCCATCGAGCTCAGTGAGGCTAAATCTGGCTGCTGCAGTGGGGGAACTGCTCATCTCTGCCTGTCTCACGTGCACAGCGTTTCATGCTAAGGCTCTGAGCACACAGCGAGGGTCCTCCAAGGGCTGCAGAGTGGCTGGAGCCAGTTTATATAAATGTATCTGCCTGCAGTTCAAAAACCTGAATGCACAGAGCTACATACCAGAATTACATCTAGATCCTCGGATCAGCCTGATATCCCATACGCTTGTTCTGGGTTGGCATGTTTCCAGGTGAGCCAGCAGCACACCTGTGCAAGAGGGGTGCTGTGGAACCCCTGGCTGGATGCTGCAATGCTTCATGCAGTCATGGCTGTAGGAGTCATTCTTATGGCTTCTGGCCTCTTTCTCGGCAAAGCAATTAGCAAGTCCGAAAGGTCTTGCCTCAAGGCTTTCACAAACCATGAATTATGCATTTTATTCTGTGTCCTGCTTTTCCTTTCTCTAACATGCTCTTTCTGATCATGTAATGTCTTATTTTGCCCTCACATAAAATCTGACAGCCTGCTGCCTAGAGCAGGGGCACAGGAAAGACTTTTTGTCATCTATTTCCAACATACAACTTCTTTAGTTGGTTGGCTGGTTGATTTTTTTTTCAGGTGGTGTTCATGAAAGAAAGTGCTTGTTGCAGACAATGATATCTTCAGGCTATTTAGTGCCTTCCCTTCTGAGAGCAATACCAATCTGCAGGGCAATCAGCAGCAACAGCTGCTGCCCACCTGCCACCATTAAAACACAGGTTCAGAGTTTATTTACAGCACCATGGAGCCATAAACGTGGCCACTGCCACTCTGGTCTGGTGCAGCTAAGGAATAACAGAGGTTGTGTCAACAAAAGTTGACACAAAACAAAAGTTGACATTAACAAAAGTTAATGAGAGTTAACTTTCCTGAAAGCCAGCCTGGATGTAATGGTTCCCCTGAAGAATGAAGGGGGCTCTGCCTCAGCTGCTCATAGCTAAATGTGAACTGAATTAAGGATACTTTTTTCCTCTGCTGGTGTTCTACATGAGGCAAGGTGTTAGCAGTGAGGATCCTCCATTGCATGCTTGAAGTCGACCCAAGTCCTGACAACAGAAGTGGGTGCGGAGAAAGCAGTGGGTGTCTGAATGCAGAGTTGGGCCAAGCATGTGCTTTGTACCAGGATCAATACTGGTGGAGCTGGGCTCATTCTGAGGTGTTGGTGCTGGAAGCTGTGCTGGGAAGGGCAGGCAGAGGAGTGCTTTAGCTGCTGAGCACAGAGCCCTGTCCTGCTCAGAGCCTGTCCCTCAGGCTCATTTGTCTGTAGTTCAGGTTTTTGCTTTTGACATCGCCTTGAGGCAGGGAGGAGGAGTTGTGTGGCTACTCTAAACAAAAATAGGCTAGGAATTAATTTCAAGAGTATTTTCATGCTCTTCTGTCTCAACAAGAAGCTCGCTGGGGATGCCTGAGCTGCTGTTAATAACAAGGATGCTGGAAAGTGACCACGTTTGGGTATGTTTACTCTACAGCTGACAAAGCAGGGTTATATACTTAATAGCTATATACCTATAGTGGTTCCTGTAAGCAGTTTATTAGGCCTCTCCAGACGTTGAGGGTGCTCCAGGGAAAATGCCTACATGGCCCCTTAGCTATACATTACCTGTTCATCTGCTGATCCATGGGATGCAATTATTCCTCCAGGCTCACAGAAAATGCTCTCCTAATTCAGTGCCATGGCAGTGAGTGTGGAATGAAAGATGACTTTCAGCCACTTCAGGAGCTTGCTGCTGCCTCCTCTCAGGAGTCCCCAAGGAATCCTGCATGCCTGCAAGGGAGCCAGCTTGTTTCTCAAATCAGTTATTTGGGCTACAGACCCACCCACTCTAGATGGTAATTCTGGGCAGTGTCAGCTGGAAGGTAATTTGGTCCCAAGGCCCATCGTTTTGCTGCTGGGGATTCTCCATGGAAGCTGGGATTGCAGCATGTGGGGGTGGGGGAACTCAGAGATTCAAAGGCTGTGCTGGCCAAATTACACAAGCTGTGTTTTCCAGTACCAGTGTTCTCATGCTTTCTTGGCCCTCTTGCACTGAAAATCTTGTTCAGTTAACAAAATCAATTATAAGCTGAGGCTGCTCTTGGACTTCTAGTAAACATAAAATATAATTGTTAGGATGAGAAATATTTGAGTAGTGAATTTAGTGCCATGTATAAGCAAGCCAAGCTTTGTAGGGAGAGGTAATGCTTTTTTTTAGGGTGCCTGATAAGTTACTTTGTTGTTTTTCCTGATCCTGTTTGTTGGCCTAATAAAAGCTCCCACCTCACCTCAGACTTTTTTTGGTGGCCTGCTTATCTGAGCCTCAGAAATCAATGACATTGGCCTAGTGCAAGTGGTCATGTTTCCAGGCTGGACTATGAAGCAAACAAATAAATGCAATGTTGATTTATATAAACCCGGTTCATTTATTGTCATGCTTATATTGCTTTTTTAAAATCTAATTTGTGACCATTAAGAAAAAAACTTAAGTTCTTTCATTTTTACAGGGTAATCTCTTGAATCAATACAATGAATGCATCATTGTATTTTCAACAGCCTGGCTACAAATAAGTGAGGTTACGGCAGTGACTGGCTGAGAATGACAAGTAACAGCACAGCCAAGGCCCAGCCTGACTGCAGATCCAAAGTGTGAAATTTGGCCTTGAGAGGCAGTAAGTGGATAAATTAAACTACACTTGTAAGCAGGAGAGCACTGTTTAGCTGTACTGCCATAACCTGAGTTTTCCCAGTGATGCCCAGCTCCTGAACAAAGTCAACCATCTGTGCTTCATGGTAAAAAGGAACACACAAAATAACCTATCTAGTCTGCAGCTTGCTAGTAATCCCAGCATGTATAATGTATCAAAACAAGAAGTTTCACTGCTTGAAATGCAAATATTACAAATCATATATACATTTTCCCCAGTTTATTTGACTGTGTAGGGTGAGGCCTATTTAAAGTTCATTCTACCTTAGCTTATTTATGCATGGAAAGTCCTTGAGGAGTACTTCAGGGAGGAGGCTGGGAGATGCCTGAGTGCTTCCTCAGCCCTTGCCAGGCTGTTGACGTTGTCCCGGAATCATTCATTCCCAAAAACACTGTTAGGATTTAATTCACCTTTTCTGTTCTTGCAATGGCTAGCAGAGCAGAGTGGAAATATATTTTAATTTCCTAAAGCAATACTTGAGGTACTAACAAAAGCCCCGTGTCTGGGAGGACACTGGTGTAAACAGCAGGCAGATTGTTTGAACTGCTCACTTCCAAACTACCTCAGCAAATGTTTCCTTGATCAGTACAGTCCGCTCCTGTAGCTGCTGGTGTTGCACGCCTGGAAGGTCCCTCCTGTTGACTTAGCCCTCATTAAAGCTGTGCCTTTCTCACAGCTGTGACTCTTAAGGACAAACACTGAACTGTGGCACTTTGCAGGGGCTGGATGTGATCCCTGAACCTAGCTGCCCTGTCTAATAAGAGCCCCGGGACTCTCTTTACAGTTTTGACTCACTGGGTGGCATTTCTCTTAAGCCCTAACTGGAAGCTGGACCTTCTCAGCTGGTCATGTAGATTTCCCCTGCAGCCTTCCCTGGGTTTGATGGTTGTTTGCAGTACACGAGAATGTGAGATGCTGAATGCCAGGCTGGGAAAGCACTCTCCTTTGCTATGAGAGAATTAGGCTCAATTTCGGCCTCTGCTGTAACTCTGCAGACACAGAAAAAGGTTTGGGGCCAGTGATGTAAACACTGCAGGCTACAGTGTAAGCCCTGCAGCTACCGAGGTGGCAGGACTAGCAGGGGGGAGACAGAGGTCGCCCCGATTTCCTTTTGACAGGGTCAGCAAACACTAATCCTTCTCTGCCAGGGGAAAGCTGCTCCCTTGGCTCGCGGGGAGCCCTTGGTCACGTCAGCCCATGTTTATGCACCAAACACAGCATGAGAGCACATAAAAGAGCAGTGTTGTCAGCTGAGCCCCCCCACCCTATACAAACACTGCCTTGTTTAGCTAGCTTGGCTCGTCATTTTTATTTCATTTTGTAGGGTAAGCTCCTTTTCTTTTTCTTCTGTGGTGTTGGTAGAAGACTGTGTTCCATCTATTAGTTGTATCTAGTACCTGCTCGTTGTGTCTGCCTTAGAAACCTCCAGGTTTGTACATCTGCACCATCCCAGGTGAGGACTGCAAGAGATGTGTTCTGAACTCAACCTGATCTGCTTACCCACTTTCCTGGTTTTCTTACTGAATGCAGATTGAATATCAAGTGCTTATGCACAAGTAAAACTATTTGTTGTAATTGAGTCCATCAGGTTAATGCTGAATTAACAGGACAATTAAGTGAAAAAAAAACCCTTGGGTATGATTGCTCATGTAGGTCCAAAGAGCATTTTGCTATGGAAAAAGAACAACTCTACCAAATCTGAGTTTCTGTTACTCTACAAAAGGAACTTGTCAGATCATTGCAGTTTTTGATTATTGCTTCATTCCCCTGGCCTTCCCCATCCCACCAGCTTGAATTCACTATTAAATATCTCTAAATAATCTGTAAAATCAGAGTGCTGATATTTGCAAACCTGTCCTTGCAGAGAGATCGTTGCTTTTCATTGCAAAGGCTGCATATGTGGAGCAGAAGGTAACTCTAGTCTTTTCTCCCTGAAAAAATATTTCCAAGGTCAAGGAGGGAATTTTTGTGTGCAGAACTTACAAGAAATACTCAAAACATAACTTTGTTGTGGTCATGCTAACTGTTTTTAAAGACCCATTGAAGTGGTATTGCAAGAAAAAAACAAGCAGTGAAAAGCCCCCCAGCACCCATTCCTGTAGGTGCTGACTCCTCAAGAGGTGGAGTTTCTCTACAGTTTCCCTGTCACTGCCACCTTGGCACGGTGTGCCACCTTGGACGTGTCTGAACTGTGCTGAGCTTGTCTGTAAAGAGACGGGAAGTGCTTCAGGGTCGAAGCTTTGTGTGTGTGTGTAGCTATGCAGGCTGGATCAAACTCTCTTTAAGTTGTGCTAATAATTAACCCTCAGCTTGTAGTAACTATCCAGCATAATGATAACCACGCTGCTGGCTGCTGTCCACAAGGTTATTGGGCATGTACTGCACACCACTCTGTCTGGGAGCTGATGTCTGTGAATGTGAATGAATGTGAAAGACTCCAAATTAGGCACATTTGTCAGTATCTTTTTCCAGATTCTAATACTTACAGGCAGATACCAGTTCATCTGTCCTTTGACCTGTTATGTCAGACTTGAGGAGTATTCTTCTTGCAGAGACTTCATTAAAGCTCTTGAGCACACACTGTGGGCTATGCTCTCATGTTTGTGTTAGCAGTGGTGCTTTTTCATGTTAAACTGGTTTGACCATAAACTGTATGAGATTAAGTCCACATTTCTTTTATCTAGATTGTTTTTTCCCTCTTCTGTGTTACGTGATGATGGGTAAGCAAGGCAGTAGTTGGGTCTCTGTGTTGCTCATCACCCTTTCTGTCCAATTCCTTGAGGTATGGAGGATGCAAACAGGCAGTGAGTATGTTTATGGCTGCCAATCACTGATGCTTTGGCAGTTCACACAGAAAATATTACTAAGAGGTGCAGGAATCCACGTAACTTTTGTTTATGCTTAAAATATCATTTGCTTTAAATATAATCTGCTTCTTCTTGTCAGATGCTTTGCCCTAACTGCATTCCCTCACCTGATTGTCATCAAAGCTGAAATCCTGGCACAGGCTATGTGGTTGCAGAGCTCCATGATTGAACCTCATCCTGGTGGCTGAAACTCGGCAATGACAAACTTTTCACTGCAAACCAAAGGGCGCTCAGGCAGCCTGGGAAGGGGAGCAGAAAACTTGCCCTCCCCCCTGTGTGACCCTGCAGGGTGACCCTGCGTGGTGACCCTGCGTCTCACCCCGCAGACCAGCCATCCTGAGTCTCCCACCAAGCTGATTTACAGCCTCTCCTTAAGTGCATGTGTAAAGGAAAGGGAAACTGAGCTGTAGTTAATCTCATGTTTCTAAGCAACCAGGTAATTCTCTGCAGCCGATCCCTAAAGGGAAATTCCTGTTTTCCTGCACCCCTGCTCAGAGGACACCTTCCTCTTTGCCTTCTCCAGCTCCTGGGCAGCAGAGTCTGAGGAGGGTCACAGCTTTTCAGCATTTCTCCAAATGCTGTGGGGGAGGGCGAGGAAACACAAAAAGGGCACTTTGTTAATGGTCTGTAACAGGTAAGGAGGTTCCTTGCAAAATCAGTAGAGAGAGTGTGGAAAGTTTAAATGTTTTTCCCAGAGCTAAACTGAAAATCACAATCAGAAGTGTGGGGGGAGGGGGTCCTGTGCTCTGAGAAGCTTAAAAATGTCTAAATAGTGTATTGCCAATTCTGTTCACAGTGAAACCTGTTTGCTGTTAAGTTTTGGTGATAGAAGTGACTGAATTCTATTCTCAGTCTGTTTGAGTCCCTCAGAGTGACTGTAAGGAACTAGCCTTTTATTGATAAAATATTCCCGAGCCTCGGACCTCAGACTGTAGAAATAGGAGTTACAGGAAATTGAGATTAAATGAGATCTCTGAGCTTCTCCACTTTTGGAAGAATGGAGGCCTCTGAGCTTCTTCACTTTGCAAGAAGCTGAGGCTTCATAATAATAATTATTTTTAGGACCTTTTTTTCTATTTTTTTTTAAAGTCACATAACCCTCACACAAGCAGTTATACTGTAGAGACCTCAATGTGCTGAGCTCCACCACTGAAGGTGATGTGTGCTGAACCCAGAGATGTGATGGAATGGTGACAGGAATTGGGCAATGAACTCTAGTCACAGCTCCAGCCCCAGTGGGGAAGGTCAGTACCTGACCCTGGAATTAGCTCATTTGGTTGGAGCATGGTGCTAATAATGCCAAAGTCACAGATTTGATCCCTGAACAGGCAATTCAGAGAAGAGTTGGACTCAGTGATCCTCATCAGTCCCTTCCAGTGCAGAATATTTTTTGATTCTCAGGGAAGCAGTAGTGGGTAACTTGAGAAATGCTTCTGTTGGTTGAAGGCTGCCCATTTGACCGAACAGAAATTCTGGTTAGAGTGGGGGAAAAAATGCTAGAAATTCAACAGTGATCAACAGGAGGAAATATAGTTAATAGAAATGGGTATGCCATGTAGGACAGGTGCATCACTGTCTTGAGATTTGGGGTTTTTCACCTTTCCTGGTCTTTTATAATCTGGAGCTCAGCTGAGAGAGTGTCCCTGTTGGCCTTTGTCCTGTTTGTTGACAAATATGTGCTATTGGCTACTGTTGGGAACACCAAGTCCACTTCCATTTAACCCAGACAGGATTCTGTGTCAAATGGACATTTAGGTGTGACCCAGCATTCTCTCCAGAAAAATGTGTACTAAACCACTCTGCGCAAAGGTTTTATAGCTTGGGTAACCAGATGCTGGGAGCACAATTCTTTGGAACAAGTCTCCAAGCCTGATGCATTTAAGCCCGTAACAGGCAAGTACTTTTACAGAGTGAAGAACGAAAATGACTTTTGAAAATATAACTTCAAAGTTATATTCTTGAGTTATAACATATGGGACGGGCACTCATGAGAAGGATTTGGCTGAAGTGCTGACCAGGCAGGGTGCCTTGTGCCATGTTTCTCCTCACTGACCTCGGGGGACCCACAGAGCCACGCCTCTGTAATGGCCAAATAACTTCTCCAGCACCACCCTGGCCCTTCCCTGGTTTGCCCTGGAAGCACAAGGAAGAGTTTGCCGGGGTGTGGCTGGCTGAGGGGCTGTCCTGCCCATCCTGTGACCTGTGCATGGGCTTGTCTCTGTGGTGATGTGCAGAGGAACACAACCAGGGCTGCCTGGGGCTGGACAGATTTCATTTCCAGGCAGGAAACGCTGTCAGGGCAAATTAGGAGGAAATCTTCCAGCAGACTCATTTTAGTCTTAAATCTTGGCTACATTTATGTCTTCACGTGGCAGCAGAAGAGTGTGGCAGGGCAGTGTGGCTCACAGGCCTGCCCTTGGAGTTCAGAGGTGCAGCTCACACAGGCACAGCAAGCACGGCGCTACAGCGTGAGGAGCTGGCTGATACCTGGCAGCCTGGGCACAATGAGTTTCTTCCTCTGTGGTACTGCTGTAGAAGATCTGACCATGGTTAAGCGGAGGGATTAGTGGGCAGGAATTGCCTGAGAAGACAGAGAGATTAAAGCTGTTGTTGTAATTTTGGTTTGGGAACACACAGGAAATATTCTAGTTGACAACCACCAGCACTGCATATGAGGTAGCTGTTTTCTGTCAGGCGTGTCTACTCTCAGCACCAACATGGGCTTTAATCTCTTTTTAAATTAATGTTAATTACAAGTTATTAATACTTTTTTAAACAGCAAAATGCAGCTGAAAGCAATTACCCCTAATTGCTAATTTGTGTATGTACACCCAAAATGGTAATCTCTTCATCTGAACACCCAGTTCTCACTGGAGTCAGTCAATGTGGTTTTGCTTCCATTTTTTACTTCAGTTTTGGATTGTATGATAGTCTTTCTTTTTAATGGTGTCACTGAAAGCTACAAGATCTCTTCTCACAAGTTCTGTGATCTTCTGGAAAGCATGATCTTGTCAACTGTTAAGGAGGCCTAACTAAAGAGATGTTCTTTGGTTTTGGAGGAGTGCTTAAAACACAGTCACTGACATTGGGAATTAATCAATTCTTGCAAGTTGTGCATAATGTGCACTTGAATTTGTGCTGGATCTCAATTTCATCTGTGAACATCATCCTTTTTCAGAAGCTGATGGCTACAAAGGTGGCTTGTGCTGATAAATTCGTGGTACAGTTCAACGCTGACCTTTGCAATCCCAGGTCTCAGATGGTTTTGGACTTTAAAAATTTAATTCAGAGATACCATGGCTTCTCTTTCTATTTGCATATTTTCATCCTTGCCAATGCAGGAAAGATTCAAAGCTGCCAAATTCTGCCAGTGGGAAATGGCCTTTATGGTACTGCAGTCACAATCTGGTAGAACAGATTGTTAGATGGGTTGAAATCTGCTGGGACCACCTTCAGCTGGACTCCGGGAGATCAAAGGGCTGACATCCAGCTGGCACCAAGCAGTGAGCATCATACTCTGCTGGAGTCCATGTTGCTCGACATTTTGATCAGCACAGAGTGTGCCTTCCTCAGATGTGGGAACGACGCTGAATTAGGGGTGGCAACAGCAAATGAGAGAGCCTAAATCCACAGGGATAAATTAAACTGGGTGACTAGGCCAATGTGAAGCTCGTGGAATTCAGGAAACAAAATGATCTGCACCTTGGTGAGACCAGCTCCTTGCAGTGGTCGAGGCTGCGAGGCAACTGTGTGACTTGTGTCAAGCTGATATGGACATGGGTGTTACTGTGAATGCCAAAAGATGCCAGTAGGCTGAAAGTTGAAAACAACCCAACAATGAACCTTGACTGGGAATAAGTGAAGCCATGTTCTGGGTTACACTGGGAAGGTCATTGCCTTCTGTGTTTCAGTGTTAGTCACAGCCAGTCTTCTCCAAGGTGCTATCATACTGCAGTTGACATTTACAGGCTGTGGAAGGGCACTTGCCTGAGAGATGGTGCATTCTTGAACACTTGCATTTGTCTGAACACTTGCATTTTGTGCAACATGTGTTTTTATCCTAAAGTTTTACTTGAAATGTGCCCGTTTGCACTTCCATAGGAGACCTGAAAAAAGATAAATATGCTAAGGCAGGAAAAATGTTATTGACCAGTTGTTAAAACAATGGCTTTTCTTTGTCTAAAATAGCCCAGCTTTTAAAAAGAATTGAATAAGGAAATTTTTATGCCACCTATTCTTAGTGTTACAGAACTGCCTGCCCTTTTTGGAAGATATACAGTACTGCAAGTGCCCAGGAATTTCTTTCCAGAAGCAAAGACCTGCTGCTGAGCCCTGTGCCCACTGCCCTTTGGGCTGCCCTTCCACAGCCAGCAAATGCCAACTGCAATGTGGTCATTCCTTGGAGAATATTGGTGACTGATGCTGAAACACTTCATCCTACAGTAGTGAGGATTCCCAAGTGGAGGCAGTGAGGACTCTGCCATGATCAGCCTTCAGGTGTTTTAGTTCTGTTTAGCAAGCTGAGTACTCAAAGGGACTTCATCATCAAAAGTTGTTCTCTTATTTTTCTTGGTTTTACATCCCTACCTCAAATGATAGATTGACCTCTTAGCCTGATGTATATCCATAGTACTTTTCCTGCACTAATAAGGGTGAGAGGACTTCTGACTGTGCCACTGGCACTTCAGAGCTGTCAGGCTGCTAAGGAGGAAAGTGCAGCTGCCAGCTCTACTACAGACCTCACACGTGTCTGTGGGCCTCCATCGTGGGGCTGTAACACAGAGATTTCTGGGCTGGAGAAGCATTTGCTGCACCTCCCTGGGTCCTACCTGGGTAGGTGTGGATCATGCCATGTGTGCCCAGCCCGTCCCACTGTGCCCCAGCACAGCTGGCAGCACCAAGAACCCTTGGAGAAGCTGCCAGGCATGTCAGCTAGCAGCAAGCTTTGCAGCTTTGCTGAGAGCAGGGATTTTAGTAGGCTTCACCTATGGAAAATGATTCTTCAGCCGTGGTGTATATTTAACTAGCTTCTGTTTGTGCAGCATTAAGTCACTGGAACAAGATGAGTTTGTTTCATTTCCACTGATATGGCATCTTGCAGCTAATGCCAGTCAAATCCCACACCCCGAGCCCAGCTCTTGTTTAACATTTCATCCTGGAGCAGCTTGTAAAATTAAACTGGAAAGGAGGGAATCTTCATCTGCCTGTAATGTGCCACCAACACGGTGAAAACAGGCCAGTTGTGTGAGTCCTGCAGAAGGCAGGGATGCCTGTGTGTGATGAACACATTCCCCAGCTGAGAGCCAGAGTATCTCAGGATCAGTGGGTGTGTGCTCTCCACGTCAGACCTCTGCTGCCAACCTGCTCTGCATACGTCCAAGGAACCTTTGGCTCCTCTAAGCTCTTATGTACCAAAGTCTGGGTCTGCTGGATGTTGTTCTGCTCCTAAATAAAGATTTAGTTCTGCTGAAGAGTACCTGCTGCCTTTTAATTATTCATTCCTTCAGCTATGAAATAACCAACAGAGAGGATCCTTTCATGGTGAGCTGGATTTAAAAGGTAGCAGCCCCTTGTGATTCTGATATTTAATGCATGAGCAAAGACTGAATGCTGCTATCAGGCCTCCTGAGATGGTGCTTCAGCTGCTGCCTTTGGGCAGCATAATGCAGAGATGCCTGAGGGGTGTTGTGTTGTCTTGTGCTGGCCTGAAATGTAGCTGGAGTGACTAGGTATGTGTAATGCTCCCCTAACCACAGCTATCACAGAGCAGCATCACAAGTGGGTTATGATTGCTCTGGTTTTCCAAATTGTTGTCTGGTAAGGAAAGGAACTACCTCTATAGAGCTGCACCACTTTATCAGCTGTGAGATGGAAAGAATGAGCAGGGAAGGGAAGAGGAAGAGATAACCATGTGCCAAGATTACAGCCAAGATCAAAGACTGAATGGGGAAATCAGCACCAGCAAAACAGAGAGGTAGGAATGATAAATGCAAAGCAGGCAGGGAGGAAGATAGTTATTGATCCTGATGTCTCCAACCAGCTGTGCAAAACAAAGTCCTCCATTTACATCACTGGCAGTAGGATTGGGACAAGCACATAATGATATGTGTAATTTAAATGTAAATCAACAGTATGTGTACTTTTTCTGTGGCTTATGACTGGATAGTAAAGGTAAGTATTAGGGAGAGAGAAAATGAAGAAACTGTTAAGATAAGGACTTTTCTTGTAGTGGAGACCCTGCAAATACACAGGAGAGAATAGATAGTCAACCTGTTGACAGACATTACACATACCTGGTTTTTATCACAGCTGTGTTACATTTTTGAATGCTTTTAAGAATCTTTAGAATCTAAAGGTTTTGTTAGCTGCTTTTTTCATACACAATCACATGCAATCAAAATGTTAGTTCTCATCCTGAGACCTTACAAAATTCTTATGCAAGGTAGGGAGACCAGGGCATGGAACCAAATTCATTTGTTTGCTTTCCTCATGTTGGTGGCATACCTCAGCAATCCTTTGTTTTAACTACCAAATTGCAACTATTTCTATAACTACCAAATACAACCATTGTATGCAGCCATTGGATCACTGAGTATTTGGTTAGGCATGCCATCATTTTCCCTCCTATATGAGGACTCATGCTTTGTTTATGAAGTGTCTCCAGTCTGGACAGCAGCAAAAATCTCTGTGATGTATGTGTGACTCAAGAGACTAAATAAAATGGCTCAAGGGCTGTTAAGGCATACTTTAACATACAGTTTAAATAGAAATAAGCCAGTGCTGCTGCCAAGACAGGCAGAGCTATAACACACCCTTTTCCCCCTTGGCTCGTACAGGCACAAGTGTTTGTGTGACTGTGCAGTGAATTGGATCGAGTGACCAAGTTAAAATAAACCCTTTTGTCCATCAGGTTAGCTTTAACTGGCATCAAATCCTGCATCTGGTTTCCCATAGAATTACAGAAGGATTTAGACAGCTCTTCCCTATCCCCCACTCTCAGCCATTTGAGCTGATGGAGAACATTAGGCAAATCTCAGCACAAGAGCCATCTGCATGCTCTCACTGGGTATGTAAACCAGGAATCTGTGATAAAGGTGGGGAAAAACAGGTATGGCACTACACGTCACGTTTAGTCATGTACCACTAAGGGATGAAGAAGAAAGCAAATTGTCATTCTGGGTCTTTTCTACCTGATGTGGTATTGCAGACTTGCAGCTCTGTCATAAGTGTTATGTGGCTGACGAAGCTTCCTGTAGGCAGGCATTTCTCCATTTCTGCATTTCTGCTTTTGATTACTTCCTAGGATGAGGATTTGAATCCAGCTACACGAACACTTCTAAGAAGTAGTAGTATTTTAGTTACTACCTCTTTTTCCAAGAATAGGCTGTAACAAATTACATGACTGAGTTATAAGCATATTCAAATATGAGTCACATTAAAAGTAGCAAACAAAACTTTTTTGCTTTTGAAGACTGTGAGAATATCCCTTCCCTTGCAAATAAGCTCTGATCCAGGCATTAGGGCTTTAGTTTGCTTCCAGACCTTCATGGGGAAGGAATTGAGGGCAAAATGGGATGGGCAGAATCTGCTCTTCTTGCTGTGCATTCAGGTCCCCTCAGTGGGTGTAAAAGGAACTCTGAGGCTCTCCTGGGCTGGACTGCAACTGGCTGTGCTAAAATACAAGATGAGCCAAGAACAGACTTGTCATTAAGTGTTTCTGTCTGATGCCTTAAGTTTCAGCTTTCATATTTTCCAGATTCTGCACTGCATTGGTGTATAACTCTGAACTTCATATGAAGTGTTAGCAAGTTCTCTTCAAGTTCAGTCAGACAAAACAATCCTTTTCCAGCCTGAGAACCAAGGACACCATTGCAGCTTTAGACTCAAAAAGTAAAAACAGTGGCAAACTGGGGAGAGCAATCTGGGAGGATGGGACTTCATAACCTGAAGCTCTAATTGGACAATTAACCCCAACAATTAACCCAGTGGAACAAAACTTATAAAAGTGTGCAAACTCGTGACCCACCGTCCATCTTAGGGTGGAGCCACTGCCAAGCTCTTTTACTGCCCCAGGTGTATCCTTTGAAAACCTTTCAATATATCCCTACTTTATTCCTTTAACACTGTCTAGCCTCTGTCCTAGGTATCCTCTCAAGGCATCACCTCCTTTCAGAGGGTGCCAGGATGTGATGCCCAGGCTGATGGGCGACAACCTAACTCATAAAGTGTATCCTACTGCCCCAGCTCATTAAAACCAGGAGTTATTTTAACACTACCTAGCCCGTTGCTGTTAATATTGATTATATGTTGTTAGTGTACAAGAAAACAATGTGAGGGTATTTGGGAGCACACGTGGGCTCATGTTTACTTCTCTCCTGCATTTGCCAGAATGTACAATGAAGAGTTTGACAGCTCTGCACTGACCTGCTGGCTGCAGAGCACCAGACAATAACTGATGTGATCCAAAACTTGGAAATACGAAGTTAACTTCCAACTTTTTTACATAATAAAGCTTCTAGGTTAAGATTATATTAGTTTGGCATTTTATGTGATGTGGGTTTTAAAAAAAATTCATTCCAACAATTTAGGATGGATTTACTGTACTGTTGAATTACAGTGTTTGTACTTTGCTGCTTATGTTATTAAGTTATTGTGTTTATCTCTAAAGATAATGAAAATGAATGAAAAATTGACTTTGCTTTGCAAAGGTTTTAGGAGGCAAACTCTTGGCTA
Organism: Passer montanus; assembly: GCF_014805655.1. Taxonomy (NCBI): domain Eukaryota; kingdom Metazoa; phylum Chordata; class Aves; order Passeriformes; family Passeridae; genus Passer; species Passer montanus. The sequence goes on from NW_024367372.1 coordinate 8,557,617, forward strand.
GGGAAAACAGCCTCAACCCAGCATTAGGAGTATCTTTTAAAATTATTTTCTGGGAAAATAACCCACAATTGGGATCCAAGCTACCATGGGGAATAGAGAGATTGAGTGCATATGGGCAAAATCACAGTGTCTCTAATTGTGTTTCTTGTCATGAGTCTTAGAACATCAATAAACATTTAAAAATGACATTTTTGAAAGGGTAGCAGTGCATTTTTCTGAAAGCTTTAAGCAAGTTCTGAGAAAAGCTTAAGCTTTTTCAGAATGCAGCATAAAAGCCAAACTGACAAAGGAACAGAAGATGATGAAAGTAATTATATTTTAAAAAAATTAAATAAACACATCCAGAAAACACTGGCAGCTTACTAAAGAAATACCCAGTGAGTAATTTCAATGGTTTGCTAGGCAACAGGTAACGTTGCTTGGGCTCCTAAAGTGTAGGTGACCTGAAACCTTCAGATAATGCTTTTGGCTCCAGAGGTGCTCCAGGATATCTGTGCTTTCCTGGTAGCTCCACCAGTCTCCCTGTGGCACCTCCTTACCCTTTTCCTGCTTCTGTGCCAGGAGAGGAGTCTCAGGTGTGTCTCTGCAGATGTGGCTGCAGGTAGTCACAGTTTAAGGATATTTTGAACGTAACAGTATTAGGTTTGTGGGTTTGTAATAAAAAAGTTAATTCTGATATGTAGAGAGAATGAACTAGTTTAAAAAATCAACAGATCTAATGGATTATGATTCATTAATCTCAGTACACTTTGTGTTTTCAAATGACAATTGACAGCTCAGTGTAACTTTAACCAAAACTTACAGAAGCTTAATGCTTCAGCAGATTGAATTGAATAGTCATCTTAAGAGCTACAAAAATACCTGAGATGCTGATATTACTCCAGTGATAAAATCTACAGACTTATCTTTACTTCATAATGTGCAGAAATCCTTCCTTTCTTCCTTCCTTTCACTCAGAATCCTTCTGGCTTGGAAAGTATTAATTTTCCATCACACTGCAGTTGCTTGGTTCTTTTTGATGTATCACACTTGCATACTTCCCACAAGCTCTGAGCTGCTGATTAATCTTATTAAGGAGTTGTACCCAAATTATGCAACAGGAATCAGTGGTCCTTTTGGAAATCCTAACAAATAGCATTTAGTCAGCAGAGGAACACTCTGCTTATTGATGAGAGTGATGCTTTTAAAAGGAAGTGGCATCTGCACAGCTGTTTCTTAATTGTTGAAAACATTTAAACTGAAATCAGTTTAAAATATAATGATGCTTCTGTAGAGGAACCTTTCATGTCCCTGAATTATTTACAATATTGGTCTGCTGTGCTTGCTTTTCCATCTGCCTTTAATATGCATGAAGAAAAAATGAAAGTGCCTGTGATTTGCACTTACATTTTTTCCTTGCTCCTCACAATGTTCCTGCTGAAGGTCAAATTATCAAACCTGGAGGAGAGACAGAGATGCAGCGTGTTTATGAGGAAACCCAAGAACTGCTCAAAAGCAACATGGAGCAATTTGCATTCAAATTTGAGGAAGAAACTCAGGTTACAGAGGGCAGGAATTTGGAGTATGTGTGCACCTAGTGTGACACAAGACAGGCTGGTCTTGGAATTAGCTGAGGTGTTTCTAGAATCAGCTTTTTCTGATCTTTTCTGAAACATATTTTCTGGTACTTGGTATGTGTAATAGAATCAAATAATCAATTTAACAAGTAAAGAATAGAACAGGAAAGCAAAGTAACAAGAACTAGAAGGGCTGTACATCCAGCAGAAACTATCTGGAAAAAGGGGCTCCTTGGCAAATAATGCTTGCTTGCATGTGGAAAAAGTACGGAGCCTGAGTGCAGAGAGGACCATAGGAAAAAAAAAAATTTAAAAACCTCACTTAATATTATTGTCTAGTGGTAGCATGGGGGAGCAAATGACAAGCTGGTGAATCTGCAGGATTTATTTCTGCTGTTCAAAGTACATGGTGCATCAATTTTTAATGGGATAGAATGTACTTTTTGGGAGAGAGAAGTATGCATATTGTTTTTTTTCTCTGACTTGACTCAAGAAGCAGAAGGAGGATGGATGGTGGGATAATCTGTGGAACATGTGACTTCATACCCCAGGAAAAAATTGAAATTCACCCCTAGAGAAATGCCTGTAAATTGCAAAGGCATATGAACTGTTCAGGGAAAGGATAAAATAATGCCAGCCACTAGTCTGGAAAAAGCTTCCAGGCTGCAATTAAAGGAGCTCGAAGAGATTAACGAAGACATAAAAAGTATCATCTTATCCAGTGTGCATATGTTAGACAGTGGCATGGAAAGCACGGGGCAAAACTCCTCCTTGCAGGCTGGGGCAGAGGAGGAGGAAGGGAGGGCAGTTCCCCCATGGGCCAGGCTGGCAGGGTGCCCTGGGGCAGCCCTGCAGGCTCGGGGTGCTGGGCTGGGGGCAGGCTGGGGCTGCAGCATGGCATTGCTGCGCCGGGAGCTGCTCTGCTGCTGCTGCACCCTGGGGCTCAGCTGCACGGGGACTCAGCACACAGGGATCATCCGACAGAACTGCGCTGGCTGTGAGCACTCTGCAGTTTGGAGGAGAAGTGGCAGGAGGGTACAAATCTGGGACGGTGATGTGGGACACTGACAGGAGCACAAGGACGTGCCTCGCAGTCGGGCACCCAGAGGACATCTGGGTTTGAATTAGGGCTCACAGGGCCTGTAAGCTCCTAGTGAGGAAGGAACTCCCTTTTCTTCCTAAAGCAGCAGAATAAAGGACAAAAATGATCCATTTCCAAGGACTGATAGGTCTGATACTACTCATACCACCAACTCCATTCAGGGCAGAGGGTTTCACTGGAATGAGCATTCACCCAGAAGGAGCACACTGGTGTGCAGAGCTAGTTACAACACCTGTGAACCTCTTCAGTACAGACAACTGCAGACACTCTATCTTGGTTTCAGGGACATTTTTGTACAATTTATGCAAGAACCAAAAGGGCATTTAAGAGGTAAGCATGAGTTGGTGCTTCGAAACTGAAGGCAAAAATTCAGGTGTGCCATAATTGGCCATCAACTTCTCATTGATCCATGTTGCAACTTGGGAAACTATAAACTTTTTAAAGAAAGGTCTTCTCTAAATGCTGACAGCATTCCTTAATGCAAACAATTCTGCCTTCTCACCTCTATGTCTGAAGCGAATACAAAGTCTCCAGGCCACAAGGAATTGCTGATGAGTATGTCCAGAGCAGTACAGATCATCTGAGGTTTAAGGACTACAGTGTGAGAAGTTCCTGCCCAGGAGCTGCCAGGGGTGGCAGATAGACTGAAGGGAATGTGTCCTTGGGAGTGCAGCACAGGTGGCTTTGTGGGAAAAGTGCTTGGATATGCACCTTGTGCATAGGTCATGAGTAGTCACAGCGCTTGGGGACTGAGCTGCTTCCTCAGTAAGAACACAGAGTCCTTTTTGATAACTGTGGTATTCTCTTTTGCTCCAGGTGCAATTCCTAAAAAAAACCACCAGTTAAGAAACACCTTTTTTTTTTCTTTTTTTCCCTCTCAGAAAGAACAGAGGCAGCAATGAGATGCTTCGAATTGAAAGAACATTCTCATATATCACCACACCACAGAATTTATCGGAGTCAAATTCTGTGCTTAAAATTCTTTCTTCTTGTCTTTGACTGATAGCTTCTCTGCCCAGAGTTTATTCCAAAAGTGCCAGGATGCTCTTACAGGCCCAAGGCAAGGACATTGGACAGTAGGTGCTGATGTGCCTGGAAGCAGCAGGTTTCTTTACAAACACTCAGTTGATATTGTAGTGTTTCCTTTTCAAAGCAAGTAAATATAATGGTGACCTTGTCTGTTAAGCAGCTGCATTGTTAGGAAAAGCTTTAGTAGTAGCATTTTCTGTATCCCTGGCTGCTCAGCAAATCTTCACTACAAAATGCTCTCCTGATGAAGGGAGGGAAAGAAGAGAGGTGTTCATACAACCTAGTCAGCCCAAGGGAAAGCAGGGACAGCCCTAGGCAAAGCAGGCAGAAGTGTCATTTTCTGATCTCCAGAAAGGAATTAGGGGTCAGGCTAAGATAAACAGATCTGCAAGGAGATGGAGAAATAAATCTCCAGAAGATGTTGGCATCAGTGAAATGAGGGTAAGAGAAAGTAACTGCTCTTTGCTTCTAGTCCACATTGAGCAGATTGTTTCTGGTTTAAAAATATTCTCTCTGGTGACCTGTCTGAGAATAATTTTGTGTTACTTTCCTGACTTTATTTCTGGCTTTTGATTTCCCACAGAGGTCTGGAGCCTGATGGATTAGACCTGTTTCTGGGAGTAATTGTGGCAGTCAGGAAGGGCCCTGTATCTGGAATGTGCTTTCCTTGGCAAGCACTGGGAGGTGGCAACCTGCAGGGTGTGACAGGAGACCTATTTATTTACTTTGGTTCTTATGCTTACTGTAGGGGTTTTCTGTGAGTCCAGCTTGGGATGACAATACTTGTCTCCCACCCATGGGCTCTCTGATAGCTACACTGTCTATGACACTGCAGAATTTTTCACGGCTGTTTTATTAACAGACAGCTGGTTTCACACGGCCAGCTGTTTTATAAATAGGTTAGTACATTTTAAATTAATAAAGTAATTTTTAAAGCAGTTGACTTTAACAAGATGTATTAGTTTTTACCAGTAAATGTGAGTGAAAGGCTCTTGGAGCAAGAAAACAAAAGGGTTGTCCTTTCTTCTCCCTGATTTGTTTTTTAATATTGCAGTCCATCTAAGGGTGGGACCAGACAAGGTCATGCAAAGAAGACTTTAAATTGATGTCAGGTATGGTAATGATCATCTGTTTACCTGCAGTGGTGAAAGTCCTACAGTAGACTGGACAGAGCAGGCAACAGTGAAAAGGAAAACCAAACCCAAGGCTCTTGCCTTGCCACTGCTATACAAGTGTGAAAAAAGCAAAGGTTTCTCACTTTTTCTCTACCTCCCAGGGCCTTTTATCCAAAGTGTTCTTTTTCTTCAGCCTAGAACACGTCAGCATGCCTTCAGCCCAGGTTCTCTCTGACCTGTCCCACAGCTGGGACTCGCCCGCTGCAGTACCTGACAGGGAATGTGCTGGAGGCACAGACTCACACAGAGGTCTGCCCAGCCAAGGGTCTCTGACAATGCCAAAGGGGGTACCTGGTTAGTATGAGAAAAGGGCAAGAGTTTTCACAATTTCCTCATCTAGTCTGTAACCACTTGCAAAACAGGAACTTCCAGAGCTAGGAGGGAATTTGCTGGTGAACAACATGGGTGAATTTTCCTTCCATGACTGTGCCTCCCCTTAAGCTCTCACTAAACATGTGGAATCCTCAGCATCTGGCTGTGAGGACTTCAACAGAGCAACTGTGTGAAGAGGCAATTTCCGTAGTTTTGTTTTTAAACCTGTGCCCTGGTGTTTTCATTTGATGTTCCTTAGTTCTTTTGCTGGGAAAGACAGCAAATTGGTATCTCAGTGCCACTCATGAGACACCTCACACAAAGAGAAAAAAATATTCTGTCAAATCCTAAGTCTTCGTTTCTTCAGATCAAATAATCTTACTCTTGCCACCACTCTTGTATCAAAAGATGAAAGAATTGTTTGTCACCAGAAATATCCATCTACCAGGTAAGTAGTCACTAGAGCTTAGCATGATGTGTTCCAGCACCTCTGTTTTGGTAAAGCATAAAGTGACAGGCTAAAGCTGGTGTCACCTATTGACTTTTTTCAGAGCCAGCTCTTCCCAGGCAGAGACACAAGGCAGCAATTACACTCTGCCAAACCCACTGCAACTTGGAGATCTTGTTAGGAAACATGCCAGGCCAGCGCTGCCTCCTGGTTGTATGGATATTGGCAAGAAGTTCAATGCAGGGTAGCCAGAAGGAGTGCTGGAAATAGGCAGCTCCTTCTTCTTGCACTCTAGAAATGAAATATTCACCAGCATTTATGCTTTATCCATGGGGAAACTGGAACTAATATTCACAATAGTACCTGGATAAGAAGGGAAACCACACACCATGATGACTTCACAGATTTCCTCCTCCTGAAACCACACACCACAGTGACTTCACAGATTTCCTCCACTGGTTCCCAGGAGCTCCTCAGAAATGTGTAATTCATCATAGCTTAACTGGTGCAGCTTAACTGGATCTTGCTTCTAGAAGTGATTGGTTCTGCAATGTGCCAGGCATGATATGAAGTCAGGATACAGTCCCTTTCCTGGAATGCCTCTGGTACCTGGCTGAGCACCAGCTGTCTCAGACTTGATGAGTAATTAGTAGTGTATCTCTATTTTTGTGCCGGAGGTTAAAGATGTTTTAGGGCTACTGCTAAAGTATGAGATGAGGACTTGCATGCATTGACTTTTGGAAGTAACTTGAACCACAGGTTAGGTTTGTTACATAATTGTTACATTAAGTTATTGAAAATAGGTGGATCCTGAGAAATTGTGGGATTTAACTCGAGTGGGCAAGTTTCAGGGATACTAACTCAGCACTGATTAGCCCATCTCTGTTCTTGAAGAACAAACTGTTAGTACAAGATGTGACTGGAGCAACTGTATTTAGAAACATGTTTCCAGGGAAACATTAGTTTCCCTGGAAGACAACCCTGAGACATGAAATTTTATGTGACTCTTGGGACAAATGTTAAGTTTGAAGACTTTTTCTTCCCCTTACTTTTTATAGCAAGTACATTCTGCTCCAAATTCAATCGCTTCAAACCTGTATGGAAAAACCTATTTTAACTGTGGAGTTCAGTATCTCAGTGGATTTCATTAAGAAAAGGGCCCACGCAAGCTGCATTTCAAAGATCCATCTCTTGCATAGCAACTCAAATCAAATCAGTGCTTTCTAAGCACATCCTGGCATACCATGCAAAGTGTGATTTAAAAGAGCAAGGCTTGAGACGTAACTGGGTTTTTGTATGACATCAGACAAATCAGTCAAATGTAACTTGTTTGTGAAATCAGTACAGTGATAATTTCTTATGTTTGACCCTGAAATTGCATGGATCAATTTTATAAGTGTCTAAAAATCCAGAGGAAAAGGGTCAGTTTGTACCAGCAGAAGGTTTTTCCTTTGACTGGCAATTCCTTCTGAAACCAGATAATTTCATCTCTTAACCCCTTGTCAGTGAAATTCTCTAGAAGACTGCTGTGTCTCAATTAGTGGGCAAAGGTTGTGTTCTTCATGCAAGGAGATCTCTGTTGAAATTGTAAATATATGAACTTGTCTAAGTACTTTTTGTCATTATTTTGAAAATTTTAAACTGCTCATAAACTCAAAGTTTTTATTTCTCTTCATGTTATCTGTGACAAAAATATGTCCTTTGCTATATAATTGTACTTCTATACCTGATTGTATGTTGTTTGGTTTTTTTTTGTTTTTGTAATGGAGAGAGTTGGCTGAAAGTGTCTAAGTGGAAGTATTTATTATAATATTATTATAATTATAATATTATAATGATTTATATTTATTATAATATTATTTATTATAATATTATTATAATATTATTATAATATTATAATGATTTATATATTAAGCTTTAAAATCCTATGTTTAATGGTCATAGAAGTAAATCTATTGATTATTGTTTTTCCAGTGGAGACATATGAGCCAATACTGGCATTTGTAAAAGCCACCAGTTATCTCCATTTTTTACTTTCCTGGTCAAAGTAGGAGAGGAAGACAAGATTTGTCTTGGGAATTTGAATGACCCATGGTCCTTTTTTGTCATCTGTTAATGTCAGTGTCTTTGTTTGCTTACACATGTGATGTTTAATGTGACCATCCTACAAAAACAGCTATAAAATTAAACCTCTTCAATGTTGAAAGAACAGAGTAACTATTATTTATTATTTTATTTATAATGAAATGATCTACAGATTAAATTGGTTTGTTTTAGAAGACTAATAAAAGCTAAATCCTGATGCTTATCTTGAGCTGTGGGTGCTGTCAAGGAAGAGCCTCTGTGGAACACAGCTGTGCCCAGAATGCTGCAGGATGTGAAATGAGTGAGGAATGAAGGCTCTGCAGACCTTAAAGAGGTGTGCTGCATGTTGTGGTGTCATAGCATCAAATCCTGATTAAATTATGTGCTTAGGGATTTCTGACAAGCTTTTTGTGCTTAATTACCACCCACGTGTTTCATCTGGCATGGAATTGTAAGTAATTATATTGCTGTCTTTGGCCCATACATGCTTTCTTTGCATTTATCAACTGCTGATCTCCAGCAGAGCAGCAAAGCTCTCTTCTGACAATGTGTCTCCACTTAGAGGATTCCCATCTACTCTGCACACACCACAGAAAATGAAGAGTGTTCATGTTATTGGTGTGGCTGTTGCTGACCATTTGAAAATAAACAAAAAGTGAAATTACTGGTCTGCCAGCCAGATGCAGCTGTAGGCAATAGTGTGAGCTGACTGGCAGTAAAGCAGCATGGAGTGAAGTTATTTTTCAATCAAGTTAGGCTTTACCCTACTAATCCACTGAAACTGGAAAGGCTGTTTTCAGTAAACTTGCCACTTTATTAAATGGGGGCCAAAGCCAAAGGAAATCCACTTAAGAAAGAAAAGTTAAACAATGTAATTCTGCAGCTGTAGAAATAAATTGAAATAGAGAAGGTATATTTTCAAAGCCATTCCTACAGCTAAATTGCAGTCATAATTATTAATGGAAAAAATAAACTAAAGGGTAACCATGAAAAGTGTCTGTGAAGTTACACTAAAACAAAATTCCCATCCTGACTTTTCTGGTGACTTTCTTATGAATGTCATGTTAGTGAGCAAGGGAGGAATGGCCTGGTGATGAAGTTCAGTTGTAACATTTTCTCCTCTGTTACTTCCAGGATCAGTGACTTTCAGGGTTAGTAGGTAAAAGGTGTTTCTGTCTTTACAACTTCACTGCACTGGGGTCAATATATAGGTGCAAACAAAGCCAGCACAAGAGAGGCACACTGTTATATCAAGTCCCGTTGGCATTTCTTCCTTGGCTGTGCAAATGATGTTTGCAACTGATCAGCAGTTTTGGTATTGTTGGCTAGATGAATGATGAAAGTCATCTTAGGAATTCCTTATTTACTAAACATTAGGGCCTGACTTTGTAGTCAGTGTTTGTGGGTTCAATTTCAAGTTAGCTTCAAAGTATGAATGATTGCAGTGTTACAGATGAGAAGCACAGAGCATGAAAATTTACCCAAGGCCTGAAAGGAATTCCCACAGGCATTTAAGATTTTGAGCCTTCTCCTTGACATACCTTACATAGGATTTTTTTATAGAGGTCATACTCTGGTATCCATGACGTTCCTAGCAGTATTTTGTAGTAGAATCTAAATGCTGTTTTGCATTGAGAGTAATTTTATTTTTTTTAATGATACCTCAGTTTCAAAGTAGCATCTTCTGCTTAAAGACTTGGTGTTTCCCTGTTGCCATGCAAGAGGTTGCAACCCTGATTTTTTTTTTTTTTCTCTATGAAGATTTCATTGTGTTTCTAATCCTGAGGGGAGCTGACTGTATGATCATGTTTTAGTCATGATTACTCAATTCTCTGGTCTGACTTTGCTTTTACTATGGGTGCTGCAAGTGCTTTGATGGTGCTCATTGCCATGCACACTTCAAGCCTGCCAGAGTCCTTGGAATACTTAATAATGTCTTTCCATGATCTCAAAATGACACACAATGGGGATATGTGAACTCTGGCTCTCAAAATCCATGAGTCATGTCTCATATTTCTGAAATGTTCTGTTTGTTTTAAGTCATTTCACACAGCTGTAAAGAGTAGAAACTCCTCACAAGAGTTATGCTTCTCAGCTTAAAACCAGGCTCTCACAACAAAGCAGTTGCTGGCTGGCATGAGCCAGGCAAGGCACTGATTGCTGCACAGGACCATCTGCAAAAGCTTCTCAGCTGAAAGCACATGCCAAGGCAGAACGGCTCTGTCCTGGCTCTAACGCAGCTCTGTGAGGTACCTGGGCTTCTTATAAAAGAATCTTGTACAGGTAATATACAAACAGTCTTAAAACAGCTTTGAAATCTCTAGGTCTGAGCACAGACAGGGCCTGAGTGAGGAGATTTTGTCATCCCATTCACCTGCAGTGCCAAGGTCCAGCTCACCTGATCTCAGTGCTGGTGACAAGGTGTTCACACATCAGGGTCTGTGTGCAGTGCAGCCTTCCTTATGCTTTTGGTGTCTTTTCCTATTTTACTGGATTGTCCAGCTCCTTATGGATTGCCATAAGGAACTGGAGTGCATAGTTCTGACAGCATTGGTGTCCTCTTCTGCTCTTTATCACACCATCCATCTCATTTCCTATGGTTGAAGAAAAATGGAGGCTAATGTACTGATTTTTTCCTGTTGGGGAGCATGCATGTTCCATCTGGAGCCTAAAGAAGGTGGAGGTATCACCTGTTAACCATATCCAGCACATATCAGCATTCCTCTGGGCTGAAATTGCCAAGTGTGCCTGTCAGAGAGAGGAGAAAGAGGCAGAACAGAAGCTGACTGATTAGAGCTCTTCTGACTCCTCCAGCAGCAGGAATGCTGTCAACCCTCATGCTCTGCGTTATTCCCATTGCACAACATTCCTGATTTGATATGGCAAATGGATAAAAACCCGGGAGGAACATGCACTAACCACAATCCTGTTGTTAGGGCTTGGGGTGAGACGCAAGGCAGTGCAACAAGGGGAGCAAGAGTGAGCTCATGTGATAGTGTTTGTACATGTAAGTGCTCTTGGGCCAAGGGCTGCTGCACACAGTAGGCCAGCTCTGCTGCCAAAATGTGGCTTGACCCTGCCCTTGTGCTGGCCCTCTCTCTCATGCCAAAATGCCTTTATTCCCCTCCTAGGGACGATGACATATATTGGAAGGTCTGCCTTTCTCTGGAATATCAGATTAACTTCTTGAGTACAAGCTAATATAACAAATGAATGGCTTACGTCCCGTTTGAAGTGTATCTCTTAAACACATCTCAGGAGGGATCGTTACGCATGCTGGACACAGTTCAAAGCAACAAAATACGTGTTCATTCCATGAGCTTTTTTTTAAATTTAATTTTAAACTTGGCTTTTGGAAAGATGTGATGATGCCATATGAGCACTTCAGATTGTATTAAAGGAAGGGCTTGTTGCATGCGTGATAATTGGTCCCTGAAGTTCTTGCTGCCCCCATTTGCTTCTTTGTAACAGAACACACTGCTATGTCTTGTCCCCAGGGATGAAAAAGTCTGATAAAGAGGATGACGGAGCTGATGAGGTAGAAGGTACAGTGCAAACACACAGTATAGTTATGTAGTAATGGGGGTTTTGCTTGAAAGAAGATTTTCTTGCTGTGGGTAAAATTGTACATGAGGAATGTCTCTCTGGTAGTCTTTGGAAATGTCCATAAACAACACAGATATTTGCTTGGCACTTAAATCCAAATTCTTTTACGTTTGCCTTTCCTTCTGAGTGGATGTTCCATGTCTTGGCTATAAAGGACAGAGTGTGAATTTTCATGGTTCCTGCCATGTTCTCATTTGAACGTTGGAAAATAGTTGCAAAAAATAGCAAGTAGAGAGGTGCTGGCTGTCTTGGAAGCTACAGATGAGCTATTTAATAGCAAAGTGAGGAGGCATGTCAGTGTTGAAGATGCCTGAAGTGTGTACAGCTCACTGTGCTGTGGTTTTGGTGACATTTGTTTAATGCCGTACTATTTTATTGTTATATCCTCAGAACAAGAGAGCTCATACACACATTGCTCTTCCTTGGGTTTTCATCCTGTCAGATTTGTTCAAACCTGCCTTCAGGCACATAGCTAAAAATGTGGAGCTCCATCAAGAGCATCAGTCAGTCACTTGAGGGCTGCATTTCCACATTCTGTGAGTCAGGAAAAACTGGGATTCTGAGTGTTACTGCAGGCCTTAATCCAAACCCAGTCCAAGATTTTGTCTGACACCTTCTAGTTTTGATTAATTAGTAAGCTGTGCCAATATTATTTTTGAACTATGTTCATACATTATAACCTGGTATTAGAGCCTGCTGGAGCAAAGGAAAGACTGCTGCTGATTTCAGAAAAATAATTTCTCTGCTCGCTTTTGAATAATACCCAGGTCTCGCAGCTCACAATTCCCTGTGCTACCTAAAGCAGTGCTCACCAGGGTGCAGAGGGAACCAGGCTTTCTGCTGTGCTGCCCAGAAAGCCTGTGTTAGTGCTAGAAGGGCCAGGCTTGGGATCTTGTGGGGGAGACTGCATGATTGACTGTGCTGAACACTTAGAATTTTGCCATCCTTAGTCTGCCTGTAGCTTCTCCTGTGGCAGCCACCCTTTCTGGAAAAGCAGGAGTAACTCTCTTGAAGCCCCCTAGAATACCTCCCAACAGGTCATTGAAGTCAAATGGCAACATCTCAGGGGTATGTACTGGTACAGCATACTGGAGTATGCTAGGCTCTTGCATTTTATAAAATGCATCTTAAAAAGGATTTCTACTGTAGTTCAGCTTTTAATCCATTTTAATCTAACTTTTGGAGCCTACAATCTGCCTTCATCCATTTTTGAATGGTGGTTGTCTTGCATTGCAGTACAGCACCTTTATATAGTGTAGCTCTCCCACCTCTTACGCTGTTTTTGGTTTTTGTGTTCCTCTCTGTCCCTCCAAAAGAGGCTTGTACCCTCTACTTCAGATCACATGTCTGGCCCACAATGAACAAAGCATCTGCTTATTCCTCCAAAGCCAGAGGATTTTTCTCTAGTAAATATTAATCTCCATAAATCTCTTCAATCTTTTGCTCTTACAGTTGCATGTATTTCTGCATGTCTCTAATATTCACCTGATTACCATGCTCCTCACTTTATTTCTTCTGTGCTGCTTATTGGCTTTGATAAGAGACATTAAAAGGAAGAATAAGTGGGATAGAGGCAGTAGGCAGCGTGGCTCTGGATTCTGCATATCCATACGAGGCCACTCCACTTCTTGAGCACACCAGTAGGTTTTGGTGGTCCTGCACTGGGTTACTCCTTCTGGCTTTTACTACTGCTCTTCTAGTTCTGCAAATATATATCTCAGTTTTACTTCTGAATCTCTTTGAGTGATGTGGTGTCCAGAAGGCTTTGTAAGCATTCCTTGGTTTGAGTGATGTATTGGCCAGGTAATCTCGAGTTGTTTGGGGACAGTGGGGGAAGCATAAAAGAGAAATCCAGAAGCCACCAGCTCCCCAACAAGTAATTATTTGTGATTTCAAGGCTTTTGCAAGGTAGTTCTGTGACATGTTTGTGGTTGCCTTTCCTTACCAGATTTTAGAAAATGAAACTACTGTCTTTTAAGTTTCCCACAGGTAAAGGCAAATTCCAAAGAAGATGATAGGCCTCTGGCAGTTGTCTTCTCAGCCTTTCTGTAGCATCCTGTGGTGCTTTAAAGATCCTGGTTAATAACAGGGAGAATTAAAGACTGATTTGTCTAAAGAAGCTCAGGAAACTGCCTGGGACTCTTCTGTGGGAAGTGGATGTGTTGCCAGTCCCCTGCTCCGGTGTTTTCTTCATTCTACTCGCAGATTTAATTACAATGGTTTCAAATGCATAAAAATACAGTTTAACACCAACCTGTTAACATTAACTGACAAATATAGGAAACAGTGGGACTCTGGGCACGTGCTAGTTCTCATCTGATTCTGAATGTCAAGAAATCCCTGACACATAATGTGTTTAGATTTTTTTTGGCTTCTTTGCTCATCTCAAATTATTCAGGCTTTAGCACTGTTGTCAGATCTGATGTATAGCAGAATATCTTACTGCATTTCAGATTTTTATGTCTCAACAAAGTTAGCCAGCCAAAAGGACTTTTTCCCCTCTCTAGAAATTAAAAAAATGTGAAGAATAAGGAATGCTTCACAGTTTAAGCTTTCTAGGTTTGCCATAACAAGTAAAGGTAAATGCAAAGTGGAGATGGAATGGACTGGACTCTGTGACTAGCCCTTACAGGATGGTTTCTGGAGGATGATGTATTTTTCATTTTAGATGCCACAGGATGAGAATAGAGATCTTGCCAGGGATCTCTTAGAAGTGATACATAGATACTGGTGCAGATGCTGATGGGACCTGTGGGACCTACTTCACCATGTGGCAGGGAAAGGTCTGTGCTGGTAAAACCATGTCAGTGTGAGCTTTATTCAAGAGCCATTTCTCTAACTGATAAGAAGATAGGGCTAACTGGTACCTGGCTGAATGTGGCAACTATGATTTTGTTAGTTTCAGAGGGGTGCTAGTGATTTTATTTTTGAGCAGGTACAGGGAATCTGAATATACTCAAGTAGGTAGAAAAGGTGCAAGAGGTTGAAATTGAAGTTAAGCATTGTGCTTTAAAGCAGAGTTCAATATGCCAGCAATGACAGGGAGTCATTGGGATATTTTGCAGTCTGCAGAGCTGGGGACCTCAGTCCCTTCAAGAAACTTCAGCAGTCCCAGGAGGTGAGCCATTTGGAGAAGTCAGTACTAGTGTAGCAAGCAGCCAAGCAGCACTAGAACATTGTGAACTCTGGGTGAGGAACCACTCTTGAACCACAACGTTATTGGTTGTTGTTGCATTTCTCCTAATGGCACCTGCTGGTAACAGCAAATCCTGTTTCATTTCATACACAGAAGGAGGTATTATGGTCCTTGAACAGCGTGTAATAAACCACAAGAGGTGATCTGCACAGCATGAAAACCCCTTGCTGGATCAACACTTAAGTCACTTTTTAGATCAATTTCAAACCTGTTGAATTTAACCTAGTTAATACTTTATTTGGGTCCAGCAATCTTCATGGTAAACACTGATGTCTGTTTCATTCAGTGTTCAGAACAGAATTGCATTTATCTTTTTTAACCTTGTCAGATTGTGTTTTATAACATTCCTGGTATGTAAATAAGAAATTTTGCTGTTCTGTTCAATAACATTTCCCATGTATATAAAGAGTAATGCGAACAAAGATGTTTGCTTTGTGGTTGGAGGGTACATGGAGAAGAATCTTTACCATCTGCCACTACTAAATTAGTTTTCAAGGGAAAATATAAATCCCTCTTATTGGAAGCTATTTTGATCAGCTCTAATAGTAATATTTTATGTAGGATTTCTCTTCCAAAGCCCAATAGAATTTACAAGTAAATTAATCTAATTCTTTGGCAAGAGAAACATCTGTCTCAGACATTATTAGGATTGAAGCACTAAGAGTTTTTTAGAAATCTCATATTTGTTTGTAGTATTTGTCTGATGCATGTAATCATAATATACCAATTGCAGCAGTAAATATTTTGCTATAACCAGACACTGAAGTCCAAAAGAAACCTGTTTAGCTGCAGCTAATGAAAATGTAATGCTTGGGATCTTAGAAAGTTTGTGTTCTGCAGCACCGACCTGAGTTTTAAAGAATTTTGAACCAGTAAGACTTGGACTCTGCAACTTTGATGGAATGAAAAAGCCTCAAGCTTTCAACACCTGCCATAGAAATTTAATAAGGACCCTAATAAATGGGTCAGTTTCAACAAACAATTAACTTAACAACTTCATCTGGAGGGCTTAGAGGCCCTGTTCATAAGAGGTAACTTGAGAGCGGACTTATGTTATATAGTGTAGTTAATGTTTGCTTTAGAAAACCAGGGGTTTTAAAATTTAATATTTCATGTGTTCCAGATTACATCAAATTGGCATATGGTACACAACAAAGCCTACAACCCCTGTATAGATCAAACAGAAAATTTACATTAATCTTCTAAGCTGTTTGGGGATTTCTTAAGCACAAGGAAAATATAGAATTCACAGGAATTTGTAAGCTTATAAAATTAATTTTGTAGGCAATTTGGCTAAAATTTTTCCTTATATTTTGATTATGCCTTTAAAATTCACACTCCTACAAATATGGAGATTTTTATGTGCAAGTACTGAGTATTCACAGAGCATTGCTGGACTGCACCATATACATAAGAGGAATGTTTTGAGTTGCTTTTTCATCCTCTTGTGAAAACATTTAATAGAAATTATGTCTCTGAGCATTCATAGTTCAATGTGTTTAATGTAACTCTGTGTTGACATGAAACAAAAGCACAAAATTTAATTGCACTTTTCCCTGCCCTACTTTACACATTTAACCTAAAACTCTCCAGGTTTTTTCTGCTCTCAGTTGCTACCCCCACACCCAGTCTGTCTTGTTCACCCCCCTTTTCCTTTTGTTACAGTGCACCTTTAATCATCCTCCCCATGCCAGATGTGTTGCTTACATGTGCTGTGTCCTTGGGCTGTGCACCTGAACTTTGTCCCATGTATTGTGTTTGAACAGCAGAAGGTCTCCCGGACAAGGATCCATACTTCCCTAGGGCTGTCTGTATCCGGTATCTGTCATCAGCATCCTGCATCTAGTGCCTGACCACGCTTCTAACTAATGGCATGGTCTCTATTTGCCCATAGGCAATTACTTGCATCTATCATCATCTCAAATGAGCATTTTTAGGTAAAATCCATTTCTAAGATGTCAGTCTGGCTTCCTTTGTGAACACTGTTTGCAGAGAAATGAGTTTTCAGATTTGTTGGTATGATGCCTAGTAATCAGAAATACCTAAGCTTCGTCACAGTGCAGGAACACCCAGTTTAAAATCTAGTTTTATAATCCAGTTCTCATTTTATTTAGTGGCCTGGAGTTCAAAAGTGGATTGTTCAATGTGTGTTCATTAGAGACTGATTGATTGCTTAACTCTATGAACGTGAGTTTGGGGGTGAGGAAGGCAGGAGAGGAATTTGCATTTCCCAAGACTTAGGGTGTCTGAACCACATCCCACTTTGGAGTTAGGCTGTAGTATTTAATTATCATATATTTCCCCATCTATTTCTGTTGTGTAATAAGTGTCATTTTCTCCTGATCAAAGACACTGGCAAATGCTGGGATACGTCCACTGCCATGCACATTATGAACAGGTTCTGTGGTGGCCACTGGGTGCTTATGAAGCAAATACAGGGCGATTATCCTGGCAAGTTACTGCCTCTGCAGCCAAGGGTGGCTAAAGCATCCTCTGTCACAGTTAGATGGACAACACCAGCATTTCCGTCTTGAACACTTGCTTCTTGTTAATAGTATCTATAGAGGCTGAGCTTGTGGTAGAAAGAAGGAAGCTGGATTTTGTGCTTATTATAAAACTGGAACTTGGCAAGATGTCCAGAAGGTAAGTTGTAAGTGGATCTACAAGCCAGCTTGGCCTGTTGTGAAGGTTTTAACGTCATTTGATGATGATATCCTAGATGAAATGCTAATTGGTTTGGAAGCAAATTTAAGTGACCTTCTGCTTTGCTTTGGGAGTAATATCCATATATGCAAATCAAGCAGTTTCCTGAAACTGTGTAATTATACACTGACAAGTGTTCTACTCAAATCAGCTTCCATGTTTCATAGTTCCTTGAAGTGCCCAGCCCCATGGTGGTGTGCCTCAGAGGATTATTCATAACTGGTTCTACAACAACAGAATAAATAGTATTTAGAAGCAAATCAATATTTGCTATCTCCAATTTGCTGTTGAACATAGAGGCTCTTAGGGATTGGCTTCCTGCAGGTGATGCAAACAGTAGTGACCTTTGAGGAGATTTGGGAGGGGGGGAAATGGCATTAACAAGTGCCCAAGGAATTTCTAGACTGATGGGGAAGGAAATAGTGCCACACAGGAAAGCAGCCAAACTCCCTTGTGCATTAGCAGCTCAACCTTGAATTTTTCCCAAGTGGTTTTTGAACTAGCTTTGTTTTACTCTTTGAGGAATTAGTTGCCTTTGCCATACGATTTTATGAAGCAGTATATCTTTGTGAATGTTGAATACTGATTAGGGTGCAGTTACTGGGGCTGAGCCAAATTCTGCTGTTCTCTAGGACACAGCTGTGGGGCATAGATCTGTGTGGGGTTATACAATAGGGTACACCCAATCCTAACAGCACACCATTTTCTTCTCCAGTGGCTTCTTTCCCTCTAAATTATTGCAGTTAATGCATGTCAGTGCCCTACCCATGCACTTTGATAAAAACACTGTGCCTCTTACACCCTCCTGTGAATGCATGTTGTAGTTGGGCTTACTGGAAGAGTGTGGAAGACCCAGCTTCTGTGAGCAGTCAGAATTTGTCTCTATAATTTTTCTCTTATACCAAGGTCTGAGCTGAGCTGAATCAAAAAGGCAATTCCTGACTTCTTACTTTCCAACATTACATCTTTCAATTCAACCCTCACAGCAGGCATTCTTCTTTTCCAGTATAGGATTTGTTTACAGGCCAGACATATGGTGGGTGTAATTATTATTTTATAATAGTTTTATTGCTCTCTAGCTGCCCAGTAAACACAGTGCAGTTTTAGTAAACTATATACGTAAGTATGGGAACTTTGGACTTGAATGATTTTCTTCACTTTCGTATAATATTAGGTGTGAAAGAGAAAAAAAATATTTGATTTAATTTATAGAAACTGCATAAAGTTTATAGAGTCTCTACATTCATCTTAAATGAAAGGATTGTGGAGAGGAGAGATGTACTGAAACTGGGAGGTCCACAACACTACAGCAGAATAGTAGTTAAAGGCACACACCAGTAAATACCTGTGCTGAACTTTTCCCATTAAATCTGCCATCCAGCATATGGACTGCATTAGGGGTTTGTGTGCCTTAGGGATTTTATAAACACATTTCCTCTCCTGTCCTCTTCCCCTTCCAGTTACTGTTGCTTTAGAATTTTACAGAATCAAATAGTGTCCAGTCTGGGGTCATCACTCTTTCTGGAAAGTTTGCCACAGAGAAAAATTCATCTCAGAAACCTGTCTATGTATGGAAGTGCTTTCCTGAATGTGCCTTTTTTTAATGTTTGGTGTGTGAGCTTCCCAAAGCAGTAATACCAGCTTGGCTCACCCATCCTTTGAGGCATATGTGCAACTCCTGATTTGCATCATGGCAGAATTTCTGCAGCAAAATTAGGAGCCAGTGTGTGCTCAGTTTTATGGATGATCTGTAAATAAACAGAGCTCTCTTTTGCATCCTTATTTACACTGAAAGTGAAGGTTGCCAAAGTGACTGGTGAAAAATACGAAAAGAAACAAAGCCTCTGATGAGACCCGAAAACACTGTATTTACTTCTGTGAACCTTTCTATGTTACCTTTTTGATTTTGGTTGACATTGGAAATCTTTATATCCAGCCCACTTGATAAATGTCTCCTTTTTCTTGTCTGAAGCCTGGCACTGGTGCCCATCCAAGCATTCCTCAGCATTTCAGCCAAGTTTAATGGGTGTTGCCTACTGCTAGCTCCTCTGCCTGTTCTGTACACCTGTATTTGAACAGAAAAAGTATATCTGGGAACAATTCTGGCTTAACCTCCACCCACTGTCAAAGGTTAATTTTAACAGCTCGATTGTCGAAGTTACACCCTGGGTGACACACAGCACTTCTGCTGCTCAGCCGTGGCTGTGGGAGTGAGTGCATGGAAACCCAGTTCTGAAGCTGAGGTGCTGAAGAAAGCAAAGCCCAAGAAATATGTGACACATCTCTCAGTTTATTGTGCTTTGAGATTTGTAGGTGGTAAATGCTGTGGGTGTTTTTTACAGACACTCCGGAGTCCTAATATAATTTACAGTTTCATTTGGAGAGAGCTGTTTCAAATCTTTGCACATTCTTCTAAGACATTTTAAAAGAAAAGCCAACAGCAATAATTAGCTTGGCATTTTTTATGTTTTCTAAAGCACTTAAAGGGTAATGACTTTTTTTAACCAATCTTGGAAAAAATCAGATTTTATAGAATAAGATGACTTAAAAGTCCTGAATGGACATCACTGACAGAGGTACTTCA
Source organism: Passer montanus (assembly GCF_014805655.1). Classification (NCBI taxonomy): domain Eukaryota; kingdom Metazoa; phylum Chordata; class Aves; order Passeriformes; family Passeridae; genus Passer; species Passer montanus. The sequence continues at coordinate 8,577,413 of NW_024367372.1, forward strand.
TGCTGAAAAGCTCTATTCCACTGCATCAAAATAAGGAAAACAGTTATACATATGATTAGAGGCTGCTGACCTTTTGGTTCAAATGATGAAAAAGAACAGTATTAAAATTTGATTTACAGAAGCTACTGCTTGGCCTGTAATCAGTCTGACCAATAAAAGCAATCCAGACTTTTTCAGAATGTGATTTCCCAGTAGATAGGTTAGCTGTTTTTGTAGGGCTGAAGAAACACAAAATGGTTTTAAAATATATTTGATATGCTCTATGAGTAAATTGAAATACTAGCATATAACTAGTTTTAATGGGTTTTGTTCATAAATTGCCAGATTTCCTTAATTCAAGTGAAACTTGGTAACCACCTGAGAATAATTGTCTTTAAAGTGAAATATTGCTTTGACAGTCTACTTCATTTTTATTAAATATATGGTTTACTTTTTTTATATTAGAAGGTAAATGAAAGCTGGTCAGTAATATGATTCCACTTACACTCTTGCCATAGTTCACAATGGAAATGGATTCAGGAAATGGCAGATGTGATTAAAAACTCTTCAGCTGGCCCAAGAGCTGTTTGTACAGCACCCAGTGCACAGCACAGTTCTGGCGAGGACAAGCACTCCTAGTCTTATTGCAATATAAATAAAATGATTCTTCAGTCTGGGGAGTTGGAATTTTGATTCTAAATGCACTAGTTAGGAGACTGGGAAGATGGGATTTCATGAGGCTTTTCCATTCATAAGTATGAAGACAGAATTGTTGTGTAGGTCCTGTTACCTTGTGCATGCAAATATATTGGAATTCACGCCAGCCCAATTTGCATGAGGGTGTCAGAGCAATAATCCCATAAATTGACATAGAAGGGTCAAGCTGCCTGCTCAGAGGGTGACAACACTGGAGAGCTGTGCACAGCACATAAATGTTCACCTTGCAGAAGCTGAACACTGAAGATTGCAAAACTAAGAAATTAATTCCTCCTGTCTTTTAAATGCATCTACAAATGTATAGCTCATGTCTGGTCAAAGAAATTGAATAAAACACTGAAACTGGACCTAAGATCTTCTGATTTAGAATATATTTGTTTTATTCACCAAGTTCTCATGAATTCTATCTCTTTTGTGCATAATTTTCTGGAATTTACTACCAGTTTTCCCTCTTCTGGAAAGTTAAGTGCTGCTTTTTGTTTCTGATATTTCTAGTCGAACGCGAAAATGTCCAGAAGAGGACCTTTACCAGATGGATAAACCTGCATTTGGGAAAGGTAAGACTAACAGTCTTGATGTTGTGATACAAGGACATAGCCATAGACAGATTGCTGTTAACTCCTCTAAAGTAATTAAATTTTGGAAACAGAGTTGACATCTGGGCACATTTGAAGGAGAATGAGTGGAAGCTCAAAGCTGTTTCTGGATTAATTAAACTTTATTTCCAGGCACAATGAAGGCTTGACTATCATTTATCATCTCAGGTGCATTTAAATCTTTAATGCCATTGCCTGTTACTTGAGGGTAGAATTTTCCCCTAGAATGCACCCACATATAATCAAATATGGTTGAGGCTCTGAGATGATATCTCTGTGTTCTTCCCTGAACTGGAAGTTTGAACATCTGAGGACTCATGGCTAAAGAAAGCTGTTCTTCAGAACCTGTCTTCATCCCAGATCTGAAGATGGAAAACAGTAATTCCTTATCAGTCATGTTATGGGGGGCAATATGATGGGATCGTCACATACCCACTTACATCAGAGAGCTAATGTTTGGACATCATATCTTTAAGTTGTAATTGTTTCTTAATGACACCATAATATGGCTCTTAAACCTAAGATACTGTTCTTATTGATAGTAGATAAGTACTACCTCTCCTGAGTAGTCTGTCATGCAGAGAATATTTTTTTTGCTGTTGAGGAAAAGAGGAAAAAAAATCTTGATATTACTGAGACAGCAGCAGCTCTTAGTGTAGGATCAAGGAATGAGACCAGCTTCCTGATCTAGAAAGAGCCCTAACTCAGACTGGTGATTGAGTTCACAGTGCTTTAGTATGTGCAGCTAAATTTCAAAAAGTACAGAGTGGGTTTGGGCTGACTCTCAGTTTAGTAGCTCTTGAGAAGTGATTGCATTGCAGACACAGTAAAGTAAAGGGGTTTTAGAAGAAAGGCATCACATATGTAGTGGCTTAAGTCCACTACTCTGCAGTGACTGTTTCTGAAGGCATAAAGGGATCCTCTTAAATCTCACTGGAAAATCAGAATAAGGCTAGTTGGAAATGTTTTGACTAGCAATTGCTCCCAGAGGCCTCTCAGAACCAAGACAGTGTTACATGATGCCTTCGTGAATCAGGCTCTGGGGCTTTAAACTAACTGCAGGTTTGGAGCTTGTCAGAAAGGGTTGTCAAATATGTGACTGCAAAGAAGGTCTTTGATTTACTGAAGGAAGAAGGCTGAAAAAGGCTGAAAGGGTGCTGTTAATTCTGGTGTGCCAGGCATTTGAAGTCTTAGAACCTTTGTGAGCAGGTCAGCTTTCTCTGGAGTGCATACAATTTTTTTCCTCTCTGATTCAATAAATAAAAATATTTTTCTGGAGAAAGGGTGAAAGCCATTTGCTTTATTAATGCTTTATTAATGTATTTCCTGGAAATGGCATAATAAACATAACCATGTAAACAATGACAGCTTCACTGAAGCTGTCTCTAATTACAGGTGATTCCCTGAGGAGACTCGCTGAGAAAGGTGTCTTCTGCCTTTATACTCAAAGAGGCACTTCTTACAGAGTGGCTTCTTTTTTCAGAGGCAGCAATGAAGTCTTCTTGTACTTCTTCAGGAAACTTTTGGTGTGATCCTACTTGGGTCATCTCTTGAGAGGATCTGGCTCTGCTGATCATGGGATAATTTGTAGTCAGAATTTCTGAGTTCTGTTTGCTCTTGCTTTAAGATCTGAAAGAATAGAAAGTATTTGGGTTTTACTCTTTCAGATAAGTTATTTAATTTTGAAAGGAAAGATACTTTGCTTCCTTTCATGGAGCATTATTTAGTCTTTTGGCTAGATTAAAGACCAGTAATGAAAATGTGTGGTCCCAGTTTGCCAGGAGCAGTGCTGAATTGAACAGAAGTGCATTGCCCAACCAAAGATGAAACGATTGGGCTCTTTAGCCACATGTGAGTGAGTGGCACCTGAGCAGACTGTAACTGCTGCAGCTGGGACTACCCCTAAGGGCTGAGCTGACTTGGCTGTGTGCCTTGAACTGCACACTACCAACATCATAGTGAAGTGAGGAGACGGTTCCCTTGGGAGGAGTTTGCTGAGAAAAGAGACACAATACAAGAAGTTGCTTTTTAAAGTACGTAGAAAATGCTGGGAGACAGAATGGCACCACCAGAAGCCTTTCACATGAGAAGGGACATTGTGCCAGGCTGGATCATGGGCTTATTTCTGCTTATTTCTGCTTCTTCTGCTGGACATGTCTTAGTCTAAGGGATCAGCACCCAACCCCTGGTTGGTTATTTCTTGTTTCTTAGGCAGAGTATTTAGGGTTAGATTCTGTTATGGGAAATCTGGAATAATGATTTGTCTGATTTCAGTTTTAGCTCCAACATTCATAGGACAGAATTGCCACCGATGTGAAGAACAATCAGCTCTTTTTTACAGCAGGCTATGATTTACTTCTTGTATCTCTGTCTTGTAAAATTCTCCTTCCATCTCTCTGAAATCATGATGATTTATTGTTTTAAAAACTACCTGGTTTCTTTTCTTCACAGTGCAAGCCTCCTTTGAAAGTGAAAGACTTGTTTATTGATATACAAGATGGCAAAATCTTGATGGCGCTCCTGGAAGTCCTGTCAGGACAAAAGCTGGTATGTACAGAGAGGGAGGAACCTCCATACCTTGGAGCTGGGTATGTTACAAGCAACAATGCCTGGATATCCAAGGAATAAGGGTGAATTTGGGCCCATGTCTTGTATCATGTAGTAAGAATTTCAGCAACTTTGTTATAATTTCCTTATGTTACCGGTGGGTGTCCTGATATAATGTAGATTTCAAGGAAATATGACAATGAGGTGTGAATGATGGGTGATCAGTGTAATGTTCCTACCCCTGAGGGTTTTTAAGGCTTTAATACTTTAATGCTTACACATTCCATTTGGGGATTATCCAAGTAACTTTACCAAGAAAGCACATATTTGCTGTATCATTTTTTTAATCCCTATGTTCTGTTTCTATTTTGTCTAAGATCATTATGACACTCAGTAGTTCTTCTGATGCCTGCTGTAGGTCTGAGTTTCATTCATTGATTAGATGAATCAATGAATGAAATTCATTGATTTAGACCATATTAGTAAGACTAATGAAACCTGAGTTTCATTCTGGTATCCTGACTCAGGTTTCATTAGTCATACTAGTACAGTCTAAATCAGTAGGGCAAAGCTTTACTAATCAGAAACTTCTCTCCTCCTTTCTTCGTAAGAGCTGTGTAAAGTTCCACATACCAGAAATGGAACACCCAATGCAAATATAAATGCCCAGTTGACTTTAATGTTTTCTTTCTCCATCAATCCTGTCATCAGAACTCTCCTGTGTGTGGCCACCACACCTGGGTAAGAGGAGCAGCTGTCTCACCACTGCAGATGCACCTGGTGATGCTCTGTAGTGACTGACCACCTGCATACCCTGCAGCAGGAATGCCCCCTGAATGTGTGCTCACACACATTCAGGGGGTCAAGAATATTTTTTAATATTCTTGAAGTTTGGCAGAGCTGCAGCAGAAGTAGCAGTGTCTCTATGTGCATTAACACAAATTGCATTGAGGGCCAGGCTTGAAATGAACTGAAGGGGTAGATACATCATGGTAAACCCCAGGCTATGCTTTCACAGGTCAGGGAGGAGGTGAGAGAAGGGGGTAAAGTCAGCTGGCTGCATTTCTTGCTAGCTGTTTCTGGAAATATGGGATAAAAACAGTGTGCCAAAGTGGACTTGCAGGGAGACAGGCATGCAAAATCTTTCATTTCTGCCAAAGTGAAGGTTTTTGCCTCCCATCTGCTCGTGCCTACTATTAAAACTGCTCATGCTTCCTAATTAGGATAATTTCATTTAATTCAAGACATAAGAAAATATTTTATTATGAATTTTCAGGCAAACCTGATCCTGTGACTGAACGTGGCTGGGGATTACATAAATAGTCAATGTGGCAGGTCCAAGAGAATGGTAAAATCTGGAGAGTAGGAAAGCTGGTTGCTCACCCTGTTTTGCTACAATTGTGTAGTGGAAGCATTTTGCTGCTCACAAAAGATGGCAATAATATTTCATAGATAGATTTCCTTAGCTTTATTTTGCTTCAGTGCTTGTAGTGTTTTAAGCTTTGTATGATGTGATGAATAATTCCACTAGTTTTAAAAACAGTGTGGCAATATTTTTTTCTAGATGCACGAATACAAATCTTCAACCCATCGCATTTTTCGTTTGAACAACATAGCCAAAGCACTTAAGTTCTTGGAGGACAGTAATGTGAGTATTTTAAAGACTGCTCCTAAGGCCTTAATATTTTCTCTTAATGTATGCTGCAAGTTGTAATTGTTTATAATCTGATGTGCTGCATATATGCAAGAGGAGTGTACTGCTCAAGAGGCTGTGACTTACCTTAGCAGCAAGGCTGAAAAGCCACATAAAGATGCACAACAAGAACACCTACAGAGTCTAAAGCAAGGATTATTTGCTCATTTTATATGTTAAAGTTCAACGGGATTAAAGGATTAGGAACCCAATATTAAAAGAAAACAAAAAGAAATGCAAGTAATTTTTATGATCTGGGTCTTAGTGGCATTACTTCAGTTACACTGATGGTAGATTACTTTCTTTCCTCAGAAATACTTTCACTTATAGAAATCATCTATTTATCTGGTATACTGATTGCTGCAGCAACTGATCATGAGTCAAAAGCAAGAGAAAGTGAAACTGGGAACATGATATAAATGCATAATTCCAGGAATCAAAGTCTTTCAGGGATATAATTTCCCTCTTAGTGAGTGTTGTACTACCACAGCATCACTTCCTACAGTTGTAAGTGACCAAGTGTGATCAGACCCTGTAGCTGGAAATGATTAATTTCTTATTCCAAATCCCTGTGGAAGTGGCCTGTGTGTTGCTGAGAGTATACATGGTATACTTAGATCCTCTAGAAAGAGTAAACAGATATTGGGCTATTTCCTATAAAGGATTCAAGTAAGGTTAAACTTTATGGCTGAGGAGGGATCAGTGTGTGCAAAACCCTGCCTTGTATGGGATGCTCCAACAGGAACTGGTGTCACTTTGCTGCTTCCCTGCACTGGGCTTAGCTCCTGCTCCAGCAGCAGTGCTTGTCATGCAGGAGAGCTGCTGCAAACCCCAGGGCAGGAATAAGCATGATATGAGGTCTCAGCACATCTCTTGTGACTTTGTAGGTGTGGAAGGTTTAACATCCTTTGCCTTTTTCCCCAGGAGAGGATGTGAGAGGTCAAGAAGTTGTCCAGTAACTTCCAGGTGTTCCAGCCTCCCTATGGAAACTCCATCAGTAGGGGCTGATCTGGCCCTAAACGTGTACGTCTACACGTCCTGCTGTAGAACTGCTAAGAAATATTTTACATATTTGCATATTTCTTAACAGTTTCCCAGTTGATGCTTTTTACCCAAATCCAGCTAAGGCCCACTGACAGATGAGATGAATTCTCTCTGTGGGTACCAGCGCTTGGCAGAGCTGCAGCTGAAGCATTTCTGGTGGCCAGGACCTCACTAGGTCCTCAATCAGCAAGGCCAGGAAGGAGAACCTTGAGTGGCTTTTTAATTAGTAGTGCTAAAAACTACTTCCCCCTGGATTTCCTGTTCCCTTAAAAGTAAGCAGTCAATATATTCTAGCTGAGTATCTCTTCTGGGCTGGCTGACAAACATGAGCAGCAGTAAGAGGATGGAGCTCACACTAAGCAGTGAAATGATAAATGTGACTTGCTCCCCATTTTGGAGAAACTGTTATTCAAAGGTACTCAGTCCTAAAGGTTTTCCCATGCCAAATACCTTGAAGCTAGCAAGAAATCTGATCCTTGAAATATGACAACTAGAGGTGTCTTCTTGCTAAGACTGAAAATGTTGTGCAAACCACTAGATAAAAAGTTATTTTGCTTTCCTTTTTTCAGCTTAACCAAACCGGTTAGTGAAGGGCGGTGATGAAAGTGTTGGCAAAATGCCTTGGCTGCCAAGAGCTTCTGGGTTAGCTATTAAACCCCAGTGGGTGGAGCCCGACAGTGCCAGTGGAGCTGGGGCAGCAGGGTAGAGCCCTGCTGGGTGATTCACCATCCAGGACTTCTCAGAGATAAAGGAGCTGCTGGGCTTTAACTCGGTCTGGGTGCCATGTGCAGTACTGACAGCTTCCTTGTTTCCTCCCTCCTCCCTGACCATTGCCAAAACCAAATCTGTGTTGTCTAAGAGAATAACATCCTGGTGTTATCAGCTGGAAAAAACCTCACTGTGGGAAAGTCTAGAGTTTGTTTGGATTAGGCAACCCTATCCGTTGCTAACTGATTTAATCAGAACTCTGTGACAAGCTGTGTAAGGTGGGATAAGGAAGGAGAAAGGAGATGCATAGAAAAAAAGAAGTAAGCAGATCTTACTAGGATTTTAGATTTTTGTATGAGAAATGACTCTCTACTTTTTGTGAGTAGGGTCCACTGGATGGGGCCCCATCTTCCTCCATTTTTGTATGGAGGAAACGGATTTGTAGTCCCAAAAATGCAGAACTGAGTTCACTTCTGTTGTGCAGACTATGCTGGGGGTTTCAGACAGGAGTTCCAAGAGAAGGGTGATTGTGATCAGGGCAAATTTTCATTAATACAAGATTGCAGCATTGCTTTTTTCTGGCCTGTCAATGGCAGCAGTGGTATGGACATATCCAGTAGTCTCAGTGCATTTTTTGCATATAACTTGCTGCTTTGAATTTGGCACTGAATTTATGATCTCTCCTACAGGTAAAGCTTGTTAGCATCGATGCAGCAGAAATAGCAGATGGAAATTCCTCTCTGGTACTTGGACTAATATGGAATATAATCTTGTTTTTTCAGGTAATAAAATTTGAATACTTTAACCATAAGTAATCAGTCTTCATGGTATCCATCTATTCCTGCTGAATACTGATTTTTAAATTGGTTTTAAATCCTAAAGAACATAATTAATCATGCTAAACCTGAGCTTTTCCCCTCCTAATATACACTAATTTTATACTTGCAGCTGCTTTCATTTTACTTCATTGGACCTATTTTGATGTAAATTGGAGACAATTTAAGCCCTCATTTAACTTGGACCTGAATTAGAGCTTCAGATTACTACTTTCCCTTCTTTCCTGTGCCTTCTCAAGGTTCTGTTCCAGATTCCCTGGATCTGAACCAATGTCCTGGGTATGGTTCCAGGTCACAGTTTATTTTCAATAACCTTTACTGGATTTGGTCCAATGTGGTGGGAAATTCCATTTAGAATCACTGTTCTCTGGAGACTTACTCAACACAGCAAAAATTCGCAACTGATATACATGGTCATATGAAAGATCTCAAAGAACCTGGAACTGAGAACATGTATTTGAGCCTGAAAATTGATTTATCCCCAGGCTTATATTAAAACTGCTCCCTAACCTACCCATAGTTTGAAATTACCTTCTGGACAATCCCAAATTCTAAAGGATAGAGAGAGATGGAGGGAGGGTTCTGCAACTCTCATAAGACTTTGAGGCCCTTTCAGTCTCTTGGTCTGATTTTAAAAATGGCCATAAGGTTAAAAACATGATCTCAAAGTTGCACTGGGGCTTCTCTCCCTGGCTGAGCTCCTCAGGCTAAACAGTGCTGCACAGAACCAGTTTGGCCAGGCAGACTCACAGGCAAAGATGGTGTGACCAGAACCTGTTACCCTGGCAGCAGAGGGCACGGGGGGACCCAAAAGCAGCAGAGTCTCAAATGTAAGTGCTGATCAAGGACAGCAGTGCTGCTGCAGGTCACCATTTCTGGACGAAAAATATTTCACTCAAGCAACCCCTGTGAAGAGAACAATTTCAGTTAAACTAACTTTTCTTTCAAGGACATGTTTCTTTGCTTTTTGTTTAATTTGTGCAGTTTGGCCTGTACTGGGAGCTTGCCCTTTCTGTTACCTGGGCTGCTGCTGGCTGTCACGCTTATAAAATACAAGCTGAAAGTTAAAATTAACTGGTTTATAATTATCACTTAAAATTCAATTATGGCACTGATCTCTTTAAAGTTTGCATGAAAACAAGGACACGATGCAGCCAGTGATAAAGCAGAACACTGTGTATTTCACCTTTTATTACAGATTAAGGAGCTTACAGGCAACCTCAACAGGAACTCCTCCTCCTCCAGCCTGTCCTCTGGGCCCAGTGGTCCAGAATCAGACACATCCCCCAGCACTCCCAGCGTGGAGAGAAACATGTCCATTACAGTGAAGGATCAGCGGAAAGCCATCAGGGCCCTTCTAATCTGGGTTCAGAGGAAAACCAGAAAGTAAGCTGACAAACCCTTGGACAAAACAGTGTCTTGCCACCTGCCCCTCTGAAGCTGAGTCTCTTTTGTCTGTTCTGCCCCATGGGTGTGTTACCATGTGCTGTGGCTTCTTCTGCTTTTGAAGCTGGGGAGCACAGGGTCTCTGCAGGGGGGTGTTTCACTATGACCATGTGTTCACAGCAGCCATCTGACCTTGAAGGCAGGGCTGGCTCCATGGTTTGAGTGTTAAATGTTAACTTACACTAACCTGCTTGGTGCTGTTTAAAAGAGGATCATTCTCTACTTCCCAAACCCCAGCTTTCATGCAGTCTCTTTGACATCTTTTGCTGATTAATCGTCAGGTATAACAAGGGGGTGAACTGAAAAAATAAATGTACTGAAAGACTTTATCAGCAGCCTTTTAAATTAAGCAGTAGCCCAGAGGAAGCTTCTCTGTGCACTGCAGAGTGCCGTGAAAGACAGAGCCCCTGCTAGAGTCCCTCCTTCCTCAGTATTAAAGAGGGGAAGAGGATGAAACTTAAGTCACTTCTCTTGAACTTGTAACATTTGACTGGATTTCCACTGCACAAGACATCTCTCTCCTCTTTAATAAAAAGTGGTTCTTACACCAAAGCATTTTGTGTAGTAATGCTTTATCCTGGCAGAGTTACTGACAGGTTAAAAAACTGTAGTGTAAGATGTCTCATGCACAGGCAAATGCTTGGAGTGTATTTTACATGTGTTGTTACTTGAAGTAATAACTGGCAGAGAGTTTTAGAGGGGATGTGTCAGAGTTACTTATACAGGTTGGTTAGCTGACTATTTGGTGTTTTTGTCTCTGGATTTATATTTTGCCTTTGAACACAAATCTTCTAGTGTTGAAAACAAAAATTTACATCTTATATACTTGGTCCTGTGGACAGCATCCTCCCTTGGTTATCTCCAGTAAAGCTTAGGGTGCTTGTGGAGCAGATAAACTTGCCCCCTGTAGTTCACTGCTACCAGTGCAGACCCTAGGGGGAGTAGAGTTTTAGTCCAAAATAATGTTGATGTTGTTAATAGGTGGTATAAAGAAAGTGAGGACCTGAGAAGTAAAGGCCACAGACTTTTCAGCCCAGTCAAAGAGTGCAAATTGAAAAGATCTAATAAGAGAAAATTGTTCTTGCAACTGCAGTATTTAAAACATAATAGCATCATTGTAATCCTGTTATCTCATGATCCGTGCAGAATTTTCTATTCTGGGGCTGTATTCCATTGCAAGTTTGATGGCTGTTTTTCCTCCAAAACTTTGGGCATCTAACACTCTTGTGGTTTATGCATATGCTGACACCATTTGCATTTGGCAGATTTTCTGCTATAGAAGGCCAAGTACACAGGAATGTGAATCATTTATGCTTATGTGTTTAAATATTTAAATCTTGGAAGTTTTCCCAAGCTATGGCATTAAAATGCTGGAGAGCAACAGAAACAGGAATCACAGAGACATTTGGTTTTGTGAATGTTAAATGTGGTTGCTGAATTCTTCAGGGCTTTGTTTGTACTAACTGCTTCCTACAAGCAGGTTGGTGTCAGCTGTTAGCCACACCAATTCAGTTTGTGAACCCATGTGTTTTCTGAATGTATTTCTAGATGCTGAAATCCAAAAATATCTCAAATATGACAAGTGCTACTCAGCAACCTTATGTTTTATCTTTCAGGAGTCTGAAAATGATGATGCCTTTACTTTTTTTGTAACAAACCACCCATGTAAAATGTATGTAATTCTGTTCAGGTATGGCGTTGCAGTCCAGGACTTCACAAGTAGTTGGAGGAGTGGCCTTGCTTTCTTAGCCGTCATAAAAGCCATAGATTGTACTTTGGTAGACATGAAGCATGCACTGGAGAAATCAGCACGAGAAAACCTGGAGGATGCTTTCAGCATAGCACAGAATAAACTCGGTGTGCCTCGGCTCCTCGAACCTGAAGGTAAACACATCAAGTTTGTTGGGTAACACTCAGACTACAGTGACTTCATGAATATTGCATTGTGATACATACCAAAAACCTCACAGTGATTAAGCTGCTGATGGGATCAGTATGCTGAGCTTTTTGACAAGAAAAATAAAAACGGTTAGTGGCTTGTAATTGTATGCTTCCAGTCATATTTGTAAGCTCCTTGAAGTCAAAGATCTTACCATGGTTTTAGCTGTGTACACTGGTCCTGGTTCATGCTTAGGTGCTTTGCGACATGTGCATTCTTAGAGGGCATGAATTGTTGTGCTGAGGGGTTTCTCAGTGCATTAGCACTGTTCTGTAACACCTAGGCTACAGGACTAAATGTCTCTCCAGGATGAGCTGTACAAGGCTCCCATACCAGTCAAATGGAGAGATACCCATTCAAATGCATCTGTATCTCCCAGTTTTCCCTTTACAGTGCATATATACACACAAGTATTTATAAATATAAACCTAAGTGGTGTGTATGTGTATATAAAATATGTATAAATGGATTTCTTGTTGTTCTTTTTACTGAACTCTATGAGACCGGCGCTAGGCCTTGGTGTCATGATTGAAAGCACAATTGCACTTTCATCACCTGTTAGAAGACTGGGCCATCCTGCTAAAAATAAACCTCTGTATTGTTGCTCAACAACAGTCAACTGTCTAGTGACAACAGCATAAATGGCAGTATAAAAGTGAATGAAAAGAGAACCCTGATCGGGGTTCAGTGTGTGTTTGGAAATAGGAAAAAATGAATGTGAATAGGATATTGAGAACTCTGTCAAGTGCCATCAGCAGTGAAGAGCATCTCCCTTATCTGTCAGAAAAAAAAAGAAGTGTTTGTAGCTGTTATTTCTGCGCCCATAATGGCAGGATAAATGTCTGACAATCTGTTCCTCTGCAAGAGCATTTCAAAGCTGTGTGTGCTCAAGCTCCTCTCGTCTGTCTCTGCAGATATCATGGTGGAGTCACCCGATGAACAGTCAATTGTCACATATGTGGCACAATTTCTGGAGCACTTCCCAGAGCTGGAAGGGGTATGTGTTTACTGCTATGTCGTGAAATTTCTTTAATTTGCCTTGGTGTACATTATAAAGTCAGATTTATTTTCTAGGCTTCTTTCTTAGCTATTTAAAATAAATAACAAATTTGCATTTAATTTTTCAAATTTTTGTTCAATCCAGGGAAATGGGCATTCATTCGTGATTACTAAAATGCTTTAGGTAGAATTGTGCTTTTATACATTTACATCCAATTGTAACTCTCAGAGGTTAGAATTGGTTTCATAGGAATCTGCTACTTTGCTATATTGGTTTTAAATAAGGCTGAAGTTTATTCCTTTACCTATAATGATTCATTGGACTTCAAATTTAATTTTTACTTCTATCTTCTCAATTTTGAGGGCCATGATCAGTCTGAATTTAGCATGTATGAGACACAAGACACAAAAAGCTGAATCTTGTCAATACAACAGTAAAAAGCACTCATTATAAGCATGAAATAAACTGCAGTTTAAATGACTGGGACTTTGATGCAAAAATAAAGAATTGAGGATTAAGCAAGGGTTGACAGTGTCAAGAACTGGCAAAGGCCTTTTGGAGAAACAGGCATTTTCTCTCATTTCTTGACTGAAGGTTACAGCTGGCATATATTTTGTAATTGACAAAATTGGTAGGCATTACTAAAGTAATTGGAATTAAAATTATTATAGTAATCTAATAATTATTATCAGATTAGATGAGCAATAAGACTGGTTGACATTAAGACTTGTTGACATTTTTATAAACTAAGTTAAAAACGGCCTTTCTTTTAACAGAGTCTGTTGCAAGGAAATAATCTGGTATATCAATATATTTCACAGTGGATTTATTTGAGTTGTTAGATTTATGTTATTCCCAGGGTTTGGGATTGTGTCAGAAAAGCCAAGTCAGTTGTCTCCACAGGTGCAGCAGGGAGAAATAAATACAATAACTATTGAGGAGTAGGCTTGTCTGCATTCTGATCTTCCTGTACATCTGCCTTCTTGACATTGAGCTTTGTTCAAGGCACATGACTTGCCAAATTATTTTTCCTGCTTTCAAAATAAGTGAGTCATTAATTGGCCATTCATAAGGTAATGGACTGAAAGACTAGGTATTTATTCTTTCCATTGTGTTTGGAAAATATAAAATGGTGTCTGAGCTAGGATTTGTCTTCTAATGGTGCATCATAACTTACAGGAAGACTTTACAGATCCTGACAAGGAGCTTCCAATTGAGTCCACATATGTCCACATCAAAGACACACCATCAGAGAAGGAAGGCAAAATCTTGATTTTAAGTGAAAATGAAGAAAACATGTATACTGTTAATCATGAGAGGAGTCATCCGGCTCCTCCAAAGGTCCATATTCATGATATCCCTGAGAGAATCCCATCAGAAACCACTTCTGAAAATTGTAATGGGAAACTGAGTCAAGAGTTAGATGATTTACAGGGAACATCTGAAGAGGAGCCTCAAAGGCCTACCTCACTGAAAATTACAGGACCTGTCAGTTTTGAATCCAATTCCTCTTGGGAGGTTCTAAATGATAAATTCATGTCAGGTGAAGAGAGCGTCTCTGATGATCCACTGAAACAAAATGATGAGCTTTCTCCAGCTGTCCTGACAGATCAGAAAAATTCTGTTGACTCTTTTGAAGAATACTCTGAAGAATTAACTAAGGAAACCCCTACTGAATATGACAATGAAACCAAGAGCCTTTCAGCCAATACTTCTTCTTTGAGTCCATTATCCTGGACTTCAGGTATACTTACAGATGATTCTATTAATAAAGTTGAAGAGAGCAAACCCCAGTCTTCAATTCTTTTACCAGAAGATACATCAAAACAAGAAGATACGCAGAAGTACGTTCTCCACCTTCTAAATGAGGAAATACAGACACTTCCACAAGATGAACATACAAAGGAATCTCCTGTCCTTGAGACAACAGAAACGAGCCCTTGTTCACTGAATGGTTCTAATCTCAAAAGCCAAGAACTATCTACACAGCATGAAACATCTGATGACTCTCTCTCAGATATACCTAAAACTCCAGAGGACCTGGACAGCTGTGATGAAGTTGAATCTGCAGCTGAAGTGCTACCCAGTTCTTCAAAAGTGTCTGTGATACCCCATGATCTCTTTTATTATCCACATTACAATGTTCCCATATCAGCAGTTCTGAATGCTTACCTCGAGCCTTGTATCGAAGGTTATGATACAGGAAATGGAAAAGCTTCTTCTGAAACAGTAACAGATGTTTTACATGACAAGAACTTACCAGAACAGGACCACAAGGAAGATGCTCCAGAGCCAGACTTGGAGAATAAGCTAGGTACCCCTCCATCAGAAACAGATACTGAGAACAGCGAGGAGGAAACTACAAAAACAAGCAGTCACGTGAATTCTTCCGATGAAAAAGAAGTGCCATTGCTAGTAGAAGAGTTAGAAATAGAAGAAGATGGCAATAAGGCCACCAACCATGAAGATTCCACTATTCCACAACATCCTGAGGTATTTTATTACCAGCATTTCTTTGTGTATATATGTGGACTTAGTATCAGATCCCAGTGGTTTTCATTTGCTTTCATTTTGCAGTGTTTGGGAGAAATACTTAAAATGTACTTGGTTTCCTGTTCCATTACACTGTTTGCCACAGCCCCCTACTGGAATGTATGGAATTGCAGATCCCTGAGAAGATCTGACATTAAAAGAAAAAATAAGTCCTAATACTAATGGTACTGCAAAAATGTGAATTTATATTATGTTTTAAAATAATTTGAGGCTTCTGTAATCCCTAAGCATAAAAGATTGCCTTAAAGTACAGCAATAATCTGCCTTTTTATTATGTTTTAAAATAGTTAAGAGGTTTCAGTATAATCCTTAGGCAAAACAGATTACCAGACAGGGTATTTCTAATACTCTGTAATGAGAGTAACAGAAATTAGTATTGCTTCTAAAGAAAGGATACAGGCAGTAATAATTTTGTCTCAATCCAAGTAAGTTTGCCTACAAAAACTTAGAAAAACTATTTGAGTAGGATACGTTACATGAGTGAAATGAAGGCTTCTGTGCACTGGAGGAGAAAGAAATGGGTATTTGGTTTAGGCAGTTTGCTCCTGCATCTCTTCTTGCAGACACCAGTTTTGAAGTGCCTTACATGTTTTCCAGCACAGCAATTTCTGACAGCGTCATTCAGGAATGAGTGTCCATTTAATGCTGCTCTACATGTTGCTTAGACACGTTGCTTGAACATGTTTTGGTCCTGACTCTGACTACAGAAATGAAGTCAGTTTGCTGTTAACTTGAAGGACTAATTGGGGGTAGATTTAAAAAAGTCTAGTGGATTGCTTCAAAGAGCCATGTCATGTCATGGCTTCTTAATAGAAAGATCTGACTGTCCAACTGTATGTATGTATATATGTTGAACTGATGATTCTGTGTATCACAAAAGATTTTCAAAAAAATTAATTGCTTTTTTATTCTCTTCAGTGCGACTTTCAGTCTCATATTATCTGCAATTGTCTGAGTGTCTGAGTAGGCTGCACCACTAAGATATTTGGAAGGGTGGGGAATCAGTCATGTTGTCTAAAGCAAAACACTTCCTAATTTCAACAGGCCATAGTAGAAAATCTAGAAGATTTACCAATAGCCATAAAGACGCCAGAAGAAAATAGTAATACAGAGGAGGAAGAGAAAAATATGATTGAAGAAGATTTGCAGATCTCAGAAGTTGCCACTACTACTCTATCACAAGATGACCTGGAAGAAAATGCTGAATTTCAGGAATTTACCAGGTATTCCACATTAACTTTGTCTTAAATACACCTAAGTGGTCTTTTGAAATTGCCCTGTCCATTGGATGTTTGTTGTAATCTTGTTTTAGGAAGAAGTATTAAGATTCATTGGCTTCTCCCTGTGTTTCTCTTAAATATGTTGAGTGATTCAGTGGGACTTGATTTGACTGTACTACAAAATTTGCCACACAAAATCCAAGTGGAAGCCCAGTGCATTTTGAACATGGAAGTGTTATAATTGCTTTCCTAACAGAGAGAGTATTTTGTAATGTAGATGAAATGGTCCTATGTGAAAGCATGACTCTGATTGATTTCAGAAGATACTTTTTGGTAGTTTTTTTCTGATTATAAACAAGTAAGTGAGGTGTTGGAGAGAAAATAAGATGAAGAACTCATGGGTCAAGGTAAAGGCATTTTAATGAAAAGGCAAAGGCCATGTGTGGAAGCAAATTAGAAGAAGACAAAAAAAAAATTATTTCTTCTCTAATTCCCATCAGCACAGCAGTGTCCAGCCACTTCCTGGGAAGCAGGGTGTAGTGGTTGCTTCAGAAGACAGATACAAGAACAAGTGTGTGTGGGGGTGTCACTGCCCTTTGGTCACTTTGGGTCAGCTCTGCTGGCTGGGTCCCCTCCAAGCCTCTTGCCCAGCCCCAGCCCACTGCTCTTGGGAAATTTAACTGCAGCCCAGGCAAACCCAGTACAGAGACACTCAGCTAATTTTGCTTCATTTCCTTCTGTTTTTTTTTTTTTCATGTTCTAATTTATTCTTTAGTAATCTATTTTAGTGGGACATAAACTGTAATTTGTTGATTATTATTATTATCACAGGAGCACTCTAATGAATTTGAGAGTTTGCTTAGAAGAACCTGCTGTCCACTTCAAGCTTACTGTTCCCTGTTAGTTCATTTCTTTTATATCAAAGGCCATAAAACTTGGGTATACTCTCAGTTAAATGTCACTGATGTCAAAGGTGCAAAAATGCTCCCAGATACAATTTTTCAGAAAAGATTCCTTTTTGAGAATATGAATTTTTTTATTGTGGGTCAGATTTTTCCCAAAGCCATTTTTATGATGTTACTGATAAATTCCAG